>NC_133328.1:616728091-617470591 GCF_042186555.1 Aquarana catesbeiana | reverse complement strand
GTCTCCTCTCCCATCTTGCTCCAACACTGATCTTCACTGCCTCCTCTCTCATACTGTTACACCACCACTGATCCCCGCTGCTTCCTCTTACAACTTGCTCCACCACTGATCCCCACTGCCTCCTCTCTCATATTGCTACATCACCACTGATCCCTGCTGCTTCCTCTTACATCTTGCTCCACCACCATTAATCTCTGTTGACTTCTTCGCCACCCTGCAGAATTTCCACTGATTCTTGCTGCTTCCTCTCCCACCTTGCTCCAACACTGATCTTCACTGCCTCCTCTCTAATACTGCTACACCACCACTGATCCCCACTGTCTCCTCTCCCACCCTGCTCCACCACCCTTAATCTCTGCTGACTCCTTCGCCACCCTGCTGAAATTCCACTGATCCCCACTGCCTCCTCTCTCATACTGCTACACCACCACTGATCCCTGCTGTTTCCTCTCCCATCCTGCTCCACCACCATTAATCTTTACTGAATACTTCGCCACCCTGCTGAATTTCCACTGATTCTTGCTGCTTCCTCTCCCATCTTGCTCCAACACTGATCTTCACTGCCTCCTCTCTAATACTGCTACACCACCGATCCCCGCTGTCTCCTCTCCTATCCTGCTTCACCACTATTGATCCCTGCTGCTCCCTGTCCCATCCTTCTCCACCACCATTAATCCATGCTGCCTCCTCTTCCACCCTGCTGATTTTCCACTGATCCCCGCTGCCTCCTCTCCCTTCCTGCTCTAGTGCAGCTGACCACTCCTGGATCATCTCCTATCCTGCTTCACTGCCACTGATTCTCTCTGCCTCATCTCCCATCTTGCTCCACCACTGATCCCCACTGCCTCCTCTCCCATCCTACTGCACAACCGCTGATCCCCTGCTGACTGCACTCCCATCCTGCTCCATCAACTGGTACCTACTGCCTTCTCTCCTATCCTGCTTTACTGATGTCCCCCCATCCTGTTTCACTGTCCATAATCCCACTACCTGCTCTTCTTCTAACTCCACTACCACTAATTCTCAATGCTTCCACTCGCATCTTACTAAGCGATCACTTTTCACCTAATTTCAGTGCTGTCCTGCTGCACCATTACTGATCCCAACTGACACCTCTCCTGTCCCGCTCCTCATTACCTCGTCTCTGCAATGTATAACACTCCATGTTGAGTGTATTCTACCCAAGATCCACTCCAATATGGTAGAAATCCTTTTGAGCACTTATAAAACCCTGTCCCACCCACCTGCTTTCTTTCGTTAAAATAAGAAGGGATCCACTAAGCCAAGTTCAGACCCCACACCAAAAAAGAGATTCAAGCACTTAGACTGTCATAAACTCTTTTGAGCACCTAAACAAAACCTAAACTGAAGACGCTGTCAATATTTGTGAATCAGAGGGGAGTCCAGGGAGTCAAATAATGTAGAATGCTGGAATGAAGGTAAATAAGACCTGTCATTTTGAGAGCACCATGTAGGTGCATCAGTCACTGGACCTATCATGGCATCATGAGAAGGATGTAGGGACTCTAGCTGCCAGAACCTGTTAATATGGCATTGGGCAGCTGAGGCACTGACTCGAACTGCCAGAAAAGAAGAGCTGTTGCGATGGCCTCAAGCAGGTTTATTATTCACTGAAACTACCAGTAAAGATGAGATGGCTTTTAGCAGGAGTACAGTAAAACCTTGGATTGCGAGCATAATTTGTTCCAGAAACATGCTTGTAATCCAAAGGACTTGTATATCAAAGCAAATTTCCCCATAAGAAATAATAGAAACTTAAATGATTCGTTCCACAACCATTTATTCATAGGTCCTTCAGTTTATAGTCCATATAAAAAGATTATAGCAATGTGATAGGTTGTGTAACCATAAAATGTCCATCTACAAATGGAAGCCTCCAAAGAGGATTAGAAGCAAAATCCAACAGAAGCTACAGAGTATAAAAGAAAAGAGAGGCGACTATAACTATAGTATTATGGTTACATTTAATGAAGGTACAACATTTAGCAACTCAGATGGTTGATGATTAAAAGAGGCACATTTAAGTATGCAGGGATCCGGGGTAAAGCTGTCCACATAGAGGGTGACAACAGTTGATACGATTCTTCGCAAATGGAATAAACACAAAATAACTGTCAATCTCCCTCAGTCTGGGGCTCCATGTAGGATCTCACCTGTGGAGTTCCAATGCTCATGAGAATGATGAGGAATCAGCCCAAAAGTACTCAGAAGAATCTTGTCAATGATCTCAAGGCAGCTGGGACCATAGTCACCAAGAAAACAATTGGTAACACACTACGCCATGAAGGACTGAAATCCTGTAGCGCCCGCAAGGTCCCCCTGTTCAAGAAAGCACATGTACAGGCCCATCTGAAGTTTGATAATGAACATCTAAATGATTCAGAGGAGAACTGGGTGAAAGTGTTGTGGTCAGATGAGACCAAAACCAAGCGCTTTGGCATCAACTCAACTTGTCGTGTTTGGAGGAGGAGGAATGCTGCCTATGACCCCAAGAACACCATCCCCACCATCATACATGGAGATGGAAACATGCTTTGGGGGTGTTTTGCTGCTAAGGAGACAGGACAACTTCACCGCATCAAAGGGATGATGGACGGGGCCATGTACCGTCAAATCTTGGGTAAGAACCTCCTTCCCTTAGCCAGGGCATTGAAAATGGGTCTTGGGTAAGGGAAGGATGTTCTCACCCAAGTTTTGATGGTACATGGCCCTGTCCATCATCCCTTTGATGCAGGGAAGTTGTCATGGGTTAATGACTTGGAGAGGATCTGCAAAGAGGAGTGGGACAAAATCCCTCCTGAGATGTGTGTAAACCTGGTGGCCAACTACAAGAAAAATCTGACCTCTGTGATTGCCAACAAGGGTTTTGCCACCAAGTACTAAGTTGTGTTTTTAGAAGGGGTCAAATACTTATTTCATTCATTAAAATGCAAATCAATTCATAACTTTTTAAAAAAAAGCGTTTTTCTGGATTTTTTTTTGTTGTTGTTCTGTCTCTCACTGTTAAAATAAACCTACTATTAAAATTATAGACTGATCATTTCTTTGTCAGCGGGCAAACGTACAAAATTAGCAGGGGATCAAATACGTTTTTCCCTTACTGTACTAGTACTGTACTAGTACTGTACTAGTATGACTAATGATGGCCATACACTATACGAAAAATAGGCCGAAATTCGGTAATTTGGCCAGTTCTTCCGTTTTCGGCCAGTTAATCGATAATCGGTGGGACATTTTTGAGCCGAAAAAAAACAAAGGACAAGTTTGGAAATTTTCTTCAGAAGGAACGATAAATTGAAAATGAATGTGTTTCCCGTCCCAACTGTTTGCACTAGGTATATGTAAAAAAAACAAACAAAACATTGATTAATTTATGTCCACTGAACGATTGATTGGTCATTACATGATGGCACTATTGTTTGCTCTCACGGTCGAATGTCCGTTTTTCGAAAATGGGTTCGGCCGATTTATTGTATAGTGTATGGCCAGCATTAGACCTGCAGGGGGGCACTTTTTTTTTTCTGGCGGTTTACCACCGCTTTAAGCTTGTTGAACATTGGCCATTTTAAAGTGTGGGAGTCCCTGCCACTTTATAAATGGGTTTAAAATGGAAACCGGTCTCTCAAAGAGTCAGTTTGAGAAGTGTAAGCAGGCTTATTGCGAGCAGAGAAAACTTTGTCTTGGTTTTTCTCTGGATTTAGTAAGTCCAGATCGGAACTGGAAGCTTGAAGGCTCCAAATAGTATTGGGTGGGACGGAGCTTTCAGTCCTGTGCTCGGGCTTTGTTAATTACCTAGAGCCTCTGTGAGTGCACAGGTGGTCAGGATCATTATAAGCCAGATCTGAGCATAGCTCATAGCAGTTGCTGGCATTCAGAGACGCAGACTGTGTCTGAAGATAGCGGTGTGCTCCAGCCAGGAGAGGTGACTTGCTTGGGAGATGTGACCCTATGTTGGAGGGACTTCTTGCCCAAAGAACTGGGAAAGTCAGGACAGCTACGCTGTTCTGGAGAGACTGAGAAAGCCATAGTGATTAGCGAGTCCACACAGGGGACTGGAGGGAGACCTTTGTTCCTGAGAAGTAGAAGACCCCGAAGGTGCTGGGAGAACCCTATTCGGTGGGGCCTGAGCAGAAGTACTGCAAGGTCTGAGGAGCCTAAGGTCGGGGAGACCAGAAACAAGCAGCGGTGCTGCTGACCTAAAAGCCGGGTGGCTTAGCATTTTTGGTTAATTCTGTTTTGTGTGAAGCTGGAACACCATGCGTGGGCAAGTTAATGAACTTTGTTTTTCTTTCAATAAAAGTGGGCTACCAAACCCTTTAAATATAGTTCCAGCATCTACAGATAAACACAGTTCACAAAAGCCATGGGCATTAACCACTTCAGCCTCGGAAGGATTTGCCATTTTTTGCGATATGGCACTGCGTCGCTTTAGCTGTACCCAAACAAAATTGACGTTCTTTTTTACCCACAAATAGAGCTTTCTTTTGGTGGTATTTGATCACCTCTGCAGCTTTTATTTTTTGCGCTATAAAAAAAAAAAAATACCAACAAAAAAAATAGAAATTTCTTACTTTTTGCTATAATACATATCCCAAAAAAATAATTTATTCATTAATTTATATATTCTTCTCAAATTTGTGGTAAAAAAATTGCAATAGGCGTATATTGATTGGTTTGCGCAAAAGTTATCTTGTCTACAAACTACGGGATGGATTTAGGGACTTCTTTTTTTTTTAATTGTTTTTACAGGTAATGGCGGCGATCTGTGATTTTTAGTGGGACTGCGAAATTGCGGCGGACAAATCTGACCCCAAATGACACTTTTTCGGGACCATTGACATTATTACAACAATCAGTGCTGTAAAAATGTACTGATCAATGTAAAAATCACACTGACAGGGAAGGGGTTAACACTAGGGGGCGATCAAGGGGTTAACTGTGTTCCCTAGTGTGTGTTTTAACTGTGGATGGGATGGGCTTACTGGAACATGACAGAGATCACTGTTCCCAATCACTGGGAACAGTAGATCTGTATCATGTCACTAGGCAGAACGGGGAATTGCCTTATTTACATAGGCAGTTCCCCATTCTGCCTCTCCTCCTCGAGTCCGCGGGACCCGCGGGCACACGCGCGCCTGCTATCCTCCTTGCACGGACCGACGTACAGGTACGTTGGTTCGTGCAGGAGAGCCAACCTGCCGCAGAATATCTGCATGAGCAGGTCGGCAAGTGGTTAATATGGAGCTAGTCCTACCTTGGTGCTATAACAGCCTCCACTCATCTAGGAAGGGATTTTGGAGTGTATTTGTGGGAATTTGTGCCCATTTACTCAAAGACCATTTGTGAGGTCAGGTACTGATGTTGGATGGAAAGATCTGGCTTGCAGATGGATTTCCAGTTCATCCCAAAGGTGTTCAGTAGGAATGAGGTCAGGGGCTCTGTGCAGGCCACTCCAGTTTCTTCACATTAGTCAACAAACTGTCTTTATAAAATTGGTTTTGTGCATGGGGGTAACAGTCATGCTTGAAAAGAAAACGGCCTTCACTAAATTGTTACTAGAAGTGCACATTTGTCTGATAAAATCCCTAACACTAGACATGTGCAGAACGAAAAAATTTGTTTGGTTTCGATTTGTTATTTACATAAATTGGTTTAGTTAAATTTGTTTAATTCTTTTAATCTGTTTTCGGAATTAGTTTTATTTGAATTCAAATGAATTAGAATTTTTCGAATTGCATTTGAATTCTGATTAAATTCCATTTGAAATTGAATTTATTCTATTCGAAATTCGAACTTTGGAAGATGGTTGTAGTCTTTCTAGTCCATTCTATTCCATTGTGTTTTTAATTCTATTCTTTTCTATACTAATCTATTCTTTTCTATTCTGTTCTAATTCAAATTTTTTTTATTTGAATTTTGGAAAATGGTTATATTCTTTTGTTTTCTATTCTTTTCTATTATATTCAAATTTGCATTTATTCTATTTGAAATTTGAATTTCAGAAGATGGTTATATTCTTTCTATTTTATTCTGATCTTTTATTTTTTATTCTGTTTTGTTCTTTTTTACTCTGTTCTTTCATTTTCTATTCTATCCCTTTCTTTTTCTATTCTATTTTTTTTGTATTATTTTATTTTGTTTTCTGTTCTGTTTTACTCTATTATATTCTATTCCTTTTTTTCTGTTCTATTTAATTCTCTTCGGAAATTTTAATTTGATTCTAAAACTATTCAAATTCGACTAAACTATTCTAATTGTGTCCGAAATTTTGATTAGTTATTTAGGATTTGTTTAAATTCTTTACTTTTGTAATTTGGAAATTCTGTTACATTTGAATTTCCAAAAAATGATAAATATGTCTGAATTTCAGTTCGGAATGAAACAAACCACCAGGGTGGATTTGATTTAAATCAACTCGATTTAAATCATAATTTTTAAGAGCAATTGTCATCTCTGTCCCGTAGCGGCTCCTCCTCTGACCCGCTGTTTACTCACCGACAGTCCCATTCACTATAATGGGACGGCTGGTGACGCGGCAGTGACACAGCAAGGTGAGGGATGTGGCGGCAGCAGGGGAGTGGATGCCCGCTAACAAGCGCTGTCATGATAGATCTGAAATGACAGGTTCTGTTTAAATGTAAGGACTCATTCTTGCTAGTAGTTAGAATCTTTATTTGCAAACAAAATGAAGGTTTCCTATTTAGAATAATAAGCTGTCAGGTTAGTAAAACAGCGATATCAGAACTGATTCAATCATACGGTTTGTAGATTTGCAAAACAATGAGATCTCATGGTTACTGTGAAATTGTGTGAATACATCAATGCAGTGCATGTTATCTCAGCTTGTAGAGCTTGGATTCATTGAATGAGTTTACAAAAAATGTAAATATTGCAGAATATATAGCCTCATGCTACATACAGTAACTAAGCTCCATTTCATGCTGAATAAACTAAATGATTAATGTATCCTAAATAGAAAACTATCTTTAAATAGATTTTTACTACAAAAGCATTTTATTAAAATAAATTTAAAAAAATATTTAAAAAATCCGATTTAAATAAAAAAATCTGATTTAAATAAAAAAAAAATATGATTTAAATAAAAAAAAAAATATGATTTTTTTTAATTTTTTATTTTTATAAATTATTGATTTTTATCCACCCTGCAAACCACATATGTCTACTTAACACAATAACTCCTCCATGTTTGTGGATTGACAATATTATGTTTTATGCTTGCTTGTGTACAGCAGTGTGAAATTCAAGATAATGATAATGTTTCCTTCTAAAATATATTGACCCTAGCCAGTCTTTCTCCAAATTCTAACCAACCCAAAAACATAGTGTGTTCTATATACAGTTGAGTATCTGCATTTCCACTAAATTTTGCATTTCTGCTAAGTATTCTCTTCCTTTGTGTATTTCAGGCATCAGAGCTGATACATAAAAAGCAAATGATTGCACCTGGAGCCAAAAAGCACCAATGTAATAAAGTGGAAAACAGGTAATGTCCAATTAGACCTTTTACCTCTCAGAGCGTTGCTGTATAAATGCCGGCTTGCTTCAGTACAAAGTAATCATAAGGGTCGTTACCTTGACTGGAAAAGGTCATTCCCAGAAAATGAGATCGAAAGCAGCATGATGGGATCCAGGATTTTAGTCGTCTCTGTATTTTGGGCAGCTTCGGGCAAACCTTGCAGAAACTGTACAATCTGCAGCTTAGTAGTGATGCCAAAATAATTTGCTTACTGTATGACATAACAGACCATGAAGAGCTTTGCCCTCTGGCAGGGTGGCCTGCCCATTCTTCTCTATATATAACCTTTCTTCTCCAGCCTCCTAGACACTTCAAATCTTTCTAGGTCACTATCCTTATATCTTTATCCTTTGGCTTGCTTGATACATATTCATCCCTTCTTATCATTTATCTTTTCATTCCTTTAGACCAGGGGTCTCCAAACATTCTAAACAAAGGGCCAGTTTATTGTCCTTCAGACTTTAGGAGGACCTGACTATGGTCAGCGGGAGTGGAGATTTTCCTGGCATCAGTGGGAGTAAACATTTGGTATTGGGGGGGGGGGGAATAGTGCCCCATCATTGGTATCGTAGGGAGGAATAGTACCCCATTTTTGGTGTCAGGGGGGGAAATGGTGCCCCATTGCTGGTGTCAGATGGCAGAGTAGTGTCTCGTATCAGTGGGAGGGATAGTGCCCCAAGGGCCCGGAAAAAGGCAAGCAGAGGGCCACAGTTTGGAGACCACTGCTATAGACTTAATAACAACTTCCTCACTAAAGAACCTCCTAGTATAGGTGGTCCTACCAATGTTAATCATGTATACCAGCCTTTTTCAACCAAGGTGCCCAGACACACTGGGGTGCCTGGAGGTTTCTTTAGGGGTGCCTTGGCAAAATGTCTAACAATTTGTCAAAAATTGTATACAAGCCAGCAGGTGGATGAAGCTTGCCTTTTAGCTACACTAATGCCGCGTACACACGGGCGGACTTTGACGGACTAGGTCTGGCGGACTTTTCGACGGACTTTCCGAATGAACGGACTTGCCTACACACGATCAACCAAAGTCCAACGGATTTGTACGTGATGACGTACGACCGGACTAAAACAAGGAAGTTCATAGCCAGTAGCCAATAGCTGCCCTAGTGTTGGTTTTTGTCCGTCGGACTAGCATACAGACGAGCGGACTTTTCGACCGGACTCGAGTCCATCGGAAAGATTTGAAGCATTTTTCATTTCTAGGTCCGTCGAACTTTTGGGAAAATAAAGTCCGCTGGAGTCCACACATGATCGAATTATCCGACGGACTCGGGTCCGCCGGACCAAGTCTGCCGTAAAGTCCGCTCGTGTGTACGCGGCAAAAGCCACAGGTTTTCATTATGCACCATTATGACTTTCTGAGCATTGGCATCCTAACAACCAATGATGTCATCAGTTGATAAGGAGGATGTCTGTCAACTCCACAGTATCCTTGTTTTACCCTCCTCTGCCCCTCACCCTCAGCACTGGGGTCACATTAGCTGACTGATGGAGAGAAATTAAGGGAGAAGAGAAACATTGGAATACTAGTCAGTACCAGTGTACAAAAGCGTATGTGCTTTAGAAGAATAAATCACCTCAAACGTTGGGTGTCCTACGTGTGTGGATGTTGCTGCATTATGTAAAATTATTAGAATAGCTTTTTTACATTTTAGAATGGGGTGCCTCAAGACTGTACATAATTTTAAAGGGTGCCTTGACTGAAAAAAAGGTCGAGAAACACTGATGTATACAAAGAAGCTGATTAACACATTGCATACCCTTCATTAATAACAACCAAACACACTTATGATCTCGCCAGTCATCAAAAACTCTGTGAATTTTCAGAAGACACCCGATGCTTAGCCATAACAAGTCCACTTGGAGCAGGAAAACCCAGAGTCTCCCAGAGTGCCTCTTGGTTGGTCCCACATAACAAAACTATATGAAATGAGATGACACCTGGTCTGATTCCCCGATGTGGTGATCAGTCTGTGCGCTGGCTTAGGGTGTCTTCCCTGCACCCAGGCATAACATAGAAAAAGGAATAAAAGCCGGCAGCTCGATCTTCTGCGATTAGTAAATTTATTATAGCAGATGAAGTAGAAAATAATACAAGGGCTAATGCGTTTCGTGTATGGCCTTATTCATAGCCATGAATAAGGCTATATGCCAAAATGCGTAAGCCCTTGTATTATTTTGTACTTCACCTGCTATAGTAAATATACTAATCGCAGAAGATCGAGCTGCCGGCTTTCTCCCTTTTTCTACATAACAAACTATACCTTCACATGTCCACCTATTCTTGTTTATTAACCGATTCAGCCCCGGAAGATCTACCCCCTTCCTGACCAGAGCACTTTTTGCGATTCGGCACTGCGTCTACAAAATAGGGGATAGTTTTATGGCATTTTTATTTATTTATTTATTTTTTTACTAGTAATGGCGGCGATCTGCGATTTTTATTGGGACTGCGACATTATGGCGGACACATCAGATAATTTTGACACATTTTTGGGACCATTGGCATTTATACAGCGACCAGTGCTATAAAAATGCATTGATTACTGTAAAAGTTTCACTGGCAGTGAAGGGGTTAACACTAGGGGGCGCTCAAGGGGTTAATTGTGTTCCTTAGTGTGTGTTCTAACTGAAGTGGGGAGGGGACTGTGTAGGGGAGATGACAGATCGCTGTTCATACTCTGTATGAACAGACGATCAGTCTTTTCTCCCCTCAGAGAACCGGAAACTGTGTGTTTACACACACAGATCCAGATTCTCCGTGTGTCAGCGGCGATCGCGGGAGCCCGGCACTCGCATCGGCTCAGGGGGCGAGCAGCGCGCCCCTAGTGGCCACAGGGCGAAGCGATGTTATATAACGTCGTTTAGCCCAGCCGTGCCATTCTGCCACAGTACAACTGCAGCGGCTGGTCAGCAAGTGGTTAAAGTGGAGCTCCACCCAAAAGGGAAAGTTCTGCTTTAAGCATTCCCCCCCCACTCCCCAGCCACATTTGGCATGTAACTTTTTTGGGGGGGAGTGGGTACCTAGTTTTGACCGGTACCCACTTCCATTTCCGAGTGGAAGTTCTCTTCTCCCCCTCCCTCCCTCACTTTACAGGTCCCAGAAAACTGCTAGACCATTCAGCAGGCGCAGCGTGACTAGTACATGCACACTACAGTGCGCACCCGGCTGTGAAGTCGCAAGCTGGGTGCCCACAGTTGAAATGCCGGCCCCAGGAAGAGGTGAGGGAGAGAAGTAGGGGTTCAGGCAGGAGATCACATTGCTGGATCCTGGGACAGGTGAGTGTGCGTTTATTAAGAGTCAGCAGCTACACTTTTTGTAACTGCTGACTTGTAATAACTACAAAAACTGGAATTCTGCTTTAACACACTACAAAGTTAGAGGAGCCGAGGGGAACAACATCATAACCATAAGTAGTGCAGCCTGACTGCAGTCATGTTCAAATTTCCCCAACCATCTTAGCTCATCTCACTTTACTCCCTTACCCATACCTCCCAACTGTCCCTGATTTGGAACAAAGTCCCTCTGTCCCTCTTTCCTCCTCATTTGTCCCTCATTTTGCTCTGATCTATATAGTTGTATATAAAATGCACTTTTTATTTTTCAAAAAGTGTTTCCCTGTGCTAAACCTTTCATCCAATTTCTAAATTGCTGTAAACTTCAAAAGCCAATATAAAGGAATAGTAGTGGTAAAAATAAAGCACTAGTGGGTTTAACTAATATCTTTTTGTATAATTTTCCTTTAAGGGGCGTGGCAGGGGGTGTGTCCTATGCCTACATACATTTGCTAATAGGTGTCCCTCGTTCACATCTCAAAAAGTTGGGAGGTATGCATTACCCCCCCCCCCCCCCAAACATTGGCTCAGCAGCTCAACTGACCCTGCTCCCTTCCCCACGAAGCAATGATTCAGCTCCCTCTGCTCCCCTCCCAACAGTCACTCAGCAGTTAGCACAGATATCTAGGATTCATATATCTCAAATCTTGTGCATGCGTAGGAGGAAATCCCAGCCAAGAGACTGTACTGCTTCCAGGGGAAGGTTGAAGAACCAGAACCCTGACAAGGAATTCCATGAGACCAAAGGAAAACTCCTACCCATTTCAGACCTATATATCCTTTTCTCTTAGCTATCGAGCTATGTCTGACCAGCAGGATGAGTTAGTTGGAAGCTTTACCATGCTGGTAGCAATAAATATGGATCAGCACACTAATCTATTGTCTAAAGCAGGGGTATCCAAACTTTCTAAAGAAAAGACTTTAGGGGGGCTAGACTGTGCCCGGTGGGAGTAAACAATGCCAGATCTTTGGTATTAGGGGGAGAAATAGTTGGTGTAGTTAGAAGGAATTATGCTCCATTGTTGGTGTCAGTGGCAGGGATTATGCCCCATTGTTGGTGTCAGTGGCAGGGATTATGCCCCATTGTTGGTGTCAGTGGCAGGAATAATGCCTCAAGGGCTTGATAAAGGGAAGCAAAGGTCTGCAGTTTGCCAGGGGTGCAGTATATCTTGCAACACAGGACTGAGATTAGGATCAGAGTAAATGTTTGCAGTATGATTTTTTTCCAGCACAGGCAGAAAGGTATTTTTTTCATATTATGCATAAGAATAGCTAGAAGTAATTTATTATTTTAAATTTAATCTGCATATGTGTTTCCTTCCTGCCCCCCCATCAATTTACAAACTCTATGTTCAAGATCTACCTTACTTTAGACCTAGTGACATCACTGGGATTCTGTGCTTCTCTATGCAATGCAGACAGATCATGGTTAGTGGGAAGGTCTATCAGGATGCTGTACATAACAGAATATTACAGCATCCTGCTCCAGTATTCCTCTCAAGAGCCCTCAACCCTGATGCAAGCAGTGGGTTGGTTCTTGGAAGGAGTTTTGCAAATATGAAAATGCCTTGATTAGTGGATGTCAGTCTGGAGGAGGGGGCATTTCTAGGCATCTAGACCACCCTAGGTAATGCCCACATGTAATGCTGAGCCTCCATAATTTGGAAGAACTGAAATTCAGTGAATGAAAGTGGACAGTAATGTACTTGCCCCCCCCTCCCCCCACAGTAGTGTCCCCCCCCCACACACAGTAGTGTCCTTTGCCCCCCATAGCAGTGCCCCCCTCACATCATCCCTGCACTGTAGTGTCCTCTGCCCCCCTCTCTCTCAATAGCAATGTCCTGTGCCCTTCACATCACCCCCCCCCCCCCCCCCAAAACAGTGTCCTCTGCCCCCTTCACATCACCCGAAGTCACCCCACCTGACTGACACATAATCACACACATAGGTTGGACTTGATGGACTTGTGTCTTTTTTCAACCTCACCTACTATGTAACTATGTAACTATATGTGGTAGCACTCTCCTTACAACCTATGTACAGCAGAGCGGAGAGCGGGAGGCAGCACAGTACTAGATGGAGGGCGGGAGTGGAAGCTGTTGGAGTTGACTTTCCATAATAACAAGCTAGTGATTGGTTGCTAGGACCCCCCGGTATCCTAGCAACCAATCACCTGCTGGTTAACTTGAACGCTTAACTGACGCAACCCCCTCTCTCCATTCAGTACTGAACTGCCTCCCACACTCCGCTCTGCAGTGAAGATGAGAGCAGCAGAGGCTGGAGAGAAGGACCGGCGAAGCAGGGGCGTGATCACGATCGACAGCTTGCTGACCCCCCATGCTACCACATGCAAAGACATTTTAGACAACTTTCAAAGTAACTGAATGGCCTCAGCTTACCTTCAGAATGGCTCTGAGTTTCACCAAACATTCATCTTCTGTACCTGACCGCCCTGTCTAGCTACTGTTCTGGGAAAATCTGGGAAAACACAAAAAGTAGAGTAATGCCGCATACACACGATTGTTTTTCTCGTTGGAAAAAGATATGATGGCTTTTCCAACGGGATTCCGCTCAAGTTTGCCTTGCATACACACGATCACACAAAAGTTCGCTGAAATTACGACTGTCAAGAACGCGGTGACATCCACCACAACGACGAGCCGAGAAAATGACGTTCAATGCTTCCGCGCATGCATCGAATTGTTTCCGAGCTTGCGTAGGGATTTTGCGCGGCGGAATTGCCACAGACGATCGTATTTCTGGATAGGAACTTTTCCCGACCGAAAAATTGAGAGCATGCTCTCAATCTTTTGCTGGCTGGAATTCCGCCAGCAAATGACCGATGGAGCATACACACGGTCGCATTTTCCGACGAAAAAAATCTCATCTGTCTTTTGCGGGCTGAAATTCCAACCGTGTGTACGTGGCATTACTCTTTAAAGACCCTCTTTTAATTATCTTGGACCTGTTCTTGTGTCCAAAAATACCTCTTATTAGCCTTATTATTTTACATTATTTCATTTTATTATATTTATATAATTTTTTTTATATTATTTTATTTTACATTCACAAATAAGAAAAATTAAAAAAAAAAAAGATAACAATGCTCAAATATTGATCAAATTCTCCCCAAAAAAGGAAAAACAGATGTATTAAGAACGAAAAATTAAATAACTAAACTACCCCAAATTCATCCCCCCAAAAACACCCCTAAATAAAGAAAAAAGTACATTTTTCAAGAAAATTCAATGAGCGAAACTGAGATTTTTCCCTTTGGTGAAAAATTCACTGCAAAATAATTTTCGCCAAAATTACTATACATATCCATAAAATTATCATAATATTGAAGAATAACATTATACCATAGTGCACTATGCATGACTAATATTTTGGAACTTGGTGTTATGAGTGCCTTTTGTTTTGCATTAGCTCCTGTGCGGATGGGAATAGTATGCTATCATTTTATGAGCTCCTGTGGTTCCTTCTGAAGCCTGCTTCTGTTAGTAATATGTTCTCAGTAATTATCCTTAGGGGACCAAAGCATATACAGAATCTCAAATATATTTATTCATATGCAAACACAGTGACTCGCCACGATCATGACTCTGCATAATCAGTTTGTTATTCATTCATTTCACAATTAAAATAATAATAGTGATGGCACAGCTAGCGTCACAGACTGGGGAAATGTTTATTCTGTAGAAATGTACGGCTCCATATTTCTTGAGAAGATTTCTTGAGAAGTACAGCAAGTCTTCCCTATGACAGCTGATATTTTTCACTTCTTTCCAAATAATCTGGTACACATGTGAGCGAACATTCCTCCCTCTTGTGTGCAGGAGTGCTGGTTAAAAACGAAATAAATACGGTACAAATACAGTATCTCACAAAAGTGAGTACACCCCTCACATTTTTGTAAATATTTTATTCTATCTTTTCATGTGACAACACTGAAGAAATGACACTTTGCTACAATGTAAAGTAGTGAGTGTACAGCTTGTATAACAGTGTCAATTTGCTGTCCCCTCAAAATAACTCAACACACAGCCATTAATGTCTAAACTGCTGGCAACAAAAGTGAGTACACCCCTGAGTGAAAATGTCCAAATTGGGCCCAATTAGCCATTTTCCTTCCCCGGTGTCATGTGACTCGTTAGTGTTACAAGGTTTCAGGTGTGAATGGGGAACAGGTGTGTTAAATTTGGTGTTATTGCTCTCACTCTCTCATACTGGTCACTTGAAGTTCAACGTGACACCTCATGGCAAAGAACTCTCTGAAGATCTGAAAAAAAGAATTGTTGCTCTACATAAAGATGGCTTAGGCTATAAGAAGATTGCCAAGACCATGAAACTGAGCTGCAGCACGGTGGCCAAGACCATACAGCGGTTTAACAGGACAGGTTCCACTCAGAACAGGCCTCGCCATGGTTGACCAAAGAAGTTGAGTGCACGTGTTCAGCGTCATATCCAGAGGTTGTTTTTGGGAAATAAACGTATGAGTGCTGCCAGCATTGCTGCAGAGGCTCAAGGGGTTGGGGGTCAGCCTGTCAGTACTCAGACCATACCCCACACACTGCATCAAATTGGTCTGCATGGCTGTCATCCCAGAAGGACGCCTCTTCTAAAGATGATGCACAAGAAAGCCCGCAAACAGTTTGCTGAAAACAAGTAGACTAAGGACATGGATTACTGGAACCATGTCCTGTGGTCTGATGAGACCAAGATAAACATATTGGGTTCAGATGGTGTCAAGCGTGTGTGGTGGCAACCAGGTGAGGAGTACAAAGACAAGTGTGTCTTGATGGACTGGCCAAGCATGTCTGCATCCTCAAACGGAAGGTGGAGGAGCGCAAGGTCTCTAACATCCACCAGCTCCGTGATGTCGTCATGGAGGAGTGGAAGAGGACTCCAGTGGCAACCTGTGAAGCTCTGGTGATTTCCATGTCCAAGAGGGTTAGGGCAGTATTGGAAAATAATGGTATAATCAAAGGGGTGAACAGCGCTGATCAGCAGACATAAATAGGACCCTTGGAGTTAAGGAGAAGCAACCTTTCTACACTTGTTAAATCTCCCCACTAGCCATTCCTTCCCATGTGCATATGTGTGGGTCCATGTATCTACACAGACTGGTTTTCACCTTTCAAGGCTCTGATGAAGAGGTTTTTTTCTTCGAAACGCGTCAGTCAATATTTTAGTATGTGCCCCTGATCGGGCATGTTCCTCTTGTAACACTACAAGTGTGTGTATTTATATATATATATTGTGTAACCCCTTTTTTTTACAAAACGTAGTATGTTTATATTCCCTACATGTATGCATTTTATCACTTATGAATAAACTGTAGAATTTGATGCTAGTGTTTGATCACGCGCCTTCCACCCTTTCCAACCCACACTAGTCTCTGCTAAGTCCCTGAAAACCGCCTCCCATCCATCCAGTGTGACTTTTCACACTGGGGCGGTGCGCTTGCAGGATGTTATAAAAAGTCCTGTAAGCAGCATCTTTGAGGCAAGTTGGGAGCGCTGTATTTAGCACTCCCAAAACACCCTGCGAGTTGGAATGAATGGACAGTGCTTTCAAAGTGCCTGAAAAGCTCTTTGAATGAGCTGCAAAATGGGAGTTTTTAACCCCTTTTTTGGGGTTAAAAGCGCCCCGCTAGCAGCCGAAAAGCGCAGCAAGAGCACCGCTTAAACAGCGCTAAAGCGCTAAAGCGCTAACAGCCGGCGCTTTCAGTGTGAAAGCACACTAAAGACTAATGCCGCGTACACACAATAGGACTTTCCGCCAACAAAACCGCTGATTTTTGTTCAAAGGATGTTGTCTCCAACTTGTCTTGCATACACACGGGCACACAAATGTTGGCCTAAAATTCCGAACGTGGGAACGTGGTGACGTAAAAGATGTACGACGAGCCGAGAAAAGCGAACTTCAATAGCTCCTTCTGCTTGATTCTGAGCATGCGTGGAACTTTTGTGCGCCGGACTTGTGTACACACGATCAGACTTTCCGCCAACAAAGTTAAGTTGGCTGAAAATTTGAGAACCTGCTCTCAAACATTTGTGGGCGGAAATTCCGACAGCAAATGTTTGATGGAGCAAACACACGGTCAGACTTTCCGACAACAAGCTCACATCCAACATTTCCCGTCGGAAAGTCCGATCGTGTGCACGCGGCATAAGCCTTTTTCTGACACTTGATGCCTACAAGTTAAAATCAGTATTTTCTGCTACAAAATTACTTAGGATCCCCAAACATTATATATCTATATATTTTTTTTAGCAGAGACCCTAGAGAATAAAATGGCGGTTGTTGCAATATTTTATGTCACACTGTATTTTATGTCACACTGTATTTTATGTCACACTGTATTTGCACAGCGGTCTTTCAAACGCAATTTTTGGGGAAAAATACAATGAATTAAAAAAAGACTAAACAGTAAAGTTAGCCCAATTTTTTTGTATAATGTGAAAGATGATGTTACGCTGGGAGAATCGTGAGAGAATCGCCATCTTTATCCTAAGCAAAAAAATTGTGATTCTCATTTTAGCCAGAATCATGCAGTTCTACCATTTATTATGGCCTCTTACCAAATGATAAGACCCCATGTTGTAGATGGTCTTGAACATATACAGTATCTCACAAAAGTGAGTACACCCCTCACATTTTTGTAAATATTTTATTCTATCTTTTCATGTGACAACACTGAAGAAATGACACTTTGCTACAATGTAAAGTAGTGAGTGTACAGCTTGTATAACAGTGTACATTTGTTGTCCCCTCAAAATAACTCAACACACAGCCATTAATGTCTAAACCGCTGGCAACAAAAGTGAGTACACCCCTAAGTGAATATGTCCAAATTGGGCCCAAAGTGTCAATATTTTGTGTGGTCACCATTATTTCTCAGGACTGCCTTAACCCTCTTGGGCATGGAGTTCACCAGAGCTTCACAGGTTGCCACTGGAGTCCTCTTCCGCTCCTCCATGATGACATCACAGAGCTGGTGGATGTTAGAGACCTTGCGCTCCTCCACCTTCCATTTGAGGATGTCCCACAGATGCTCAATAGGATTTAGGTCTGGAGACGTGCTTGGTCAGTCCTTTACCCTCAGTTTATTTTGCAAGGCAGTGGTTGTCTTGGAGGTGTGTTTGGGATCGTTATTATGTTGGAATACTGCCCTGCGGTCCAGTCTCCCAAAGGAGGGGATTATGCTCTGCTTCAGTATGTCACAGTACATGTTGGCATTCATGGTTCCCTCAATGAACTGTAGCCCTCCAGTGCTGGCAGCACTCATGCAGTCCAGACCATGACACTCCCACCACCATGCTTGACTGTAGCCAAGACAAACCTGTCTTTGTACTCCTCACCTGGTTGCCGCCACACACACCATCTGAACCAAATTCGTTTATCTTGGTCTCATCAGACCACAGGACACGGTTCCTGTAATCCATGTCCTTAGTCTGCTTGTCTTCTGCAAACAGTTTGCAAGCTTTTTTGTCCATCATCTTTAGAAGAGGCTTCCTTCTTGGATGACAGCCATGCAGACCAATTTGATGCAGTGTGTGGCGTATGGTCTGAGCACTGACAGGCTGACCCCCCACCCTTTCAACCTCTGCAGCAATGCTGGCAGCACTCATACGTCTATTTCGCGAAGACAACCTCTGGATATGACGCTGAGCATGTGCACTCAACTTCTTTGGTCAACCATGGCGAGGCCTGTTCTGAGTGGAACCTGTCCTGTTAAACTGCTGTATGGTCTTGGTCACAGTGCTGCAGCTCAGTTTCAGGGTCTTGGCAATCTTCTTATAGCCTAGGCCATCTTTATGTAGAACAACTAATCTGATTGTTTGGTCAGAGACATTCACACCGGTGGCCTGCTGGAGGTAATTTTGTGGGGCTCTGGCAGTGCTCATCCTGCTCCTCCTTGCACAAAGGAGCAAATACCGGTCATGCTGATGGGTTAAGGACCTTCTACTGCTCTGTCCAGCGCTCCTAGAGTAACTGCCTGTCTCCTAGAATCTCCTCCATGCTCTTAAGACTAGGAGACACAGCAAACCTTCTGGCAATGGCACGCATTGATGTGCCATTCTGGCGGAGTTGGACTTCCTGTGCAACCTCTATAGGGTCCAGGTATCACCTCATGCTACCAGTAGTGACACTGACCCTAGCCAAAATGCAAAACTAGTGAAAAACAGTCAGAAAAGATGAGTAGGTAAAAAAAGTCAGTGGCCTCCACCTGTAAAGCCATTCCTGTTTCGGAGGTCGTCTCCTTGCTGCCCATCTTGTGCATCTGTTGTTAATTCATTAACACCAAAGTATTTGATCCCCAAGCAGAACATGACTTAGTACTTGGTGCCAAGCACAGAGGTAAGATGTTTCTTGCAGTTGGTGACCAGGTATGCTCACATCTCAGGAGGGATTTTTATTTTGGTCCACTCTTCTTTACAGATCTTCTCTAAATCCTTAAAGTTTCTTTGCTGTCTCTTGGCAACTCGAAGTTTTAGCTCCCTCCATACATTTTCTATAGCATTAAGGTCTGGAGATGCACTAGGCCACTCCATGACCTTAATGTACTTCTTCTTGAGCCACTCCTTTGTTGCCTTGGCAGTATGTTTTGGGTCATTGTCATGCTGGAAGACCCATCCATGACCATCTTAGTTCTGGCTGAGGGAAGAAGGTTCTCATCCAAGATTTTACAATACATAGCCATATTCATTGGCCCCTCAATGCGGCAAAGTCGGCCTGTACCTTTAGCAGAAGAACAGCCCCAAAGCATTATGTTTACATCTCTGTGCTTGAGTGTAGGGATGGTGTTCTTAGGGTCATAGTCAGCCTTTTTACTTCTTCCAAACACGGCGAGTTGAGTTAATGCCAAAGAGCTCAATTATGGTCTCATCTGACCTCAGCACTTTCTCCCAATCCTTCTCTAAATCATTTAGATGTTCATTAGCATGACTGTACATGTGCTGTCTTGAGGAGGGGGACTCACCATGTTTGGAGGAAGAAAAATGCTGACTAAGACCCTAAGAACACCATCCCTACAGTCAAGCACGGAGGTGGAAACATTATTCTTTGGGGCTGCTTCTCTGCTAAAGGTACAGACTGACTTTGCCGCATTGAGGGGCCAATGGACGGGGCCATGTATTGTAAAATCTTGGATGAGAACACTGAAGATGGGTCATGGATTAGTCTTTCAGCATGACAATGACTCAAAACATACCACCAAGGCAACAAAGGAGTGGTTTAAGAAGAAGCACAGTAAGGTCATTGAGTGGCCTAGCCAGTCTCCAGACCTTAATCCTATATAAAAAGTATTGAATGAGCTGAAACTTCGAGTTACCAAGAGACAGCAAAGAATCCTTAAGGATTTAGCGAAGATCTGTAAAAATAAGTGGACCAAAATCTCTCCTGAGATGTGTGCAAACGTGGTCAGCAACTAAAAGAAACAGCTTACCTCTATGCTTGCCAACAAGGGTTTCGCCACAAAGTACTAAGTCATGTTTTGCTAGGGGATCAAATACTTATTTTACTCTCTGAACTGCAACTCAATTTATGACTTTGTGTCATGTGTTTTTTTTTCTGGATTTTTGGTTGATTTTCTGTCTCTATCATTTAACCACTAAGCCCCGGACCATTTGGCTGGCCAGAGACCAGAGCACCTTTTGCGATTCGGCACTGCGTCATTTTAACTGACAATTGCGCGGTTGTGCGACGTGGCTCTCAAACTAAATTGACGTCCTTTTTTCCCCACAAATAGAGCTTTCTTTTGGTGGTATTTGATCACCTCTGGCGTTTTTATTTTTTGCGCTATGAACAAAAAAAGAGCGTCAATTTTGAAAAACAAGCTATATTTTTTACTTTTTGGTATAATAAATAACCCCAAAATATATATAAAAAAAACATTTTTTTTCCTCAGTTTAGGCCGATACGTATGCTTCTACATATTTTTGGTAAAAAAAAAAAAAAAAATCGCAATAAGCGTTTATTTATTGGTTTGTGCAAAAGTTATAGCATCTACAAAATAGGGGAAAGTTTTATGGCATTTTTATTAATATTTTTTTTTTGGGCGGCGATCAGCGATTTTTATCATGACTGCGACATTATGGCGGACACATTGGACACTTCTGGTGCTATTTTGGGACCATTCACATTTATACAGCGATCAGTGCTATAAAAATGCTATAAAAATGCATTGATTACTGTGTAAATGTGACTGGCAGTGAAGGGTTTAACCAGTAGGGGGTGCTGAAGGGGGTTAGGTGTGTCCTAGGGAGTGATTCTAAATGTGGGGGGAGGGGCTACGTGTGTCACGACACTGATCACCGTTCCCGATCACAGGGAGCGGTGATCAGTGTCCTGTCACTAGGAAGAACGGGGAAATGCTTGTTTACATCAGTATTTCCCCGTTCTTCCTCTCCGTGAGATGATCACGGGTATCCCCGCGGACATCGAGTCCACGGGACCCGCGATCGAGCTCGCGGCGCGCGCCCACAATGCCGCAGCTTAAAGGCGACGTACAGGTACATTAATATGCCTGTCCGTGCCATTTTGCCGAAGTATATCAGCTATGAGTAAGCACTCTCCATAGTGTGAAACGCGTAGGGATCCTGTCTGTATCGCTTTGCTGTTGCTTGTACAGTGTGATCCCGATTTTTCAATAAAGGCAAAAGAAATTTTCTTTGGAGTGCGGCTGTCCAGAGTTTTCCTTTCATCTTCATTTGCTATACGCATTAGCCAGCACCTGGGGCTCTTCAATTCTAGAGGAGAAGTTTTTGTTTCAGCTGACCTGTCTGAAGCGGTGGTATCCCCTAGTATATCAGCGTGAGCCGCTTGGCAAGTGGAAAATACACCAATGATAAAAATTATAGACTCTTCATTTCTTTGTAAGTGGGCAAACTCACAAAATCTGTAGGGTATCAAATAATTTTCCCCACTGTGTGTGTGTGTGTGTGTGTGTGTATATATTATAATATTCCTCATCAGTGTATAGTTGCAACTTTTTGTATCTACTGCAACTTTTCTCAACCATTTTATCACAGAGGAACCCTTGAAATAACTCTCCAGGCTCATGGAACCCTTGCTAGTAATTACTATATCAAAAGCTCACATTACATAAGTGGAATGGTAACTGAGAAGTATGCTTCTTACATTTGTGGTTATTGAGAAGATTCCCTCCTCCTACAGATAGATAAACAGATCATTGTTGATAGTGGTTCCTAGAAACCCCTACTCGCCCACTAAACATTTAGGTAGTGGATAGGGGTTCCTTGAGCAGATAGGAACTGAAGGAACCCCAAACAACCTTTGGAGGAACCCTATTATTCCACAGATCCCTGGTTGAGAAAAGCTGATGTACTGCCATGAATGTGTCCCTGAAATTATACATGTGCTGATGTGTCCAGAGTTACTTCAAGAGTCTGCCATAGAGGACCTGTGCAGCATGGATATGAATCAATTGTCCTGCAAAACGACATTCATCTGTCAGTGTAAGCAGAAGATTCAGAAGACCCAGCACTTTAATACATAGCGCTGCATAGGGGTTGGTGCTTGTTCAAGGATTTGTGGCCACAGACAAATCATTCACCCCCCCCCCCCTCGTGTAGTGAGTTAATTTGTAGTTATTGATTTATCCTGAGTAGCATGGTGGATAAGTGTTTAATGCTCTTTCCATCCATCGCTAGTGTTCATTACGTGGAGTTTGTATTTTTTTCTCTGTGTTTGTGTAGGATTCCATAACACATATACAGTACAGTAATACTTTTGATTGCGAGTAACGCAGTTAACGAGCGTTTCGCAATATGAGCTATTATTTTTTTGAATCCTGACTCGGTTTGCGAACGTTGTCTCCCAAAACGAGCAGGATTCAAGCCTCTGTGGTGTGCAGAGGTGCGGGGGCGCAGGTGACAGTCAGAGCTGCTCGGATGCACTCGGCGCCACTCGGAAACACTCCGTTCCCGAGGGTTTCCAAGCCTCTCCGAGTGTTTACGAGCAGCTCCGAGTGGTTTACGAGTGTCTCTGGTGCCCCCCCACCTCTGGCCACATGCGGTACTGCATACAATAGAACTCACTGTGGAACTAATTATCTGAGTTTCAATTGACTTCTATGGGGAAACTCTCTTTGATATACGAGTGCTTTGGATTACAAGCATTCTACTAGAACGAATTATGCTCGTAATCCAAGGTACCACTGTATCTCACAAAAGTGAGTACACCCCACATTTTTGTAAATATTTTATTATATCTTTTTATGTGACAACACTGAAGAAATGACACTTTGCTACAATGTAAAGTAGTGAGTGTACAGCTTGTATAACAGTGTAAATTTGCTGCCCCCTCAAAATAACTCAATACACAACCATTAATGTCTAAACCGCTGGCAACAAAAGTGAGTACACCCCTAAGTGAAAATGTCCAAATTGGGCCCAATTAGTCATTTTGCCTCCCCGGTGTCATGTGACTCATTAGTGTTACAAGGTCTCAGGTGTGAATGGGGAGCAGGTGTGTTAAATTTGGTGCTATTGCTCTCACTCTCTCATTCTGGTCACTGGAAGTTCAATATGGCACTTCATGGCAAAGAACTCCCACCCAGGGGTCTGACATGCCCCAGCCAGGAGTCAAGAGACAGGAGGTATCAACCAGGGGTCAGAGGTGCCGAAGCCAGGAGACAAGAGATCTCGTCCCAGGATTCCGGTTGGCTCTTGTTGTGGTGTCAGGAGAACCCCTATCCCAAGGCCAGGAGTGGGCCATGCAGCAGGGTGCTGCGACTAAAGGCTAAGAGCAGGGCTGTCTTAATGAGTGGGCACACCTGGGCACTGCCCAGGGGCCCCAGCTGCATGGGGGGCCCCTGCACTTTCCCCAAAGCAGCTGATTCTTGACCCCACACTGCCCCGAAATTGGGGGCCCCATGATGGCACTGAGAGCTATGGATACACAGGGGATGCAGGCTGGCAGTGGTGCGTCATGCTGTGCAGAACGATACCTATTATTTCACAGCCAGCAGGGAGGGGGCAGGGCCGGAGCGCCAGTAATGCTCTGACCCCACCCCATGCAGCTTGAATGCTCGGGACTCGAAGGCTGCGGGGTAGGAGCTGGAGTGGGATCTGCTGAGTCGGTAGCACTGAGAGCCCACCTGCGGAAGTAGCATTGTGGATGGTGTCATGGTGAGCCCAGCTGTCCAGCACTGTTTGAACTGAAGGGCTTGGAATTCCCAGAGGGATGTTCCCTCCTCCGCCCCTCCTTCTACCTGAAGAGTGCTGGGGAGATATCTAGGGTGTAGAGGGGTCAGAGTGCTGGGGAGATATCTGGGGTGTAGAGGGGTCAGAGTGCTGGGGAGATATCTGGGGTGTAGAGGGGTCAGAGTGCTGGGGAGATATCTGGGGTGTAGAGGGGTCAGAGTGCTGGGGGATTTCTGGGGTGTAGAGGGGTCAGAGTGCTGGGGCGATATCTGGCGTGTAGAGGGGTCAGAGTGCTGGGGAGATATCTGGGGTGTAGAGGGGTCAGAGTGCTGGGGAGATATCTGGGGTGTAGAGGGGTCAGAGTGCTGGGGGGATATCTGGGGTGTAGAGGGGTCAGAGTGCTGGGGGGATATCTGGGGTGTAGAGGGGTCAGAGTGCTGGGGGGATATCTGGGGTGTAGAGGGGTTAGAGTGCTGGGGGATATCTGGGGTGTAGAGGGGTCAGAGTGCTGGGGAGATATCTGGGGTGTAGAGGGGTCAGAGTGCTGGGGGGGATATCTGGGGTGTAGAGGGGTCAGAGTGCTGGGGAGATATCTGGGGTGTAGAGGGGTCAGAGTGCTGGGGGGGATATCTGGGGTGTAGAGGGGTCAGAGTACTGGGGAGATATTTGGGGTGTAGAGGGGTCAGAGTGCTGGGGGGATATCTGGGGTGTAGAGGGGTCAGAGTGCTGGGGGGATATCTGGGGTGTAGAGGGGTTAGAGTGCTGGGGGATATCTGGGGTGTAGAGGGGTCAGAGTGCTGGGGAGATATCTGGGGTGTAGAGGGGTCAGAGTGCTGGGGGGGATATCTGGGGTGTAGAGGGGTTCAGAGTGCTGGGGAGATATCTGGGGTGTAGAGGGGTCAGAGTGCTGGGGGATTTCTGGGGTGTAGAGAGGTCAGAGTGCTGGGGGGATATCTGGGGTGTAGAGCGGTCAGAGTGCTGGGGGGATATCTGGGGTGTAGAGGGGTCAGAGTGCTGGGGAGATATCTGGGGTGTAGAGGGGTCAGAGTGCTGGGGAGATATCTGGGGTGTAGAGGGGTCAGAGTGCTGGGGGATTTCTGGGGTGTAGAGGGGTTAGAGTGCTGGGACGATATCTGGCGTGTAGAGGGGTCAGAGTGCTGGGGAGATATCTGGGGTGTAGAGGGGTCAGAGTGCTGGGGGGATATCTGGGGTGTAGAGGGGTCAGAGTACTGGGGAGATATTTGGGGTGTAGAAGGGTCAGAGTGCTGGGGGGATATCTGGGGTGTAGAGGGGTCAGAGTACTGGGGAGATATTTGGGGTGTAGAAGGGTCAGAGTGCTGGGGGGATATCTGGGGTGTAGAGGGGTCAGAGTGCTGGGGGGATATCTGGGGTGTAGAGGGGTCAGTGTGCTGGGGGGATATCTGGGGTGTAGAGGGGTCAGAGTGCTGGGGGATTTCTGGGGTGTAGAGAGGTCAGAGTGCTGGGGTGATATCTGGGGTGTAGAGGGGTGAGAGTGCTGGGGGATATCTGGGGTGTAGAGGGGTGAGAGTGCTGGGGGGATATCTGGGGTGTAGAGGGGTGAGAGTGCTGGGAGGATATCTGGGGTGTAGAGGGGTCTGAGTGCTGGGGGGGGATATCTGGGGTGTAGATGGGTTACAGTGCTGGGGGGACATCTGTGGTGTAGAGGGGTCAGAGTGTTGGGGGGATATCTGGGGTGTAGATGGGTTACAGTGCTGGGGGGATATCTGGGGTGTAGAGGGGTCAGAGTGCTGGGGGGATATCTGGGGTGTAGAGGGGCCATAGTGCTGGGGAAGCATCAATCTAGAAGATATATTATATGCACAGGACAGCTTTGTTACTTTATGTATGTAGTATTTTCCCACTCTTTCTTTGCTGTACAGAATGATTGTTCATGTAGTTAATGTGGAGCTCCACCCAAAAGGGGAAGCTCTGCTTGTCTGCCTCCTATCTACTTGATATCTGTTTACCTGCGCTGTCTCCATTGTAGGGGCCCCAGAGCATTACTTTGCCCAGGGGCCCAAGATGCTATTAAGACGGCCCTCGTTAAGAGAGCAAAGTAAACCAGGAGAGCTGGGCAACTCGGTCAGGACTGGTAAGGAGAGCAGCGGTGTTGCTGACAAGGGAGCCAGGTGGCTCAGCATTTTCAGTGGTCTGTTCATGTTGAAGTAGAAAACTCCCTGCGTGGGCAACTAATGTTATGTGGAATTTTTGTTCTTTTTAATAAAAGTGGGCTGCCACGCCTTAAAATACAGTTTAGACTGGCTCAACTAATTGGAAAAGCACCTACCACATGAGTATAATCTCCCCAATACCACAAAATGTAAAGGGCTACAAAAATTGTCTGCGCTGTATAAGCACCTGTAATAAATAAATGGGGCCACACTGCGTTTGCGGCACCATAGTGTGGCATTACAGGTTCAGATCAGGTGGTAAGGAGGCAATCGCTGCCTGTCAAATGCCCTCTGAAAAGAGATACAAACTAGGAACAAGTGTGAAAGAGCCCTAATGCCCTGTACACACAATAGGATTTTTCAACAACAAATGTTGGATGTGAGCTTGTTGTCAGAAAGTCCGACCGTGTGTATGCTCCATAGAACATTTGTTGTCGGAAATTCCGAGCGTGTGTACATAAGTCCGACGTACAAAAGTCCACGCATGCTTGGAATCAAGCAGAAGAGTTGCACTGGCTTATTGAACTTCATTTTTCTCGGCTCGTCGTGTTGTACGTCACCGCGTTCTTGACGTTCAGAATTTCCGACAACATTTGTGTGACCGTGTGTATGCAAGACAACTTTCAGCCAACATCCTTTGAAAAAAAATTCAAGGTTTTGTTGTCGGAAAATCCTATCGTGTGTACAGGGCATTAGTGTTTCCCTGTAATGGTTCCTCCAGAAGTTGCTGGGGGTTTCTTGAGCTGTGGCTGATTGACCTCTCATCTCATCTGATGGTACCTGGATAATCTAGGGTCCAACACTAAATGGCAGAGCCAGTGGTATGACACCTATGTTTTTTTTTAGCTATTTGTAGGAGTGGAATTCTTCCTACTGGCCACTAATGGAAGGGGCATTTTTGCCATTGACAACAAATGAATGGGTTTTTGTATTTTTGGGGTTCCTCTGGGGTAAAAAAGTTAGGAATGGCAGCTGTAAGATAAAGATATCATTAGATATTGTGATCAAGTCATCAAAGAAACCAGTAAGAGTGACTCAGCAGGTGATCTGTTGGACTGGAGTGTCTCTATAACAATAATGTAACAGAAGATCCTACAAGAGTTTTTGAGTTATGACCAAAAACATTGACTCACCGGTTACAAAAATGGTGCGTTATGTTTCCAGTAAATGTCTTTCAAGCAATCGCTCATTCCTGCTTTTCTCATTTATTATCAGCAGTGTGAAAAGAAGTGAAAAGCTGGAAGTGGATCCAGACGTTTACTCCTTCCCCGATGTGTCCAGGATTGTCCAGGAAAAGAGCAGCAGGGGCCAGGGACCCCTCCAGCTGCACAACTGCAGAGCAAAAGACGATAAGGAGAAAGATGGCGAGTTTACTGATAATGATGAGGTCCCCCCTCTTCTATGACGAGGAAAATACCTGGCACAGTTTGGACATTGTATTGTTTTATCCAGTGTTTCACCAGCCGCTGCTCTACACCACATTTAGACAAAGCCCTGTAGCCTGACTGAACCAAATGCAGCCTCAATCAAATGCATTATGTGAAAACTACACTGTACCTGAGAACCTCAAACCAAAAACCATTTAACCAGCTCCCCCACCCAGCCTATAGCAAAATGACAGCCGGGAGGGCTTTTTGTCGATCCAGGTGGACGTCATATGATCTGTTGGTACCAATGACTGATCGGTGTACTGGCTCACTGCAGGTATCATGTGATCACTGTGACCAATCACAGCAGATCACATCACAATTGTAAACAATGTGATAATAGTATAAATTTTACAGTGCTAGCAAACACAACAATTCTAGCAAACACAACAATAGTGAATGAAAAAAACAATATATTGGTAATGAAAATAAAAGTCTATGTAAAGTGACTGATGTGCTCAAATCCAACATAAGTGCAAAAAGTGCTCCAGAGTTGTCAAGGTGTACTGCAACACCCCCTCTTGTGTCCCCACTCACCAGATATAGTGGACCCTCAGCTTTTCAGTCTACAGGTCACTTCAGGCTTGATAGTGATGGCCAGGAATGGCAACTTGAACATCAGATCATCCAACAGACTTCCTTTGTTGAGAATACTCGGCCAGATTAATAGATACCCAAAAATTGAAAGGAAAGGGACTAATAGTGAGGTACCTGAAAAGCTGAGGGTCCACTATATCTGGTGAGTGGGGACACACAAGGGGGTGTTGCGGTACACCTTGAAAACTCTAGAGCACTTTTTGCACTTTTGTTGGATTTGAGCACATCAGTCACTTTACATGGACTTTTATTTTCATTACCAATATATTGTTTTTTTCATTCACTATTGTTGTGTTTGTTGTGTTTGCTAGTATTATTGTGTTGCTAGCTGTGATGGTAGAAACAAGGCCAATCACAGCCCATCTGTACCATGTGATTAGCTGTGGCCAGCCACAGCTAACCACAACAAAACAAACTGAATGATTTCATTCAGTAAAATGCTTGCTTATAGCAATGAAATTCACGGGAAAAAAAATCCTGATCATTTCCCCAGAGTAGTAGTGTTAATATGGTAACATTATATTCCTCTGGTCACAGTGTTTTAAAAAAAATTTGTACTAAAAAAATAAAAAAAACGATTAAAACATTTTTTGTTGTTGTTTTTCTTTTCGTACTTTGTGTGTTTGTGTGTAGGTAGGTGCTGAGAATTCAATAAATTAAAGGCCCGTACTCACGATGCAAAAATTAGAACAAAAAATTTGTCCCACGAATGATTTGCCGATTTTTGGATCCTTAGTACGGTGCTTTCGACAGCCGATTATGGTTTTTTCATCAGACAAAAGCTGGATGTACAGACTATAAAATTTTTGTCATACGTGAACTCAACGTCTAAATTTTGTTTAATTAGTACAGTTTTCATACAAAAAAATCATAAGCGGAAGACTACGCATGCTCAGAAACGAAAGAACACATACAAAACTAGTCAACATATTACATCAGAAAGAAAAAAGTCAGACAGCGCAAAACCAGTCCTAACACACAGCAGCTGAACACCGAAGGTCAATATAAAAAATCCTTAAATGAACAATAAAAGCAAAGCGGTGCAGCGCTCAGAAGCAGTATGAATAAAGTCCCAAAGTATGTAATTCCTGTAGAAATAAGTGGATGTCACATCAACAGACAGAGAGGAGACACCCTAAAGGTGAATAGGGTGCTGTAATGGAACGATGGTAACAATCGTGCATCCAAATCAGTGTATTCCACCACCAGAAGTGCAGGCCACTCACCTTCATAAATGGACCCACTGAGCTAACAGATAGGTCACTAATGCAGTCCCTTCATAAGGGTAATAATTAAGATGAGTAGGCTGGCTTCATATATGTCCTCCCCTCGGTCATGCGATATCCAAATGACATATTTATCGGCATACACAGATCATGTCAAAACAAAATAAAAAACATAGTGCTCTCCTATGCAATAAAAGTCACTTCTTTATTGAATAAAAAGTTACTCACAAGAGTAGCACTGAGTCCCAACGCTGGCAGAGATTGAGGAATGTATGCTGGCCTCTCACCCGGAAGCAACAAGCTTATGCCATGTACACACGAGCGGACTTTCTGGCATACTTGGTCCGATGTTCTTCCCGCCGGACTTTCCGGCGGATTACCGCCGGATTTTTGAACAGACGGACTTGCCTACACATGACCGGACTTTCCGGCAGGCTAGGTCCGCCCGTCTTTCCGACGGACTTTCGCCGGAGTTACGGAAGACTTTCAGAATGAACAGACTTGCCCACACACGGACAAGTCCGTTCATTTTGAACGTGACTCGGGTACGACGGGACTAGAAAAGGAAGTGAATCTCGCCGCTTTTATCGGCGAGATTGACACCTTGCGAGCCCCGTCGTGAAGCATACCAGGCCCTTAGGTCTGGCATGAATTTTAAGGGGAGCCCCCTACGCTGAAAAATCGTCGTGGGGTCCCCCCCAAAATCCATACCAGACCCCGATCCGAGCACGCAGCCCGGCCGGTCAGGAAAGGGGGTGGGGACGAGCGAGTGCCCCCCCTCCTGAACCGTACCAGGCCGCATGCCCTCAACATGGGGGGGGTGGGTGCTTTGGGGGAGGGGGGCGCCCTATTGGCCCCCCCCACCCCAAAGCACCTTGTCCCCATGTTGATGAGGACAAGGGCCTCTTCCCGACAACCCTGGCCGTTGGTTGTCGGGGTCTGCGGGCGGGGGGCTTATCGCAATCTGGGAACCTCCTATAATAAGAAGGCCCCCAGATCCCGGCCCCCCACCCTATGTAAATGAGTATGGGGTACATGGTACCCCTACCCATTCACCTAGGAAAAAAGTGTCAATAATAAAACACACTACACAGGTTTTTGAAGTAATTTATTAGACAGCTCCGGGGTCTTCTTCCGGCTTCGAGGGTCCCTCCGGTTCCTCTTCTCCCAGCGTCCGGTTTGTTCTTCTCCGCTCTCTCTGTCCTCTTCTCCCGGTGTTCGAGTTCTTCGGCCGGCTCCTTCGCTGTCTTCATGCCGCTCTCTTGCCAGCGGAGGTCTGGACTTCTGTCTTCTTGTCTTCTTCCCTCTTCTCTTCTCCAGATGTTGACACGATGGTCTCTCCGGCTGGACTGGTCTCTGAGCGCTCCGATGTGACTTATATAGGCGGAGACCCCGCCCCTTATGCCGTCACAGTCCCTGGGCATGCCCGGGGACTGTGACGGCATAAGGGGGCGGGGTCTCCGCCTATATAAGTCACATCGGAGCGCTCAGAGACCAGTCCAGCCGGAGAGACCGTCGTGTCCACATCTGGAGAAAAAACATCTGAGGAAAAAATGTTGCTTTTGTTTTTTAAAATTTTGGATATATATTATAGCAAAAAAGTAAAAGATATTGTGTTTTCTTCTAAATTGACGCTCTTTTTTTGTTTATAGCGCAAACAATAAAAACCGCAGAGGTGATCAAATACCACCAAAAGAAAGCTCTATTTGTTGGAAAAAAAGGACATCAATTTTGTTTGGGTACAACGTTGCATGACCGCGCAATTGTCAGTTAAAGCGACGTCATGCTGAATCGCAAAAAATGGCCTGGTCATTTAGTATCCAAATCTTCCGTAGGTGAAGTGTTTAAAAATGAGGACAATTGATATTTAAAGCGGAGTTCCACCCATTTAAAAGTCAGCAGCTACAAAAAGTGTAGCTGCTGACTTTTAATAAACAGACACTCACCTGTCCCACAGTCCTGCGATGCAGCCGCCCGATGCCTCGCTCCTCTTCCCCTCCTTTCCATGGCGCCGGCATTGTAAGTGTGGGCGCCCGGCTGTGAGAGCTTGCGGCTTCACAGCCAGGCGCGCACTGCACATGCACGAGTCATGCTGCGCTGTCTTGAATGGACGGGCAATCTTCTGGGATCTGTGACGTGTCCCAGAAGATTGCAGGAAGGGAAGGGGGAGAGGTGCACTTCCGCTCGGAGCAGTGGCACCAGGAGAGGAAGTGGGAGCTGGGTACCTCTCAAAACCAGGTTCTCGCTCCCCCCCCCCCCCAAAAAAAATGACATGCCAAATGTGGCATTTCAGGGGGTCGCGAGTGCTAAAAGCAGAAGTTCCATTTTTGGGTGGAACTCCGCTTTAACCACTTTCTGCCTGCGCTATAGCTGAAAGATGGCTACAACGCAGACTTCCTTTGCCAGGGGGGGGCGTAAATTGATGTCCTCCCGTGATCGCGCTGCAGAAGCAGTTGACCACAGATCGAGGTAAAGGGGCAATCACAGCGGCCGTTTATCACGTGATCAGCTGTCAGCCAATGACAGCTGATCACAGGATGTCTCCAAAATTTCAGTGAAAATTTGGGAATGTCCGATGAAATGTAGCTATTTTGGCGATATGCATTGGAGTCAGTAGGCAAGGTGAATTTAAAGTGGAAGTCCATGACCGAACTAACTAAGCCTAAAACGTATTATCAAGCGGTTGTATTGTCTAGGATAGCCGATTGGAAATATGCTCTTAACTCAAAATTGTGGGTACAACTTGAACACCTTTTGAGTGGCGCTGATCTCTCGGTGGTTCCTTGGATACCTCGCTCCTGCAGGAATCTTGACCGATTTACCTCAGTACTCACCATATCCTCATTAGATATATGGGATGCCCTACATAAAAAATTCTCATGGGGATATAACTCTCCTTTAACACCTCTCCTTAATCACAAATATTTTTTACCAGGATTATTAGATCCCGGCTTCCAGTCCTGGAGACCGAGAGAACCTCTCTTACTACATCACGTCCTCCGTGGCAACACACTTAAACCATTACATATGATCCTTGATCCTAAACCTGCCTCGTTTCTCGACAAATGTAGATATCATCAACTTCAACGTTTCTTGAGTTCTCTCCCTCATCCGCCTAGAAGTTTTCAAGATTTAAATCAAATAGAAGAAATATTTCACCCAAAAGACCCTCCCTTACATAGTATTTCTCTATTTTATAAAGCTCTTATTGCCTTTCAAAATCCCGCCCTTCCACCCTTCCTGGCAAAGTGGGAAACTGATCTGGGCTCCCCCATCTCAGACAACCTAAAGGATAAGGTTTTACAACTAGCGCACACCTCCTCCCTTGCTTCTAAAATGGCAGAGGTCAATTATAAATTACTTACTAGGTGGCATTACACCCCCGTTAGACTACACCAAATGTTCCCCGCCAGTTCCCCATTGTGCTGGAGGAACTGAGGGAACGAAGCCACTCACGCACATGTCTGGTGGTTCTGCCCACTCATTCGCCCCTTTTGGTCGGCCATCTGCAATCTGATCTCACAGATTTCGGAGGTCAATCTACCCATGGATCCATGGACTGTCCTTTTCCATGCCACTAAAACCCCCATAGGCTCGTATAAACGTTCACTCATTCCTCACCTATTGAACACCTCCAAAGCTTTAATACCTACCTTTTGGGGCCAAACAACAATCCGGCTATTAAAATCTGGCTGCAGAAGGTTGATGAAGTTCAACTCATGGAGAGTATCACCCATAATATTAAAGGGACTTCAGAAAAACATTCAACTACTTGGGCTCCTTGGGTAAAATTTAAGTCCACCCCCTCATATAAGAATATTATAGTGCAAATCCCATAAATCTACCATTTATACATCGCCATCTAAATTTCAATAACTCAATATATTGCACATGCATGCCAGCATCCCCCTCCCCCCTCCCTCTCCATCTCACTCTCTATCTTCTCTACTATCCCCTTCTCTCCCTCTATTCTCTTTCCCATTATCTAGGTTTATGCATTTTATTCTTTCTATTCGTTATATTTTACCTCTCTTCTTTAACTGAAGCAAGGTTTTTCATTTTGTTTTTATATTTTGACTCCCATGTTCGCTTTGAAAGAAGCCTCTTTCTACTCAATCATTACATTAATTTTCATCCTTCTTCTTGAACATACAGTGGTGTTTAATGTATTCCTGGCTTCCTGACATTCATTGTTAATCTCCGAGCGTTGAAATTGACTTTGCTGTATCACTATGACCGTACCTAGTTTGTGATATAAGTATATTTTGTCTTTATTTTTCTTTAATAAAAATTTATTAAAAAAAAAAAAAAAAAACTAAGCCTAAAACTGCTCCCAATCTCTTTCTAAATCCTATTCTAACTACCCTGTAGAAGGAAGATGTAGGAAGATTCTCAGGGCATTCCAGTCCGGTCACTTTATCTCCCCGGCAGCCGGTTTCAGGAAAAAGGAGAGAGCCCCGACAACTGCTGCAAAGCCTGTGCCGTGACGTCACCTGTTGACTTAAAATGAGGCACATGTTGTCGGCTGACCCTCCTCTCCCCTGAAGCCGGCTGCTGGGACGGGATCCTGTGACCAGACCAGAGCACCCAGAGAATAGGTAAAGTGGTTATAAAGGCACAATGTTTTTTACCTCCATGTCCAGAAGTCAATCTCAATTAAGCAATGTCCAGAAGTGCCTTGTCTCTTCGGGCACTCCTGATTGGCTTTTGGCAGTGTCAGGGCTGGGCTCAGCCCTTCCTTCTCAAAGCTGGCCACTCAGCTAATTGCCAGATCCTGTCTCTCCATAGTGACTCACCTGTTGATGATATCCTGCTCGTCAGTCCTGCCTATTTAAGCCGTCCAGTCCAGATGATCTCTGCCTTCGTCTTGGTCACATCTCTAGAGATGCTCTCCTGTGTTCCTGTTTAAGACTTGCTTGGCTGACATTCCTTCTGGCTCCAGATCCTGCTTGCTGTTCTACTACGCTCATCTCTGGCTCCCTGACGTTTTGGCTTGTCTGACTATCCGTTCCGGTTCCTGAACTCTGGCTATGTTTTGACTATGTTTACTCTGTTTACTTTTTTTATTATTATTAAACAAGTGTGATTTAACTGTACTTCTGTCTCAGTCTGATTCATGGTTTCTGACAGATAGCAGCGGGAGCAATTGGCTCTCGCTGCTGTCAATCACAGCCAGTGAGCCAATCAGGGTACAGAGGGGGTGGGGCCAAATCATGGCTCCATGCGTGATTGGACACACACAGCAGCGGCTCAGCTCGGGTTCCCCCATAACAAGCTGCTTGCCCACTTACAAAGAAATGAAGGGTCTATCATTTTTATCATAGGTGTATTTTAAATGATAGAGACAGAATATCAACCAAAAATCAAGAAAAAACATATGATATAAATGTTATAAATTGAGTTGCAGTTCAGTGAGTAAAATAAGTATTTGATCCCCAAGCAAAACCTGACTTAGTACTTGGTGGAGAAACCCTTGTTGGCAAGCACAGAGGTAAGACATTTCTTGTAGTTGGAGGGATTTTGGTCCACTCTTCTTTACAGATCTTCTCTAAATCCTTAAAGGGTAACTCCTCTTTCTTGGGGAAAAAAATAGCAGATAAAGAAAAAATAATATAGCACATATAATTGTGACACTAATCATATTGTAATTGAATGTTATTAAAAATTACCTTTCCTTTCCAATCTGCAGCCACTGTAATTTTCTGAGAATGCATTGCAATATGGCTACCTGGGGTTGTTCTGTACACAGAGTGTGTACTGACCACTCCCCAGAAACATCATTTCCTGCTTGTGTGATTGGCTCACTAATTTTCCCAGAAGTTTGCCTAAGATACAAGTCAGATTTCGGGTATCCCCTGCAACAAAAATATCATTTTTGGAGAGATACTTTCAATAGGAGCACGTCTAAAGGGATGTAGGTCCAGCAGATTTCCTCATTAGTGCCCTGCAGCTGCACACCTGACAGTTAATTATGAAACCACTCCCATTAGACCCGCTCAGTACAGAGGCACGGACAAAAACACATGGATTTCTTCAGAATAACAAAAAGGTAGGAATCTACAACAAAGGTTGTTATAATCCTTGCAATGTTCATAGATTACCCAGAGGGGAATGTTTTTTTCTAAACAAAAGTGGAGTTACGCTTTAAGATTTCTTGGCCGTTGCTTGACAACTCGAAGTTTCAGCTCCCTCCATAAATTTTCTATGGGATTAAGGTCCGGAGACTGGCTAGGCCACTCCATGATCCTAATGTGCTTCTTCTTGAGCCACTCCTTTGTTGCCTTGGCAGCATTTTTTGATCACTGTCATGCTGGAAGACCCATCCACGACCCATCTTCAGTGTTCTGGCTGAGGGAAGAAGGTTCTCATCTAATACCGCGTACACACGATCGGACTTCTCGTCGGAAAAAGATATGGCGGCTTTTCCAACGGGATACTGCTCAAGTTTGCCTTGCATACACACGGTCACGCAAAAGTTCGCTGAACTTACGACCGTCAAGAACGCGGTGACGTACAACACTACGACGAGCCAAGAAAAAGTTCAATGCTTCCGAGCATGCGTCAAATTGTTTCCGAGCATGCGTAAGGATTTTGCGCGTCGGAATTGCATACAGACGATCGCATTTTCAGATAGGAACTTTTCCCGACCATAAACTTAAGAACATGCTCTCAATCTTTTGCTGGCTGGAATTCGGGCAGCAAAAGTCCGATGGAGCATACACACGGTTGCATTTTCCGGCGAAAAACTCTCATCGGTCTTTTGCGGGCCGAAATTCCGATCGTGTGTACGCGGCATAAGACATCCAATACATGGCTCTGGCCATTGGCCCCTCAATGCAACAAAATCGGGCTGCACCTTTAGCAGAGAAACAGACCCAAAGCATAATGTTTCCACCTCTACGCGTGACTGTAGGGATGGTGTTCTTCAGGTCATAGTTAGCATTTTTATTCCTCCAAACACAGTGAGTCGAGTTAATGCCAAAGAGCTAAATTTTAGGCCCCTTTCACACGAGGCGGGCTCCTTTTCTACGGAGCCCGCCTCGGTCCGCCGGCTCAGAGGGAGATCAGTCCGTTGATCTCAGCTGAGCCGGCGGATGACAGGTCCCTCTCTGCTCACTGAGCGGGGAGAGGCTTGTCAGGCGCCGCTGCCGCCTATGGAGGGATCGGATGAAAACGGACAGCGTGTCCGTTTTTGTCAGATCTCCCCCGATCCGATCCGCCAGCGACGGACCTGGACGTAGAGCCATCCGTCAGCCTTTAGCGGATCAGACGGGGTCGGATGTCAGCGCTGACATCCGACGCTCCATAGGCTAACATGGATCGCCCGTTCAGGTCCGCCGTCAAAACTGACAGGCGGACCTGAACGGTCCGATCGTGTGAAAGGGGCCTTAGTCTCATCTGACCACAACTTTCTCCCAATTTTTCTCTAAATCATTTAGATGTTTATTGGCAAACTTCAGACGGGCCTGTACATGTGCCTTCTTGAGGAGGAGGACCTTGCGTGCACTGCAGGATTTCAATCCATGGCAGTGTATTGTGTTACCGATTGTTTGGTGACTGTGGTCCCAACTGCCTTGAGCCCATTCACAAGCTCCTCCTGTGTAGTTCTGGGCTGATCCCTCACTTTTCTTATGATCATTCTTACCCCATGAGGCAAAATCTTGCATGGAGCTCCAGACCGAGGGAGATTGATGGTTATTTTGTATTTCTTCCATATGCAAATAATCGCTCCAACAGTTGTCTCCTTCTCACCAAGCTTCTTGCTGATGGTCTTATAGCCCAGTGGTCATCAACCCTGTCCTCAGGGCCCACTAACAGGCTTGGTTTACAAGATAACTGAAATACATCACAGGTGATATAATTTGCATAGCTGCCAACTGTCCCGAATTTCCCGGGACATTCCCGGGACTTGGACTTCATTCCTGGATTTGTGGTGTCCCGGGAAATGTCCCGAAAAATTCGGTTCCGGTTTTTGAAACCGCCGCCGCCGCCGCTAGAGGTCGGCGGCCGGCGGAGACATTGTCTCCGCCGGCCGCCATTTTGTTGAAGTTCAGGAAGACGGCTGGGGGGAGGCTAGACGAAGCTTCTGCGTCGCCGCCCACCCCCTGCCCCGCTCCGCCTCGGCCCACCCCGCTCCGCCTCGCCCTGCTCCGCCTCGCCCCGCCTACCCCCCGCCCCGCTGCCAGTCTGATATGGAAAGGGGCGGGGGTTCTAGGTGGGGGGTGAGCGCGCGCACCGCTGTGGGACACGATGTGAGTGGGGGGGGGCACTGGGGACACCTGATGTGAGTGGGGGGGGCACTGGGGACACCTGATGTGAGTGGGGGGGGCACTGGGGACACCTGATGTGAGTGGGGGGGGGCACTGGGGACACCTGATGTGAGTGGGGGGGCACTGGGGACACCTGATGTGAGTGGGGGGGGCACTGGGGACACCTGATGTGAGTGGGGGGGCACTGGGGACACCTGATGTGAGTGGGGGGGCACTGGGGACACCTGATGTGAGTGGGGGGGCACTGGGGACACCTGATGTGAGTGGGGGGGGGGCACTGGGGACACCTGATGTGAGGGGGGGCACTGGGGACACCTGATGTGAGGGGGGGGCACTGGGGACACCTGATGTGAGTGGGGGGGCACTGGGGACACCTGATGTGAGTGGGGGGGGGCACTGGGGACACCTGATGTGAGTGGGGGGGCACTGGGGACACCTGATGTGAGTGGGGGGGCACTGGGGACACCTGATGTGAGTGGGGGGGCACTGGGGACACCTGATGTGAGGGGGGGCACTGGGGACACCTGATGTGAGGGGGGGGCACTGGGGACACCTGATGTGAGGGGGGGCTCCGCCGGGGACTCCTGGTGTGAGGGGGGCTCCCTTGGGGACTCCTGATGTGAAGGGGGCTCCGCCGGGGACACCTGATGTGAGGGGGAGCTCCGCCGGGGACACCTGATGTGAGGGGGGGCTCCGCCGGGGACTCCTGGTGTGAGGGGGGGCTCCGCCGGGGACTCCTGGTGTGAGGGGGGCTCCGCTGGGGGCACCTGATGCAAGGACGGACTCTGCTCGGACATCTGAAGCAAGGACGGACGGCTGGTGGCAGGCGACATGGCTGGTGACACGCTCAGGGATCCCACTGATTCTGCATTATGGTGAGTTGAATGATTTCATTTTATATTACAATGTAATAATAGAAATAATGCGCTTCAATCATCCTGACACCATAACAACCATGGTGCCGGAATGATTGAAGCATTAACACCAGGTGTTTGGAGTATCTTTATCTGCTGATTGTTAAACTTTCTAGAATACACATATTTCTATTGTGTAGGATCTGGGCCTGCTGTCCCGTCATTTCCCTCTCTCTCCCTCTCTCTCCCCCTCTCTCCCCCTCTCCATCCCTCATTAATTTCAGACTCTAACCACACCCTCTAGAGCCACGCCCATTTAAGCCACGCCCACAATTTCGCGTAAACCACGCCCATTTTTTGGCGCGGCGCGCGAAGCGCACCGCACTTGTCTCTTTTTGCCAGGCCACGCCTGCTGACGAATGCCCCGCCCCCTAATTATTGGACAGCTCCGCCTACAGCCACAAAAGTGTCCCACATTTTTTTTTTACAATGTTGGCAACTATGAATTTGGTGCTTAGTGATTCTTAGTATTCTAGTCTGCATATCTGTTAGTGGGCCCTGAGGACAGGGTTGATGACCATTGTTATAGCCCATTCCAGCCTTGTTTAGGTCTACAATGTTGTCACTGACGTTCTTTGACAGCTCTTTGGTCTTGCCCATGATGGTGAGGTTTGAATGGAAGAAAGATCTGTGGACAGGTGTCCTTTATACACATAATGAGTTGTCGTTAGGAGCACCTTCTTAAATTGACAGGACGAATCTGTGTACCACATGAGCACATGTTGTTTGGTAGGGGATTAAATACTTATTTTACTCACTGAACTGCAACTCAATTTATAATATTAGTATCGTGTGGTTTTTTTTTGTTTTTTTTGTTATTTGGTTTTTGGTTGATATTCTGTCTCTATCATTTAAAATACACCTATAATAAAAATGATAGACCCTTCATTTCTTTGTAAGTGGGCAAACTTACAAAATTTGCAGGGCATCAAATAATTATTCCCCCCCATTGTAAATAGATCCATAAATGAACTAAATTAAATACATCCCCCTAAATAAGGTGGGGGGAGATTAGATCATTTTTGGTTTTCCACCCAAATTTCTCCTAGGCAGCTCAATGAGTAAAATTGAGAGTTTATGCTTAGGCAAATTTTTCCCTGGTTGCAAGAAGGCAGAATACTACAATGATGTACAGACTGACATATGCCTAAACATGACAATTTGTCCTGGAATAAAATACTGACCCTGTGATTTGTTTCCTATTACATTCACAGGAGGTTGCGTCTTTACTGGCCAGGTGGCATTCCTATAAGTAACCTAAGGTCAGTCTTTTTTTTTTAGCAAAATAACTTTGTAAACATTATTTATAATTTATCCTGTTCCACTTTATACAGGTTAATAAAGTATTTATTATCTCAGGATTTTGCATGTTGCTGTGAGCAAGTTCCCTCTGACACACCTAGTTATATAATAGCGCTGCAAAGACCTATATTAGCTCAAGTATTAGAATGCCACCCACAACTATTGACATATAGAAAATAAACACCAGACTAGTAAATTGTAAATTCAGTCAGTATATTGTCCAAAAGGTAACATAAATGGCAGTACGCCAGCATCAATGCACAGGTAAATAATCCAGTAAATTGCAGTAAAGTAACTGACAAGAAAACTAGGCTATGATATGGTAGTTTACCTAAACATCAAAAATACTGTACCAAGTAAACCTGATACACACAGCATTGATAAAGAACAGCATACAGAGTAAAAATATAAATGGCAATGAACAATTTCTGTCAGGGACATGGCTGTCACAGAACTGGCAATGTTGCCCAGAACCTACATGGACACGCACAGAGGGTTCTGAGACCGCGCATCAGCGTGCACTGGCGCACACCGGCGCGCATCGGCGCATGCGCAATACTGCGCATGCGTGCCAGTGCGCAAGTGGCGTAACAGATGCTGGCGCCAACGGCCCTATTTAGCCAGCCACTTACAACAGGACGTTGCTGGATTATCTCAGCTTCCCTGTGTGCCTTGTGACCCTGTTTCCTGATCAGTGATTGCACGTTGTCGACCCGGCTCGCCTTGACCTCGCTTCCTGATCTCCCCGTTTGACCCTTGGCTTACATCTGAACCCTGCTTTTGTTCCTGATTACCTGGCTTGACCTTCGGCTTGCATCTGGACTCTGCTTGTTCCTGTCTCCCATGTATGACCTTGGCTCGCCCCTGTTTATGCTCTGGACTGACTTATCTGTGTATGACCTCTGGCCTGGTTCCTGGTTCCTTTGCTTACCAAGCACAGCAAATTCAGCCCAGCCTGCTTTAGTCAAACCTCAGTGGCCAGGTTCATCTGACTGCAAACAAGCACCTGGGAAACCATACTTCTTTGGGCACCGCGCTCCCTGTTCCCAACTCCAGGGGCGCGCTGCACTTAGCTGCAAGGGGAGCCCTCTAAGCATCTTGATCTTCATACCCGCACCACACAGTATAATCCAGCCATGTTGGAGATCGACAGAGGTGCTTCTCCTGTAGAGGCTATGTGTCAGCAGGTCGCTGCACTTACCCAAGCAGTGCAGAAAATGCAAGACGCTTATGTTCAACTAGAGGCTCGTCTGCAACACTTATCCCCGGGCCCCATGTCTCCTGATCCAAGACCCACCTCAACCTGTGCATCTTCTGCTGCGCTGCCTCTGGAGTCTCCCCACTCATTGCTGATCGCGCCTCCTGAACCACGAATGCTGACCCCTGAACAGTTCTCGGGGGACCAAAGGAAGTTTAGGGCCTTTAAGAGTGCCTGTCTATTATACCTGGCTCTTCAACCAAGAACTTTTTCTCTAGAAAACATTAAAGTTGGATTCATTATATCCTTACTCTTGGACGACCCCCAGGTCTGGGCCCACGGACTGTTAGAACAAAAGAGTCCCATCACTGACTCAGTTGACACTTTCTTCGGGGCTATGGCCCAGTTATATGGTGACCCCCTACGTATGGCTACAGCAGAGAATGCCCTGCAGCAGCGTCCCGCAGAGGATTATACAGTGGACTTCCGCACATGGGCTGCAGATACATGCTGGAATCAAGCTGCCCTAAGATACTAATACCGACTGGGCTTGTCAGAGTCCCTCAAGGATGAGCTAGCCAGAGTAGCAGTCCCGGATACTTCAGAGGGTCTCATCCAGTTAGCGATACAGCTGGATAGACGCTTACGAGAACGTCACTCCGAAAAGTCCCAGACTTTCCAACCAGCCCGAAGATTGCCTGAAATTTCCTTCCCCATGGCACCCGGTTCCTCCAGCTTTCCAGTGTCTGAAGTCAAGCCCAGACAAATTGGCCTAGTCCACCCTGCCCTGTCACCTGAAGAAAGGCTCTACCGCTGATGAGCGAACCTTTGCTTCTACTGTGGAGGTAATGGACATTTCTGGCAAAATTGCCTCATCAGGCCGAAGAAGCCGTCCTAAAAGCTCCCAATGCACTGTCAAGTGTCAGGACTTACCTCATCTCACCCTGTTCTCCCTGTTTCCCTATTGGTGGTGGAGAAGGAGGTCCGGCTCTCAGCTATCATCGACTCAAGAAGCAGCAGTTAACAGTGCATTTGGCCAATGGCTCTTTACCCAGTTCTGGACTGATTACTCAAGAGACTCTGCCAATTCACATTTCAATTCTGGCCATAAAGAACTGGTAAGTTTTGATGTGTTATGCTCTCCTATGTTTCCGGCCATTCATTCAAAAATGAAGTTCTATTTTCATCTACCTATTGTCAGCAGCATTGCCTTGCCCCTAGTCCTAAAGACTTTACCAGCTGCCTGACCCTGCAACCTGTTTCTAGTACCAACCCATGTATACCCTCTGCCTATCAAGAATTTCTGGATGTATTCGACAAGAAAGGAGCTGACTCCCTTCCACCCCATCGTCCCTACGACCCTACCACTGCCCTATTGAATTGCTTCCAAGCTCCAAAATTCCCTTTGGTTGTAGTTTTCCTGTGTCAGAGACTGAACTTGAGACTTTATGACAGTATATCGATGAAAACCTGGAAAAGGGGTTTATTCACCCTTCTTCATCCCCTGCAGGTGCTGGCATTTTCTTTGTCGAAAAGAAGGAGGATAAAACGTTAAGAACTTGTGTAGACTATAGAGAGCTGAATAAAATTACCATAAAAAATCGCTATCCAGTTCCCCTCATCCCGGAACTCTTCCAACAATTCCGTTCTGCTCAAGTCTTCTCTAAACTGGACTTGCGGGGTGCTTATAATCTGGTTCGCATTCGTGAGGGGGATGAGTGGAAGAAGGCATTACGAACTTGTTTCGGACACTTCAATTATTTGGTAATGCCGTTTGGACTCTGTAACGCTCCAGCCACATTCCAGCATTTTGTGAACAATATTTTTCAAGACTATCTTGACCACTTCATCGTTGTGTATCTGGACGATATCCTTGTTTTCTCAGTCACCCTGGAAATCTATCGAGTCCATATGAAGAAGGTGCTAACTATTCTAAGAGCGCATGGACTGTACGTGAAATCTGAAAATTGCGACTTTGAAAAAGAGTCAATCCAGTTCCTGGGACTTGTCATCTCTACTAGGGGAGTGGCCATGAATGCGATCCTTGAATGGCCCCTCCCTTAGACAAGAAGGGTGTTTAAAGATTTATCCGTTTTTCAAACTTCTACAGAAGATTTATTAAGAACTTTTCAGCCATTATAGCACCCATTACCCAACTAACTTGTTTGCACTGCAGATTCCAGTGGCCCCCGGAGGCTCAGACAGCTTTTGACAGACTTAAAGCGGTGTTTGTTTTGTCACCAGTTCTTCAGCACCCTGACCCTGCATGTTCTGAAAGTCGATGCATCGGAAGTGGCCACAGGAGCTATCCTTTCCCAAAGACAGGGTCCCAAATCATTGCTACATCCGGTAGCCTTTTCCTCACGAAAAATGACTCAACCAGAAAGAAATTATGATGTCGGAGATTGGGAGCTTTTGGCCATTAAAATAGCTTTGGAGTAATGGAGATACTTGCTTGAAGGTGCAGCACATCCCATCATGATCTTTACTGATCATAAGGACTAAGGACTAAGTATCTAAGGACTGTCAGACGTCTGAGACCGCGTCAAGCGCAGTGGGCATTATTCTTCTCGAGATTTAATTTTCATATCTCTTATCGTCCTGGATCCAAGAATGTAAAGGCCGATGCTGTCTCGGATGTTCCCAGACACCCCTGAAGAAACCACTCCTGGCACAATCCTGTCCAATCAATACTTTCTATTAATTCAACCAGACCTAAGGGTATCTAGTGTACAAGCCTCCCTCCAATGCACAGAGCCAGGAATTTCAACCTTAACGAGTCACGAAGGGTTCCTGTGGCATCAGGACAAAATTTTTGTTCTCCAGGAAGTCAGATTGCAGGCCTTGAAAAAATTCCATGATCACCAGCTGGCCGGGCATTTTGGGGTCCGGAAGACGATTGACCTCGTCCAGTGATACCTGTGGTGACCTTCTCTAAAATCGGACTGTAAGAAGTATGTTGATTCATGTCTGATTTGTCAATGTAACAAGGGTTCCAATAACAAATCTTGGGGTCTGTTAAGACCTTTACCAGTCCCAGAGCAACCCTGGAAAAATATCTCTATGGACTTTATAGTTGATCTCCCTCCATCAGAAAATTTCACAACGATCCTGGTAGTAGTGGACCGACTATCAAAAATGTCTCACTTCCTACCCATGTTTGGTACACCTTCTTCTATGGATACGGCAAGAATTTTTATCAAGGTAGATAGTCAGATTACACGGACTACCTGATAATATTGTCCCTGATAGAGGGGTTCAATTCACCTCTGGTTTCTGGAGGAACCTTTGCAAGATCCTGTCAATTGAGGTATGTCTCTCTTCTGCTTATCATCCTCAGAGTAATGGCCAGACGGAGAGGACAAACCAAACCAGGGACAGTCCCTTTGAAATCGGAGACAGTTGGGAGCTATGCAGCAGGGAGGAATGGGAGCACAGCAGGAAGAAATTGGAGTGCAGCAGGGAGAAATGGGAGTGCAGCAGGGAGAAATTGAGGCACACCAAGGAGGAGCAGAAGTACACCACAGAGGAGTGGAAATACAGCAGGAAACAATGGGAGTACTTTAGCAAGGCATGGAGGCACATCAGGGAGAAGTAGGGGGCACAGCAGGGAGAAATGGCATTAAAGCATAGAGGAATGAGAGCACACTGGGGTGGAGTTGGAATACAGCAGGAACAAGTCCGGGCACATCAGGGAGGAGTCGGGGCACACCAGGGAGGAGTGGGAGTACACAGGGTAGGGTGGGAACACACTAGGGTAAAGTGGGAGCACATCGGGGAGGAGTGGGACTACAGCAAGGAGGAGCAGGAGCACACCACAGAGGAGTGGGACTAAAGCAGGGAGGAGCGGGAGCACACCACAGAGGAGTGGGACTAATGCAGGGAGGAGCGGGAGCACACCACAGAGGAGTGGGACTAAAGCAGGGAGGTGCGGGAGCACACCACAGAGGAGCGGGAGCACACCACAGAGGAGTGGGACTAAAGCAGGGAGGAGTGGGAGCACACCACAGAGGAGTGGGACTAAAGCAGGGAGGAGCAGGAGCACACCACAGAGGAGTGGGACTATAGCAGGGAGGATTGGAGACAAACCACGGAGAAGTGAGAGTACAGCAGGGAGGAGTGGAGGCACATCAAAGTGTAGTATGGGTACAACAGGGTGGAGTAGGAATACAGCAAGGAGGAGTGGAAGCACACCAGGAAGGATAAAGTACATAACTGGGGGGGAGTAAGGACATGGCAAAGAGGGTGGAAGCGCACAAGTGAGGAGTGGGTGAATAACTGGGAGGAGTAGGAGTACTGCAGGTGGGAGTGGGTGTATACCTGGAAGGATTGAGGTGAGGGCACAGCAAGAAGTAGTGAGATGGTACACCAGGGAGGAGTAAGGTTGTAGTATGCCAGGGAAGAGTAGGTGCACACCTGGGAGGAGGCTGGTGGGGGCACACCAGGAAGGAGTACACTAGTGTGCAGTAAGTGCACATCAGAGAGAAGCAATCCTGAGAAGAGTGAGAATATGTACAGACTAGGCAGGTCCACAAAAGATATAAGAGCCAAGTGGGTAGCTTAACTCACCAGATTCCACCCGGCAAAGTACAGGTTCACTTTAAGCAAAATGTGACTCTGCGGTCTTTATCTTACTTCCAGTCCCAGCATGCTTTTTAGCTGACAAAGCTAGCAGGGATTTATAGTCCTCCAACAGAGGTAAATTTGTCATTACCTGTTTCTTTTCCCAGCATGCCCCACCAGCAGTACTCGTCTACAGTGTATGGCACACTACTGCGTTCTAACAAAAGTTATCAATAAACCTCCATGAATGAAAAATGAAAAAAATATTCTACATTTCCCATAATTACCTGTAATGTATTTACACAGCACAATTAAACTTTCTGAGTGTATAATTAGCAGCGTGTGTTCTGCATATACCGTATGAACAGCCTGGAGTGTTTCTGCATCGTGCTGTAGCAGGTATAATTAACTGTGATTACTGAAATTATATGAAGCTGGAATACAAGCTTTTCTGAACATATGTATGAAGTGAGCAAATCCTTCTAAATACGTTTCTTTGTTTTGGGTGGACTGGCAAGGTTGATCCCCCCTGCTTGTTTTTGCATCAAAATTTTAGAACACGGCCCTTCTTATCTTACACCCCGAATTCCAGCTACGACCTCTAGGTCATGAATCTGATTGTGGGCTTTCTGGTGAGCTCCTGGGAAACCTGAGGAACCCGATTCTCCGGAAAAGACAATTCAAGTCTGTGCTGGATAGTTTTTTTGGGAGATATTGGATCTTCAGCTAATCCAGCATCTTACCGTAAGACTGGTGATGATGCCTGGGTGCCTTGGGTAGGAAGCCAGGATGTAAGGTAAACATATTATATGAGTTTTTCTTTAAATGTGTATCAATGCTTTTGACTAGGTTGTGGTCAGTCCAGGGCCGTCAGTAGAGGGGTAGAGCCAGCCTTCCTGTACCAGATCCAGGCCCCGTCAGTTCAGCAGTGGGCCCGGGGACAGAGAAGGGACTCTTTAAACACCTTAGGGTGACTGCACCGATGTGACTCCCAGCGATTAGCCACTTGCTGGGCCTGCTGAACGTACAAAAACGTCCTTGGTTTAAATGGTTGTAACAAGCAGCTGCAGCCATAGACTTGGAGTCATTTTTACAGCCAGTGATTGGCTGTTCAGTAAAAGTGATCTGGGTGGCTCTACAGCCACCTGATCACTTTTACTGTAGTAAGAAGGCCTGGCCCCTCCACCCCCCTTTCCGCCTCCTGCGGTGGTTCCCGGTCTCTCCCGTTCCTTCAGGGAGCCCCAGACTGCTGTAAACAGTTGTGATAGCTAGATACAGAGAAGATCGAGGAACATTTGTTTCCTGATCTCCTCTGTGACAAATGAAGCCAGAAGCTACAATCATTTTGTCAGTTCCGGTGTCAGAGCTGTCATTCCTTGGCTGTTACAGCCAGAGCAGCAACTAAAGTGCATTCTGTGCTTGATTAGCTGTACTGGAGGGCAGGGGGGAGACATTGCGAACCTAAAAGACCCCTGATGTCTCCATAAAGAGTACCTGTCACTTGCCCTATGCATTCACATAAGAGACTTCTTAGGGGGCTGGCTAAATGGAATATTTTTTCCATTTAGCTACACTTTGGTTACACTTTACCCAAAGTGTGTTGGGGTTTTCATATGCATTATTATGCTTATGTATCTTATTGTGGTTTGTCCATAAGACTATGGACCAGTCTCTAGCATGCTTTTATATGCACAGTGGTTTTTGTGTTTTTTTTTAAAAAAAAACAATATTACTGTAAATGTATTCTTTAATTTTGTCTTATATTACTTGGTGCCTTTAAATTCCCTAACATTTGCCATTCTTTGATTTAAATTATAGAATACAATGTGCTCTTTAATCTGCAGTAGGAACACTAGGGATGGACGAATGGTTTCGGCCTGAGCATCAGTTCATTTGCTGAACGTTTGCCCATTCGACGAACACCCAAATTTGGAGGGTGTTCGCCCCGATGAACACCCTGCAATGCACTGAGCGATGCATAGTGCATTCTGCGCCCTGATTGGGCAAAGCTTTTCCCAATCAGGGCACAGTGTAAGCTGGTTAAGGAGCGGGATGCAGCCTGCAGGCATACAGCCTGGCAGGTCAGGAAAGGGGGGGGGGGAACGACCTGCCAGGCCAAAATGTACAAAAAAAAAAAAAGGAAGAAGAGAAAACATGGCGTGGGGTTCCCCCCAAAATCCATACTAGACCCTTATCCAGGCATGCAGCCTAGCAGGTCAGGAAAGGGGGGGGACGAGTGAGCCCCCCCCTCCTAAACTATGCCAGGCCACATGCCCTCAACATGGGGGGGGTGGGTGCTTTGCGGCGGAGGGGGCTCTGCCTCCCCCTCCCCAAAGCACATTGTCTTCATGTTGATGGGGACAAGGGCCTCTTCTCGACAACCCTGGGCTGTGGTTGTTGGGGTCTGCAGGGGGGGGGCTATTAGAATCTGGAAGCCCACTTTAACAAGGGGGCCCCCAGATCCCAGCCCCCCCCCCCCAATGTGAATGAGTATCGGGTACCCCTACCCATTCACCAAAAAAGTGGCAAAAAGTAATAAAAAAAGGATCTCCCCTTTTCGGACATGCCAGGCTGCATGCCCAGATAAGGGTCCGGTATTTTGGGGGGGACCCCACTCCGTTTTTTACTTTATTTTTTTTTTCCTTTAGAAATGTCATTTTTGCTGCAGCATGTTTTATGCATGCTACAGATACACCACTTTACAGGCACATTAAGGAGACTATGTTTAAAATAATTTTTTCATTTTTATTGTTGCACTTTAAAATCACTGCTCCTGAAAAAACAATTTTTTTTAACAATTTTTTTTTAATTGATACATGTCCCCCAGGGCAGTACCCAGACCCCCATAACCCTTTTATGGCCAATTACTTGCATATACTGTAAGCCTTCAAAATGGGCACTTTTGATTTTTCCTGTTTGGCTCCTATAGAATTCAATGGGGTTCGCTGTTCGGGTTAGGACATTTGCCCTGTTCGGGAGTTCTGCTGCAAATCAAACTGGGGGGGTGTTCTGCCCATCCTTAGGTAACACTATTTGTTTTTAAACTAACAATGGTTAAAAAGTGCATTTTGTTTAGTTTTGTTATGTTTAATGCCACGTACACACGACCGGACTTTGACGGACTAGGTCCGGTGGACCGGACTCCATCGGACAATTCGACCGTGTGTGGGCTCCAGCGGACTTTTTTTTCCCAAAAGTCCGACGGACCTAGAAATAAAACATGTTTCAAATCTTTCCGACGGACTCGAGTCCGGTCGAAAAATCAGTTCGTCTGTATGCTAGTCCGACAGACAAAAAACGACGCTAGGGCAGCTATTGGCTACTGGCTATGAACTTCCTTATTTTAGTCCGGTGTACGTCATCACATACGAATCCGTCAGGCTTTGGTGTGATCGTGTGTAGGCAAGTCCGTTTATTCGAAAGTCCGTCGAAAAGTCCGCCAGACCTAGTCCATCGAAAAGTCCGCCGTGTGTACGCGGCATTATTGTTTAAGGATTGCAAAAAAAAAAAAAAATCATTAATGTAAGACAAGTATATCACAAAAATAAAGACTTGTTTGTCCTTAAAAAAAAAAAAGTATATATACAGTATATTACATTGTTATCTTAAAGGAGTACAGCCAAAGCTGTACCGATTCAGCAGAGCAGAAAGCTGCTGATTGACAGACAGCAGTTCTTTGCTCGGGGAGCTGTGAGAACCGAGCAATCTGCGGAATACGATCGCTCGATTCTGAGTGTAGAGGCGCCGGGGGACAGATGCAGCATCGAACTAATGCTGCATCGACCTAGGTAAGTATGAATCAAAAAAAAAAAAAGAAACCCATACTTCTCTTTTAACCACTTCAGCCCTGTAAGGATTTACACTCTTAATGACCAGGCCATTTTTTTGCGATACAGCACTACTTTAACTGACAATTGCGCGGTCGTGCAACGCTGTACTGAAATAAAATTTATATATTTGATCACCTCTGCGTTTTTTATTTTTTGCTCTTTAAACAAAAAAACACAGACAATTAAAAAAAAAAAAAAAAACAATATTTTTTACTTCCTGCTATCATACATATCCATCAGTTTAGGCCAATATATATTCTTCTACATATTTTTGGTAAAAGAAAAAAAAAAAAAAAAATCGAAAATAAGCGTATGTTGATTGGTTTGTGCAAAAGTTATAGCGTCTACAAAACAGGGGACAGATTTATGGACTTTTAATTGTTTTTATTGTTTTTACTAGTACTAGTGATCTGTGATTTTTAGCGGGACTGCGACATTGTGGCGGACAAATCTGACCCTAAGTAACACTTTTTGGGGACCAGTGACACCAATACCGTGATCAATGCTAAAAAAAATGCACTGATCACTGTATAAATGAAACTGGCAGGGAAGGAGTTAACACTAGGGGGGCGATCAAAGGGTTAACTGTGTTCCCTCAGTGTGTGTTCTCACTGTGTGGTGGATGGGCTCACTGGGACAACACAGAGATCCCTGTTTCTGATTACTAGGAACAGGCGATCTCACTGTTGTCCCCTGTCAGAAAACGGGGATCCGCCTTGTTTACATAGGCAGATCCCCGTTCTGCCTCTCTGTGAAGCGATCGCGGGTGGCCAGTGGACATCGAGTCCGCGTGACCCACTTGCACGCTCCCCTGGGTGTGCAGCGCACCCCCACACTATCTATTGCATTAAACAACGTACAGGTACGTTACGTTATTTCGTGCAATAGAGCCCACCCTGCCGCAGTATATATGTGCGGTGGGTGGTCTTTAACTGGTTAAGTAATGACAAAGTTAATGCGGAGTGAACAGGCCCATAGCAGAATTGTAAAAATGGTACCGATTCAGCAGATTTAAAAATCTAAATCTAAAAAAATATATATATAAAAAATATTAACAGACTTCGGAAATGATATTAATATCGTTTTTTAGGGATTGGGTTTTTAGTGATTGGGTTCATGTTTGCTGATGAAATCAAAAAGGAATACTTTCAAATATAGCGACTAAGAAATCTCTTGTTGTGCTCAGACTCCTCTGGTAATTTACTAGATACATAAAGTAGCGATCACGGAGCATTGAGGGGTTAAGGAGAGAGGTTTGTCTACTATTAGGCATGTCCTAAAATGGACACAGTAGGCTGACCCTCAGCCGGGAGTTAGGCCAATTGTTATTATTGAAAGAGGAAATTCTGAAAATAGATTTTTTTTTTGTTATGAGACATAACGTATAATAGAAAATGTCACAATCTGCATCAAACTGATGACTATTTCAAAAAGACTTCAATGGTAATAAAGTGACATTAAACAATATCCCTATTCTCCAAAAATAATCCATACACACCCACTACTCAATAGCCTGTAATCTATTTTTAATGAAATCCTTTTTTCTGTGTTTTTTGCCTCTTTTTGACATCCTCTGTGAGCTCCTGAACCTCTCCTTATTTTAAATGCAGCGATTTTCATGGGCATTATTATTATTATAATACAGGATTTATATAGCGCCAGCAGTTTATGCAGTGCTTTACAATATGAAAGGAGACAGTAGAGTTACAATACATGAAAATACAAGAGGATTAAGAGGGTCATTAGTATAGTTATGCCGCGTACACACGATCGGATTTTCCGATGGGAAATGTTGGATGTGAGCTTGTTGGCGGTAAGTCCGACCGTGTGTACGCTCCATTGGACATTTGTTGTTGGACTTTCCACCAACAAATGTTGGCTAGCATGTTCTCAAATTTTCAGCTAACAAATGTCTGTTGTCGGACTTACTGAGCGTGTGTACACAAGTCCGTCGGACAAAAGTGCAAAGTACAAACACGCATGCTCGGAAGCAGAAGCGGTCGGTCTTGTAAACTAGCGTTCGTAATGGAGAATTAACATTCGTGACGCGGCAAATTATGAAATCTCCAAATGCAGCGCACAATTCTCTTCTTCTTTAATGGGATAATAATGAAGCGGCTTTGCTGGTCATACTGATGGAGTTATTGCAAACTAATTTTCAAAGGTTTTTTTTTTTCTAGTGATATCAAGAATAATAATATTATTTTTTTTTTGTTTTTTTATTTGGGCAAGTTACCACAACACCATTATCCTGTAGTTTTTAAGATCAAAGATACAACTATGTTGGTGTCCCTTGTCAATTTTACATTGTATTTTTTTAAATGTAACTGCCGACTCCCAAACTGTCATTTGAAGTAAAACACATAGCCAAGTATTACTCTACACAATTTTTTTTATTGTGCATTAAAAAAAGAAAACAAATAATCCAAATCATCCAAATCGACCTCTCCGCTCCTCTCAAGACCTCCTACTCTCAAGCTCTCTCATCTCCTCCTCCGATGCTCCAGAGCCTTTCCCATCCTCTGGAACTCGCTACCTCCACCTGTCCGGCTATCTCCTACTCTTGCTACCTTCAGGCGATCCCTGAAAACTCATCTCTTCAGGAAAACCTATCACGTCTCCAACTAATCTCCTACCACTTCCACCAGCTCATTCCCCACAGTTACAACCTTTTGTACCATCTGCCCCACCCTATTAGATTGTAAGCTCTTCTGAGCAGGGCCCTCTTAATCCTCTTGTATTTTATTGTATTATAACTGTATTGTCTCCCTTTTATATTGTAAAGCGCTGCGTAAACTGTTGGCGCTATAAAAATCCTGAATAATAATAATAATAATAATATTAGACATGCTATCTGTCAATAGAACTTAACCAAAAAGTGCATTCTATGCATCCAAAATAATAGAACATATACCAAATCAAATCATTATTCAACCAAAAAATGATTTCAAAGCAATAACTCCAAGGCCAATAATAAATAACATGATATCTCCTCCGATTCCGCAACATGGCTGGTTGACGAACGGCCGTTCAGAAGCGAACTGAAAATGACAAATCAACACTCACCAAACTTCTACTAACACAAGATTAGCAGAAGGAGCCCAAAGTGTGGCGCTAAAGAGCTGAAAAACAACGTAGTACGTCAGTATGTGGGTTACTTTTGCTCTCCCCCTAAACCAGATTTCCTAGATGGCTTAAAGATTCTGAGCTAGTTACGAAGCAAGCAAGCCCTGAAGAAGAGGATACATGGACCGCAAAACATGTTGGCTACTTCAATGTAACACCTCTGTTTGACATGTTGTATACAGTATATACCATTGCTTTTATATTAGGGGCATGTATGTATTCCCCTACTGTTTTATGTCTATATGTCCTTTTCTATTTACTAATAAATATTTAAACGTAAACATTAACGTAATTATCTGGAGGAGGCCATTTACCGCCCAAATCCATTGCATATTCTTTTTCCCAGGGTTAAGAGGGCCCTGCTTATAAGGGCTTACAATCTAATAGGGTGGGGCAAGTGGTACAAAAGGTTATAACTGTGGGGGATGAGCTGAGTGAAGTGATAAAAGTTCAGTTAGTTGGAGGTGTGATAGGCTTCCCTGAAGAGATGAGTTTTCAGGCATCGCCTGAAGGCAGTCAGAGTAGGAGATAGCGGGACAGATTGAGGTAGAGAGTTGCAGAGGATGGGAGAGGCTCTGGAGAGGTCCTGGAGATGGGCATGGGAGGGGGAGACAAGGGAGCTAGAGAGCAGGAGGTCTTGAAAGGAGCGGAGGACGGTTTGGGTGATATTTGGAGACAAGATTGGTGATGTAGCAGTGTTGTGAATGACTTTGAATGTTGTGGTTAGTATTTTGAATCTAATTCGCTGGGTGATCGGGAACCAGTGTAGGGATTGGGGGAGAGGGTTGGCAGACACTGAGCGGTTGGTAAGGTAGATTAGTCTGTGCCAGAAACATTCATACTAGACTGAAGAGGGGATAGCCTATGGAGAGGTAGACCTATGAGAAGGGAGTTACAATAGTCAAGACGAGAGATAACAAGGGAGTGAATGAGGAGCTTGGTGGTTTCATTTGTTAAAAAGGGGCAAATTTTAGAGATGTTATGAAGGTGAATTCTACAAACTTTTGACAACGATTGGATTTGGGGCTGAAAGGACAGGTCAGAGTCTAGGATTACACCTAGTACCCCCGAATGGGGGGAGGGATTGATGGTTGCATTATAGATTTTGATGGAAAAGTCATGGATGGGGGCATGGGGGGGGGGATGATATTATCATCAACTCGGTTTTAGAGAGATTCAGTTTAAGGAAGCGGTGTGACATCCACGTTAAAGCCTTTTTATTGCTTCTACTAACTGGAAAAGTACTACCCTCCTCCCGATCCCCTGTCCTGATGTTGCCCAGGGTTTCCAACCTCCTGCAACTTGTGACAGAACATGGGAAATTTACTGACTGAGCACATTTTTTACTGACAACCTGCAAAAACTTACAGAACTCCTATAAGAAACTAAAACAATATTTAAACAGTATGAACACAATCTGTGGGATACAAATTGCTGGGATACAGTTCAAAAACAAATTCTGTTATGTATGCCAAAGAGAGAAATGGGCATGACCAGATAGCATCTAATAGTGGGAGTGGCCTAAAAGAGAATGATTTAACTGAATTGCTGCCTGACCACCTACCTCTAAATTACCATAGTAGCTGCTTGGGTAAGTTCACCAGGGACGTGCAGTCAGGGGGGGCAGGTGAGGCAGAGCCATGATCATAAAAAAAATTATTAAAAAAAAAAGAAAAAAGTCTTACCCCACCACTGGTCAAAATGTGGGGCTCTTATCTATGGTTCCGGAGATACGGGGCTACTTACGCAGACTGTCAGAAGCTACCCTGTTTCCCCGAAAATAAGACCTAGCGTGGTTGTCGGTGATGGCTGCAATATAAGCCCTACCCCCCAAATAAGCCCTACCCAGTTTCCCTGAAAATAAGCCCTACCCTGAAAATAAGACCTACAAGGACTTTAACTAGGGCTTATTTGGGGGGTAGGGCTTATATTGCAGCCATCACCGACAATCACGCTAGGTCTTATTTTCGGGGAAACAGGGTACATACAGAGCAGCCAGTTTAAATACAAGCTGGCACACTCTGTTTGCATCAGACTGAGAGGATGAGCTCACATTGCCTCTCCTCACTTCTTGTCAGAGGCACTGAGCTCAGTGGGCAGCTTGGAGCCTTGGACCAATGGTAAAGCACCATTGGAACAAGCTGTCCAATAAAAATGCTGCAGTGGAGGCACGCCTCTCACTGCAGTATCATAGAAGGGGGTGTGTGTCTAAAATGTGTCTCTTAACTACAAGGTAAAAACATGGGTTTATGGGTATAAGATTGACCCACAACCCCATGTTTTCTCTCACACAGTTAAGAGGGAGAATGAGAATCTTCTGCTGTTGAAAAGGAGACTGTGATCCAGGCCTTCTGGTCCAACATCAGTGCCTGACCTCACAAATGCGCTTTTAGAAGAATGGTCAAACATTCCCATAGACACACTCCTAAACCTTGTGGACAACCTTCCCAGAAGATGTGAAGATGTTATAGCTGCAAAGGGTGGGCCAACTCAATATTGAACCCTACGGACTAAGACTGGGATGCCATAAAAGTTCATGTGCGTGTAAAGGCAGGCGTCCCAATACTTTTGGCTGTATAGTGTATCTCCCCTCCTGCCTTTTCTCAGCATTGGGTTTATTACTGCCGTGCCATACAGGTGCACTTTAAAACCAATATAAAGTGGTAGAAAACCTCTGCAAGAAAATGATTTGTATCATCTGTTCTACACATGACTCATCAAACTAATGAAATTAAAATGATTTAATAAGAAAGACCAGCGTGGTTTTATTACACGATAACACAATCTCTCTAATGGGGTTTAGGAGTAAGTTCAATTAGATGTTATCATTCTGTCTCGTCAGTAAATGCATGTGTGGTTACAAATGATTTCTGTGACAGCAGCTTTCCATCACCGGGAGAAGATAACCCATGATATTTTAGAACATTCTTCTCCTAACCAGAGACATTCTGTATCTCAGCCTTCGAATGTAACTGGCCACACACAGGAGCAAATGTTTTCAATCACTTGCAGCAAACAAAGCAAGCTTTATCACACAAACATTTTCCAGGAGGTTGGAGTGGATCTAGTAGGTAAGTCGGGACATTTCCATTTTCATTTCATACCTAATTGTACACCCGGTATGGGAGAGGAGAAAGGGCTCTATCTGCTCCTCTTCATCCCACCCCTCTGTGTGTCTGCCCTCACTCCAATCCCTGGTGCTGTGCCTCAGAAAAGGGAAGTGGGGGCGGGAAATTTGAAGTCCAGCCGCAGATACATCTGGATGAGAGGTGCTGACTGTAACGATATCACGTATGGGACATGAAAAGCTGTAGCTAGCTGCCATCTTGTGTGGAAGTAGCCATGACAGTTTTGAGAACCATGTAACCTCACAGAGAACTCTGAACTCCGTCTTCCCCACCTTAGGAATTCAAAGCTTTTTAAGTTCAACAGAAAAGGTTATCTCAACAGAGAAAACAGTTCAGGCCTGTCGTAAAACTGTCACCCTCCCCATTCAGAGACCAAACAGGCCTAGGTCGTAAAGTCTTCTGAATACACCTCATAAGAATAAGTATGAAATTTCAGCATGTTTCATAACTTCTGACTTAGTAATAGCACAGACATAATCTGGACATATTTAGCTTCCTCAGATAATAGGGAACGTTTCAAGTCCAGACACCCCTATGTCAGGTCATATGGGAAACCCCTGGGACCACTTATTCCTCCAAAGCAGGCTATACGTTATAGAGATGGCATGTTTAGACTTATTTTGAAGGAAATCTCAAGTTGAATAATAATATGGATATTTGGAGTCTGTAAACCCTACAGATGCAGATATATGAACATGTATTACAAAATGTACCTGGGACGTGGTCATGAGTGTAGACACCTCCCAGCAACCAACCCCTACACCAGCTGACCAGATGATTGGTTACTGGTCGCTGTCAACACCCCTTTTGATTTGACAGAAAAGAGGAGATGCCAAGACAATGGTCAGTTCTCCTTTTACCATCCAAGAAGTAACATCTGCCAAGTCGAGAACCGATTACCTAGCTCATCGATCGAACTCTGATCAACCCTCGGACATTAATTGCAAGTATTCTCTCTTCCCAATTCTACCTTATTGCTTTGTGGCTGTATATTGTCTTTATATTTTGAAACATCTTTCTTCTGTAAATATTTTATTTGCATCAACCTTGACCTTTTCATAATAAACCCTTATGTTGAAAAGTGTTAACCTTGTCTCTAAAGCTCTTAATGCAAGCTATAAACGAACCTGCCTCTTGAAGGGCGCTACTGTTGTAGAGTAAGACTCTGAGCAGATCTGTCTGTAGTGGCAGTGTGTGTGTCAGACGCTTATTCTAAAATTATAATTGGTATTGCAAAATTACGAGTCTCCCCCGGCTCGGTCTTTTAAACGGGGGTGGTGGCAGTTAAAGGGTTAATTGTGTAATTAGCCCAGTGACAATCACTCTCAGGCTGCTCGCACCTAGATTGTGGTCCCGCAAGCTGGAAAATCTTTGTGCTGGGCGCAGCTGAGAGTGGCATTGTTACGTAAGTGACAGCGTGGTGTGAGGTTGGCCGGTCCTTTGTCGCGAGTTAGCGAGGAGGGCAGGGATCTGACACCCGCGTTCGTCACATATTGGCTGGCAGCGTAGCGGGATAGTTTCGCATTAAGAGCATTGATAGTTTCGCATTAAGAGCATTCAGTGCATTGTTAGGAATTAGCTCTGCACTGAAGGATTGTAACCTTTGTGGAAACAGTCCTTAGAGACAAGCTGGTGCATATTTTTTATTTCGATTTTTTCAAGAGAGACATACAGCAACAGCTCCTTCCTACACCTTCTTCCTATCTCTTCTTTCTGTTCTATCTCTTCTGCTTGCAAAATGTCTGGGTTATCAGCATATAAAAAGATGAGCAAGAATGAACTGACTGTTGAGTGCGCAGAAAGAGGAATTGATGTCGGTGGCAAAAATCGTGAAGGCTTGATACATGCCTTACAGGAGTTTGATATCCGTGCACACCAGAACCTGGGGGAAACTGGACCAGAAAGGGTTTCCGCTACTCCAGAGCCCAGTGGTTCAGAGGCGGCCTCACCAGATGGGCAAGCAGAGACTGACACTGGAATACCACGGATTGTTACCTCCAAGCCACCACAAGAGCAGGCTAGCATCAGATTGCCTGAAAACATCATAGACTCTCTTCAAATGCAAGAAACTCTACAAAACCTCAGGGAGACGGATCCTGTGGTGTACCTGCAGTTTCTGGAACGCCAGGCTGAGCGAGAAGAGCGCAGGGCTGAGCGAGAGGCGGCAGAACGGCAGGCTGAGAGGGAGGCTGATCGTCGGCACGAATTGGAGATGGCTAGGCTCCAGCAGCAGCGACAGGCTCAGAACCTCGGATCCCTAGAGCACAGGGATGCCTCTCTGCCAGTGATCCCAGCAGCCAAATTTCCAGTTATGGAAAAGGACAGTGACATTGACGTGTATCTACTGTCGTTTGAAAAAACTTGCCGTCAGTACCATCTGCCCCCAGCACAATGGGCCCGGTACCTGACACCAGGGCTACGAGGCAAGGCCCTGGATGCTTATGTCGAACTGTCAGAAGAACAGTGCGACGATTATGCGGCCCTAAAAGCTGCAATCATCCAAAAGTTTCAGCTAACCCCGGAAGTGTACCGGAAGCGTTTTAGGTCCTTGCAAAAGGGGCCTGGGGACTCATACATGGATGTGGTAGGTCGCTTACGTACCACATTCCGGCAGTGGACTAAAGGCTTGGAAGCCGATTCTTTTGAATCCCTGGAAGATCTTATGATTGCAGATCAACTTTTGCACATCTGTCCTACAGACGTCAGACAGTTTGTGCTGGAGCGAAAGCCAGCCTCTGCCAAAGCAGCAGCAGAACTGGCAGATACCTATATCCACTCTCGGGTATCTGACCATCGCAAGGCTCCTCTGAATGGCTGGAAAGGAGGGAAATCGCACACGGCAACCCCTCCTATGCCTACCAAACAAGTTCCTCAGCAGCCGGAACCTGCAACTCCTGGAGCCAAGGCCTTCCTAACGGACAAACGCAAATGCTACAACTGTGGGGGAGCCGGACATCTCAGGGCGCAGTGCCCTGAGCAGAAGAAGACGACATCACCTGGCCATCCGGCTAGCAACCCTTCCGCTGTGCTGCTCGTCAGTGGGAAACCTCCCGGAACCAATGCCAACTTGCAGCCAGTCATCGTAGGCCACCGGACTGTAACAGGCTTTCGTGACACCGGAGCTGAAGTCACATTGGTCAGACCAGAGGTTATAGAAGAAACAGACATCATCCCAGAGAAGTTCCTTACCCTCACCGGAGTTGGGGGGACCCGTTCCTGTGTACCCCGTGCCTATGTTTTTATTGATTGGGGTGCCGGAAGTGGGATGAGAGAGGTGGGTGTCTCGGAGGAGATCCCCACTGCAGTGTTGTTGGGTTCTGATTTAGGTACCCTGGTTTCATACTATGCCCCTGCTAAAAGCACCCCAGATGCTCCCACAGATCTCTCTGGACCTCCCAAGGTACTGTTTACCGATGTTGGGGTAATATCTGGGCAACCTGTAGATGGACAGCGGGAGGGGGAGGGTGGAGTGGAAGTGCAAGGTCCTCCTTCTTCAGAGACAGGAGAGGAGGCCCCCTTGCCAGTGAAGGTAACTGATGTATGTTCCAATGATGCTGAACTGATAAAGGTTAAATGTGATGATAATGATGATGATGATAATGATGATGATAATGCATTGCCAGTACTGGTGGTCACTCGCAGTGCTGCAAAGGCAGCCGAGGTGCAGGCCCTGGTCGCAGAACAGCAGGAGGAGGTCTCTGGGCCCTCTCCCTGTTCTGACCCAGTGGACTCCACCTCTGTTGAGCCTCAGCAGCTGTCCATGTTTGCCACAGGACTGCTGGCTGGGACCTGTTGTTCCGCCTTTGAAACAGCACTGCAGACAGACCAAACACTAGCACAGCTCAGGAGTCTAGCTGATCGCCCCCCTGCAGAGAATGACAAACAAAAGGTCTATTGGGACAAAGGTAAACTGTACAGAGAAAATATGCCTGCAGAGGGGAATGAGGCTGACCTAGGTAGCAGGCAGCTGGTTGTACCCAGTCAATTTAGGGGACAGCTGCTAAAAGTGGCTCATGAGATTCCCCTCGCAGGGCACTTGGGGATCACTAAGACCCGAGGGCGGTTGATACATAACTTTTATTGGCCTACAATGCTCGCTGACATAGCTGACTACTGTCGGTCCTGTGTTACCTGCCAGCGAGTTGGCAAGGCAGGGGATGTACACAGGGCTCCGCTAAAACCTTTGCCTGTGATTGACGAACCTTTTAAGAGGGTGGCAGTGGATATCATTGGGCCTTTGGCCATCCCTAGCAGTTCAGGCAAACGTTTTATCCTTACAGTTGTCGACTATGCCACGCGTTATCCGGAGGCGGTGGCTCTCTCCTGCGTCCGGGCAGACAAGGTCGCTGATGCTCTGCTGGGAATCTTCACAAGAGTGGGATTCCCGGCTGAGCTCATTAGCGATCAAGGCCCTCAGTTTGTGTCCGACTTGATGCAAGCTCTCTGTCGGAAAATACAGATGACGCATATCATGGCCAGTCCTTATCACCCACAAACGAACGGTTTGTGCGAGCGTTTCAATGGAACTTTGAAACAAATGTTGTGCACCTTTGTGCACTCCCAGGGTAAGGACTGGGAACGGTATCTGCCTCATCTGCTGTTTGCTTACAGAGAGGTGCCTCAGGAGTCCACAGGCTTTTCGCCATTTGAACTTTTGTACGGACGGAGGGTAAGAGGACCGCTGGACCTAATCCGTGAGAACTGGGAGGGCAAGATTGCCGACTCAAAGGTCTCAGTTGTGGATTATGTCCTAAAATTCAGAGATAAAATGGAGACGCTGGTGGAAATGGTACGGGAGAACATGACCCAGGCCCAGACTAGGCAGAAAGAGTGGTATGACCGTAACGCTAGGGAGCGGACCTATGACATTGGTCAGAAGGTGTATGTTCTGCTTCCCCTGCGGCAGAACAAGCTCCAAGCCGCATGGGAAGGCCCGTACACCATCACCCAGCGTCTGAATGATGTCACCTACTTGGTCAGGTTGGGAGAAGGGCGTAGACGGCAGAAGGCCATTCATGTTAACATGATCAAAGCCCATCATGAGCGCACGGCCTATGTCATGCCGATCTGCAGCAGGCCAGAGCCCGAGGAGGCTGATCCACTTCTGGACCTGCTAGCAGACACCAGGGAGGTAGACTCAGAACTCCTGATAAACTCCAATCTTACCCCCACCCAGGTACCTGGACTGAAGCGAGTGCTGGCAGTACATGGTAGCAGGTTTACGGGAAAGCCTGGGAGGACACACCTCGCTGTCCACCAGGTGGACACCGGGGCACATCCCCCCATTAAACAGTCGGCCTATCGCGTCTCCCTGGAGGTGCTGGCCGACATGAAAAGGGAGGTGGAGGAAATGCTGCAGCTGGGGGTGATTCAGAAGTCCCACAGTGCCTGGGCGTCCCCAGTAGTCTTGGTCCCCAAAAAGGACCAGACGACCAGGTTCTGTGTGGACTACCGGAAACTGAATGCCATCACTACTGCAGATGCCTACCCTATGCCCCGGATTGATGAGTTGTTAGATAGGCTGGCGGCCGCCCGTTATATAACAATCATGGATCTGAGCAGGGGGTACTGGCAAATTCCTCTGGCCCCTGAGGCTCGGGAAAAGTCGGCCTTCATCACCCCATTCGGATTGTTCGAGTTTACCGTCATGCCGTTTGGGATGAAGAATGCCCCAGCTACCTTCCAGAGAGTCATGAATGACTTACTGGAGGGGCTGGAAACCTTTGCCGTAGCCTACTTGGATGACATCGCCGTGTTCAGCCCTACCTGGGAAGAACACCTGGTGCACCTGTCACAGGTCCTAGACCACCTGACAGCCGCCAATCTGACTGTCAAACCCAGTAAGTGTCAGATTGGCATGACTGATGTGCAGTACTTGGGACACCAGGTAGGAGGAGGTACCCTGAAACCCGAGACAGGGAAGGTTGAGGCCATCCTGGCCTGGCCTACCCCTCAAACCAAAAAGCAGGTTATGTCTTTCTTGGGGACCGCTGGCTACTATAGGAAATTTGTATGTAACTATAGTAGCCTGGCCAAACCTCTGACTGACCTAACCAAAAAGAAACTGCCCAAGGTGGTGTCTTGGACACCAGAATGTGAGCAGGCATTTCAGGCCTTGAAGGGGGCGCTGGCCAGCGCACCTGTGCTGCAGGCTCCAGACTTCACCCGCCGTTTCCTTGTGCAGACGGATGCCTCTGCCTTTGGATTGGGTGCAGTCCTGAGCCAGGTGGACGAGGCCGGAGAGGAGCATCCCATCCTCTACCTGAGCAGGAAGCTGCTTCCCAGGGAAGTAGCATATGCCACGATCGAAAAGGAGTGTCTTGCGATCGTGTGGGCTCTCCAGAAGTTACAAACGTACCTTTATGGACGGCACTTCACTGTGATCACAGATCACAATCCCTTGAGCTGGCTAAATCGTGTTGCTGGGGAGAATGGCAAACTACTTCGGTGGAGCCTAATTCTTCAGCAATACGATTTCACCATCCAGCATAAGAAAGGCAGCGCCCATGGCAATGCTGATGGGCTGTCACGACAAGCCGAGCCCGCAGGAGTCGGTTGCGTCAGGAGGGAAATTGTAGTTCCCTCCCATGCAACCACCTAAGGGGGGAGGTGTAACGATATCACGTATGGGACATGAAAAGCTGTAGCTAGCTGCCATCTTGTGTGGAAGTAGCCATGACAGTTTTGAGAACCATGTAACCTCACAGAGAACTCTGAACTCCGTCTTCCCCACCTTAGGAATTCAAAGCTTTTTAAGTTCAACAGAAAAGGTTATCTCAACAGAGAAAACAGTTCAGGCCTGTCGTAAAACTGTCACCCTCCCCATTCAGAGACCAAACAGGCCTAGGTCGTAAAGTCTTCTGAATACACCTCATAAGAATAAGTATGAAATTTCAGCATGTTTCATAACTTCTGACTTAGTAATAGCACAGACATAATCTGGACATATTTAGCTTCCTCAGATAATAGGGAACGTTTCAAGTCCAGACACCCCTATGTCAGGTCATATGGGAAACCCCTGGGACCACTTATTCCTCCAAAGCAGGCTATACGTTATAGAGATGGCATGTTTAGACTTATTTTGAAGGAAATCTCAAGTTGAATAATAATATGGATATTTGGAGTCTGTAAACCCTACAGATGCAGATATATGAACATGTATTACAAAATGTACCTGGGACGTGGTCATGAGTGTAGACACCTCCCAGCAACCAACCCCTACACCAGCTGACCAGATGATTGGTTACTGGTCGCTGTCAACACCCCTTTTGATTTGACAGAAAAGAGGAGATGCCAAGACAATGGTCAGTTCTCCTTTTACCATCCAAGAAGTAACATCTGCCAAGTCGAGAACCGATTACCTAGCTCATCGATCGAACTCTGATCAACCCTCGGACATTAATTGCAAGTATTCTCTCTTCCCAATTCTACCTTATTGCTTTGTGGCTGTATATTGTCTTTATATTTTGAAACATCTTTCTTCTGTAAATATTTTATTTGCATCAACCTTGACCTTTTCATAATAAACCCTTATGTTGAAAAGTGTTAACCTTGTCTCTAAAGCTCTTAATGCAAGCTATAAACGAACCTGCCTCTTGAAGGGCGCTACTGTTGTAGAGTAAGACTCTGAGCAGATCTGTCTGTAGTGGCAGTGTGTGTGTCAGACGCTTATTCTAAAATTATAATTGGTATTGCAAAATTACGAGTCTCCCCCGGCTCGGTCTTTTAAACGGGGGTGGTGGCAGTTAAAGGGTTAATTGTGTAATTAGCCCAGTGACAATCACTCTCAGGCTGCTCGCACCTAGATTGTGGTCCCGCAAGCTGGAAAATCTTTGTGCTGGGCGCAGCTGAGAGTGGCATTGTTACGTAAGTGACAGCGTGGTGTGAGGTTGGCCGGTCCTTTGTCGCGAGTTAGCGAGGAGGGCAGGGATCTGACACCCGCGTTCGTCACACTGACTTCCATGGGGCGAGTGAGCTCCCCATCCATCCCCGTCTGTGACTAAAGTCTTCCCCCTCCCCCCTTCTTTCTCCTTCCTTAGTACACTAAGGTAAATCAGGGTTTTCAGAGCACCCCTTACATCAGAGTTTCTCTTTACACCAGAGGCCACAGTGTTCCCATCACATCAGAGTCCTCTCTGTACATCAGAGTTCTCAGTGTTCCCCCCTAAATCAGGGTTCACAGAGCATCCCTTATGTCAGAGTCCCCAGAGTTCTCCCTTACATCAGAGTCTTACAGTGTAAGGGAACTCTGCGAGTTCAGATATAAAGGGGGAACTCGGCGGATTCAGATGTAAATTAATTAATAGCAAACATATGTATATTTTTTATTGTGGCCGTGTAGTGCCTTCCCCTCGTGGTGTTCCCTTTCTTGGCCTCTCTGGGAATTTTGAGGCGGTAAGCTCCCGTTTTGGGTGGACATTGACAAATTATGTAAATTTGTTTGTTATACGCATTGATGTATGTCCATATTTGATATATTTTGCTTATGTTATATTTTCTATTTTTTGTACAGTCTCATGTAGTCATTGGTTGATTCGTATAACCCCTGATCAAGCCATAAGGTGAAACATGTCGGGTTAATATACGAATACGAGATCCCTGTTCAACATGAACTTTTGTCACGTGACCACCATTACAATGAAATGTTAAACACTACTCAACAAACTGCTTTGTTTGTTTTTTAATCTGATCTTTATTAAACTATAATGTTTTATATATAAGGTTTCTATTATTATTTGCAAGGAGGGGGGTTTAGGGGTGGGAGTAAAGCACTGTACTGGGGGAGGGGGCGATTTGGGGAAAAAGGGGGCACCCCTGTACTCTGCACTTTGTACGCAGCGCACCACTGAAATCTGCACTCTGTATGTAGCGCACCCCTGAACCCTGCACTCCGTACGCAGCGCACCCCTGAACTCTGCACTCCGTATGCAGTGCACCCCTGAACTCTGCACTCCGTATGCAGTGCACCCCTGAACTCTGCGCTCCGTATGCAGCGCACCCCTGAACTCTGCACTCCATATGCAGCGCACCCCTGAACTCTGCACTCCGTATGCAGCACACCCCTGAACTCTGCACTCCATACGCAGCGCTCCCCTAAACGCTGCACTCCGTATGCAGCGCACCCCTGAACGCTGCACTCCGTATGCAGCTCACCACTGAAATCTGCACCCCGTATGCAGCTCACCACTGAAATCTGCACTCCGTATGCAGCGCACCACTGAACTCTGCACTCCGTATGCAGCGCACCACTGAACTCTGCACTCCGTATGCAGCTCACCACTGAAATCTGCACTCCGTATGCAGCGCACCACTGAACTCTGCACTCCGTACGCAGCGCACCCCTGAACTCTGCACTCCGTATGCAGCTCACCACTGAAATCTGCACTCCGTATGCAGCTCACCACTGAAATCTGCACTCCGTATGCAGCGCACCACTGAACTCTGCACTCCGTACGCAGCGCACCCCTGAACTCTGCACTCCGTATGCAGCGCACCCCTGAACTCTGCACTCCGTATGCAGCGCACCCCTGAACTCTGCACTCCGTATGCAGTGCACCCCTGAACTCTGCACTCCGTATGCAGCTCACCACTGAAATCTGCACTCCGTATGCAGCGCACCACTGAACTCTGCACTCCGTATGCAGCGCACCCTTGAAATCTGCACTCCGTATGCAGCTCACCACTGAAATCTGCACTCCGTATGCAGCTCACCACTGAAATCTGCACTCCGTATGCAGCGCACCACTGAACTCTGCACTCCGTACGCAGCGCACCCCTGAACTCTGCACTCCGTATGCAGCGCACCCCTGAACTCTGCACTCCGTACGCAGCGCACCCCTGAACTCTGCACTCCGTACGCAGCGCACCCCTGAACTCTGCACTCCGTACGCAGTGCACCCCTGAACTCTGCACTCCATACGCAGCGCACCCCTGAACTCTGCACTCCGTACGCAGCGCACCCCTGAACTCTGCACTCCATACACAGCGCACCCCTGAACTCTGCACTCCGTATGCAGCTCACCACTGAAATCTGCACTCCGTATGCAGCGCACCACTGAAATCTGAACTCTGTATGTAGCGCACACTTGAACCCTGCCCTCTGTACGTAGCACACACTTAAACCCCTCACTCTGTACGTAGCGCACACCTGACCTCAGCTGAATGGGAATTTTGCATTGAAATATTGTCACAACCACAAGCCAAGCATTTGGCTTGTGGCTGCTGCCCAGCCCCATTGAGCTCAATGGGCAAGTTTGATAGACAATGCTGCCTGTGAAACTAGACAAGTCGAGTTAAGACATGGGGGCCCGGGCAGCAGGAAAAATATTCATGGCATAGGCATGCGCACAGGATGTTCCAGGTGTGCCTGGGCACACCCTAGTCATCCTGTGCAGTGCCGATTCCCCCTGCTTCCTGTCTCCGCCCTGCAGTGCTGCCAGCTTCCCTCCTCTCCTTTCAGGAGTGGGGAAGGGGCTGGTAAATATTTCATTAGCTGGCGGCTTCCTTTTCTGAATAAACACAGTGAGTGATCTGTACTGATCGCTCCTATCTTCATTCTTAACTGAAGCATAGTAAACTATCTTTACTGCAGGCTGCAGAGAAAGGGACTTTGGAATCTCTGTCGGCGCCCAATAACGGGGCTCCTAAAAAATTGTAAAAAAAAAAAATTAAAAAATTTTGTAAAAAATGATTTAAAAAAATTAAATTGTAAAAAATAATAAACATAAAAAACTACTGACACTGTCCACTGCCCTACTGACACCAATCTCATATACTCACATGTGTGTTTGTGCTCTGGGGTGCACACCCTAATGCAATAGGCCGCACACACAAATGATTTGTGGGTATGGTTAGCCTAAGACAAAAAACCTGAATGTTTCTATTTACAAAAATCTCATTGTCTCCAATACAAATCACCATTCACACAAGCTACAATGTTTTAGAATAAGTGACAGCAATGAAAACATTTGCACCGCCACCGGGAACATGGTGGCAGCTGTACGGAACATAATGGAAGGTGTGACAATGACACGCATGCATTACAATAACCAGAGCTGGGGCTGACAGAGCGTGAACTCAAATCTGGCTCTGTGTACTTGGCTTTGAATATTGCAATCGATCAACCAGCCTCTTCCAAACCAACCCACCAAATAAGGTTCTTTTGGCATGGACCATAGGGTGAGTACATGGATTGAAAACTGGCTACCAGAGCGAGTTCAGAGGGTGGCGATAAATGGGGAGTATTCAGAATGGTCAGGGGTGGGTAGTGAATGGGATGGGCAACTACATGGCAAATGAGGTTCAATGTAGAAAAATGTAAAATAATGCATTTGGGTGGCAAAAATATGAATGCAATCTATACACTGGGGGGAGAACCTCTGGGGGAATCTAGGATGGAAAAGGATCTGAGGGTCCTAGTAGATGATAGGCTCAGCAATGGCATGCAATGCCAAGCTGCTGCTAACAAAGCAAACAGAATATTGGCATTAAAAAGGGGATCAACTCCAGAGATAAAACGATAATTCTCCCGCTCTACAAGACTCTGGTCCGGCAGCACCTAGAGCATGCTGTCCAGTTCTGGGCACCAGTCCTCAGGAGGGACGTACTGGAAATGGAGCGAGTACAAAGAAGGGCAACAAAGCTAATAAAGGGTCTGGAGGATGTTAGTTATGAGGAAAGGTTGCGAGCACTGAACTTATTCTCTCTGGAGAAGAGACGCTTGAGAGGGGATATGATTTTAATTTACAAATACTGTACTGGTGACCCCTCAATAGAAATAAAACTTTTTTGCGGAAGGGAGTTTAACAAGACTCGTGTCCACATATTAAAATTAGAAGAAAAGAGGTTTAACCTTAAACTACGTAGAGGGTTCTTTACTGTAAGAGCGGCAAGGATGTGGAATTCCCTTCCACAGGCGGTGGTCTCAGCGGGGAGCATCAATAGTTTACAAAAATGATTAGATAAGCACCTGAACGACCGCAACATACAGGGATATGTAATGAAATACTGACATATAATCACACACATAGGTTGGACTTGATGGACTTGTGTCTTTTTTTGACCTACTATGTAACTATGTAATCCAACCCTTCATGTAGGGTTACATTTCCTTGTATGAGTGCCAGGATCAGATTTCCATTGACTTCCCTGCAGATGTGACGCAACCACCCATTAGCTGGATGAGGAAATTGCGAGGAAATCGGGGTGGATTTACATACACCGTTGCAAGCACAAAATTCTAAATGGTGCTCCAATGCACCATGCCAGCACATCACACCAACAAACCATGCAGATCCGTTAAAACTTGCATCGAGTTGGCAGTCCATTCATTAACATATCAGCTCAGCAAAAATGCCTGAATGGGCCCTCATGTCCCCGTCCCCTTAAAGCGGCATGGTAACACACGTAGTATGCATTACTGGGTTGCAGTGCCAGTCATTTTAAAAGGCACCCCAGCACACTATGGCAATGCACAGGAACAATCAGTAGTGCGTTGCATTACAAAAACAGGGTCATATCCGAGGTTTGGCTCTTTAGGGCGATTAGCAGCCCATTTATTTAAATGGGCTGCCTTAACGCAATGCATGCTAATCCCTGACATAACACACTGCAAAGAAATAAATGGACTCCAAGTCATTATTTAAATTGTGCTGATCAATAATGATCCACTAACATTGCTGTCTAAGAATGAAGATAAAAAAGTATTGTCAAAGCCTTCTTCTTATCTGTTTTGATAGCGGTCAAATGATTGCTATGATTGATCCTTCCTCCCCTGCAAGCTCTGGGGGCTGTGGGCAGGAACTCTACTCTGCAGCTCTTCTTTTGCCCACATCACAGTCTATTGCTCTGCAGTTTTACCTTCCAGGAGGCATGGAATAACAGGGAAGATTAGTGTAATGCCGCGTACACACGGTCGGACTTTACGGCAGACTTTGCCCGGCGGACTTTTCGACAGACTTTACGACGGACTTTCCGAATGAACGGATTTGCCTACACACAATCCACCAAAGTCCGTCGAATTCGTACGTGATGACGTACGACCGGACTAAAACAAGGAAGTTCATAGCCAGTAGCCAATAGCTGCCCTAGCGTGGCTTTTTGTCCGTCGAACTAGCATACAGACGAGTAGACTTTTCGACCGGACTCGATTTCGACGGATTGATTTAAAACATGTTTCAAATCTAAGTCCGTCCAACTTTTGAGAAAACAAAGTCCGCTAGAGCCCACACACGATCGAATTGTCTGACGATATCCCGTCCGCCAGGCAAAGTCTGCCGTAAAGTCCACTCGTGTGTACGCGGCATTAGGGTTACAGGAAGGGTCAGTGTTAGGGATACAGGGAAGGTTAGTGTTATACAGCGTACACACGGTTGGACTTTTCGACCAGACTTGTCCGACGGACGCCGAGGGACCAAATCCGCCGGACAATCCGATCGTGTGTGGGCTTCATCGGACCTGCAGCAGACTTTTCCAGTCGAAAATCTGACGGACTTTAGATTTGGAACATGCTTCAAATCTTTATGTCGTAACTCCGCCGGACCCAGAAATCCTCTCATCTGTATGCTAGTCCGAATGACAAAAAGCCACGCTAGGGTAGCTATTGGCTACTGGCTATCAACTTCCTTATTTTAGTCCGGTGTACTTCATCACGTACGAATCCGTCGGACTTTGGTGTGATCGTGTGTAGGCAAGTCCGTTCATTAAAAAGTCCATCGGAAGTCCGGTGGAAAGTCTGTCGGACCAGTCCGGTCGAAAAGTCCGGCCGTGTGTACGGGGCATAAGACTGGAATGCCATTAAAGTTCATATGTGTGTAAAGGTAGATGTCTCAATACTTTTGGTAATATAGTGTATATATACCATCGTTTGTGGACAGAAACCAATTAATATATACTTATTGGAATTTTTTTTTACCAAAGACATGTAGCAGAGAAAATTTTTTGCTAAATTTATGAAGACATTTAATTTTATTGGATATGTTTTATAACAGAAAGTAAAAAATTGTGTTTCTTTTTCGCAAATTTCTGTCTTTTTTCTTTATATAATAAAAAATAAAAAACCCAGAATTACCTGTTAACCACTTGCCGACCGCTGCAAGCCGATATAGAAATGGCACAATGGCAGCGGTGGGCAAATGGGCGTACCTGTACGTCCCCTTTAAGAGCCGGGGATAGCAGGCGCGTGCACGCGCCGTGTACAGCGTGACTGTGCTCGCGGAACCAGCGGACTCGATGTCCGCTGGTCTCCCGGCGATCGTTTCACGGTGCCTCAGAACGGGGAAGTGCCTATGTAAACAAGGCATTTCCCTGTTCTGCCTAGTGTCATGACAGAGATCACTGCTCCCTGTCGTCATAGGGAGCGGTGATCGCTGTCATGTGACTTGAAGCCCACCCCCCCAGTTAGAATCACTCCCTAGGACACACGTAACCCCTTCATCGCCACCTTGTGGTTAACCCATTCCCTGCCATTTACACAGTAATCAGTGCATTTTTATAGCACTGATCACTGTATAAATGACAATGGTCCCAAAATAGTGTCAAAAGTGTCCGATCTGTTCGCCATAATGTCGCAGTCCAGATAGAAATCGCAGATCGCCGCCATTACTAATAAAAAAAATTAAAATAAAAATGCCATCAATCTATCCCCTATTTTGTAGACGCTATAACTTTTGCGCAAACCAATCCATATAAGCTTATTGCAATTTTTATTACCAAAAATATGTAGAAGAATACATATCAGCATTAAACTGAGGAAAAAAATTGTTTTTGTATATATTTTTTGGAGGATATTTATTACAACAAAAAGTAAAAAATAATGTGTTTTTTTCAAAATTGTCGCTCTTTTTTTGTTTATAGCGCACAAAATAAAAACCGCAGAGGTGATCAAATACCACCAAAAGAAAGCTCTATTTGTGGGGAAAAAAAGGACGTCAGTTTTGTTTGGGTACAACGTCGTACGACCGCGCAATTGTCAGTTAAAGCGACGCAGTGCCGAATCGCAAAAAGTGCTCTGGTCAGGAAGGGGGTAAATTCTTCCGGGTTGAAGCACTTAAAATAGTACAGTACTCAATAGCAAAAAATGCTCTGGCCCTGAAGGGGGAAAAAACTTCTGGAGCTTAAGTGGGTAAAAACAAAAAAATGTAATAATAATGCTTTACTTGTCAGATTACTTTGACTGACATCTTCTGCAGATCAAAGTTTATCCCTTTGAGCTGTAGATGAATGAACAGAATAGATACAAAAGTAACCACAGTACTGTATGTTACTTTGTATCTATCGAATTGTCCTCTGAATTTTTTTTTACAGCTACCGCTGCTGGGATCTGCTCTGTGTACACAGCAATTCTGGCTGTGATTAATCAGAACCTAGATTTGCTGTGTAGTGGGGGGTGGGGATCCCGACAGCAGGGCAGAAGGACTGGACATGTGACATGTCCTGTGTATAATGTGGATGTTCTTTGGGGGCGATCGTAGCACATCCAAAGTCTGGAACTAGTTCATCAAAAAAAAAAAAAAAATTATATATATATATATATATATATATATATATATATATACACACACACACACACATATACACACATACACACACACACACACATATATATATATAATTTGTTACACGCTGTATTCCATAGTGACAATTGCGTTCTGCTGGTTTGTTTGTAATCAAACCTCATAGGATCACCAGGATTGGCTGTCATGGTGATCACATACACTGCCTGTACTGACTGAATAGAGATTCTACACTGAATATCTAATTTACGCTATATGCAGAGTATATATACACAGTTGTGTGAAAAAGTATTTGCCCCCTTCCTGATTTTTTTTTTTTTTGCATATTTCTCACACTTAAATTTCAGATCATCAAACTCATTTTAATATTACACAAAGATAACCCGAGTAAATCCAAGATGCAGTTTTTCAAATATTATTTCATTTATTAAGGGAAAAAAAGCTGTTCAAAGCTGCCTGGCCCTATGTGAAAAAGTAATTGCCCCCTCCCATGGTGAATCATGAATGAACTGTGATTAACCACATTTTTTTTTTTTTTTATTTCACTTGCCACACCCAGACCTGATTACTGCCAGACCTGTTGAATCAAGAAATCACATAAATAGAAGCTGTCTGACAAAGTGAAACACGCTAACAGATCACAAAATGCTGCACATCATGGTACAATCTAAAAAAATTCAAGAACAGATTAGAAACAAAGTAATGTACATGTATCGGTCTAGGAAGGGTTTCAAAGACATTTCTAAGGCTTTGGAACTCCAGTGAACCACGGGGAGAGCCATTATCCACAAATGGAGAGAACTTGGAACAGTGGTGAATCTTCCCAGGAGTGGCCGGCCTACAAAAATGACTCAAGAGCATGACGAAGACTCATCCAGGAGGTCATAAAAGAACCCAGAAAAACATCTAAAGAACTGCAGGCCTCACTTGCCTCAGGTAAGATCGGTGTTCATGATTCAACAATAAGAAAGAGACCGGGCAAAAATGACATCCATGGGAGAGTTCCAAGGCCAAAGCCACTGCTGACCAAAAAGAACACAAAGGCTCATCTCACATTTACCAAAAAAAAATCTGGATTATCCCCAAGACTTTTAGGCAAATATCTGACTGATGAGACAAAAATTTAACTTTTTGGAAGGTGTGCGTCCCGTTACACCTGGCATAAAACGAATACAGCGTTTCATAACAAGAACAACATACCAACAATCAGACATGGTGGTGGTATCGTGATGATCTCGGGCTGCTTTGCAGCTTCAGGACCTGGACGACATAATTGATGGAACCATGAATTCTGAGCTCTACCAGAAAATCATAAAGGAGAATGTCCGGCCATCAGTCCGTGACCTCAAACTCAAGTGCATTTGGGTTATGCAGCAGGACAATGATCCGAAACACAACAGCAAGTCCACCTCCAAATGGTTCAAACAAAGCAAAATTTAGGTTTTGGAGTGGCCTAGTCAAAGCCCAGACTTAAATCCAATTGAGATGCTGTATCATCATGCTGAAAAACCCTCCAATGTGGCTGAATTAAAACAATTCTGCAAAGAAGAGTGGGACAAAATTGCTCCACAGCAATGTGAAAGACTCAATGATAGTTATCACAAACGCTTGATTGTAGTTGTTGCGACAGCTTTTTTGCCTTAATAAATGAAACCATCATTTAACAACTGCATTTTGTATTTACTCGGGTTATCTTTGTGTAATAATAAAATTTGTTTGATGATCTGAGTTATTTAAGTGTGACAAATATGCAGAAAAAAAATATATATAAAATGTATATATATCAAATACACTACCTGCTCGCCACTAACTAAGCTGCCTAATCTCTCTTCATTCATTACACTATATGGCTGCCGTGTAAGCAGCAGCCTTATATAGTGTGGGGCGTGGACTAAGCCCCCTGAGCCATGATTGGCCAAAGGCACCCTGTTATGGCTCTCTCAGCAGAGCACGCTGTGATTGGCCAAAGCTTGCAGGTCAGGTGCATGCTTTGGCCAATCATCATACAGTAATGCACTGCAATCTCGCAGTGCATTATGGGATGTTGCCCGGCGTTCAAATTTCCTGCGAACGCCCCATATGTTGAGTTCATTTTAGAACAAGCGAACACCCGATGTTCGAGTCAAACTTACGTTAGACTCGAACCGCGGGCTCATCCCTGCTAAGAATGTGAATTGACAGTTTACGGTAAGGAGGATGTTATTAAAACAAAAATTGACCTATTGTCCCAAATTTACCCCATTCCTAACTTCAACCCTAGTCCTAACTGTAACTGTAGCCCTAACTCTAACCCTAGTAATAACTATAACCCTAGTCCTAACTAAAATCCTACTATAACCCTAGTCCTAAATCTAACCCTAGTCCTAACTCTAACTCTAGTCATAACTTTAACCCTAGTTCTAACTCTATCCCTAACTTTAACCAAAGTCCTAACTCTAACCCTAACTATAAAACTCATCCTAACTCAGCATATTCCCATTTGTCCCATGCACAAACATTATCCATAGCCCTAAATCTAGCTTAACCCTAAATCTCAACATTGTCCTAACCCTAACCCTATTCTTAACTCCAACTCTAGCCCTAGTCCTAACAATTACCTTAGCCCTAACTCTAACCCTAGTCCTAAATAAAATCCTAGTCCTAACTCTAACCCTAGTCCTAAATAAAATCCTAGTCCTAACTCTAACCCTAGTCCTACCTCTCAACCTAACTTCAACCTTAGTTCTAACTCTAATCCCGAACTATAACCCTAGTCCTAACTCTAATCCTAGTAATAAATCAAATTCTAGTCCTAATTTTATCTATAACCCTAGTTGTAAATCTAACCCCCTAGCTATAACCCTAGTCCTAACTCTAATGCCCCGTACACACAGTCGGATTTTCCGATGGAAAATGTCCGATCAGAGCGTGTTGTCGGAAATTCCGACCGTGTGTGGGCTCCATCGGACATTTTCCATCGGATTTTCCGACACACAAAGTTGGAGAGCAGGAGATAAAATTTTCCGACAACAAAATCCGTTCTAACTCTAACCACTAACATAACCCTAGTCCTAACTCTAACCCTGGTAATAAAAAAAATCCTAGTCCTAATTTCAACTATAACCTTAGTCATAACTCTAACCCCTAGCTATAACCATTGTTCTAACTCTAACCCCTAACATAACCCTACTCCTAACTAGGGATGGGGTAAAAGTGGGTGTATAGGGCTCTTTGAATAGCAGGACTAAGCAGATGGTTGTCTTTATTGAAGGTAAAAATATTCAAACGGCATGAAATCTTCTTACACTTTAAGGCAGCACTCCATAGAGCAAAGGGATCTCTAATGGACAAAACAAAACAGAAAAGAGGCGCCTCTAAGTGCAGTATGTTAAAACTTTTTAATATCCCAAAGGGATTAAAAACACTTATGAGATGGATGATAAAAAGGAGCTCATCACGAGTGTGGTAGGGAGGTGATCCGGCATCAGGATGGTCCCAGTGTGTATCTCTAGAATTCCAAAAGGTGATCCAGTCAGCAGAAAAAGTCCCAAAGAGGCCAGCAGAGGGAAGCCGCAGCTCTGAGAACGCCAATGGTGCAGTCGCGCTGCCAGGGACAGCCTGAAATGTGAGTTCCGGAAGTGACGTCAGCAGGAAGGGGACCAACAACCAGCGTGGAAAAAGCGTAGAAAAACATATGGGGCACTTGCGAGACATTTGCCCACCGCAGAGCGCCCCATAATGCACTGAGAGATGGCAATCATGGCTCAGGGGCCATGTCTATGCCCTACACTATATAAGGCTGCTTCCAACAGCGGCCGTGTATAGTGTGTATTATAGGAGAGAGGTTAGGCAGGGTAGTTAGTGGATTGAGCATGCAGTCAGTGTAGTGTATATAACGCAGTGCAAATTATATGGTGCAGTGTAGAGTGTATAGTGCAGTGTAGTGCAGAGTATATAATACAGTGTAGTGCAGAGTATATAGTGCAGTGCAGAGTATATAACACATTCTATTGAAGTAGTTAAGGGGAACACTATGACAGAATTAAGAAAAAACAACATGGGATCCCCTCCAAAATCCATACCAGGCCCTTTGGGACTGGTATAGATTTCAAGGGGAACTCCATGCTAAAATGTAAAAAAAAACAACATGGGGTCCCCCCCACAATCCATACCAGGCCCTTTGGGTCTGTTATGGATTTTAAGAGGAACTCCATGGCAAAATTTTTTTTTAAATGGCGAGTGGTCCCCCCCAAAATCCATACCAGACCCTTATTCGAGCATGCAGAATGGCAGGCCAGGAAAGGGGGGGGGCGAGCGAGCCTCTCCTAAAGCCCTTCCTAAACCATACCAGGCCGCTTGTCCTCAACATGGGGAGGGTGCTTTGGGGTGCACCCCAAAGCACCTTGTCCCCATATTGATGAATAGAGTTTGCATGTTCGCTAGAACTTTTTGCCTGTTCGAGATTTTCTGGTGCGAACCAAACCAAGGGTGTTCAGTCCCAGTCATAACTGTAACCCCTAACTATAATCCTAGTATGAACTCTAACCCCTGATTATAACCCTGGTCCTCCTGACTCCAATCCTAGCCATAACCCTATCCTTAACTGTAACAGTAGTTTTAACTACAACCCTAGTATTAACTATAATTGTAGTCTCAACTATAACCCAAGTCCTAACTGTACCCATACTCCAAAGTATAACCCTAGCCCTAACCATAACCCTAATCCTAACTACAACCCTAGCCTTAATCCTAGTCCAAAATCTAACCCTAGTTCTAACTATAGTTCAACCCACATCTGGAAAAAAAAAAAAAAAATAGTCACATCAAGGTAATTAACCAATGACTGCCCTCACAGCTGCAGAAGCAGACTCATTCATATTTGGGTCCCTTAGGGCCAAATTTACACTTGCCTAGTTTACACTTGCTTCAAAACAAGGTTTTGGACACGCTTTGTTAAAGCTCTCTCAATGTCAGTCAAAGCCCCTGCCACTAAATAAAATGGTTAGCTTACAGTCCTGTTTACACCTTGCTTTTTGCTTGGTGCTTCGATGAGCCTTTGGTGGGGCTTTGGTGGTGCTTCGATGGGGCGTCAAGCGAGCTTTGCCCATAGACTTCTATAGAGGCTCTGAAGACGCTTTGAAGCACCGCTACATGGGGTATAATTTTGGAAGAAAAGCCGAAGCAAAGCAAAAGCAAGGTGTAAACAGGACTGTAAGCTAACAGTGTTCTCAATATTTATTCATAAAATAAAGATTTGATACAAATTATATAAAAAAAAAAAAAAATACAAAATATTATTAAACATAAACATTTAAATGAAATAGGCCACTTTAGTTTCTCTTTACAATGGATGGTAAGATTGTACTCAGTATGACATATTGTTACTTACACTTACATGCGCAATAAAAAGTAATTGCATTGGAATGAAAAATGATGTAAACAGGATGTGATTGAAGAACTAAATTTAAAAACAGCGATTCCCCAGAAAATTCCCATTTATGAAATCTGTCAGGAAAAACAATTCTGGATAATGAAAATAAATGGACAGCTCAGAACATTTTTTAAATATTAATATGCTAATATGAAAAGGTCTATTAGGAGATAATAGGGTATGTATTATAGAGGAACAATCCAGTAAAAATAGAAAATGAAGCCTTGAAATAGATATAAGGAGGACAGCCCCTTACTCAGGTCTCAGCATCTCATCCAGTCCTCCTCGCTTGCATGATTTGTCTTTTTTCTGGTATGGATGAATAAAGTTAAGTTTTAATTTTCCTGAAATTTTAACCACTTCAGCCCTGGAAGAATTTACCCCCTTCCTGACCGGGCCATTTTTTGCGATACGGCACTGCGTCGCTTTAACTGACAATTGCACGGCCCTGCAACGTTGTACCCAAACAAAATTGACGTCCTTTTTTTCCCACAAATAGAGCTTTTTTTTGGTGGTATTTGATCACCTCTGTGGTTTTTATTTTTTGCGCTATAAACAAAAACAAGAGTGACAATTTTGAAAAAAAAAAACAATATTTTTTACTTTTTGCTATAAGAAATATCCCAATTTAAAAAAAACAAAAACAAATTTCTTCCTCGGTTTAGGCCGATATGTATTCTTCTACATATTTTTGGTAAAAAAAAAAAAAAATTGCAATAAGCGTATATTGATTGGTTTGCACAAAAGTTATAGCGTCTACAAAATGGGGGATAGATTTATGGCATTTTATTTTTTTCATTTTTTTTTACTAGTAATGGTGGTGGTCTGTGATTTTTATCAGGACTGCGACATTGCGGCAGACAGATCAGACACTTTTGACACTTTTTTGGGACCAGTGACATTTATACAGCGATCAGAGCTAAAAATAGCCCCTGATTACTGTATAAATGTCACCGGCAGAGAAGGGGTCAACACTAGGGGGCGATCAAGGGGTTAAATGTGTTCCCTCAGTGTGTTCTAACTGTAGGGGGGATGGGACTGCCTGGGGGAGGAGACTGATTGTTGCTCCTATATACTAGGAACACTCGATCTGTCCCCTCTCCCCTGCCAGAACGTGGATTTGTGTGTTTACACACACAGATCCTCTTTCTGGCTCTGTCAGGAGCGATCGTGGGTGCCCGGCGGACATCGCGGTCACTGGGCACACGCATCGGCTACTCAGTACCGCGGCGGCTGCGCGCCCCCCTATACTACTTAAGGCGCAGGGGAGCCATTCTGCTGCCGTCAAACGGCGGCAGGCGGTCAACAAGCGGTTAATCAAAAATGGGAGATTTCAGCAAAATTTTACCATGAAGCATTGGAATTAAATGGAATGTAAAAATTAAAGAAACATTGGGGTTGATTTACCAAAGGCAAATAGAACGTTCACTTGACAAGGGAATTTGCCCCAGAGCTTAGTAAATGTGGTGAAATTGCAAAGAATACCCAATCGGGCCATTTTTTGCGATGCGGCACTTTAACTGACAATTGCGCAGTCATGCAATGCTGTACATAAATTAGATTGATGTCATTTTTTAGTGGTATTTGAACACCGCCGTTTTCTTTTTTTTTTTTTTTTTTTTTTTTTACGCTATAAACAAAAAAAGGGCGACAATTTTGAAAAAAAAAAAAAAAAAAAAAAAAAACAATATTTTTTACTTTCTGCTATAAGACATATCTAATAAAAAATTTTAAAAAATCTAATTTCTTCATAAATTTAGGCCAATGGGGGTTATTTACTAAATAATCCACACTTTGCACTACAAGTGCACTTGGAGGTGCAGTCGCTGTAGATCTGAGGGGGACATGCATGGAAAATAAAAAACAGCATTTTTGCTTGCACATGATTGGATGGGGGGGAATTGTGGGAATTGTGGGGATTGGGGAATTGTGGTTGCAGGAAAGAAATTCACACTGTCTATGGCTTGCACAAGGCATGGCCTCTGTCTTCATGATTGGATTTATGGTGCATTTGTATGGTTATGCATCTATGCTCCATTTGGAGGAGCCCATCTGCCATTGTATTAGATTTCAGACAGGGCACACTACGTTTTATGGATTTGATAAAAAAATCCTGTGTGGATGATCTCTGGTATTAGCCTATCCTGCAAACGCCTGAAATTTACTGCTTCCGGACCGTCTCGTGTACATTTACTGCAGCAGGGCGGCCCTTCAGTGCGAAATCACGTACCTGTACGTAATTTAGATTGCCGGGTCTGGGGTGTGCGTGTGCCTCGCCGGTGACCCGCTTCTGCTGTGATTGGGCACAAGCGGGAGCCAATCAACGGGTCTGGCGGACCCGATGTCCACTGGGACCCACGATCTTTTCCGAGGCAGGCAGAACATCAGTCTGCCTATGTAAACAAGGCAGATCGCCATTCAGATAGAGGGCAAGATAGAGATCTTGTGTTTCTGCTAAGCAGGAACACAGATCTCTGTCTTCCCCCAGTCGAAGCACATCCCACACACAGTCAGCAAGCACTCCCAGGGAACACATTTAACCCTTTGATTGCCCCTGATGTTAACCCCTTCCCTGGCAGTGTCATTAGTACAGTGACAGTGCATATTTTTTTAGAACTGATCACTGTATTAGTGTCACTGGTCCCCAAAAAGTGCCACACTGCGGGTGTGGGACAGCATGTAAATCACATGCGCTCATACATGCGCAGCTAAAATGTACTACTCTTTTGCAGATGTGTAGGGGTGCCATTAATTCATATCAGAAAACACATGCAGTTTCCATGTGGCTGCTTTTTAGAAAAGGTGCAGGGACCTTTTCCCTGTGTTTCCTACAGGTGCAGCTGCCTATTCAAATAAATGGGCTGCTGTGCCTGTAGCAGGGCCGCCTTTAATATTGATTGGACCCTGGGCAAATATTGCCTTTGCCCCCCCCCCACACCACCACCGACCTAAAATCAGGTCAGGCAGCAATTGAGATTGGTTGCCAGAAGTTGCAGCATATCATTACTGCTCATTGACTGGATGCTAGAGGTTACAACAAACATTACGACTCATCAATTAGTTGTTAGAGGTTACAGCACATCATTTCTGCTAACTGATTGGTTGCTAGAGGCTACTGCACATCCTCACCACTCACCAATTGGTTGCTAGAGGATACTTGCTTACCGCTCACTCATTGTTTGCTAGAGGTTACATGTTTACCGATCACTGATTGGTTGCTAGAGGTTACTGTGCATCATTACCACTTACTTATTGGTTGCTAGAGGTCACAGCACATCAATACAGCTCACTGATTGATTGCTGAAGGTTACAGCACATCATCTCCTCACTGCCTGCACACCATGGACTGGGGAGGTGAGGGGAACCACCAATAGACAGAAAATTTATAGAACTTGCTATTAGCAATGAGCAGAGCAGAGCACACCCAGCTATGAAGGTTAACTGAGCGCGGCTAGGAACAGAGCCCAATAGGAGCAGTATCTCTGAGGACAGGCTACCAGAAATAAATGATTAGTTATGCCACCCACAGTAGAGCAGTGTGGAGGGGTGAGCTATGTACAGAGTGCAGGGTTAAGGGGTGCGCTATGGACAGAGTGCAGGATTGAGGGGTGAGCTATATACAGGGTGTAGGATTTGGGGTGAGCTGTGTATGGAGTGCAGGATTGAGGGGTGAGATATATACAGGGTGCAGGATTGAGGGGTGAGCTATATACAGGGTGTAGGATTTAGGGGTGAGCTGTGTACGGAGTGCAGGATTGAGGGGTGAGCTATATACAGGGTGTATGATTGAGGGGTGAGCTATATACAGGGTGTAGGATTTAGGGGTGAGCTGTGTACGGAGTGCAGGATTGAGGGGTGAGCTATATACAGGGTGTATGATTGAGGGGTGAGCTATATACAGGGTGTAGGATTTAGGGGTGAGCTGTGTACGGAGTGCAGGATTGAGGGGTGAGCTATATACAGGGTGTAGGATTGAGGGGTGAGCTGTGTACGGAGTACAGGATTTAGGGGGGAATCTGTGTACGGAGTGCAGGATTTAGGGGGGCTCTGTGTACAGAGTGCAGGATTTAGGGTTGTGTTGTGTACATCCAAGTCCGCCCCCCCCCAGCAAGTACAGAGCTCTCCTCTCCCCAGACTCCAGGTGGAGCTTACCCCCGTCAATACACAGCATTCCTCTGGCATCAATTCCCCCCGCCCCACCCCCCTTTCAGTACTGAGCACATCCCGAGTCCTCACCAGTTAAAGTCAGAGTGTGGCTGCAGATGTAACTTACTAAATGTCCGTGGCTTGGAGCGGCTTCTGCCTGTGTACATCCCCCGCCCCCTCCCTCCTCTGTTCTCTCTGCTCTCTCATAGAGATCGAGGATATGTTTTGCAGAGAAGGGAGGGATGTGAACGGCCGCCGGGAGGAGAGCGCTGTCACTTGTAAATACAGGAGCAGTGCTCCTGTATTTACAAGTGACAATAGCGGGCAGCTCAGCAACCAGCGCCAGATCCCATAGGTGGAGGAACTTCGGATGAAAAAAAGCCGGTGGGCAGTGCAGGCTCCAGGGGCAGCTGCTTTGGGCCCCGCAACAATGGCGGGCTGGGCAGATGCCCAGTTTGCCCTGCGGTAAAGATGGCCCTGGCCTGTTAAAAATAACAAAAACATGTTATACTTACCTCTGTGTAGTTGGTTTTGCGCAGAGCAGCCCAGATCCTCCTCTTCTTGGGTCCCTCTTCTGTACTCCTGGCCTCTCCCTCCTGTTGAGTGCCCCCACAGCAAGCAGCTTGCTTGGGGACACCTGAGCAGAGTCACAGCTCCGTGTTTCCATTGGACGGCTGAAGGACTCATGCACATCGCTGAACAAAGATGGGGCTCAGATAAGTATTAGGGGGGCTGCTACACACAGAAGGCTTTTTATCTTAAAGGAGTTGTCTCATGTTTTTTCACCTTGATGCACTTTATGCATTAAGCTGAAAAACCTTCTGTACTGCAGCTGCCCCCCAGAGCCCCCTTTTACTTACCTCAACCCAATCGTTCCAGCAATGAGAACGAGCCCAGCAGCTCCAGCTGCTGTCTCGGGTCCTCATTGGATAGATTGATAGTAGCGGGAGCCATTGGCTCCTGCTGCTGTCAATCAAATCCGGTGACTTGGGAGCCGGGGGCGGGGCCAAGTCCTGCTGTCTGTGCCCGACCTCTAGCAGAATGACGGACGGGAAGTGGTTCAGTTATCCTGATTGGGTGTCATATGACGTCCAGCAGGATAAGCCACGATTGCATCTCTGATCTAGGTAAAGAGCCTCTGACGGAGGTTCTTTACCACGTGTTCAGCTGTGTCCAATCACAGCTGATCACAGTGTAAACAGGAAAAGCCGTGTATCGGCTTTTACTCTATTGCGTCTGACATTCGCGAGTAGAGAAGAGCCGATCAGCTGCTCTCCTGACAGGGGGGGTCTGCACTGATTGATTATCAGTGCAGCCCCCCGAGGATGTCCACCCAGGACCACCAGGGATGCCCACCAATGATGCCCACCCATGACCACCAGGGATGCCAATCAGTGCCCATTAATGGTGCTAGTCAGTGCCCATTAGTTATGCCTGCCAGTGCCTCCTCATCAGTGATGCCTATCAGTGCCATCTACCAGTGTTCATCAGTGCCTCAGATCAGTATCTATCAGTGCCCATCAGTGCTGCCTATCAGTGCCACCCGTCAGTGCAGTTTTTCAGTGCCCATAAGTGTCGCCTATCAGTGCCCATCAGTGCTGCATATCAGTACTGCCTCTCAGTGCCCATCAGTGCTGCATATTAGTGGCCATTATCAGTGCACATCAGTGCCACCTCATTGGTGCCACCCATAGGTGTGCGCACAGGGTGTGCTGGGTGTGCCTGGGCACACCCTAATCAACCCATATTTGTGACGATTTACCCTGTTTTCTGGCACCCCGTCTCCCCCCTGCAGTGCTGCCAACTTCCCTCTTCTCCTCTCCTGCTGGTTGCTGCGGGGGATGTTTCAGAATGGAAAGCGGGGGAAAGAACCAGTAAATATTTAATTTACTGGCCTTTTCCTTTTCTGAATAAACACAGTGAGTGACCTGTACTGATTGCTCCTGTGTTCATTCTTAATTGCAGCTTACTAAACTATGTTTCCTATGCTTCAGTGTGTGAATGAACAGGAAGCCACACAGAGCACTTCCCATTTATTTACTGTCCAGTGCAGCTGAGGCTGCAGAGAAAGGGACTGGGGAATATCTGTCCTCACTCCCTTTCTTTGTCTCAAAAGTGAGACATCAGGGGCCTGTTTAGACCCTTGATATTTCACCAAAGCCTCCCAATGGGGCTCCTAAAAAAATAGTAAAAAAATAATAAAAAAATATTGTAAAAAATTATCCAAAAAATTAAATTGTAAAAAAATAATACAAAAATAATAGAAATAAAAAAACTACTGACACCATCCAGTGCCCTACTGACACCAATCTCTGCTCTGCTAAGACAGTCCACTTGCTCTGTTGATCTGCTGATATACATGCATGTGTGTTTGTGCTCTGGGGTACCCTAATGCAATAGGCTGCGCACGCCAATGGTGCCACCTCATCAGTACCCATCAGTGCAGCCTCATCAGTACCCATCAGTGCTGCCTTATCAGTGCCCATCAGTGCTGCCTCATCAGTACCCATCAGTGCTGCCTTATCAGTGCCCATCAGTGCTGCCTCATCAGTGCCCATCAGTGAAGGAGAAAACTTACTGATTTACAACACTTTATAACAGAAACAAAGAAAAACTTGAATAGAATGCATCAAGATAAAAAAAAAAACAAAAAAAAACAAACTCCTTTAAGCCAAAGGTGATTTAAAGAGTCATTGTAATCATTTGATGAAGATTTTTCTTTTGTTTGTTCACTTTGCTGCATTTGAAAAGAAAATCACAAATTTTCTATTCGACCGACTCGAACATTTTGAATCGAAAAAAAAAAATGGTAAATTCACAGAAAATTCCAAAAACGAATTGAACGACTCAACGGAATTTAACAAAATGAATTAACTTGATTAAAGAATTGAAATGAAATGCACAGGTATGTATTTGCCTGTGCAAAAGCCGCATGCGCAAAAAAAAAAAGCAATAGTGTGCCTTATGCCGCGTACACAGAGCGGACTTTATGGCATACTTGGTTCGGTGGACCGGAGTCCGTCGGACAATTCGATCGTGTGTGGGCTCCAGCGGACTTTTTTTCCCCAAAAGTTCGACGGACCTAGAAATGAAACATGTTTCAAATCTTTTCGACGGACTCGAGACCGGTCGAAAAATCCGTTCGTCTGTATGCTAGTCTGACGGACAAAAACCGACGCTAGGGCAGCTATTGGCTACTGGCTATCAACTTCCTTGTTTTAGTCCGGTCGTACGTCATCACGTACAAATCCGCCAGACTTTGGTTGATCGTGTGTAGGCAAGTCTGGTCATTCGGAAAGTCCGTTGAAAAGTCTGCAGGACAAAGTCTGCCGTAAAGTCCGATCGTGTGTACGCGGCATTAAAATCATCTAAAATCCAAGTGAACCTTGCCATCATATCATCTTTTAGGAAAATTAAATAGTGACACTATTTTCTCAAAGATCTCAGTGATTCCATTCAAAGTAATACCAGGAAGCACCGATCAATTAATGATATATTACAGATGATAATAAAACACTCATCGTCTGTAAAATCGAGTATTTCATTTTAGAAGTATAACCCACAACATTTATTATTTCTACCCATTATTGGAACACTTGCATACAAAAAAATACAATATTTTTTTTATTACTACTATTATTGCTCCAAGAAATCAAACAAGGAGGATTGGAGTATCACACATTCTAGGAAAGATTCGTATTGACAATCATGACGGAATGGAAACCGGATATATTGTGTCTGTGGATGTACGCCATAGTAAATCCAATCTCAGCAGATAGCAGACTATTGTGTGTCAGAAATAATTTGTTACATAATGAAATGATCGGGAGTTACACCTGATAACGGGTCCCAGATAACAAGGTTAGGGTTCTGGGAATGCAGGCCTCGTCCACGCCAACATCCAGCGCAGTGAGAGGTGTCACCCCAAGCCCAGAGTCAATTTAAAACTAAAAAACTAAATAAATAGGATTCAATTTCCCATCAAATCTGGTGATCCAGAATGGTTTAGCTGTACAGTAGACCTCGTTGCTTCTCTGAGACGCGTTCAGCGCTTTTCAGTAGGGTTTGAAACTTCTAGCCTAGGTTCACATTGGAGCGATTTGGCATGCCAAATCGGCAGCAATTGCTGGCAATGGCCCCATCCGAATCGGTGGGACGCCGCATTTGTGGCTTCGTACCGATTCCCAGTCGTTTCTGTACTACTTTTGGCAACTTCGGGGTGCGATTTCCATAGACAGCTGTGCAGCAACCCGCACGGATGTCTCTGAAATCGCCCCCAAAGTCAGGACTGATGTCCAGGAATGAAATACTCGCACAATTTTATTCCCGCTGTCAGGGTGAACCTGGGCTTAACCCTATAAATACTGCTGCGCTGCAACCACGTATACTACACACAGTTGCAAGGCAGAAAGAGGGGACCAGAACGAGGGTCTGAGCCAATGGGGACACCCATGGGACCACTTTTTGGGGCGAATAGACCTCCATATCCTAACTGGGAAAGTGTGGGAGAGGCCACATACACTGTGAGCCCCCCTCATTAGGAGGAAGTCACCAGACATCAATACATGAGTTGTAGATCCGGGTCAGCATACTGAGCTGAGGACTGACAATTTACTCAAGCTGAAATATTCAGTTATGATGTCTTGGGCTCTCCACCACTGGTTAGGCACAAGCCCAACAACTTGCATTGAAGTACCAATGATCTTGGTTAGATCAGAGGTGGAATCTTCGTCTCCCAAACATTCAAAAACCCAAATATCAGGTTTCCTGACTTGTTTTTTCACCAGCTGTGAATCTGTATTGGTGGATCAAAACTACTCTAGCTTTATAACTACTCAATAGGGTGTCCCCGATATCTGACCCTGAGGATCACCAGCACCTACGCAACAAATGTCCTGAAGAAGCAATGTGCGAAACGCGTTGACAAACAAGAGTGCATGGAGAAGCCTATGGGCCATATCTATTTATACAATTTGTACAGTATATACAGTATGTTCACATGGACTTGATTTACTTCTATATCTCCATGCCTATTGTATTGGGTACTTGTTGATCCTGTCAGTCAGTAGGGTGCTTTGTGTGTTCAAATGTTTTTTTAATTAGTAGATTTTTGATAAGATTTGTACATTTTTTTTAGACAAATACCGTCTCATTTTATGCCCACAAAGTCTATTTGTTCTTTGATAGAGTTTTTACTCATTTCAATCCTTTTTCCACAGTTGCAAGGAAGTTGCGGCACAGCCCCAGTCACTTGATTGGATCACACTCGGTGGTTGTACTGCCCACCAAACCTGACAGGTGCTATCATTTTGGCCTGGGGCCACAAAGCAAAGTAAAGCAATTAAGTTAAAGTAAAGCACAGTAATTAAGGGATCTTCAGCCGTGTTATCAAAGGGGCAGGATTAGGATGAGATCACTGACCAATTCTGGCCAAATTTGGTCAATGATGTCACGCTAACTTTGCCTCTTTGTTTACATGCCTAGGGATCCCTGACCAGTAAATTAATGGGGCCAGGTGACATCACTGGTTGCTAAGGACGCGGCGGGTGCTGGCACTCTCTGTTTCCTTAACCCCTTCATGCCAACTGTACGCAAATATGCGTTCATGGCCTGAAGGTATTATACAGCTGCAGGCGTCACCCCGGTACCGTTTTTTAGAGCCAGTGGTTGGCTTTTTAGTGATTATAACTGATGTGGCTAAAAGCCGCTCGGCTGTTATCCTAAAGGAGTAGAAGGGGATGCGCCTCCCTCCTGCCACCTTGCACTGTTATTCCCGGACCTCCCGGCCCACTGGGAGGCCCAAGCCCTCATTTGGCGCATCCGCAGCTGAGGCCGAGACCCGAACAAAGCCCGGATTGGGCTCAGATCAGTTCTCCGATTTAAAATCCCAGAAACGACGTCATGACGTCACTTTCAGTTTACTCGGCTGCCAATGATGCCAATTTTTAAAAAATGATAGTATTCAGAATTGCCATTTTTGGCGATCTGAATACTTTTAAGTGCAAAGGAGGGATTTGGGGTCTTTTAGACCCCCGATCCCTCCATAAAGAGTACCTGTCACCACCTATTACTGTCAAGGGATGTATACATTCCTTGTGACAGCAATAAAAGTGATCAGATTTTTTTTTTTTTAAAGGGACAATGTTGAATAAAAAAAATTAAATAAGAAAAAACATATATATATTTTTTAAAGCACCCCCGTCCCCGCTTGCTCAAGCAGCAAAGAAATGTGAGGTATCACCGCAATCATCAGAGTGAGAGCAATAATTCTAGCAAAAGACCTCCTCTCCTGGTAACCGATAATTTTTGAGTTTGAAAGACTGCTGCGCAAATACCGTGTGACATGAAAAATTTGCAGCAATCGCTATTTTATTCTCTAGGGTCTCTGCTAAAAAATGTATATACTTATATATAATATTTGAGGGTTCTAAGTAATTTTCTAGCAAACAATACTGATTTTAACTTGTAAACAACAAATGTCAGAAATAGGCTTAGGTATGAAAGGGTTAACAAATGTTGAAAGCTGTCACATAAAGTAGTAGTATTTTAGTATTTCCACCGCTACTATACATGACGTTTGGCTCCTGCTGAATGAGTAAAAAGTCCAGACTCAGCACACCACATACAGTATCTATGGGGCATGTGGTCTGGTATGGTTCAGGGGGGTAGGGAAGCACGCTCATTTTCCCCCTTTCCTGGTTTGATAGAATCACCCGGGCCAGGACAGAGGCTTTTGGAGGGGACTGAATGCTAGCCTCTTGCCTACTGATTATGGGCCCTGGATTTTAAGGGAACAATACTCTTTGTGAGGTGTATGCCTGGAGATGTTACTTTGGATTCAAGCCCATGTCTCCCCAAGACACACAGACTGTGGGAACCCTATATAGGACCTATATGCCATATTAGAAATAGGGACTGCCTCACACTGTGGGGACTCATAGCAGATGTTGATGTCATCAGCAAGTCACCTGTTCAGGGTTACTATGATGTGTTTATTGCAAGTATGTCTAGTGTGGCTTCTAAGGCTCTTTCACCCATTGTTATTTGTGCTAATTAACTCCGCTATTGTGTGAAGGAGTACTGTGTTGATATTTATGATAATGTGTATTGTATAGTCAGTGAGGTAGGAGACGACAAGGCTCACTTGAAAGGTCATATCTCTGAGTCACCTAGTCTGGTTAAATGATTAATTAATTAGCTCATGTTTATTAGGTTCCTGTTTATAGTTTGAATTGTCATCCTGGTGTATATATTTGTGTGAGATCTCAAATTAAACAGTTCATGTTCAAGCTGTGTAACTGAGCTAGTCTTGTCTGGTTCTTAGTTACAATATATGGGCTGTAATATCTGATATCTGAAGGTCCAGACTGGAGGAAGCGGTATATGACAAAAGCACTCAAGCGGAGTGTGCAGTGGCGTCTCCAGCTTTCATATTTAGGGGGGGGGCACATGGGGGGACAGGGACAAAAGTAGGGGGCAACTATAAAATGCATATCTATCTCTCTCTCTCTCTCTATATCTATAGATATATATATCTATATCTATAGATATAGAGATATATATATATATATATATATATATATATATATACTGGGGCCCTTTACTACGACCCCACAACGGCCCTTTCACATGTTCTGCAGTGAGCTCCCTTCCTACTGTATTGTGGCCCCCCCAGGATGGCAGAAAACAAGAGATATATGTCACCAGCATACCAAGAAAATATAAGGATCCAAAGCAGTGGGAGAACTATCAGGGTTGCAAAGGTTGTCTTGCCTCCGGGTCCTGGTGTTCTGCCACTGTGGGGTTTCCCAGCCTCCTCTTGCTGTCCTGCCCCTGCTATTGACAGAGCTGGTTTGGCATCTCTTGGAATTTACAGGCGGGTTCTCCTGTTCTAAGGACGGGAGAAATCAGTCTGTTTTTTTAGTAACTGAGAGTCCTGGTGGAGTCCTTCCTGCAACTTGCTCTTCTCCCTGCAAATGAGGATGCAGGGGAAGGAGCAGATCGGGCGGCCGTGGTTGTGTGATCGCTCGCATTATGCAGTGTCAACAAGCAGAGGGAGGGGGGAGGAATCACCCGCAGGAGCTGACTGGGGACTCTCTCCCTCTTAGACATTGATTTTTTGTAAAAAAAAAAAAAAAAAAATTTTTATTGGGGGGGGGGGGGGGGGGGGCACATGGTGGGGCACAGCATAATGTTGGGGGGTCAGGGCCCCCTCTGGCCCCCTCTGGCCCCCTTAGGGACGCCATTGGGAGTGTGGGACGTTTCGTTACACCTGGCCTGCCAGGCTGCAAACTAAGATAAGGGTTTGGTATGGATTTTTGGGGAGATTTTTAAATTGTTTTTTGCATGTTCCCTCTTAGAAATTTATACTAGACCATGGAATTTGGGGGGGGCTCCATGATTTTACCTTTTTTCAGGTCCCTTGACATCCATACCAGACCCTCGTCAAGGATTAGGATAATTTATGTCCATTAACATATATACTGGACCCTCATCTAGGAAAGTGGGTTTGGTTTGGAAAGTGGGTCTCCAAACTTTTTAAACAAAGGGCCAGATTACTCTCCTTCAGACTTTCGGGGAGCCAGATTATGACCAGAAATTGCCCCAGCATCAATCAGAGTAAATAAGTCCTCAGCCTGAGTGGTGAGTGGGAGTAAAAAATGACATAGTATCAGTGGTCAGATAGAGGTGGAATAGTACCCCATCATTGGTGTCAGTGGGAAGAATAGGGCACCAGTGTTGGCGTCAGTAGGATTAGTGCCTTATTGTTGGTGTCAGTAGAAGGAATAGTGCCTCCTATCAGTGGGAGGAATAGTACCCCATCATTGGTGTCAGTGGGAAGAATAGGGCATCAGTGTTGGTGTCAGGGGAAGGATTAGAGGGGAGACAGATTCAAATGCATAGCATGGGAGATGAGGCCAGGCACTTGCCCAGTGGAGACGCCGGATGGACAGACGTTCCTGCATGTTCTACTCATTGCATCCAAGGTAAAACTCAATACTTGCAGCATGGTGGTGCACATTCGGGGGCTCGTGTTTTGTCCCTTCTGGGGGTTCTGGTTATGCCTGCCCCCCCCGGGGTGTGGACAAACTGAGCCCAAGGAGGCGGCCATTTCTGCCACATCCATGTGGGGATGGGCTATCACAATTGAATGTCTGCCACAACATGACCATCTAAGGCTTACATATAGGAATATATATATATATGTATGAAGGATTGAATGAAGGATTTGTAGAGCGCTGCAAATGCGAACTGAATCGCCTCAAGGCGCTATATATATAGTGACAATGTATTGCTATAATTGGTCTGTGATTTATTTCTTGCATTTATGTTATAGACATGTGATCAATTTCTAAGATACACCCCTGAAGAAGGAGATGTTTATGCTCTGAAACACGTCGGGTGAAGGAGGATCACATTACTCACGCAATTTCGCTCCCGCATGTCAGTCCCGGGTTCGGCTGCAATTTCACAGACATGTGTGCGGGTTTCTACACAGATGTTAATGGAAATCGAACCCCGAAATCGCAAAAAGTAATACAGAAACGACTTTTTGAAATTGGTGCAAATGCAGCGTCGCACCGGTTAGGACGGTGCCATTGCCGGAAATTGCCGCCGATTTGACATGTCAAATCGCATTTAAAGACGCACCAATGTGAACCAGGGATGATGGTGTAATTTTTTTAGACAGAGTTTTGTTTGTTCAAGAAATACTACATTTTACTATTATCTTTGTTATGAATTGAGTGCCTTAAAAGTGATTGTATTTTTCGTCTAGATTATTAGGATGTGGCACAATATGAGGAAATAGTCACTGATACACAATTTCAGTAGAAGGATTAGTGTCTTCTTGTTGGTGTCAGTGGAAGGAATAGCGTCTCCTATCAGTGGAAGGAATAGCGTCTCCTATCAGTGGAAGGAATAGCGTCTCCTATCAGTGGAAGGAATAGCGCCTCCTATCAGTGGAAGGAATAGCGCCTCCTATCAGTGGAAGGAATAGCGCCTCCTATCAGTGGAAGGAATAGCGCCTCCTATCAGTGGAAGGAATAGCGCCTCCTATCAGTGGAAGGAATAGCGCCTCCTATCAGTGGAAGGAATAGCGTCTCCTATCAGTGGAAGGAATAGCGCTTCCTATCAGTGGAAGGAATAGCGCCTCCTATCAGTGGAAGGAATAGCGCTTCCTATCAGTGGAAGGAATAGCGCCTCCTATCAGTGGAAGGAATAGCGCCTCCTATCAGTGGAAGGAATAGCGCTTCCTATCAGTGGAAGGAATAGCGCCTCCTATCAGTGGAAGGAATAGCGTCTCCTATCAGTGGAAGGAATAGTGCCTCCTATCAGTGGAAGGAATAGTGCCTCCTATCAGTGGAAGGAATAGTGCCTCCTATCAGTGGAAGGAATAGTGCCCCTGTTTAAAAAAAGACGTAAGCAGCTGGGAGCTGTCAGATAGGGGTGGTTCATGCCACAAAAACGTACTCTGTTTTTAATGCGTTCTGGAGCATTTTTGACACGTTTCTGGATGCATTCCAGATGCTTTTTTTCTTCTTTTTTCCTGTTTTTTTTTTTTTTTTTTTTTTATCAGTGTGCTGGGGCCCGGTGTGTTTTTGATGCATTTTTGATTCAAACCATATAACCTAATTTCCATGCATTTTTTTATGCAGAAAAACGCACTGAACTGCATGTGGTGTGAACTGGCCCTAAGGCTCTATTCACACTAATGCGTTTTTTTATGCATTTTGCATTTTGCAGAAATGCATGGGAATTTTTTTAACATGGGTTCCTATGGAACATGTTCACATCAATGCATTTTTGTGCCTCTGCGTGTTTGGAAAGGGTCGGGGACTTTTTTCCCACAAAATGAAGCGTTTTGCTTGTAATAGATTTCAATGGACCTGCATCCAAAACGCAAGACCACGTTTTTACCACGTTTTTGCCTGGTATGGTTCAGGAGGGGGGGGGGGGTGCTCGCTCGTCCCCTCCCTTTCCTGACCTGCCGGGCTGCATTTTTTTATTTCTTTTTTTTACACTGTATATAGCTGGTTGCTAAGAAGGGGGCCGGGAAGCCGGCCGCCGCGTCCTTAACAACCTATGAGTAATCAGCTGTCAGCTGACTTCCCGCTCAATGTAAAAAAAAAAAAAAAAAAAATTTGAGAAAAAAAAACAGCATGGGGTCCCCCCCAGGTCCATATCAGGCCCTTGGGTCTAGTATGGATTCGGAGGGGACCCCCATGCCAAAATGTAAAAAAAAAAAAAAAAAAAAAAATGGCATTGGGGTCCCCCCAAAATCCATACCAGACCCTTACTCGAGCACGCAGCCCGGCAGGTCAGGAAAGGGAGGGGACGAGCGAGCGCCCCCCCCCCTCCTGAACCATACAATGCCGCATGCCCTCAACATGGGGGGATGGGTGCTTTGGGGCAGAGGGGGCTCTGCGCCCCCCACCCCAAAGCACCTTGCCCCATGTTGATGCGGACAAGGGCCTCTTCCCGACAACCCTTGCCCGGTGGTTGTCGGGGTCTGCGGGCGGGGAGCTTAGCGGAATCTGGAAGCCCCCTTTAACAAGGGGGCCCCCAGATCCTGGCCCCCCACCCTATGTGAATAAGTATGGGGTACATGGTACCCCTACCCATTCACCTGGGGAAAAAAAGTAGTGTAGTGTTAAAAAATACAGTAGACAGTTTTTGACAAGTCTTTTATTACAAATCTTCTTCTCCACTTCTTCCTCCGGACTTCCTCCATCTTCTCCCGCATCTTCATCCTCCGCTCTTCTCCTTCTCCCCCTGCTTCTTCTTCCGCTCTTCTTCTGTCTTCTTTGTCCGGTGTTCTTCTTTCTCCGCTCCCGCCGACGACCCTCCTCCGATGCTGCGTCCCGCTGATCTGTCGGCGCCAATGTCCTGCATTTCTTAAATAATGATGGGGGCGTGGCAATCGGATTACATCATCAGAATGCCACGCCCCCTTGTGACGTCACAGACCCATCATGCCCCGGGCTGTAACGTCATAAGGGGCGGGGTCACTGGATGACATCACCCGGTGACCCCGCCCCATGCCTATATAAGTCATTGGGCATGGCGCACACGGTATTACAGCGGGAGAAAGCGACAAGTCAACATCGGAAGAAGAGAAGAGGGGAGAAGACGACGAAGACCAGGCAAGAGCTAGCAAAAGAGCAGGCAAAAGAGCAGAAGAACCCGGCAGAAGGCACAGGACAATGGGAGAAGAACCGGAGAGCGCGGAGAAGAGAGTGGAGAAGTCGGAAGAGACCCCAGAGCTGCATAAGAAAAGACTTGTCAAAAACTGTCTACTGTATTTTTTAACACTACACTACTTTTTTCCCCAAGGTGAATGGGTAGGAGTACCATGTACCCCATACTCATTCACATAGGGTGGGGGGCCGGGATCTGGGGGCCCCCTTGTTAAAGGGGGCTTCCAGATTCCGATAAGCCTCCCGCCCGCAGACCCCGACAACCACCGGGCAAGGGTTGTCGGGAAGAGGTCCTTGTCCCCATCAACATGGGGGCAAGGTGCTTTGGAGTGGGGGGGCGCAGAGCCCCCCCTGCCCCAAAGCACCCATCCCCCCATGTTGAGGGCATGCGGCCTGGTATGGTTCAGGAGGGGGGGGTGCTCGCTCGTCCCCTCCCTTTCCTGACCTGCCGGGCTGCGTGCTCGGATAAGGGTCTGGTATAGATTTTGGGGGGACCCCCTTGTCATTTTTTTTTACATTTTGGCATGGGGGTCCCCTCCGAATCCATACTAGACCCAAGGGCCTGGTATAGACCTGGGGGGGACCCCACGCTGTTTTTTTTCTTGATTTTTTTTTTTAGCCGGCATTTTTTTTTTTACATTAAGCGGGAAGTCAGCTTACGACTCATCGGTTGTTAAGGACGCGGCGGCCGGCTTCCTGGCCCCCTCCTTAGCAACTGGCTATATACAGTGTAAAAAAAAAGGAAAAAAAACGCAAATCGCAGAAAAATCGCGGTAAAAACGCTGGTCCAAAAACTCAGCAAGCACCACAAAAACCACTGCAGAAACACTCAAAAGCAACATGCATAGATGTGAATCGAGCGTTAGGCCTTATGCACACGTTTTGAAAACTATCACAGAAGCCTTTCCTCCTGGCAGCAGCATTTTGGCAGAAAAAAAAAACGCCTGACGCTTCTAAAAGTGTCTAAGGGCCAGTTCACACCGCATGCAGTCCATTGTGTTTTTTGATGCGTTCCGGTGCTTTTTTGGTGCGTTTTTGTTGCAGTCCAGTGCTTTTTTCCCCCCTCTTTTTTTTTAACCTTAAACAGGGACATGTTCCAGTCAGTTTTTGGTGAATTTAGGTGCGTTCCGGTGCATTTTTTATGCGTTTTACAGCGTTCTAGTACAGTCCAGGAAAAATGTTCTACTTTTTTTTTTCTGTAAATGGAACGCACTGGAACCGCAAGCACTGGTGTGAACTATGCCATTGAAAACCATATAACCTACTTTCCATGCGTTTTTGATGCAGAAAAAAAAAACGCACTGTACTGGACATGTGGTGTGAACTGGCCCTTACTGTTTTTTTAGCGTTTGGCTCCCATCGGTGGAGTTCACATTCGGCCCCTGAACTTTAGTCATGTTCTGTGAACCCTCCTGGAAGCAGACCCAGCTCCGTCCGCCCATCCCTAGTGTAGAAAAAAAAAAAAAAGGCTCTTATCCGTTCTTTAATTCTTTGAGGCGTTATAAGGGTTTTGGATGGCAGAGCATGTCAACGCAGCACACTTACCCAAAGTAACAAAAACGCATGGCATCGGAAGTACATAGATGTGGAGCTGCCATGTTGTCTGGATGGAAACTGTATTCAGATGAGTAAAAAGCTGAAAGCCCACTTGTCTACTTTCTGGCCAGTGGCTCAAACCAGTGAAGCTTGAGGCCCAGCATGACAGCCCAGCAACTAGCATTTCCAGAAGGAGCCGTCATCTGTTGCAGCCGCCATATTTTCTTTCATGACCGGCTACCTTCCCATTGAGATAAAATCGCATCTAGTGCAATCTAAAGGTGTCATTGATCAGCAGCAGTGCCCTGTATTAACCCCTACAGTCAGAAGGGTCCTACCTTCACCCAACAAGCAAGCTGCACCCCAAATTACTACAGGAAGGTAAGTCTTTGCTGGGTGCAATGTATTAACCCCTATAGTCAGAATTGCCCTACCTGATCCAACAGCACTCTTTGGTCCTAATTACTACAGTTAACCCTTTGTTGGAGGATGCAATGCACGGCATTAACCCCTGCAGCCAGACTAGTCATGTCTAAACCAACAGCAGTCTGCAATCCCAATGACTACAAGCAGTTAACCCTTTGCTGGGACATGCAGTCAGACACCTAAACCAACAGCAGTCGACAGTCCCACTCACTACAAACAGTTTAGGGCAGTGATGGCGAAACTTGGCACCCCAGATGTTTTAGAACTACATTTCCCATGATGCTCTGGCACTCTGCAGTGTAGTGGAGCATCATGGGAAATGTAGTTCCAAAACATCTGGAGTGCCAAGGTTTGCCGTCACTGGTTTAGGGAAAACAGGTTACAACCTTCCCATAAAAAAACTCCACCCGATGCTCAGACCTTCTTGAGGCTGCTGACACCTCCAACGTACCAGAGTAAGACCCCATACACACTATTAGATTTTCTGCAGATTTTTGTCTTCAGCTTTACCAAAACCATATAATAGGAGGTCAAACCTTAAAGAGTTTCAATTTGTATGCAATCAGGCGGGCCCTTGCGCTACATGGTTTTGGTAAAACTGAAGATAAAAATCTGCAGAAAATCTAATAGTGTGTGTATAGGGTCTAAGGAAAGGGATGGTCCGCCCTCAGGATGACATCCAAAATAATGAAACAGAACAAGGGTGTAAACTAGACATGTGCACTGACAAAAAAGTTTTTTTTTTTGTTTTTTTTTCGTTTCATTCATTTTTTTGCTTTTTTCGAAAATTCATAAAAGTGAAAATTCGGATTTTCAAATTTCCGAATTTTCAGATTTCCGAATTTTCAAAAATTTGAAAATCTGAAGAATAGAAAGAAAATCAGTAAAATTTGAAATAATAACCAACTAGTAAATTATAGGTATTGGAATTTCAAATTTGGCTGTTTGGCATTTGTTATTTCAGATAATTTGTAACTTTGGATAAATTCGTATTCGTTACATTCACTAACAGCCAAATTTAAAAGGAAATTCCAATACCTATAATTTAATAGTTATTATTAGTTAATTATTTCAGATTTTCGGGTTTTCGAATTTTCAGATTTTCATTCTTTTGAATTTTCATTCTTATTCTTGGATTTTCAAATTTGTAGAATCTTTAAATTTATGAAATTTCGAATATTGGAATTTCCAAATTTTCAAAATCCTGAAATTCCGAACTTTCAGAAATTTGGAAATTCAGAAATTCGAAAATCCGAAAACTCGGAAATGTGTAATTTCAGAAATTCGAAAATTCAGAATTTTCCGAAATAACGAATTTGACAAAATTCGTGAAAAAACTCATTCGGAACTAAACGAATTGCACATGTCTAGTGCACACACCGCTTCGGGCAAAAACGGACACCCCCGGTCCAAGGTGCTAATCCCGGCTCATCACCGTAGGCAATATCAAGAAGAGAAGAAAATTGATCGCACACTTGAATCCAAAAGATGCTGTAGAGATTTCTTTATTGTCATGAGCCAGACAAAACTGCCATGATGATCAGTTGACGTGTTTCACACAAAAAGAACCGTGCTTGTTCACAACAACTGAAATGCTCACAATACAAGCTATTTAAAGGCGGATATCAAATCAAACACCTAACACAAAACATCAGTTAAAGAGCAATCAACACAAAAAAAATCACCGACATAAAAACATTTCTTAAATGCTAAAACATCTGATCATAAAAATAGTCAAAACAAAAAGAAGACAATGTAAACACCTAAGTAAGAAATGTATTAAAAACAAAAATAGAAAACTGAGCGAAAAAACTTGTATATATACCAATATAAAATCACATATATCACTGTTTAACAAATTGGATCTAATTATGTGATTTAATGCTTCTTATTAAAAAGACTTCTTCAAAACTGATCAAGGATAAGAGGAAACAATAAGATGCTAAACCATATACATGATGGAAAGAATGCGCATACACATGAAAATCAACCACGTCCACATATATATATATATATATAAATCATGTGGAGACAAAGTATTGTGTATATAAAACGCATATACATCACAAATATTCCACACAGAACCACCCTAGAAAGCATTCAATATTTATCGAATTTACCTTTCTATTAAGATCACTTATGGAATCAAAAAGAGTGTTCTCAACACTCAACTAGAGGAGAGAAAAAAAAAATTAAACGACCAAAATCGCTCGCTTTTCAAACAAAAAAAAAAAGAAAAAACAACCAAATCACTCGCATTAAAAATAAATAAATAAATAAAAACGACTAAAATCACTCGCTTTTCAAAAAAAAATTTAAAGCGGAGCTCCACCTTAAAAAAAAAAAAATTAAAAGCCAGCAGCTACAAATACTGCAGCTGCTGATTTTTAATAAATGGACACTTACCTATTCCAGGGTCCAGCGATGTCGGCAGACGAAGCCGATCGATCGCTCATCTCTCGGCTGCCCCCACTGCCATCCTCGGTCAGGGAATCAGGAAGTGAAGCGTTGCGGCTTCATTGCCCGATTCCCTACTGCGCATGCGCGAGACGCGCTGCGCGTCTTCACTGGTCCCCGCTGTGTTCTGGGAATTGTGTGTTTCCCAGAACACAACGGGGGCGGGGGGGGGGCGGTTATCTGCGGCTATCTATGCCCGGAAGTGGATGCAGATACCTGTATTATACAGGTATCTGCACCCCCCTCCCCCCTGAAAGGTGCCAATTGTGGCACTGGAGGGGGGGGGGGAACCCGATGAGCGGAAGTTCCACTTTAGGGTGGAGCTCCGCTTTAAAAAAAATCAAACAAAGCAAAGAATGGTGAAGCAAGGGCAAAACAATCCAAATTAATATTTATTAGAAAAACATGTACAAAACTGTAAAACATCCTACGCGTTTCGGACGTTAGTCCTTAGCCAGGACTAAGGACTAAAGTCTGAAACGCGTAGGCTGTTTTACAGCTTTGTACATGGTTACCTAATACAGAAATACTATTGTGGATGTCATACTGAGTGCCAACCATCCCTTTCCTTACTCTGCTATAAACAGTTAACCCTTGGCTGGGCATGCAGTGCACGGTATTAACCCCTGCAGTCACAATTGTCCTGCATAAGCCAACAGCAATTTGCAGTCCTCATGATTACAAGAATTCACTTGTTGCTGAAGCATGCAGTCCTAATTACTGCAAGTAGTTAACCCTTTGCTGGAGCATGTGGTGCACTGCATTAACCCCTTGCAGTCAGAATTGTCCTACCTAAACCAACAGCAGTCATCGGTCCTAATTACTGCAGGCAGTTAACCCTTTTCTGGAGCATACAGTACACTGTAATAACCCCTGTAGTCCTAATTACTTCAAGCAGTTAACATTTCTTTACTACAATATTAACCTTTACAGTCAAAATTACCCCCCCTAAACCAACAGCAACATGCAGTCCCATTTACTGCAAGCAGTTAACCCTTTGCTGGATCCTACAGATCACACTGTATTTACCCCTGCAATCAGAATGGTCCTATCTAAACCAACAGAAACATGCAGTCCTGATTACTCCAAGCATGAGACTCTTTGCTGAAGCAAGCAGTTAACCCTTTGCTGGAGCATGTGGTGCACTGTTTTACCCTTGCAGTCAGAACTGTCCTAACTAAACCAACAGCAGTCTTCAGTCCTAATTACTACAAGCAGTTAGCCATTTGCTGGATCATGCAGTGCACTGTAGTAACCCCTGCAGTCAGAATGGTCCTCGCTAAACCAACAGCAACATGCAGTGCTAATTATTTCAAGCAGTTAATCCTTTGCTGGAGCACGCTGTGCACTGCATTAACCCTTGCAGTCAGAATGCAGTGTATTAACCCCATGCAATCCTACAATCTACAAGCAGTTAACCATTTCCTGGAACATGCAGTAAACTGTGTTAACCCCATGCAGTTTTAATTACCACAAGTAGTTAACCCTTTGCTGGAACATGTGGTACACTGCATACATTCTTGCAGTCAGAATGGCCCTACATAAACTAACAGCAGTCTTGAGTCCTTATTACAGCAGGTAGTTAACCCTTTGCTGGAGCAGCTAGTGCAATATATTAATCCCTGTAGTCAGAATTCAGTTTATTAACCCCATGCAGCCCTAACATCTGCAAGCAGTGAACTGTTTGACCAACAGTCTTTAGCCCTAATTACTACAAGTAGTTTTATTAACCCCTGCAGCCAGAATGGTCCTGGTGGTTAACCCTTTGCTGGAGTATGCAGTGCACTGTATTAACCCGTGTAGTTAGTCTGCAGTTTAATATCCCCATGCAGTCCCAACATCTGGAAGCAGTGGACCTTTTGATCTAAACAGCAATCTGCAGTTCTAATTACTACAAGCAGTTAACCCTTTGCTGAAGCATGCAGTGTCCTGTATTAACTCTTGCAGCCAGAATACTGATACTGTGTATGAAACTCATGCAGTCCTAACATGTTCAAGCAGTTAACCCTTTGCTGAAGCATTCAGTGACCTGTATTAACCCTTGCAGTCAGAATACTGTGTAGTAACCCCATGCAGTCCTAAGATCTGCAAGCAGTTAACCCCTTGCTGAAGTATGCAGTGTCCTGTATTAACCCTTGCAGTCAGAATACTGTGTATAAACCCCATGCAGTCCTAAGATCTGCAAGCAGTTAGCCCTTTGCTGAAGCATGCAGTGACCTGTATTAACCCTTTCATTCAGAATAATGTGCATTAAACTCATGCAGTCTTAACATCTTCAAGCAATCAACCCTTTGCTGAAGCATTCAGTGTCCTGTATTAACCCTTTTATTCAGAATACTGTGTATTAACCCCATGCAGTCCCAACATCTGCAAGCAGTTAACCCTTTGCTGAAGCATGCACTGTACTGTATTAACCCTTTCATTCAGAATACTGTGCATTAACCCCATGCAGTCCTAACATCTGCAAGTAGTTAACCCTTTGCTGAAGCATGCAGTGTACTGTATTAACCCTTGCAGTCAGAATACTGTGCATTAACCCCATGCAGTCCTAACATCTGCAAGTAGTTAACCCTTTGCTGAAGCATGCAGTGTACTGTATTAACCCTTGCAGTCAGAATACTGCATTAACCCCATGCAGTCCTAACATCTGCAAGTAGTTAACCCTTTGCTGAAGCATGCAGTGTACTGTATTAACCCTTGCAGTCAGAATACTGTGCATTAACCCCATGCAGTCCTAACATCTGCAAGTAGTTAACCCTTTGCTGAAGCATGCAGTGTACTGTATTAACCCTTGCAGTCAGAATACTGCATTAACCCCATGCAGTCCTAACATCTGCAAGTAGTTAACCCTTTGCTGAAGCATTCAGTGTCCTGTATTTACTCTTGCAGTCAGAATACTGTATTAACCCCATGCAGTCCTAAGATCAGCAAGCAGTTAACCCTGTGCTGAAGTATGCAGTGTACTGTATTAACCCTTTCATTCAGAATACTGTGCATTAACTCCATGCAGTCCTAACATCTGCAAGCAGTTAACCCCTTGCTGAAGCATTCAGTGTCCTGTATTATCTCTTGCAGTCAGAATACTGTATTAACTCCATGCAGTCCTAACAACAGCAAGCAGTTAACCCTTTCCTGGAGCATGCATTGCCTATAGATGATTCTCTCCAGTCTGCAGCTCAGCCTGCACTCCCTGCTTGCCTCCATCACTGAGTGTCTCCCTTGTGTGTCTGTGGAAGGGAGCTGAATGCTATTGTAATGTTGTGTGATCACCCAGGGCCCCTCCTCTGCCCCTCCTCCCCCATCTCCTCGGATCCCAGGGACTCTCCCAGTCTCAGCCAGCAGCAGTCCAGGCTCTCCAATCTCCATCAAGGTGTGATGGACAGCTGAGGATGGACCCCCGCCTGTAAGGGACCCATCAGCTGTGCATGCAGAGGAGGAGGAGGAGGAGGAGGGGGCCCCCAAGAGGGGAGGGTGAGGGATTGCATTGGTTGCATGGATCCCTGTGATGACAGCCAGCTCCATCCTTGTCATGCACAGCCCCATCATCCTCTGACAGCTCTCTGCATGGCACCATCAACAAAAATATGCAAATCAGCCGCTGTGTGAGAGGTGAGGCTGGGAGAGCCACAATGGGCCACTCCCTGACGTGAGGTCGGGGGGCCCCTCCGGGAGGTGCGCTCATCGCTCCGCGGATTCGGATGCTGATGCTGCAGGGGGATCATGTAATTGTCGGGCGGTCGGGGCGGATCATGGCATTGGGCTTCTCCAGGCTCCCCCCCCAGCGAAGAGGAAGATGGGGCTGAAGAGCAAGCACCCCGAGGGCCAGCTGAAGGATGGCGAGGGGAAGGTGGCTCTAGGGGCCCCGGATCTGGAGCCCAGCTCCCTGGGGGCCGGCCTGGACAAGGATGGGACTCTGCTGCTGGTGGGAGCCGGCAAGAGGAACACCCAGAGCATCGGACTGCTGGCCAAAACCCCCCTCAACTACCCGAGACCGGTCAAGAGGAACAACGCCAAGTACCGCAGGGTGCAGACCCTCATCTATGATGCCCTGGAGAGACCCCGGGGGTGGGCACTGCTCTACCATGCCTTCGTGTGAGTACCGACCCCTTCCCATGTACTCTGCACACCCATCTATATTCTAGAGCTATCCCTTTATACTCTACATTCCTGTCTTATAGTTATGTCTACAAATGTATCTATTTCTTTATACATTGTATATCCCCCCATATTATACAATGTATACAATCTATATCCCTTTATAGTATACACAGTGTACCTATATCTCATAATAATACACAGTGTACATCTCTTTTATATTATACATTGTATCAGATGGTCTATCTCTATCTATATTGATCGATCAATAGATCTATCTAGCTACAGTATATAATCAATTACCTATCTACCAATTCCATAACATTAGTCTAGCACTTATCTATTTATCTAGCTATCTATCTATCTATCTATCTATCTATCTATCTATCTATCTATCTATCTATCTATCTATCTATCTATCTATCTATCCTATCCCTCTATCTATATCAATTGATCAATAGCTCTATCTAGCTACAGTATCTGTCTGATCAATTACCTATCTACCAAGTCTAGCCACCTATCTGTCATCTACATGTTATCTATCTATCTATCTATCTATCTATCTATCTATGTCCATTGATCAATAGATCTATCTATCTATCTATCTATCTATCTATCTATCTATCTATCTATCTATCTATGTCCATTGATCAATAGATCTATCTATCTATCTATCTATCTATCTATCTATCTATCTATCTATCTATCTATCTATCTATCTATCTCCATTGATCAATAGATCTATCTATCTATCTAGCTAGCTATCTATCTAGCTATCTATCTATCTATCTATCTATCTATCTATCTATCTATCTCCATTGATCAATAGATCTATCTATCTATCTATCTAGCTATCTATCTAGCTATCTTTCTATCTCATATAGTTAGTAAAGTCACCAATCTACCATCTACTTGTCATCTAGCTATCTATTATCTCACATGTATATTACAGCCTTTACAGAACACACACTAAGTAGGTACATGTACAATAACTGATATGTTTTTCTGTTGATTGCATAAGTCAGGTATAACCAGTTGGTGGTGATCAACAGTTCATAGTGTTTATATGACCTATTGTAGGCTCAACACATAGGAGTAATACTGTATATGGGGGTATGTATATGTATGGGTCTTATTGTATGCTCAGCGTATAGAAATAAGTTTGTATTGTGTATTAAGGGATGGACAGTCACTGAAGGAACTGTGTACAAGAGCAGTGTGTAGGCCTCCTATGTGATTACTCACTACATAAAATCACTTGTTCACTGTGTATCAGTTGGGCGCCAGATAGAAGTGACCCATGTCCATATCTGTGTGACAGCTGGAGGCGTCCTGATACCCATCTGGCCACATCAAATTTAAGTGGTCCCTTAGGTTCAAGAAGGCCTTACGTGCAATATGAAAAAAAATACAGTGTGTATATATATATATATATATATATATATATATATATATATATATATATATATATATACTTCTGGCAATACAAAATAAGTAGTAAAATAATCAAATACCTGGTGTGTAAATATTGTGGCATATTGATTTTTGGAACTCTTAATGTGGAGATTTCCTTTCACAATATGTGCTATATGTTCAGGTACCAGTGTTTTTGAGTTTGTGAGATTTTTTAATGTCCTTACTGGAATTGAAAAGATTGATCGTGTTCCATCTTCGGATCAGGTGTGTCCCTATCTCCAAATGTGAAAACACAAGGATACAGGGAAGACACCAGAACTTGAAAGAAGGTCAGATATTATTGTATCCATAGAGGGGCTAATATTTGGGTATTTAGTGTAATGTTCTTCATGGGTTTTACAAATGTTCTTGTATCCATAGAGGGACTCCCTTTTGGGTATTTGGTGTAATGTTCTTCATGGGTTCTACAGATGTTCTCGTATCCATAGAGGAACTTAATTTGGGCTTTGGTGTAATGTGTAATGTTCTTCGTGAGTTCTGTAGATATTCTTGTATCCATAGAGGGATCCCCATTTGGGTATTTGGTGTAATGTTCTTCATGGGTTCTGCAGATGTTCCCGTATACATATGGGACTTCATTTGGGCTTTGGTGTAATGTTCTTTATTGGTTCTGCAGATGTTGTCGTATCCATAGAGGGACTTTATTTTGGCTTTTGGTATAATGTTCTTCATTGGTTCAGTAGATGTTCTCGTATTCATAGAGGGACTTTGGTATAATGTATATCATGGATTCTGCAGACATTTGGTCTCAACCTATATTAGGACATCTTTGCATAGGGGTGCTGGAAGGAGTAAAGTGGGCCCCAATCTACAAACGCATTGCCCCATAGTTATTCTCATTCTAATGCTGTATTGTATCTGCTTCCTTTCTTCCACTTGAAGAATCTTAGGTGGCCTCTTTTTTTAGTTTATTCAAATAAAAAATACTGGTATTGTCCTAATGCAACCAATCCTATTCAAGTTTTCATTCTTCAACTCTCATGTCCGCTGCAGGTTTAGGTTCAATTGGCCTCCATGGGCCAACACTGTCCGCTTTTTAGAAATGCATAGATGGGGTACAAGTAACAAGTCCATCTTTAGCATGCATTTTAATAAAAAATGCTCTTCTTCTCTGTAACAACCAACCAGATACAAATTCATAGTCTTCCCAGCAGTGGAAAATTGGAAGGCAGAATGTGATTGGTTGCTGTAGCCATCTTGATACTGCACCATTGTAATGCAAAGGGTTAATGGACTTCATTTTCTGAAGCACCGTTTATAAACGTTGGTATGAAAATACACAAATTGTGTGGCCAGTGTGCCCTTTGTATGCCCATGATCTAACTGTCATTAGACATAGATCACAGGCAAAATGCACAGAGCCAATCAGAGAGGCTCTGTGCCTTGTGATGGCTGTGAACTGGTCACAAGTACACAAAAAAGGTCAACACAGCCCTCCCCTTCGGCTTCTGATTAGTTCTCTGCTGATTAGTCCTTTGTAAGTAACGCTGCTTCCACTGATCACCAACATAAGTGGGAAGCATTAACTACAACTGAGCAGCAAAGGGGAATATTGACCAGCAAGAGGACACACAGAGCAGTAAAGGGGATATATTGGCAATAAAAGAGGCACATTAACCACCAAAAGTTATGGGGCACAAACCACTGATCACCAACAATTTGAAGGACACACACCATTGACCACCAACATTTAAAGGGACATTAATTCCTGACTGCTATTATGGGGGGAACACTAGCTCCTGTCCACCGAAATTTGCAAACTGTTCTGTGCATTACATAATCCTGACTTCTGCACTCTACATGATATATTTTAAACTAAACAAATTTTGAGGGGCATTTCAGGGCCTCAAAAAATGTGAACACTGGACATTTTTAAAAAATATTTAGCCCTTTTTCTTTTATATAATAAGAAAAAAAAATACATGATTATTAAATATCACTAAAAGAAGATATACAATTCATTTGTGTACATGGTTGTATGATGGAGTAATTGTCAGTCAGACTATCACAGCATTGAAAACTAAAAAATGGCCTGGTAATGAAGGAGTAATACGGGCTGGCCATGAAATTGTTAAGACCGTTTCTACAGATGCTGTGATATACTCTACTTGTGTTTGTGGAGGTTGTCAGAGTGGTGAAATGAAGGCAATGGTTAAGCAGAAGAGATGAGCACAGTGCAGGTGTCCCACTTCCCAGTGGAGCCCATTGCTGGTTATATATTCATACTGTTGGCTTTCATTAAGGTAAAAATAGGCTAGCCTCTGTATTCAGGTACTAATACATACATACTATAGTCATGTAGACTTCTGGCCCCATAGTCATGTAGACTTCTGGCCCCATAGTCATGTAGACTTCTGGCCCCATAGTCATGTAGACTTCTGGCCCTATAGTCATGTAGACTTCTGGCCCCATAGTCATGTAGACTTCTGGCCCCATAGTCATGTAGACTTCTGGTCTAGGGTTGCCACCTCATCCCTGTAAACCAAACACATATTAATTACACAGGTTCTGTGGCTGATTAAGAGGGTAATTAAACTCACGTGGTGCCTTATCTGCATTAAATTAATATTATTATTATTATTACACAGGATTTATATAACACCAACAGTTTACACAGCGCTTTACAATATAAAAGGGAGACAATACAGTTATAATACAATAAAATACAAGAGGATTAAGAGGGCCCTGCTCAGAAGAGCTTACAATCTAAAAGGGTGGGGCAGATGGTACAAAAGGTTGTAACTGTAGGGAATGAGCTGATGGAAGTGGTAAAAGATTAGTTGGAGACGTGATAGGCTTTCCTGAAGAGATGAGTTTTTAGGGATCGCCTGAAGGTAGCAAGAGTAGGGGATAGCCAGACAGGTGGAGGTAGCGAGTTCCAGAGGATGGGAGAGGCTCTGGAGAAATCCTGGAGACGAGCATGAGAGGAGGAGACAAGAGAGCTTGAGAGTAGGAGGTCTTGAGAGGAGCGGAGAGGACGACTTGGGTGATATTTGGACACAAGATTGATGATGTAGCTTAGGGCAGAGTTGTGAATGGCTTTGTATGTTGTGGTTAGTATTTTGAATTGAATTTGCTGGGTGATTGGGAGCCAGTATAGGGATTGGAGGAGAGGGTTGGCAGACACTGAGCGGTTGGTAAGGTGGATAAGTCTGGCAGCAGCATTCATGATAGACTGAAGAGGGGATAGTCTATGGAGAGGCAGGCCAATGAGAAGGGAGTTGCTTCAGAACCTGTGTAATTCATATGTGTTTGGGTTTAAAGGGATGAGGTGGAAACACTCTGGCCCCATGGTCATGTAGGCTTCTGGCCCCATGGTCATGTAGGCTTCTGGCCCCATGGTCATGAAGGGCTTCTGGCCCCATGGTCATGAAGGGCTTCTGGCCCCATGGCCATGTAAGCTTCTGGCCCCATGGTCATGTAGACTTATAGCTAGTTTACACAAACATTGGCTCTCTGAAAAGCGATCTGAGGTGGATCCTTTTTCAGAAGGCATTTTTCATGCAGTCTGGAGGAACTATATGGCCTCCCCACCATCTGCTTTAACCCCATAAATCCACCCCACCTTGCCACAACCGCATGCAACAAATAGGTTTCTGTTAAATGCTCATGCCAAAATAAAAAAGATCCAAAAATATGGACAGTTGATGTTATATGCATATGTTGATTTTTCCTGTATAAGTCAAGCTTGGCTCCACTCCATCAACATATCTTTTGGTCACCAGATTAAAGAATAAGGGATAAATGCAAAGGTCAGGGAAGTGGAGGAGGCAGGGCCAAGCTCAACTTTTGAGGCATGTCTAGAATTTCACTCGTAGTGATGAGCCAATATTTCCAAATTTGGTTTGACCTAAATTCAGGCGATTTTCCCAACAACATTTTTTGGTGTATTTGATGGCCAAAAAACTATTTTCCATTGCAGTGCATTTGCGCGTTGCCACTTCATTTATCTCAAATTACATCTTCACGTACTAAGGGCTTGTTTACACTTGTGGTGACCTCTGAAGAGTGATCCATGGTGGATTGTTCTTCAGAGGGCATTTGATGTTGTGAAGGCGATATATTGCTGTGGTTGGGTAAGTAGATCATGGAGAACGTGAGATCAGCACTCTCTTAGCCTCATTGGAGAGCAGGTGAGATATCAGGGATCAAATAGATCCCTAATGTCTCATTAAAGAGAACCTGTCGTAGCTAAATGCTATGGGGACTTTTGGTCCCCTATGTGATGCTTTTGAATAAAAAAAAAAAAATGGCTCCCAGGAAGCACTGCATATTAGCATATTATGGCAGGTTTACTGCCAAGCAATCCAACTCAACACTGCAGTGTCGGCGCTCTCTGCTGTCATGGGCGCTTCCATCTTCTCATGGTCTTCCTTTCGCCTTCGGACTCCTCAGCCGCTAGATTGGCTGGGCTGAAATGATGTCACTCTCGCGCATGCAAACTGAACTGACATTATCAGAGCACCATGCTTTCCTTCATGACCACGGCAATTTTAACTCTGGCTGCAAAGTTTGACAGACAGCACTGCCTCTTCTGGTACTCCTGGCTCCTCTCTTCCGAGTGTCCCATGGCAAGCTGGCCCAATCCCAAGTCGGGCTGTTTGTGTCCATTGACACACACACTGCAGTTTTCCCCTCTCCCCCACACTTTATCCTCACTAAATTTGATTGGCAGTGGCTCCCGCTGCTGCCTGTGTGTCCAGTGAGCAGAGGGAGAGAGAGCGAGCCCTCGGGCACAGCTTTGGATCAAAATAGGACTCAGGTAAATATTTGGGGCGGGGGGCTGTGTCCCCCGCAGCCCCCCCACCCCAAATATTTACCTGAGCCTTATCCTAATGCAGAGAATGAAAAAAAAAACCTTCTTTCTTTACAACCACTTTAATTCCACTTTAAGTAAAGTCAATTCTTGCTCTGGGGTCAGTGATGGAAGCCGGAGGATCATTATGGCAGCCAGCAATGTAATATGATTTATAATAAATCTCTCTGTTCTGCAAAAAAAGGGAGATGGTCTAATGTTATTTTTGAGGAGTGACATTGAGGGGAGTGTGGATCTTTGTGTTCATCCCGTGTACCTCCTGTGTACATGGCCAGAGTGGTCGGGGGGGGGGGGGGGGTGAATGTGGATCCATGCTGAGGATGACATATGTGTGTCTGTACCAGGATGATGAGTTCATCTCTTGGAGGCTGAGGATGAGCCAGGAGCTGCGTGTGATTGGCTGCCTCCTCCTCCGTGTGTGTCTGATCTGCTTCATACTGTATGCCGAGGAGATCTATAGAGGGAGCAGCATCACCTGTTACCATGGAAACCCTGGAAGGTGTTATTCCAGATTTTCTTCAGGTTATAATTAGCAAGTAAATAATAAATGTAAATATATGCATCTATCTATTTATCTATCTATTGATTTATATCTATCTATCTAATGATCCATTTGTATTTATCAATCTACCGGCTACTGTATCTATCTATTTCTATCTATCTATATTCTGTGATCTATCTACCCACTGTATCTGTCTATTGACCTTTTTTTTATTGTTTTATCTATCTACAGTGCTGTGAAAAAGTACTTGCCTCCTTCCTGATTTTTTTTTTTTTTTGCATATTTGCCACACTTAAATAATTCAGATCATCAAAAAATTTTAATATTACACAAAGATAACCCAAGTAAATACAAAATGTAGTTTTTAAATTAGGATTACATTACTTAAAGCGGTAGTAAACCGCAGTTGATGGAAAAAATATATAAATATCCCCTGCACGGCAATGTCATAATGTGCCAGTATGCATCGCGTACTAGCACATTATGATAGACTGTCAGAAACCATGGATCAGACTGAGACAGAAGTACAGTTAAATCACACTTGTTTAATAATAAAAGTAAATAGAACAAACATAGTCAAAACATAGCTAAAGTTCTGTAACCGGAACGGATAGTCAGACAAGCCAGAAAGTCAGGGAGCCTGAAATGAGCGTAGTAGAACAGCAAGCAGGATCTGGAACCAGAAGGAATGTCAGCCAAGCAAGTCTTTAACAGGAACACAGGAGAGTATATCTAGAGATGTGACCAAGGCGAAGGCAGAGATCATCTGGACTGGATGGCTTAAATAGGCAGGACCGACGAGCAGGATATCATCAACAGATGAGTCACTGTGGAGAGAGAGGAGATGGCAATTAGCCGACAGCTGAGCGGCCAGCTTTGAGAAGGAATAGCTGAGCCCAGCCCTGACATAGACTTACCTTGGAAGGAAGCCCTCCAGCGCCACGCTGTTACCGCTGAGAGGGCTTCCATCTTCACCCGGTTTTCCTTCCGGGTTCGCATTTTTAGCACGGGCTCTGAAGGTCCAGAACTGTATTCCGGATCTTCAGAGTGCATGTTCCGGTGACTTCACCGGCTGCATGCACTCTGAACACCTCCTAAACAGTGTAAGTTTATGAGATATTCACAGTACCTACAGGTAAGCCTTTCTATAAGGAAAAAGTAATTCTCCCCCTCATTGCTAAATCATGAATTAAAACTGAGTTAAATTTCACTTGTCACACCCAGGCCTGATTACTGCCAGATGAATCGTCGTTGTGCTCTTGGAGTGATTTTGGTAGGCCGGCCACCCCTTGGAAGGTTCTCCACTGTTCCAAGTTTTCTCCATTTGTGGATAATGGCTCTCACCGTAGTTTCCTGGAGTCCCAAAGCCTTAGAAATAACCTTGTAACTCTTTTTAGACTGATACATGTTAATGACTTTGTTTCTCATCTGTTCTTGAATTTCTTTAGATGGCGGCATGATGTGTTGCTTTACAACCCTGTGTATCCGGGTCCGCCCTGCCGGTTTTGTCACAAATGACATCATCATGTCATTTGTGACAAAAGGTGCCCCTGATGATGTCATGTGTGACGAAACCCGTAGGGCAGACCCGGATATGCAAACGAAAGGCGGCCATCTTTGATGCTGGAATTCCATGCTGCTGTACCATGTGATATGCTGTGTTACTTCTATACTTTTGTAAGTGCTTAGACTTAATAACTTCCATTTTATGGGGTTTTATGCTATGTGGAGTGTCTCTTTTATCATATGTGCATCAGACTGGGGAGAGCACCTTTTCCCTGGGGGAATTTCACTATGCGCATGTGACCACTCTTATATGGTTATTTTGTAAGCCTTGTGTGTGACCAATGACACCTGGGAGACCTTACATGTGTTTGATGGTGACAACCTGAGAAGCTCATCCTATTGTCTCATCACAGCTTGTGGGACTCCTTTTTCATTCTGTCCTAGTGTATTTTCTGCTGTATATGCCTCTATAATAAAGTGGTTGTAAAACCCTTTTTCTTACCTGAGCTCAATCTGATATCCAATCCAGCGATGTGCACGAGCACAGCGGCCCCAGCTGCTGTTTCTCTCCTCATTCGTCAGATTGATAGCAGCGGGAGCCATTGGCTCCCGCTGCTGTCAAGCAAAAGCTGTGACACGGGAGCGGGAGGGCGGGACTGAGTCCCGCTGTTTGTGTCAATGGACACGGCAGCAGGACTCTTGACTGAGCCCGCACGGGTGTCCCCATGGAAAGAGGCTTTCCGTAGGGGCACCCAATGAAGAGGAGGGTTCTGGAGCGCCGTTGGGGGACCCCAGAAGAAGAGGATCAGGACTGCTCTGTGCAAAACTTATACACAGAGCAGGTAAGTATAGGCATGTTTGTTATTTAAAAAAAAATTGAACGTTTACAACCACTTTAATTCCTCGATTTAAAGTGTTACTAAACTGAAAAAAGTGAAATCAGTATGTATATACAGCATAGCATGCTTGTTCTACTCACTGTGGAACCTAAGGGGTTAATCCTCTGCATTGTGTAAAAAGGCTGTTTTATCCTGTATGCACAGATCCTTCCCTTCCTGCAATGTCTATCTGGTGAGGGCCAGCTAACACACAGACAGGGTAGCCGACCTGCACATGCTCTGTTGTGTCTTTTATGCTGGAGAGAGTAGTTTCTTGTTCTCAGAGCTAGCCAGGTCACATGATATTGACATCACACATGTGGGCGTGTATACAGGCTGCAGTGGAAATCTCCTCCTACCTGAACTCTCAGTATTGGAGAAACTGTGCAGTTTATCACTGACCGTGGTATACAGATCAGCCAAAAGGTATATAGTGGCAATAATTTATTGCAAAAAGAAGATTTATGAACTATTTTCATATTACTGGGTTTAGTAACACTTTAACCACTTGCCGACCAGCCGCTGTCAATATACTGCAGCAGGTCGGCACGATCCTGCGACCCGTTGTAGCTATACGTCGGCCCCTTTAAGCAAGATAGCAGGCACGCACGCGCCACCGCACTGCAGGGGTTCCGATGCTCGTGACCAGCGGCTGCGATGACCGCCGGCCACGAGCGATCGTGGACACGAGAGGCAGAACAGGGACACGTGTGTGTGTGGAAACACAAATCCCTGTTCTGTTCTGAGAGGAGATGCAGATCGTGAGTTCCTAATAGCTAGGAATCACAATCTGTCATCTCCTATAGTCAGTCCCCTCCCCCTACAGTAAGAACACACAGTCAGGGAACACAGGTAACCCCTTGATCGCCCCCTAGTGTTAACCCCTTCCCTGCCAGTGACATTTCTACAGGAATCAGTGCATTTCTATAGCACTGATCGCTGTATAATTGTCAATCGTCCCAAAAATGTATCAAAAGTGTCCGATGTGTCCGCCATAATGTCACAGTCATGATAAAAATTGCAGATCGCCGCCATTACTAGTAAAAAAAAATAATAAAAATGCAATAAATCTATCCCCTATTTTGTAGACGCTATAACTTTTGCGCAAACCAATCAATATACGCTTATTGCAATTTTTATTACCAAAAATATGTAGAAGAATCAGGGGGAACTTGGTGGAACTCAGTTCCACCACTTCTGGCTCAGACCCTTTAGTGCCTGCTCACCACAATCACTTGTAAACACAGAAGTCTGGTTTCTGTGTTTACAATTGACAGCTCTGCACTCTGTGTGTAACCCCCATGAACTCTGCACTCTGTATGTAATGCAATCCTGATATTTAATGCCACTTGTGAAATATGACCACACCCACTATTTGATGTGATTTGGAGGGTGTGGGGGGAGGGATTTTGGGGGGTCCTGGTTGAGTTCCAGCACCTATTGTTTGAGGAAAAAAGCCCTGAGAAGAATACATTTTGGCCTAAACTGAGAAAAAAATTTGCTTTGGATGCTAAGCAGGGTTGGGTCTGGTTAGTACTTGGATGGAAGACGGGGGGGGGGGGGGGGGGTTCATTTGGGCCACAAAGTCACCCAAATGAACAGTGCATTGAGGTCAGCTTGTAAGTTGGAGACATCCTGTAAGGACGTTATTCCACTGCATAGCTTGGTGTCATCTGCAAAGACTGAAATGTTACTTTTAATCCCAGACCCCATATCATTTATCATTTATAAATATAATAAAAAGCAAGGGTACCAACACTGAACCTAAGGGTACACCACTGATAACCTTAGCAAGGGCGTACATACAGGGGTCGTAGGGGTCTCAGCTGCGATCCGGCCCCATGCTCCACCTGGAAAGGAGAGGGGACAGTACAGCATGTAGAAGATCTGATCCCCTCTATTTTCCTCCTGTAGCCACTGAAAGGCTTCAGGAGGAGAACGGAGGGGACCAGTTCCTCTACATGACGCCCCTCCTATCCACCTCCTGCTGTGATTGACCCATGTGTGATCCCTAGGGCCCCCCCTCATCCCCCACAGCGCTGCCTGGTTCCCCCCTCCTGCTGGCTGCTGCGGGGGATCTGTCAGGATGGAGAGTGGGAAGGAGTCAGTAAATGTGTCATTTACTGGCCCCTTCTTTGCCTTAATGAATAGAGTCAGTGATCTGTACCGATCCCTGACTCTGTTTATTCACAACTGAGGCATAGTATACCGTGTTTAGTATACTTTAGTTTGTAAAAGAAAGGCAAGCTCTGTACTGAGCTATTCCTGTCCATTCATTATGTGCAGCTGAGGACTGTGTCCTTAATCTCCTTTTTCTGTCTCAAAGGTGAAACATCAGAAGTCTGTTTAGACCCCTGATATCTCACCAAAACTCCCCAACGGTGTTCCGAAAATCTGTAAAAAAAAAAAAAGAAAAATTAAAAAATTGTAAAATAAATAAAATGGTAAAAAATGAAAGTAGATGAATAAAAATAAAAAACTACTGACAACAGTGGTGAAACTACCAGGTTCACAAAGGCCGCACTTGTGACAGGGCCCTGGTGCTTCACCACCGGGGGGGGGGAGGGGCCCTGGCCGGGGGCCAGAGGGGCCCTTTATGGTTTTTTTCATCAGGGCGCTGAAGGTTCTAGTTCAGCCTCCGAACCTTAGACCATTTAGAGTCATTGGAGTCAAGAATAATTAACCACTACTTTCTGAATTTTTGGTCTTTTAGCCAGCTTTCTATCCATTTACAAACACATTTTCCCAAGGTTGTAGACTTTACCTTACACGTTAGCCATGCGTGGGGAACTGTGATAAACGCTTTTGCCAAATCCAAGTATACCACGTCCACAGCCACTCCTTTGTCTAAGGTCTAACTTACCTCCTCGTAAAATGAATTTAGATTTGTTTGACAACTTCTGTCTTTCATGAATCCATGCTGTCTGTTGCTTAAAATTTTATTTTTTTCTAGCAAAAGCTCATATGTGGTCTTTTACTAAACTCTCCAATATCTTCCCACACCTCTGATATAATCTCACTGCGTTGGATGTTGGCATGAACAAAGCCTGAGTGGTATCACAGAACCATAACCATGTTGTCCAGGACGGCTATCAGATGGAACTCTCCATCATTTTTTTGTGTAACAAATCGTTTCTGACACATGATACTATCAGCTGAGATTGTTTTTTCTATGTCCTACATCCACAGACAAAGATATATCGGGTTTCCATTAGTCACTAATTGTCAACCCGAATCTTTCTGTGTCTCCAGAATATGTGATACTCTAATCCTCCTTGTTTGTGTACTCAGTATAATAATAATAATACAAAAAAATCACGTGTTATTTTTTTTTTTATGCAAGGGTTTATTATTGGTTAGAATAATAAGTGTTAGGCATTACATAACTGATAAGTCTGATGAAAGGGGAATTCCCCCAGAAACTTGCATCTCTCCATACCGGCATCCTGGCACTCCCGGCTTGTGACGTCATCCAGGGGGTGTGTAGGTACTGACAGAGGCAGAGCTGTCCCAGAGCTGTAGCGGGTATCCCATCCAGCTTGGCCAGGTTTCCCAGCACTCTTGAGCCTCGGAGCGGACCTGTGGTCACATCAGCTGCCGGTATGCCACACTACTTACTGTCTCCATCATGTTTGTGAGTGCATTCATACATTTTCTAATTAATAGTTACATATACCTACTGCACTGTGATCTCATTGCGCTGGATTTCTGTCTTTTTTGTTTATCTGCATTGGTAGTCTCCAAATGCCGCCTGTGGTCTCTGGTGCAGCCCTTTGCTTGCTTTTAGCTCACCCTTGGGTCATTATTTCTCTTGCTGTCAGCAATAGTGGGGCATATTTCCTGCCACTGATACCAACAACGGTACTCTTCCTCCCATAGACACCAATGATGGCGCCTTTATTCCTCCCATTGACACCAACGATGGCACACTAATACTCTCCCTAATACCAATCATGGGGCATTGTTTACTCCCACTGACACCAAGACATTCTCTACTCCCACTGGCCACAGTCCGGCCCCCTTAAGTCTGAAGGACAGTAAATTGGCCCTTTGTTTAGAAAGTTTAGAGACCTCTGATCTTCATAGTTCCTAAGCATCCCTCTCTGTTTATCCAGCAGCATTGGATTTTTGCACCTTACAAGAGATGCTAGTTTCATATGCAGCGCTCACTCTTGAAGGAGCCGCTGGTGCTGGGTTGGGTCCTCCAACACTGCACAGCCAGGAAATAAGTATTCTCCACACTTTCTTCCAACAGAGGGAACAGTATTTGAGCTTAGTTTTTATATTTTATTAGGGGGAATAACTTGGATGGGGTATAGGCAGGGCTTTTTTTCAGCGGGAAAGTGGGGGACTGCAGTTCTGGCACCTCCAGCACTGAATGTATGTAATGGCAAGGGGTGCTGGAGGGTCTATTGATGCTGGCTGCTGGGGATCTATTGTTCCTGGAGGAGATCTATTTTGCATGGCAGTCTATTGTTGATGGGAAGGTCTACTGTTGCTGGTGGGGGATCTATTGTTGTAGGAGACTTATGTTGCTGGGAGGTCAATTGTTGCTGAAAGAGATCTACTGTTGAGGGAGGGGCCTATTGTTGATGGCTGCTGGGGGATCTATTGTTGCTGGAGGGCATCTATTTTTGCATAGCAGTCTATTGTTGCTGGGTGGTCTACAGTTGCTAGTGGGGGATCTATTGTTGCTGGTTGGGCTTTTGTTGCTTCGGGGGTCAATTGTTGCTGGGAGGCATCTACTGTTGGGGGGGTCTATTGTTGCTGGCTGCTGGAGAGTCTGTTGATGCTAGGCTGGCTGCTGGGAAATCTGTTGTTGCTGCCGGGATCTACTGTTGTTTGGTCCACTGTTGCTGGGGGTCTATTGTTACCAGGGAGGGGCTATTGCTGCTGGCTGCAGGGGATCTATTGTTGCTTTTCTTGGCATTATTAACAAATTCGATACAAATTACTTAGCACCACAAAATTATACTTCTGTATCCTCCAATTATAGTTCTAAAAGGGGCAATACTGAGAGGTGGGTAGGGGGTGGATCCAAGGGAGGGTGCTCAGAGATAGGTTGGGGGCGGAGGCAAGAAGTGACTCAGAAGGGGGGAGTTCCTGAACCTATTTTCTGAGAAAAAAAGCCCTGGGCAGTGGCGTCCCTAGGGGGTGGCTTTTGGGGCTATAGCCCAGAATCTGGGGCCCATAGCCCCGAGTCTCTGCAGGGGTCTTCAAGGGTAGGGGAGGCTCTCTGGGGTCCCCGATTTAAGGGGTAGGCTCTATGGACACCCTAATTTAAGGGGTAGGCTCTCTGGGGACTCTGATTTAAGGGGGAGGCTCTCTGGGGACCCTGATTTAAGGGTCTCCAGAGAGACCACACATACACGTATATTATATACATGTGTATGCCCGCCCAAGTGTATGACTTTCTTTACTACGCTGCTATGGGCTCTGGCCCCAGATCTTTTGTAGACCTAGCAACGCCCCTGGCCCTGGGTATAGGAATTATGAGATGCCCGACTTGATAGCAACAAAAATCAGGGACAACTTCCTCCCTTTGTACATGTTTCAGAACTGTCTTTCTTCTTGGACACTGACAGTCTCTGATATAAAAGCAAAGGCCCCTTACAAAACTAGGAATTTTCTGTTCCTTTTGAAAGTAACCCAAATGTTGTAGGTTTTCTACAGGAGTGACTCCAACTCCACTGTAGACACTGATCCCAGTTCCCTTGACGGCAGGAACTAATAGCCCACCTGGCTGCTTCTTGATTAGCCCACCTGGCTGCTTCTTCACTAGCCCACCTGGCTGCTACTGAAGATTTCTCAGGCAAGATAAAGGAAAGATTTAAGCCCAACTTTGTCTTCCAGAAAGGCTTGCTACATGTGACAGTCTTTCCCTTTGCAAGTTCCTGACCATGCTGAAGTACTCACACTGTCCTCTTTGCTCTTGCTGCTTCCTAGGCAAGATTCCTTCTGGACCGCGATGTTGCCAGAATCCTCCCAGGCCAGCCTGAAGCAGAGCCACCCCTGGCAGGGGTTCTCCTCAAGGGCCACCGACAGTCTCTTCAGCACTCCATCTTCCACCCGACTCCCCTGCCAGCATAACTCATCCATATGTAAGGGCTGCTTAGCTACCATGCCAGGCCCACTGCCTGGGGATTGGCCAAACTCCCCTAAGTATGCAGATCAACCCTCTTGGCCTCCGCTCTCCAGTTTCCAGAACGTTCTCCAACTTTCCATAACTAGGGGGAAGCACCAGAGACCTGCCTGTATGAGTCATCCAGCCCAGGGCCGTCTTTAGCACAGGGCAAACGGGGCACTTGCCCTGGGCCCAATATTTGTTGGGGGGCCTGCGCTAGCCGTGAATTGGGGCCCCGATGACAGCTTTGCAGAGCGCACAGAGGATACGGGAGGATGTATTCCACGCTAGCCAGCTGAGAGGGGCGGGCCAGATGCTCCACTGACGCTCTGACCCCGCCCACGTGCAGCCTGTGTACTCGGAATAGAGCGTCTGTAGTGAGTGGGAGTGTCATTGGAGCTCCCGGCCCCACCCCCTCTATACTGGCTGGTGAATACAGAGGTCCGGGGGCTGGGCCGGGAGCTCCAATGACACTCCCACTCCGATCACTGACTCTCACTACAGACGCTCTATTCCGAGTACACAGGCTGCACGTGGGCAGGGTCAGAGCGTCAGTGGAGCTCCCGGCCCTGCCCCCCTCAGCTGGCTAGCTCGGGAATACATCCTCCCGTGTCCTCTGTACGCTCTGCAAAGCTGTCATCGGGGCCCCAATTCACGGGTGACGCGGGCCCCCCAACAAAGCATCAGTGGAGCTCCTGGCTGTTGTAGTGAGAGCAGAGAGTGGAAGCCCCGCCCACACACATGAATGTATGTAGTTAGTTTGGCTGGCCAGGTATGTCCTTACACCCATAAAATGCCTGAATGTTTAAACCCTGAGCTATGTTATTCAACTGTAAAGCTGTGCGTTGCTGAAAGTTCTCTGACCATCTCCTGTATAATGTCCACAGTCTCTGTTTGTCTCCTGCAGTATGTCCGCAGTCTCTGATTGTCTCCTGCAGTATGTCTGCAGTCTTTAATTGTCTCCTGCAGTATGTCCACAGTCTCTGGTAATCTCCTGCAGTATGTCCGCAGTCTCTGATTGTCTCCTGCAGTATGTCCGCATTCTCTGGTAATCTCCTGCAGTATGTCCGCAGTCTCTGATTGTCTCCTGCAGTATGTCTGCAGTCTCTGATTGTCTCCTGCAGTATGTCCACGGTCTCTGATTGTCTCCTGCAGTATGTCCGCAGTCTCTGATTGTCTCCTGCAGTATGCCGCATTCTCTGGTAATCTCCTGCAGTATGTCCGCAGTCTCTGATTGTCTCCTGCAGTATGTCCACAGTCTCTGATTGTCTCCTGCAGTATGTCCACAGTCTCTGATTGTCTCCTGCAGTATGTCCGCAGTCTCTGATTGTCTCCTGCAGTATGTCCACAGTCTCTGATTGTCTCCTGCAGTATGTCCGCAGTCTCTGATTGTCTCCTGCAGTATGTCCGCAGTCTCTGATTGTCTCCTGCAGTATGTCCGCAGTCTCTGGTAATCTCCTGCAGTATGTCCACAGTCTCTGATTGTCTCCTGCAGTATGTCCGCAGTCTCTGATTGTCTCCTGCAGTATATCTGCAGTCTCTAGTAATCTCCTGCTGTATGTCCGCAGTCTCTGGTAATCTCCTGCAGTATGTCCACTGTCTCTGATTGTCTCCTGCAGTATGTCCGCAGTCTCTGATTGTCTCCTGCAGTATGTCCGCAGTCTCTGGTAATCTCCTGCGGTATGTCTGCACTCTCTGACACTCTCCTGTAGTATGTGTATTAATGTGCCCCTTTACTTGCTCAATTATTTGGGATTGCTCCACTGCTCAGTGAGAGGTAATGATGTGCATTAACCTCTAGCAACCAATCAGCGAACAGTAGTGATCTGCTTTAATCTCTAGCAACCAATCAGTAAGTCGTAATGATGTGCTGTAACCCCTAGCAACCAATTAGTGAGCGCTAATAATGTACATTAACCTCTAGCAACCAATCGGCAAGTAGAAATTATGTGTTGTAACCTCTAGAAACCAGCCAGTGAGCAGTAAGGATAGGCTGTAACCTCTGGCAAACAATTTCAGTCGCTGCGTGATCTGCTGCAGTAAACTGATTTTGAGTCTACCTGCTATTTTTTGTATGTCTCAGAATGGAGGGGGGGGGGGCTCCAAGAAAATGTTTGCCCAGGGCCCAATCAAAATTAAAGACGGCCCTGATCCAGCCGTACAGTAAAATTTTAACTCAGATTCAAAGACTCATTTTAGCATGAGCCAAAAGATCCATTTTCTTGCGCTGCCACTAATCACACACACAAGAGGGTGCTACACCAATTAGTTTTTTTTTTTTTTAGCCTAAACCTAACTAGTCTTAAAACTGTCCTCTCCCCCATATTAACACCTATGCTGACTATCCTGTGTAAGAAAGATGTATATACTTACCTAATCTTAGCCCACTCCGGTCTGATCATGTGATCCCCTGTGTCATCCAGCAGCGGCTGCAGGGGAGAGGAGAGATCACTCAGCAATGGCTGGGAATTGCAGTGACATTACTGGTAAGCTCTTATGTGCCAGCCGTTATTGGCGTGCTCTCTTCCCCCCCCTTCCCCTTCAATGGGCTCCTGCCAGCCTGAAGAAATTGCACATTGCCACCTTCAGGCTGGGGGATATATTGCAGCCTCAACCTGCCAACATACCCAAAACTTTACTACTATCGGAGGATTTCCCTTCACTCACCCCCTGATGACAACGCTTCCAGACAGGAACAGGATAATGTATATACATACACAAAACATTAAAATATTATAGTAGATTGCCTTTACTGTAATGCTGATACAGGTACTTGCCGAGGAGTTCCACCTTGCCATAATCTTCTCTCTTACTTCAATTCCCGGATCTTTAGTGAAATGTTACTTATTAGATTTGGCTTACAGGAATATATTTTAGTTCACGCACCCGGCATGTTAGCAACCTTCCTGCTGATTTCTTGTAGAGTCTTAGTACGTTTTGTTGCTGTGACTGGTAATCAATAAAGCTGACTGAATCAATTAGGTAAAAGTGCCATGTGAGGTGAAGGCCCAAAGACAGGCTTTGTATTTATTTACTTTTCAGTCAAAGATGTAATTTAACTCATCCTTTACCATTAAATTATCGAAAATAATGCATGGGTTTTTTTTTTTGGACATGCAAAATGTTTGTACACCAAGATATTTCTGTCATCCTCAACATGCAATTATCATTTATTATACATACTCTATATTGCTTTTTTTTTAATTAATTTTGTAGAAACCAAAGTACACTCTTAAAAGACATTTACAATGTCTCTCGGACACCTGTCGTTAATCTGAGCAATTTAAGGTGACTGTCCCAAAAATAAACCCAAAAACTCCTGCTGTGATTGCTCTGATTAGGAAAAAATGTCCCCCAAAGTCTCTGCAGAAACTGACACTTCCTAGAGTGTCAATCTCTTGGTCCCTTGCTGTTGTGTCAGAGGGGACGAAGCATTCACAGAGTTCTGGCCGAGAACAGAGAACCCATCATACCAAGTGGCGCCTTCGGGGGAAAAAACTGAAAGAAAAGAGCGCAAAAGCCTTGTGCATTATCCACCGCACTTTATTAAAAGATGTAAAGTAATAAATAGTAAATACTCACAAAGGGAATATGAATGACCACATAAAACATTGTCCAGAAACTCAAAGGTACGTGATTTGAAAAAGAATTCATACCCCTTAACATTTTCCACATTTTGTCATGTTACAGCCAAAATGCGTAAATGTATTTTATTAGGATTTTATGTGATAGAGCAACACAAAGTGGCACATAATTGTGAAGTGGAAGGAAAATTATAAATCGTGAAATTTGTGAATTTGTGAAATTTATAAATTATAAATTTGTGAAAAAGTGTGGGGTACATTTGTATTCAGCCCCCCTGGGTCAATACTTTGTAGAACCGCCTTTTACTGCAATTACAGCTGCAAGTCTTTTTGGGGATGTCTCTACCAGCTTTGCACATCTAGAGAGTGACATTTTTGCCCATTCTTCTTTGCAAAATAGCTCAAGCTCTGTCAGATTGGATGGAGAGCATCTGTGAACAGCAATTTTCAAATCTTTCCACAGATTCTAAAATGGATTTAGGTCTGGACTTTGACTGGGCCATTCTAACACATGAATATGCTTTGATCTAAACCATTCCATTGTAGCTCTGCCTGTATGTTGTCCTGCTGGAAGGTGAACCTCCACCCCAGTGTCAAGTCTTTTGCAGACTCTAACAGGTTTTCTTCTAAGATTGCCCTGTATTTGGCTCCATTCATCTTCCCATCAACTCTGATCAGCTTCCCTGTCCCTGCTGAAGAAAAGCATCCCCACAACATGATTCTGCCACCACCATGTTTCCAGGTGTTGATGGTGTGTTCAGGGTGATGTTTCGTTTTCCGCCACACATAGCGTTTTGCTTTTCGGTCAAAAAGTTTGATTTTGGTCTCATCTGACCAGAGCACCTTCTTCCACATGTTTGCTGTGTCCCTCACATGGCTTCTCGCAAACGGGACTTCTTATGGCTTTCTTTCCACAATGGATTTCTTCTTGCTACTCTTCCATAAAGGCAAGATTTGTGGAGTGCACGACTAATAGTTGTCCTGTGGACAGATTCTCCCCCCTGAGCTGTGGATCTCTGCAGCTCCTCCAGAGTTACCATGGACCTCTTGGCTGCTTCTCTGATTAATGCTCTCCTTGCCCGGCCTGTTAGTTTAGGTGGACGGCCATGTCTTGGTAGTTTTGCAGTTGTGCCATACTCTTTCCATTGTCAGATGATGGATTGAACAGTGCTCCGTGGGATGCTCAACGCTTGGGATATTTTTTTATAACCTAACCCTGCTTTAAACTTCTCCACAACTTTATCCCTGACCTGTCTGGTGTGTTCCTTGGCTTTCATGATGCTGTTTGTTCATTAAGATTCTCTAACAAACCTCTGAGGGATTCGCAGAACAGCTGTTTTTATACTGAGGTTAAATTACATACAGGTGGCCTCATTTTACTAATTAGGTGACTACTGAAGGCAGTTTGTTCCACTAGATTTTAGTTAGGGGTATCAGAGTAAAGGGGGCTGAATACAAATGCACGCCACACTTTTCAGATATTTATTTATAAAAAATATTGAAAACCATTTATCATTTTCCTTCCACTTCACAATTATGTGCCACTTTGTGTTGGTCTATCACATAAAATCCCAATAAAATACGTTTACGTTTTTGGTTGTAACATGACAAAATGTGGAAAATTTCAAGGGGTATGAATACTTTTTCAAGGCATTGTAGCTCTGAAGAAGGAGGCAAGTTCTCCAAAACGCATCAGATGGTTGCAGGACATCCAGTTGAACCATAGGAGTTCCATCATAGAGCCTACTTTTGGGTTTCTGGGTTTTATGCTGTCATTTACAGTTTCAATAAAAAGTATGTGAATCCTTTTGGAATTATATGGATTTCTGCACAAATTGGTCATAAAATGTGATCTGATCTTCATCTAAGTCACAACAATAGACAATCACAGTCTGCCTAAACTAATAACACACAAAGAATTAAATGTTACCATGTTTTTATTGAACACACCATATAAACATTCACAGTGCAAGTGGAAAAAGTATGTGAACCCTTGGATTTAATAACTGGTTGAACCTCCTTTGGCAGCAATAACTTCAACCAAACATTTCCTGTAGTTGCAGATCAGACGTGCACAACGGTCAGGAGTAATTCTTGACCGTTCCTCTTTACAGAACTGTGTCAGTTCAGCAATATTCTTGGGATGTCTGGTGTGAATCGCTTTCTTGAGGTCATGCCACAGAATCTCAATCTGGTTGAGGTCAGGACTCTGACTGGGCCACTCCAGAAGGTGTATTTTCTTCTGTTTAAGCCATTCTGTTGTTGATTTACTTCTATGCTTTGGGTCGTTGTCCTGTTGCAACACCCATCTTCTGTTGAGCTTCAGCTGGTGGATAGATGGCTTTAAGTTCTCCTGCAAAATGTCTTGATAAACTTGGGAATTCATTTTTCCTTCGATGATAGCAATCCGTCCAGGCCCTGACGCAGCAAAGCAGCCCCAAACCATAATGCCCCCACCACCATACTTCACAGTTGGGATGAGGTTTTGATGTTGGTGTGCTGTGACTCTTTTTCTCCACACATGTTGTGTGTTTCTTCCAAACAACTCAACTTTGGTTTCATCTGTCCACAGAATATTTTGCCAGTACTGCTGTGGAACATCCAGGTGCTCTTGTGCAAACTGTAAACGTGCAGCAATGTTTTTTTTGGACAGCAGTGGCTTCCTCTGTGGTATCCTCCCATGAAATCCATTCTTGTTTAGTGTTTTACGTATCGTAGATTCGCTAACAGGGATGTTAGCATATGACAGAGACTTTGTAAGTCTTTAGCTGACACTCTAGGATTCTTCTTGGCCTCATTGATCGGTCTGCGCTGTGCTCTTGCAGTCATCTTTACAGGACGCCCACTTCTAGGGAGAGTAGCAGCAGTGCTGAACTTTCTCCATTTATAGACAATTTGTCTTACCATGGACTGATGAACAGCAAGGCTTTTGGAGATACTTTTATAACCCTTTCCAGCTTCATGCAAGTCAACAATTCTTAATTGTAGGTCTTCTGAGAGCTTTTTTGTGCGAGGCATCATTCACATCAGGCAATGCTTCTTGTGAAAAGCAAACCCAGAACTTTTGTGTGTTTTTTATAGGGCAGGGCAGCTGTAACCAACACCTCCAATCTCATCTCATTGATTGGACTCCAGTTGGCTGACACCTCACTCCAATTAGCTCTTGGAGATCTCATTAGTCTAGGGGTTCACATACTTTTTCCACCTGCACTGTGAATATTTACATGGTGTGTTCAATAAAAACATGGTAACATTTAATTCTTTGTGTGTTATTAGTTTAGGCAGACTGTGATTGTCTATTGTTGTGACTTAGATGAAGATCAGATCACATTTATGACCAATTTGTGCAGAAATCCATATCATTCCAAAAGGGTTCATATACTTTTTATTGCAACTGTATATTACCTTTGTGAGTATATACTATTCCTTTACATATTTTATAAAATATGATGGATAATTCACTAGACATTTGCACCCTTTTTGTTTTGTTTGTATAGTTTAAAGATTACCCAGTCTTAAAACAGCAGCATTGTCTACATCAGGGGTCTCCAAACTTTCTAAACAAAGGGCCAGTTTATTGTCCGTCAAACTTTAGGGAGGGCAGACTGTGGCCAGCGGGAGTGGGAATTTTCCTGACATCAGTAGGAGTAAACATCGCCACATTTGGTATTAGGGGGAGGAATAGTGCCCCATCTTTGGTATCATTGGGAGGAATAGTGCCCCATCTTTGGTATCATTGGGAGGAATAATGCCCCATCTTTGGTATCATTGGGAGGAATAGTGCCCCATTGTTGGTGTCAGTGGAAGAAATAGCGCCCCATTGTTGATATCAGTTGGCAGAGTAGTGTCTTAGATCAATGGGAGGAATAGTGACCCAAGGGACAGATAAAGACAAGAAAAGGCTTGCATCCGGCCTCCGGCCACAGTTTGGAGTAGGGTTGTCCCGTTACCACTTTTTTAGGACCGAGTACAAGTACCGATACTTTTTTTCAAGTACTCGCCGATACCGATTACCGATACTTTTTTTAATGTCACGTGACAGTTTTTTTTTTTTTGCTATTTTTTTGGGGGGGGGGGGGTTGAATGTTGTATGTGTGTGTTTTTTTTTTTTTTTTTTTCTTTTTTTACAATTTTTATTTTTTACAATAATATTTTTTTATTCTTTATTATTTTTTTTTTTTAATCAGCCCTTTTGGGGGCCTTAACAGACCTCTGATATCTCCCCCTTGAGACAGAGAAAGAGACAGAGGATAGAGATTCCCCAGTCCCTTTCTCTGCAGCCTCAGCTGCACTGAGAATGAATGGAGAGAAGACAGCGGCTTCTCTCCATTCATAAACTGACACATCCTAATCACAGGAGATTACAATGTTTCAGTAATGTGAATGGACAGAGTCAGCTGACTCTATCCATACACAAAGGAAGGAGAAGGGGGATGGAGGAACTGAGGGGGAGAACGGAGGGGACAGATAAGGAGAGAGGAACGGAGGGGACAGATAAGGAGAGAGGAACGGAGGGGGAGAACGGAGGGGGACAGATAAGGAGAGAGGAACGAAGGGGGAGTACGGAGGGGGACAGATAAGGAGAGAGGAACGGAGGGGGAGAGGAACGGAGGGGGACAGATAAGGAGAGAGGAACGGAGGGGGACAGATAAGGAGAGAGGAACGGAGGGGGACAGATAAGGAGAGAGGAACGGAGGGGGACAGATAAGGCGAGAAGAACGGAGGGGGAGAATGGAGGGGGACAGATAAGGAGAGAGGAACGGAGGGGGAGAACGGAGGGGGCAGATAAGGAGAGAGGAACGGAGGGGGAGAACGGAGGGGGACAGATAAGGAGAGAGGAATGCAGGGGACAGCGGAGAAGCACAGAGGAACGGAGGGGGCATGGAGGAGGATGCAGTGACAGTCAGCTGTGACCGATCACCGCTGTATGTCACTAAAGCTGGTGAAAGCCGCTGGGGGAGAATCTTGTAACTCCCCCACGCGCCGATCACAGCTGTCCTCTAGGTATCGGGGGAAGCATCGGGAGCATTTGCCCGAGTACAAGTACTTGGGCAAATGCTCGGTATCGGTGCTGATACCGATACTAGTATCGGTATCAGGACAACCCTAGTTTGGAGGCCACTGGTCTGTATCATCCAGTCCAGATTGCAAAGTGGCTATTTTTATTTGAAGAACTTTGTTCAGCTTTTCTAGGAAATCTTTTTTTTTTTTGAAAGGAGTTAATTTAGTTTTCAGCAGTAAAACAAGCATAAACTTTATATCCTTTTACATAGAAAAAAATAGGTGTTTACCATATGAAAAAACATAATTTGCATATCTTGTAGGTCATCTTGGTATACTGGAATTCTTAAATAAGAGATGCAAAACCACCCGATCCCCAAGAGCCAAATTAGTGGCGGTTAGGGAGGGGGAATCCAGCATAAGCCATACCCAAAAGGTACATTTCCAATGATTTAAACACAACCAAAACATGATCATGCATACAACACATACACACACCATTCACACCAACCTACGTCCCACCAATATCGCAATGTGCTTTGAGTCCCGTCTCTACCACATTTTCTAGGAATTCTTAGCACTACGTTGTCAAGTTCCTGCTTCTTCCTTCTTCCTATGCTACAACCTCTTCCAATGTCTTTACTAATATGGACTGATGCACTGTAAGTTTTCAAGTTCCACCACCATTTTCTCACCTACTAATTGATTATGGCCTACCTATACTTTACGACAGACTACAATTGCTCATATCCATATACCTTCTTGGATTATCACTAGTATCTTCTTTTGGACCAATCCCAAGAACCTCACACCAAATGATTAATTATCTAATGCAGTATGAAGACACCATTAGTCTTGTCATGTCTCTAAAGGGGCACCCTCCACTTATACATTTACCCCTCTTTTTCTTTCTTCTGTTGCTATTCTATTATTTTCTTTATTTTCTTTCTGGTTCTACATGTGAAGCAACCAAGAGTTTACAGTGGCAAATCCCACTGCTCCAAACAAAATCTACTTTCTGAGCAGTGTATTGTGGTACTTTAATTGTTATCTCCAGTTATATCTACTTTGTTGGAAGCCCTTATATACCTTTTTACACTTGAAACTGTTAAATGTGTGTATGTAGGACATTCCCCTGTCCTTGCGACCCAAGGGCTGTCCTCTCATCTTTTTAGCTTGATATTGGCAGAAATGTAATTCTATTTTCTTGCTCCCATGTTCTGTTCTTCCACCCAAATTCTGGGGAGCCTTCCTTTTTAGATCTGCAGGGCTGCATTGCTGATTATGGTTCCTCTCTGCCATACCTATTTAATACTTTTCTAAATCAAAAGTAATCCAAATTTCAATTGAAAAACAAGTGACTATACATATAATGCCTTCACTGAAAATCCATGTCAGAGTGATCATTACATCCAGAGATGTAGCCAGGTGCAGTAATATGCAAACCTTGATTTTTCTTTAAAAAACAGTGAAACCTTGCTCCAGTTTAGGGCTGAAGCTGGCTTAGAAGATATTATAAAACTCTGAGATTGATAACGTCTGACTACTGACTAATGTCTATGTCCGGTTGTACAGGGTGTAAGCAGGTCTTTTCTGACTATGCCATGTTGTGAGCGGGGCCTACTAACCCTGCACATGGGGGTACCTTTCGCACAGATCGCGATCATCAATGCCTGGGACCAGACTGAGACTGCGGTCATGTGAACATTCTAACGTTATGACAGTTACCCGACTTAGAGATGAACTTTCACCGTGTGGAGTAATAAAGTACAGGGGCAGCACAGTGGTGTAGTGGTTAGCACGTTCACCTAGCAGCAAAAAGGGTCACTCTGGTTTCCTCCCACACTCTGAAGACATGCTAATAGGTTAATCGGATCCTGTCTAAATTGGCCCTAGTATGTATGAATGTGTGTTAGGGACCTTAGTTTGGAAACTCCTTGAGGTTAGGGACTGATGTGAATGTACAATGTATATGTAAAGCACTGTGTAAATTGACAGCGCTATATAGGTACCTGAAATAAATAAATAAATAAGTACAGAGTTTCTATGAAAAGTGCTATCCCGTGTCACTACAGACTGTAACTTGGTAGATGCTGCAATAGGAGGGACGTGCTGAGCCTGCGCCCCCTCCACCAGTCCAGTGTACCTCGGTTACCTCACTCCCAGTAGCAGAGTGGGGTCTCGGTGAGCACATAGCGCAAACCTCACGTATGCTCATTAACTCCTACCTTTCTGTACCTCGTGACCAGGCCATGGATCTCCGTAATGAGGGTTCAGTTCCAGTTGCTATAGGAGACTAACTGCTAGGGAGGGAGCCAGAAAACTACACCCTTGCTACCACAGAACCTGTCACCTTGCCAGATATCACACCTAAAGACTGGTTGGTTTATGTCTTAAACTTGTGCTTGGGTACTCTGCAACTGCATTCCTCTTCCTTTTCTTGCTGAGGTAACCCCTTGTGTAATGATGTAACTTCATACCACTTTGTGCTATGCAGACCCTGGTTCTTTAGATACACCAGAACCCACATGCACCCCTTTGAATAACTTCAGACCATGCTCAGGCTGGTTAATGTAACTTTACTGAACAAGTTGCAGCATAACAGTTCAATATGAACAACGTCCTTGTCCCTAATCTAACTACGGTTGTCTGGCTGCCCAGGCATACCTCCATGAGGTGATAGTCCATGCTGATATTCCCCATGACTTGGACATCTTCTGAAAATCTCGGTGTCTTCAGCTGACCGCAAGGCACAGAAGTCCTGATACCACAAGCCATGCCATGCGCATGAACAGAACTCTTTCTGTGAAGAAGTAGGAGGTTACATCTTTAGGCTGTATCTTTTTCCCATGCAGCAGCTCTCTCTGTGCAGAGCCATTCCCCCTTTTATTTACAGCACAGAGGAGAGGGCGGAGCTCAGAATGTCTAGGAAATTCAAGAAAAAGGTTTAACACCTTCCCAGCCTGGGCCAGCCTCTTACTCACTAAGACAACCACATTACAACCTGCCTACACAGGAGGCGAAGCATTTTTGTGAGTGCTGTGTTGTGTTGAAGTATGTAAAAATATGGGAAGTGAAAAAAGACATGTATTGCCTGAACAATGCTTCATGACAAAGTGTGACATATGTGATCTTTCACTCTCGAAATGGCTATGGTAGATGATTGGTGAAATGTTAGAAGAGAGAAATAAAGCTGAGGATATTCTTACCCACTGCAAAGTCAATAAGCTTATTCACCATCACTGGTAACAGCAGTGTAGAACTCATTGATAAAATAGAGGAAGAAAGAAAGACTAGGGAAAGCCTGAATGGATCTACAAAAAAATAGCTTTGGGCTGGTGGGGTGTTTATGGGTTCTGGAGGAGAGGGGCTAAGGGACGAGGCTCTGGGGCTGAGGTGTTTCCCCTACTTTTTGTACACTTTTTTAGAATTCCGCTCAACACAGAAACCCTCTAAGATGATAAAAGAATCTTCCTCCCAGCTTTCTTCACCTTCTAAAGATAGCCCAGATTCTAGAGTCACTCTTGTCAGTCAGCAGGCTGCCAAAGATTCAAGTCCAGCAGCTGAAGGTTCTGGTAATCTGATAATCTGGTAATTCTGTCCAGCATCTGGCAGGTTTCCAGCTATATGTGTTTCCATCCTCTGGTGATGACCACCCTCATAAACATATATGGACTCCTCTTACCCAGAACAGCTATACTGAGCATCAATGAGGCTATACTGTTTAGTAATTACTGCTAGTGGTAATCATTAAGCTTGGCCTTGCAAGCTAATGCCAAGAAGCTTCTCTTTTTCTGTATTTGATGTGACAGTATGTTGCCCATAGGTCACATAACTTGGCTTCCCAGCAGTGCATGCTGGTCACCTGTATGACAAGTAGACTGTTAAGGTAAGCTTTGTAAACATTGGTAACCTTTATGCGTGGTCAGTGTAGAGTACAGCAGTAACCATTACCTCTGTACACAAAGACCAGCAGTGTCAATAGACTAGGACCCAGTTGCCTTGGCCTAGCAATATCTATAGACAGGATGTCCTGGTCACCAGGGGACATTTTGAAGAGGGAGCCCAGGCCTGATCTAGGGTGTTTGAGCTTCAGTTTATGCCAAACTGAACTGTATGAACTGACACGCATGACAGTAATGTGTAGCACCCTCCCAGTTAGGCTGTTGGGTAAATGTAGTTATTGATTCCACTATACTGAGTTGAGTGGTTGTTAACTATTTGGGCCTGCTTATGGTTCCTGAGCTGAGAGTTTGATTTCTTCCCCCTGCCTCTGGAAGAAGCTTACAGAGCATAGGGAGGGAAATTCAAATGATCAGCTGAATATTTAAACATACCCTGGCCAATCCGTGAAAGAGGGCATCCAGAAGGCAACTGGGGAGGTGATAAATAGACAGGAGGCCTAAGCAGTGGGGTCTTTCCTCATCAGGGAGGCTTACAGTTCTCCTGGGGCTGCTGCCCTTAGGAGAAGAGACTACAGTTTGGGCCTCAGAGGGTGACTGGGCTGGGGGGCCTTAGGGAAATTGCTGAGGAGACATGCCTGCTAAACCACACTGCTTCAAAGTCTTGGTCTAGAGAAGGAGTTTATCTTCCTCATGAGAGATCTACCTGTGGAGGCTGGGTGGCAGACAGCTCCTAGGGCACTGCGAGGGAAGATCTTGCTGGTGACTATTAGTCATGCAAGTGCCAGAAGGGATCAGTGGCCAGAGATCGCCCTGTGGTCTGCAACTGTGGGGCCTTAGACATTCCTTAGACATTCCTACCATCCCCGCTACCTCCAGAAAGCTGCTATTGAGAGACTGAGAGAAGTTTGTCCTGTGCTGTTTTTGAACGCGTTTGATTATCCCATTACCCCAAACCCCTTTCCTCCTGCTTTTTCTGCAATAAATCATAAAAAGACATCCCTTAGACTGAAATTGTGTTGTTAGCATGCTGGTATGATTGGTGGCCTCTGTACTACTTAGGGAGCACCTGTCTTTTCTAGTGGTCCCATCGGGGTAGGGCCCTACGCTACATTAGATATCATCGATTATATAACTTGGTGATTTGGTCATATCATTAGTCTCCAAAGATATCTTTCACCATTGTTACTCCCTGTGCCCATTTATTATAGAAATGTCTGATACAATTGACATTAAGTAGTGGTGGAAACCCACATTGTCAGCTAAAGCAAGCTGGAAAGTCCATTAAATAAATGTCCAGTGTAATAAGCACAGCCAGGAACTTCCTTTACAAGCTGATCCTGTCGTGTTTTACAATGTAAAGTCTAGAAAAGCTCTCTTTTATTGATCGCAATAGCAAATATGATGCTGTTTTGAACTGGGAGCTTGAATACAATCAGGACATACAGTAAGTATACCATTATACATTGGGGTATGTTTAGAAGACGCTGAGAAAAAGGAGGGGGATGGCGTTGCAAATTCCAGATATTTTCTCCAAGCATTAGAGGTAAAAGGACTTAACTATATGGCTGCCGACAAAACAAAAGACTGATTTCTAGTCTCAGGGAATTATAGATGTTGTAGCAATATGGAAATTTCTTATGGCGATCAGGCCTTTCTTGACCTTTCTACAGGGCAACAGCATATCACACAGTAGGATTTTTAGTGGGCCATGTCCTTGATGAGTGGATTAAATTTGCCTCCTTGGCTTAACTTTGCTGATTGAGTTACTTAATTTGTTTGATAAAATGTTTCTCTTGGATATGGGTGATGTTGGAAGGATTCTGTCTTGGTGAAGATCTGTTGGTGGACATTGATAAGCAATCCCTTGAGTCCACATCAGGTAAGCCAGAGGCAGTGGCATGTATACGTACCCTATCTTGAGCAGTGACAGAACTCAATTCATTTTGGAAATGTTGCAACTTATCCTTTATTTTCACTGGCAAATGTTATCGTTGGGGGTGGTGTGTCTTCATTCCTACGCTTGTCTGCACATTGGCTGGAGGGAGCAGGAGCAAGCGCATGGCATGCATGGGTTTAAGTGGCATTTTACCCTCTAAGTGCGCTATATAGATGATGTGCTGATGTGAAACAATTGGATGAGTTTTTGGTTGAACTGGAAAGAATTACTTTTTATTTATTTAACCACCTCAAGTTTTCAGTGCTGTGATAGTTTGAATGACGTTTACTCAGTCATCCAACACTGTGCCTAAATAATTGTTTTGTGCATTCTTTATGTAAGGTTTTCAATATAGTACAAGAAAGGGTGCTCAGGAATAAGAAAACAGTATAAGGCACATTTGTCATCTCTTTAATAGCTGCAACATATATTTCGTTTGTAAGTCTGGTGCCCAATGACAACTGGAATAGTTATGTAGCACTATCCCTGTAGGATTTGCAAATGTCAGCGTTCCCCACTGCTGCACAGCCAGCTGCACTTAAACTCACCGCTGTCTTCAAGAGAGACCTTGTCTGTCCCTGCACCGTGCTGATCTACTCACTCGGTCTCTCTTTGCTCCCGATTCCTCTCCTGGAAAGCGTCCTCCAACTTGTTCTGTGGTAGGATCCTTCCAGGCCAGACACCAGAGCTCCAGCCCGAGGTACAGCCCCTCCCCGTCAGGGGTCCCTCGAGGGCCACCAACAGACACCCTCAGCACTGATTCTCCATCTTCCACCCGACTCCCCTGCTGGCATGGCCCGTGTCTATTTAAGGGCTCACTTAGATCCCTGCCAGGTCCAAGTCCTGGGGATTGGCTAAGGACCCCTAAATATGCAAGATAACCCTCCTAGCTTCCGCCCACTAATTATTAGAATATTCTCCAACATTCTAGAACCAGGGGAGGCACCAGAGAGCTGCCTGGATGAGTTATCTAGCCCTGAACTCTAAATGGCACAATTTTGCCAAAGAAATAAAAACCCTTTTTTTGCTCATCCTTATTTGTTTACTTTGAAACATCTCCTCTTCTATTGAACAGATTTATGTGCTTGTTTTAGGTGCACAACAAACAAATCACACAACAGAAATAAAGACTTTATGGGGGAATACCGTTGTCAGTTTTGACATTTTTTTCCTCCTGAGATCTTCAGTTTTTCCTATATACCTTTTTATTGCCATGTATAGATTTTCTGACATTGGATTATTTACCGAGCACTCCTCATCTAGTTAGTTTTTCTTTTTCTCCTGAGAATACCCGGAATACATTTTTAAATAGAAATTTATTTTTCCATAATATATCCAAGAGTAATAACCTTGATCCCAACACAATCTTTCCAAATCCTCACTTTGGTTCCCTGATCTCCGGGGATCTCACTGCAAGTTTCCATTGTTATTGCCATAAATTATATTCATAGTTATTCCTTTCATGCTGGTGACTTGTGCTGAAGATGTAAGCCTCCGATGCCTTACCAGCCCTAAAACTACAAGTGTCTGGTGAATCTAGGAAAAATCCCTATAGTGCTGTAAATTAAATGTAACCTATTAAAGTGGATCTAGCGCTAGATATATGTTTTCATGTTGAGTAATGTGTAAATTTAAATGTTTTTTTTTGTTTAAAAATAGTGTAGCAAGGTCCCCGGCTTCCTTCGGTCTAATAAGAACCTCCAGGGCCAGAGATAGCTGACATCCTTCTGTATATGGTGGGTTGTGAGGCATAGTGGGTGTAAAGTGGTTAAAGTCATTGGGCGCCAGACACTTCTTGAATGCAAAAGAGATTTTTTTTCTCTTAACAGAACTTTGAGGGAGAGGGTTAGGGCCAGGACACCCTTAGGTAGTTGCAAGTTTAATTGGCAGACTCCGAGACTTCAACAGAACAGCCATGCAGGGAAAGGCATCCAGCAAGATGCCACATCTGTAAGTGTAGGAATGCTGTCTCCTATGGCAACAGTCTTTAACAGTTCCTAACACAAAGTGTAATGCCCCGTACACACAGTCGGACTTTGTTCGGACATTCCGACAACAAAATCCTAAGATTTTTTCCGACGGATGTTGGCTCAAACTTGTCTTGCATACACACGGTCACACAAAGTTGTCGGAAAATCCGATCATTCTGAACACGGTGACGTAAAACACGTACGTCAGGACTATAAACGGGGCAGTGGCCAATAGCTTTCATCTCTTTATTTATTCTGAGCATGCGTGGCACTTTGTCCGTCGGATTTGTGTACACACGATCGGAATTTCCGACAACGGATTTTGTTGTCGGAAAATTTTATAGCCTGCTCTCAAACTTTGTGTGTCGGAAAATCCGATGGAAAATGTGTGATGGAGCCCACACACGGTCGGAATTTCCGACAACAAGGTCCTATCACACATTTTCCATCGGAAAATCCGACCGTGTGTACGGGGCATAACAGTTCCTTCACTTCCACTACAATCACTTCTTGTAGTTCTTCAGCCCACTGAGCTCCCAGTCTCTCTCTCACTAGACTAGATGATTCACTGCCACTGAATCCCTTGAGCTCCTCCACTATTCATGGTAGTATCTTCCTCAAGCGTCGCCCCAGCTTCTTTGCTGGGTCCCTAGCTTGACACTCAAGATACTTCTCAAGCTTCACCCCACTGGCCTGCTTGGTCCCTGGCTTGACATACAAGGCTGCTCTGCAAGCGTCACTTCCGCTGGCTGGGTCCCTGGTAAAAAGGTGGCTGGTCCCTTAGTGGCGACAGCTTACCCTCTACCTCCGACCACGACAGGTTCTCCGGCTGGCAGAACCGTCACTTCTGGTTGGACTGCAAGCCGCAATCCCAACCCTGCGCTGCTCTCTTGTACTGGATAGGCCCTCAGACAGCCTAGAAGCTAGATGTGCCAGGGATAGGCCCCATCTCAACAATACAACACACGTCCACCCAGACAGCCATCCAGGTGGCACAGAACACTGATCACCTGACTCCACAGGCCAAGAAAACCCCTGCCCATTGGCTGAGATACCCCATATATCCATGATCTGACCTTGCATGGCCCCTCTCATATCTAATGCCACCAGGTACCCGGCCACCTAGCGGCAGAGGAGAAGAGTATAGCAATGCCAGACTTGGGGAGAAATCAATTGATCCCTAACAATAGACCAAGATAACTATTCCTGGGATGTAAATTTGGGAGCAACCCTGCCTATGGTGCTACAATAACAAACATGCTATACTTACCTGCTCTGTGCAGTGGTTTTGCACAGAGCAGCCCAGATTCTCCATTTCTCAGGTCCCTCGCCAGTGCTCCTGGCTCCTCCCTCCTGCCGAATGCCCCTACAGCAAGCAGCCTGCTATGGGGGCATCCGAGCCGAGATGCTGCTCTGTGTGTCCATTCAGTCACGGAACTGCGGCTTGGCCTGCCCCCTCTCACTCCTCATTAGCTCACGGACCTTTGATTAACAGCAGCGGGGGGCCAATGGCACCAGCTGCTGTCAGCCAATGAGGAGAGAGAGTCCCAGACAGGCCGAGGCTCTCGTGCAACATTACTGGATTGAGATGGGAGCTCGGGTAAGTATTAGGGGAAGTTGAGGGAGGCTGCTGCACACAGAAGGTTTTTTGATCTTAATGCATAGAATGCATTAAGATAAAGAAAAAAAAAAAAACTTCTGCCTTTAGAACCACTTTAACACTTCCAGATAGTAGCTACTCTCAGAGGGATCACAGTATTCCCTCTGATAATACCTTAAAGTGGTTTGGGCGCTATGAACTATGGTATTTATAGTGTGCATAAAACTGTATGTGACTGCAACTAACGTGCACTTCTTATTTAAAACCAATGTAAGTGAGGATGGAAAAGGAGAGGTTCCAGAGCTCACGGAGGACATTACAATGAGGCAGAAAAACACAGTAATAAGCAATTTCATGAAAAAAAGATTACAGGGGGGGCGTGGCCGATGATGGAAGGCTGAGGACCTGCAGCACTGAGCTCTGTGCCGTCCTGACTCTAGCAGGCTAATCCCCAGGACACGCATCCACGATCCGCATGTTGTCAGGTTCCTCTCACCCTGCTGAGCCTCCTGAGCTACAGCAGGGCACGATGCAGTGGTACCTGCTCCGCACAGCGCCAATTGACCCCCGGACCCCTAAGGACAAGATGGCAACCGGCCGGAATACAGGGAAGGGGAAGCCCCCCCCCCACAGCAGCCTGCACCAGTGAAGACACTGTGGATGGCCCCCAGCATCAAGGTGTCTTGTGATGACCACAAATTTATTCTGTCTGACCCAGATCAACTGCCTGAATTTTTCCTTTTCCACGAGCAAGACCCAATTGATGTTCCAAACTGGTTGGACCCTCCGGATGATCATATGCAGCCTGCAGGATCTGGTCCTCCAACTTTATGTCGCAGATGTCCTAGATCAAGATCAGTATCTACTGCAAAACAGGGCCCGGCGGCCTACCTCTCCTGAGGACTGATCCACTCTTATACTGTCGAGACAGGACATAACCCTGCCCTGCCCATCGAACTTTCGCTACCGGGATTACACCTACTATTCCTAAGGCCTTTGAAGTTTGCAACACAAACTGCTTCTTTATAATGTACGTCTTAGCTCCTGGGGCAACAACGAATCACCTTACTCTGTACCACGTAACTTGATCCACAGACCAACTATGACCTGCTCCTGCCCTTTGCTGGTGTTATATATCTAGCTGGGGTTTGGGAAGGTCAGATGAACTTTTACTAATCCATCTGTTTTTTCAGGGTTCTTATTTTGCCATTTTCTTTCTCCTCCAAGTAAGACGACTGCCTTCATTTAAGTTAATGTTTACCTCGTTTTATAGTTTACTAATATCGATACTGTTGCTACATCGGTCTGTGGGGGCTCCTCCCCCTCTCCTCAGTTTTTTTTTTATCAAGATTGTTGTTGCTGAGTTCTGATATTAGTTTGGAGTGAGCAGCAGTAACCCTGAACCTGTCACGGCTGTCAGCTTACCTGCTCAGCTCTTACTAGATCTATGGTTATTGTGTTTCTGCCTCCACAGTTCATATGTTACCTTCCTCCCGCAATTATACTACTGTCCGGGGAGTGGGGTAGTTCCCATATAATGGGAGTCCCACGTCCCGGACTAGATGCGGTTCCTCTCTGGTTGGCCGTTACAAGACTGTCCGCCTACTGCCACCCTTAAAATGAATATTGGGTGTGCTATTTACTTATCATTTCTCCCTGCTATGCTGTTGGGATTACAACTCAGATTCTTTCCCTTCGAACTCTCTCCTCCCTCCTACCCTCTTTTGGTGTTTTTCTCTCCCCCTCCCCCTTTCCATCCTCCTCTTCTCCTTCCTTTCCTTCTTTCTCCCTATTCTCACTCTCCTCGCACTCCATCATGGCGCATACGGTGAGCTCACGCCCCCGGTTAAAATGATGCTCCTACAACGCGAATGGTCTCAATATTAGCTCTAAACGAAAACAAAACCTCTACCAAATGCACAAATGCAAAGTCCAAGTGCTCTTTTTGCAAGAGACGCACTTCCAACTTGACTCTACCCCCTCCTGCTCTAACATTTTAATAGGTGGATCCATAGCACCCTCCCTTCGCAGAAAGCCAGAGGAGTCTCTGTAGCTTTCCATAAATCGCTTCCCATAGAAATACTTGACCATATGTCAGATCCACAGGGAATGTATGTCTTTGTGAAGTTTTCATTGTGGGGGACTAAATTTACGGTAGCTAATATCTACCTGCCGAGCATTAACCCAATACCATCAGCTTTGCAATACCTAAAGATTTTAGCCGGTTTTATGGAGAGTAAGCTCATCCTTGGAGGGGACTTCAATACCCCATTGGACCCACTCCTAGATTCCTCAACCTCTCGATCCTCGATATAATTCCACAAACTCCGGGCTCTAAAATGCGCTATTCATAATTTTCATCTGATTGATGTGTGGAGGGTACTGTACTCCTCGTCACGCTACACTCTACTACACTCACTTCTCTCATGCTCATCAGTCTTACAGCCTTACAGATAGCTGCCATAACCCGGTATATTCTGCAATGGCGGGCGGTCCTCTTTAGAACGAAAGTGGTCTCTGCGGCGAGTTTGCTGCAAGATCACTTTTATCAGCGGTGGGAGAGGTGCGAAGATCATTCCGATGCTGTTCCCTCAGTAGCATGGAGCCGAGTGAGGGAAAGATGGCCCCCACTCGGCTCCATAACATTGGATGACGAAAGCGACATCAAACGCCGCTTCCGTCCAATGGTCTTTAAAGGGGTAATTTTTTTTTTTTAAAGCCTATTATTTATTTATTTATTTATTTTTATTGCATTTAAGTGTAATGCCCCGTACACACAGTCGGATTTTCCGACGGAAAATGTGTGATAAGACCTTGTTGTCGGAAATTCCGACCGTGTGTGGGCTCCATCACACATTTTCCATCAGAATTTCCAACACACAAAGTTTGAGAGCAGGCTATAAAATTTTCCGACAACAAAATCCGTTGTCGGAATTTCCGATCGTGTGCACACAAATCCGACGCACAAAGTGCCACGCATGCTCAGAATAAATAAAGAGATGAAATCTATTGGCCACTGCCCCGTTTATAGTCCCGACGTACGTGTTTTACGTCACCACGTTCAGAACGATCGGATTTTCCAACAACTTTGTGTGACCGTGTGTATGCAAGACAAGTTTGAGTCAACGTCCGTCGGAAAAAATCCTAGGATTTTGTTGTCGGAATGTCCGAACAAAGTTCGACCGTGTGTACGGGGCATAAATGTGAGATCTGAGGTCTTTTTGACCCCAGATCTCACATTAAAGAGGTCTTGCCATGCTTTTTTTCCTTATAATAGGAATAAAAGTGACCCAAAATTTTTATTTTAAAAGGACAGTGTAAAAATAAAAAATTAAAAGTAAAATAAATAAGAAAAAAAATAAAAAATTGAAAGCTCCCCGTCCCGCCGAGCTCACATGCAGAAGAGAGCACATACGTAAGTCACGCGCGCATATGAAAACGGTGTTCAAACCCACACATGTGAGGTATCGCCGCGATCGTTAGAGCGAGAGCAATAATTCTAGCACTAGACCTCCTCTGTAACTCAAAACTGTTAACCTGTAGAAATGTTTAAACGACGTCAATGGAGAATTTTAAGTGCCAAAGTTTGTCGCCATTCCACGAGCGGGCGTTTTTTTGAAGCATGACATGTTTGGTTTCAATTTACTCGTCGTAACATTATCTTTTACAATATAGAAAAAAATGGGCTAACTTTACTGCTGTCTTATTTTTTAATTCAAAAAAGTGTATTTTTTTCTAAAAATAATTGCGCTTCTAAGACCGCTGTGCAAATACGGCGTGAAATAAAGTATTGCAGCAAACACCATTTTATTCTCTAGGGTGCCTGAAAACAAAATATATAATGTTTGGGGGTTCTAAGTAATTTTCTAGCAAAAAAGACACGATTTTTATTTGTACATAACAAATCTCAAAAAGAGGCTCAGTCCTTAAGTGGTTAAAAATACAGAATTTAGTGTAGGTATGGTAATGATGACTGGCAGAAATACCATTCATAGAGAAAGCACTTCTCCAGGCTCCCTGCAGTGCTGCTAACATGACCCAAACCCCCCGGCATGGAGCAAGCCTACAGTGTGATCTTTTCCAGCTTTCTGTTTTTCTCTCCCAGCGAGATTGTGACATAGCATTATATTTGCATTGAACTCTATATTTATCACTGGAACACTTGCTCAAGGGCGGTGTTACCCTTTAAGAGTCCCGGCAGTGTGTCTTTGTACACAGGAACTTCATGCATGTTTGATCTGGTGACCCATATTCCAGCGGAATTTTTGAGATGAGTTATTCACGGAGGAAGGTGCTAAATATGCAGCCGTGGTGTAATCACGTGTTCATGCAATGCCTAATCCAATGTGTCTTCATTACGACGACAACACAAGTGTGTGTGTTTTTTTTTTTCTTTCATGATTAATTTCACTCCTCTCTTCTTCACGGCTGCTTTAAAAACGAATTTATTGCAGTTGTTCCGGGCAGAGAATATCTGTGCGGAGAGCGACGGCTTAATCCGCGGTACAAGGTCGTTCGGTGGTTGCTAAGGACTGGCCTAGGCAGGCGCATTTGCGTTCTGTGCTGTTTACTTAAAGTGTGATTTCATGTTTTCGCGCATACATTTCATGTCTGATTTCTAGAATGTGCGATCCTTCTCGGGACTGTATTCACAAAAATGGCACTCGTGGGCCTGGGGGGAAGCAAATTGTGAGAATTTTCCCCTTATTCTGCTTTTCTCTTCTGGCCACCTCTGGACATTTGTCACTGAATTCCAGCAAGAGAACTGCTGGGTTAGGGCGGTGCAAAAGGTTTAGTGGAAAGGGGTGCAAGGAATGTAGGGGGAGGGCTACAGGAGGTGCAGGGGACTATAGGGGGAAGGGTGTGCAGGAGGCATAGTTAAAAGGGGTGCAGGGAATGTAGGGGGAAAGGGGTGCAAGAGGTGGAAGCGGAAGAAGGAACACAGGGTGTAGTGGAAGGGGGTGAAGGGAATATAGGGGGGAAGAGGGTGCAGGGGTGGAGGAAAAATAGTGCAGGAAATATAGGGGTAAGGAGGTGCAGGAAATCTAGGGGGAAGAAGGTGTAGGAGTTATAGGGTAAAGGGGGTGCAGCAGGAAGTGGGTGAAAGGGGGAAGGGGGTACAGAAGGTATAGGGGTAAGTTTTGTTCAGGGAAGATGGACATAGAAGGTAAGAGGCCTGGTTCACACCGGTGCGGCTTTGAAATCGCGCTACTTCCACATGATTTCATTTAACAGAAGTCTATGCAAGTCTCAATGAAATCAGTAAAAATTAGCGCAGGAACCATTTTCATAATCGCTGCAACATGAGTCGTGGCGATATGAAAGGTTCCATTGCTGGCAATGGAGTGTGACTTGTCATGCGATTTGTAACTGTCAAATCGCATGACAAGCCGCACCAATGGGAATGGGGGCTAAGAAGAAGGGAGTGTGGAGGTTCATAGGGTTTAGGGGAAGTAGGTGCAGGAGAACTAAGAGGACAGGGTTTAAGGGCATGTAGGAGGATGAAGGTGCAGGTGGTGTTGGAGAAGGGGGTTGAAGAAAGTTCAGGGGGAAGAGGGTACAGGTGGTAAGTGGAATGGGTTAAGGGATTATAGGAGGAAGGGCGTGCAGGGGGAAGAGGGTACAGGTGGTAAGTGGAATGGGTGAAGGGAATTATAGGAGGAAGGGCGTACAGGTGGGAGTGAGTGCAGGTGATGTAAAGGAAAGTGGTGAAGAGATTATAGAAGTAAGGGGTGCAGGCGATGTAGGAGTAAGAGGGTGCAGGGAGTGTAGGGGGAAGATGGTGTGGTGGAAATGAATGCAAGGACTATAGTGATAAGGGGGTGCAGGGAGTGTTTAGAAAAAGGTGCTGGGGGTGTAGTGGGAAGTGAGTGCAAGGACTGTAGGAGGAAGGGGGCACAGGGAGTGTTGATAGAAGGGGGTGTTGGAGGATTAGGAGGAGGAGGAGGGTGCAGTAAACCTAGGGTGAAGAGAGTGCAGGAGGTATAGGGGAAGAGAGTGTTGGAGGAAGATGTTGTAGTGGTAAAAGATGTGAGGGGAAGGTGGAAGGTGTAATAAGGGTGTCTGGGGGTTCAGGGAGTGTAGGGGGATGGAGGAGCAGGAGGTCTAGGGGAATGGGGCTTGAGGGCATATAGGGGGAAGGGGGTGCAGGTGGTGTAGAAGGAAGGCAATGTAGGGGGTGAAGGAAGTGTAGGAAAAAGAGGGTTCTATGGGTCCTGGTGGTGTAGGGGATGTAGTGGGTGTAAGGGTAATGGGGTGTAATAGTACAGAAGTGTAAAGGATAATAGGGTGGAAAGGCCTAAAGGGTGTGCATGATGGAAGGAGCCTAAGGAAAAGGGGGTGTGGGGGTATGGGTGTATAGGTGGAAGGGGTACAGTAGAAGAGGGGTGTAGGAAATGTAAGGAGTGTATGGGGTGAAGTGGGTTTAGGGGATGTTGGAGATACGGGGAGTTTGAGGGGTGTATGGGATGAGTGGTTTGGGGGAAGTAGGGTGTAGGAATGTTGGGTGAGGAGGAGAGGATGTAGTAGGCATGAGAGAAAGGTGGTATCAGGGTTGTAGGGGATGTAAAGGGAAGATAGTGTAGGAATGTAGTGGTTGTAAGGGCAAGTGGTGTAGGACAATGTTTCTTAACTCCAGTCCTCAAGTACCCCCAACAGGTCATGTTTTCAGGCTCTCCATTATTTTGCACAGGTGATTTGATCAGTTTCACTGCTTTAGTAATTACCACAGCCGTTTCATCTGAGGGAAATCCTGAAAACATGACCTGTTAGGGGTACGTGAGGACTGGAGTTCGGAAACATTGGTGTAGGGGAGGTAAGGGCAAGAGGGCATAGTTGGTGCAAGGATAAGAGGGTGTAAGGGGATGGGGATGCTGGGTGTTTAAGGGGATATAGGAGGTGTAATTTAACCCTCTGCACACATGATGTGTCCTTCCCTGAGGGTCACAGTGATGGAGCAGCTCCCCAAATTTTTCTTTGATTGGGTTGGCAGTGGGGATAAGGGCTTTAAAAAAATAAATATATATATATGCAGATACGGCTTGTCTTTTGAAGCTGCTGTGAGCTGCACTGTTCATACCTGGCACCAGTTAAAACCGACATAGGGTGATTACCATTGCCACTGACCTCACCAAGTGCCCTTGTAAGGCCTAACTGTTAATAGAGTAAGTTGTAAAGGAAACCTATCATGAGAGAATTATGGAGGCCGCCATTGCTGAGCATTCCTTCTGAAAATGCCAGTTGCCTGGTTGACATTGTAATGCATTGGCTTCAGTGCTTCTTGAGTCACTGAGATAAGAAATTCTGACTCTCATGCACCAGTGCCATGACAAGCTCATCCAGTGCCCGGGGCGAAGAAACCAAAACTGCACCCTGCCAATGTAGGTGCCCCCAATCGTCTTCTGCAGCTGGGATTCATAGTACTAGAACTACTTTGCAAGGGGCAAAAAAAAACAAACAAACTGAGAGGCCGATCACTTTAAAGACCTCTATGGCCAGTAACTGACCCGTGTTTATGTGCATTTTGGGTTTTTCGAGGTTTGATGTGGATGTTTAGTGTGAACAGACGGATGTAATATTGTTCCATAACTCATCACGTGTACTTTTTTTTTGGTGGAATTATCACCACCCCTTTCATCACTTTGTTCTTTATACAATGTTCCGTCTTCCTGCACACATCAAAGCTTTTTATTTGACATGTTCCCTCTTTATTTTCCGAGCTTGTATAACATTTTTTTACACGATGACAACTCGAGGAATGAATTTACACATTGTTTCATGCTGGCGCTGGTATCTGTCTGTTTTATGGTTCAGAAAATGCTTTCTTGTATGTGTTATGTATTGGGTGATGTGGACATTATTTTTTTCATAATCAAAGGGTAATCATAGCGAAGTTTTAGGAAGCATTATTTTATTATTGTCCTGGATGTAATTTTTTTTAAGTGATTTTCTTACTTTTACTTCTTTGTTGTTTCATGTTTTATTAATTGTGCTTCTTGCTGATTCAGGTTTGTAAATTCTCTCTGTAGCAGTCACTTGTATATCAGGAAAAGTCAATAGCATTCTTGCTTAAAGCGACTCTATTGCCTAAAAAAAAAAAAAAAAATATATATATATATATATATATATATATATATATATATATATATATATATATATATATATATATATATATATATATATATATATATATATATATATATATATATATTTTGCTTGCTTATCTGTCCCATGACCAATGGCTTTGAGATCTCTTGAAGAGCTACGCCGGCGGAAGAATAGTGGGATTCTGGCATCCCCTTCTTCACTCTTGACCCACTGGCTGCTATGTTGCTAGTAGGGAGTGAAAATCTTCCTTCAAATTTTGGTGAAAATCTAGGACTTTGCCAATTGGGTAAATGGATTGGGGTCAACCATCGGGGGAAGGTGAATTTGAGAAGATTTTTGTTGAGGATTTATTTGGTGTACAAACGGCTTCAACCACTTGACCTTCCAAAGATTTTACCCCCCCTTCATGACCAGGCCATTTTTTGCTATACGGCACCTCGTTATTTTAACTGACAATTGCGCGGTCATGCAACGTTGTGCCCAAACAATCTTTTTTTTTTTTCCCCACAAATAGAGCTTGCTTTTGGTGGTATTTGATCACCTGCCTTTTTTTTTTTTTTTTTTTTTTTGCGCTATAAACAAAAAAAGACCAACAATTTTGAAAAAATAAAAACAATAATTTTTACTTTCTGCTATAAAACATTTCTGATTGAAAAATTTTAAAAAAATGGAATTTCTTCATACATTTAGGCTAATATGTAATCTGCTACATGTTTTTGGTAAAAAAAAAATCCAGATAACGTATATTGATTGGTTTATGCAAATGTTATAGCATCTACAAACTATGGTTTATATTTGTGGAATTTTTATTTATTCTTATTTTTTTATACTAGTAATGGCGTCAATCAGCGACTTATATGGGGCCCGCGATATTGCGGCGGATAGTCGGACACCAACTGACACTTTTGACACTTTTTGGGAACCAGTGACACTAATACAGTGATCAGTGCTAAAAATATGCACTGTCACTGTACTAATGACACGGGCTTGGGAGGGGTTAACATCAGGGCCGATCAAAGGGTTAACTGTGTGCCTAGCCAGTGTTTTTGTGTACTGTATGTGCTGCTTTTACTAAGACAAGAGATGGATTTTATTCCCTTTGCAGGGACACAGAATCCATCCCCCCTGTCAGAATGGAGATCTGCCTTATTTTACATAGGAAGATCTCTGTTCTGTGTGTTTTACTGACAATTGGTGGGTGCCGGTGGACATCCAGTGTCCGGCACCCACAGATCGGCTTCTGCTGTGATTGTTTACAGCAGAAGCTCCCCGAACCCCCTGCAGGCGGGAGTGCAGAATAACATGTGTATATATATACAGTATGTGATCCTACACAGGAGGGCCGCTTTGCAATGGCGTCACTAGGGGGGGCCAGAGGGGGCCTTGATCCCCCCAACATTATGCTGTGCCCCACCATGTGCCCAGGACAGGAAGAGGAGGCTGGGGAACCCCACAGCGGCAGAACACCAGGGCCCGGAGGCAAGACAACCTTTGCAACCCTGATAGTTCTCCCACTGCTTTGGACCCTTATATTTTCTTGGTATGCTAGTGACAAATATCGCTTGTTTTCTGCCACCTGGGGGGGCCCCAATACAGTAGGAAGGGAGCTCACTGCAGAACATGTGAAAGGGCTGTTGCGGGATCATAGTAAAGGGCCCCAGGATATATATATATATATATATATATATATATATATATATATATATATATATATATATATATATATGATTGCATTTTATAGTTGCCCCCCTACTTTTGTCCCTGTCCCCCCATGTGCCCCCCCCCCCCCCTTAATATGAAAGCTGGAGACGCCACTGCCGCTTTGTAGCAGTAAATTTGCTATAGGGCGGTTCAAAACTGGTTAAAGGTCTCCTGAGGATACAGAAGCTCCTCTCAACCAGGACATGGACATGGACCTGTTCTTGTGCCAAAATATGTCCCCTCAGTTGCCTCATTATTTATTTATTTATTTGTTTTCAGAGAAAGGCAATATAAAAACAGAGAAAAAAGGGACAATAAAAATTTTAAAGCAAAAAAGGGAAATACACACACAAAAAAAAAGTATAAAGAACACTAGGGGTCTGTTTATAAATGTTTTCACACAAGATTTGTACAGCTTTCACACTGATTTGCAAACAAACTAAGCTTATCTAAATACACAAACATTATGATGATAATAAGAATAATAATACACCCTCCAAATAAAATAAAAAATTTTTTTTATAAAATTTCCCCAAGCAATTTAATGAGTGAAATAAAAAAAGTTTCAGCTTTGGTAAAATTCTGCAGATGGGTGAAATCTATTTCGCCAAAATGACTCATGCCTGCTCACTACCGTGTCTTGTAGTGATGTAGAGGCTGGTAGGCACAAGAGGCCAATGCAGGCATCCAACATTTGCGTACGTGTATTGGGTGCTGAGGATTCTTATGTCCGCATGGCGGTGTAGAGAAAAGATCTTCAGCACAGACAGCAGGACAGGTAAATATTTTACCTCTTAAATCTTTTTTTTTCTGCTGTAATGTCCATCCCTAGCCCAAACTTTTTTTTTTTTTTTTTTTTAAGTATTGTATAGAGTAGGGATGCTTTAGATTATAAACGTCTATACTCATGGCTCCCAACTGTCCCTGATTTCGAGGGACTGTCCCTGATTTGGAACAAAGTCCCTCTGTCCCTCTTCCCTCCTCATTTGTCCCTCATTTTGGTCTGATCTATATAGATGTATATAAAATGCACTATTTATCTATCAAAAAAGTGTTTCCCTGTTTCCCAATACCAAACCTTTTATCCAATTTCTATACTACTGCAATTGTAAATTTCTAAAGCCAATATAAAAGAATAGTAGTGGTAAAAAAAAAGCACTTGTGGGTTTTACTAACCTTCTTCTTTTATATACATATATATATATATATATATATATATATATATATATATACACATATATATATATATATATATATATATATATATATACATAAATATTCTTTTTTAAGGGTATGTGGCAGGGGGTGTGTCCTATGCCTACATACTTTTTACCTATAAGTGTCCCTCATTCTCATCTCAAAAAGTTGGGAGGTATGTATACTTTAACCACTTGCCGACCAGCCGCCGGCAGAATGGCGTTTCACCCTGTGGCCACTTTACCAAAAAATATGTAGAAGAATACATATCGGCCTAAACTGAGGAAAAAAATAGTTTTTTTCAATATATTTTTGGGGGATATTTATTATAGCAAAAAGTAAAACATATTGCTTTTTTTTTTCAAAATTGTCGCTCTTGTTTTGTTTATAGCGCAAAAAATAAAAAATGCAGAGGTGATCAAATACCACCAAAAAAAAGTTCTATTTGTGGGGAAAAAAGGACATCAATTTTTGTTTGGGTGCAACGTCGCACGACCGCGCAATTGTCAGTTAAAGCGACGCAGTGCCGAATCACAAAAAGTGGTCTGGTCTTGAAGAGGGTAAAATCTTCCAGGGCTGAAGCGGTTAAAAACTGTGTCACATTTATTTGCTCAGAACAAGTTAAGGTTTCCTAATCCCTGAAAGCAGAAAATGTTGCTTGCCTCTGACCTCTAGCCCTTGGCTGCTCTGCCTCCTAGTTTGAGAAATCCAAATGAGATCAAGAAAAAGAACGCCAGATGAGCATCTTAAAAGTCCATATTCATTTATTGGGACAACAGGACACATAAAAAATAGCCAATGTGTTTCGGGGCTTACAGCCCTTTCATCAGGGCTTACATCAGGGGTGCCCAACCGCTGGCTCGCTGAGCCCTCTGATGTGGCCCGCGACCTCCTGCTCTGGGATGGTGGGTTGACAAGCCCAGATCGCGGGTTGCCGACCTGCCATCCCAGAGCATCAGTGTTCTGAATGGAGCCGATGCTAGAGGAAGCGCGGCTGCGGAGGGAGGTGAGTCGCATAAGCCGATGCTTCCTGTATAGTGCCGGCTCCTCACAGGAGGAGTGATACCAATTGAGCTCCGCCTGGGACAGCAACAGCTGGCAATACCTGTAGCAAGGAAGATTCCTGAATGGAAGATTATTATTAAAGCTCAGTTTATATTATAAAATCACAATGTATATATGGGCATATCTCTTCTGCAGTGGTTACTGGGCTGCTTTTAAACTGACCTGCAGGTGCACCGCAGTCCACCTGCGTGTTACCTGCACTGAGCCATAGACTTCTGTTATTACCTACGGGTTTGGTGCACTTTTTAAAAAAAAGCCTACCAAAAATCCTAAATGCAGAAGTTTTGGTGACCTTTTAGAAAGTGCACCACACCAGCAAGATATAATAGAAGTCTATGGCAAAGTGCAGCTAACCCGCAGGAAAGCCACGGGTGCACTGTGCTGGTAAACTGCAGCGCATCAGTTTGAAAGCAGCCTTAGGCCCCTTTCACACCATCCGTTGCACTTGTCTGTTTTTCAGGCGGACCCAATCGGACCCTCCATTTACCTCTATGGAGTGACAGATGTAAACAAACTTGTGTCCGTTTACACCCGCCTACTTCCAATCTGATCTGCTAAAAAAAAAAAAAAAAAAAACAGAAGGGGGTCCATTCCCTTCCAACTGGGCGGATCGGAAGGAGGGCCCATAGAGTAGAGTGGGCTGTGTCTGTGTCCGCTCTGTATATGCAGACCTGCCATCTGCCCGCTCTGCTCACTGTGGCCTGCGACAGGTTACCAAGTAGCTTAAGTGGCCTTCGCTCTTCAAAAAGTTGGGCACCCCTGGCTTAAGTAAAAAAAGTAGATTGATACCCATAGGACTCATCTGAAAGACTCTTAGGCAAGGTTCTATATTGATCGTGATGAACGTGTGTTTGGGAATTATTCTGAAGGACTATCATTCTCCCCATTAATGGGATTTCCTCTTACATCCTGTCCTTGTGTCACTGGGGGGTCAAGACACTTTGGCAAACATACAGCTATCCTTTATTATCAGTTTATTCCCTTAACAAGTGGCCTACATTAATTTGTATTTGTATTGCGTTTTGATGGAACCATAAAAGAGAACAGAAGTATTTAGTCCAGCACCCCAATGACTCCCCTGCTGCGTAATCATCAGTAATAATTAATGCAAATTCTATAACTTGTATGTATTGTTTCCCAGGGTCACACGTTAAAGGCTCATGTAGTGATCTCTGAAAATCTGCAATGATTTTTTTATTGGCATATATAAAATATTTATGGTAATTGGTGAAAGAAAAACGAGAATCGCGTTTCCTGTAGGTTTCCCACCATAGTTGTAAAGTTTGATAGAGGAATAGAATGCACATATTCCTTCAATGGGTAGTGATGGTGGAAATCCACTTCTGTACTATTTACACTGATGTGCAGACTGAAGCCCAGCCATTTAGATATAATGTACTTAACATTGGTCTGTATACATTCATTCATATTTAATAAATGTTTAACGTCTCGCTCTATCAGAAAGAAACTGACTAAAAGTGCTGGAAACATTACAACCGTAATCTAAATTGCACTTCTGGCAAAAGGTAGAGCCAGTTCATATAATTGGTGTGCAGACAGTGGTCATGTGATTTCTACTAAACCTTTAGGGGAAATCTGCTAACTGGCCAACTCTGCCTGGACGTTGGTTCCAAAGGATCCCCCAAGAGGGACCACATTTGGTTACTGCTTTATTAAGGAGAATAAAAAAAAATACAAAATAAGATTAACATATTTATGCAAGTTATATACCTATAAAAGCTTCCCTGGTGTTGGCATCTAAAAGACCTGAGACTACTTGGAGCCACCATCTTGGATGTGATGTCAGCAGCCCCAGTGAGCAGCTTCAAAAATGGTTATGTAGCATGCTCCCTTAGGAACCGCTAATTTAATCATTTTTCTGGATCTAAAATGTTTAAATAGTTGGGTATCTCAACAACTCTGACACAGTCTTACCATAAACCATAAACAAACCACACAAATTTAAATTGTCATTACCTATATAAAAACAATATTTTAGACAATATTTTAGACAATAAATTCTAAAAGTTTACAATATTCATATTTCTTAACCCGCAATACACTAAAACAAGGAGTCTGGGCCCAGCTATACATAAAATGCAAAATATATATAAAATATATGAGAAAAGATTAAATAGTTCTCAGCTAGCTTAGGTGGGGCCCTTTTTGAAGGTATTTTTTAAACCATGAAATGTTGTTTATTTATTTCCTTCTTCTGTTATCTTCTGTCAAACTTTCCACTTTTTAGAAGTAACTTCATGAGAATTATCTCAATAGAAAGACAGCAGCGGAACCCAATGGCGCTTCACTGCTGTCTCAGCCAATGAGGAGGGAGAGTCCCGGGCAGCCCAGTCTCTCATGCAACATCGCTGGATCGAGATGGGGCTTAGGTAAGTATTAGGGGGGCTGCTGCACACAGAATGCATTAAGATAAAAATCCTTCTGCCTTTACAAACACTTTAATTCACCTGAATTTATTGCCTATGGTACCTAAACAAACTGTGGAAGGTTTCTCTGAGGTAACTGGCTGATGTCCTGTCTGCGGTAGTAACCGGCTAAAAGTATGCCTGAGGTATCTAGTTAAAAGTTCTGACTGATGATTTGTCTCTGAAGACCAAATAGAAGTGAGCAAGATTCCCCATACATCCAATGGCTTCTCTCAGAATACCGGAGGCTCCAGAATCAGAGCAGAAAACTGATTTGGTGATTGCGCAGTTTTTTTCACAGGCTCAGAGCTCCTGGTCGGTGCATTTTTTTCTCTCTCTCCGGGTCTCTACTCTCTCCCCCGGAACCTTGTAGAGCCACTCGCACATTCCTTTTTTTTTTTTGGGCTTCATCCCCTGTGGCCAGGAAGCCTCTCAAAAGACCACAGTTTATTTAGTGGTTGGGGCAGTGTGTCCTAGAAGCCACTCCCACACTACAAACATCTCTATCTTCATCCAGTGGCTAAGTGGTTAGTACTTCCGCCTGGCAGCACTAGGGTCATTGGTTCAAATTCCAACCACAGCACTACCTGCATGGAGTTTGCATGTTCTCCCTGTGCCTGCGTGGGTTTCCTCCGGGTACTCTGGTTTCCTCACACACTCCAAAGACATGCTGGTAGGTTAATTGGCTCCTGTCTAAATTGGCCCCAGTATGTGCATGTATGAATGTTCCCTTATAGCAGATTAAACAGCACAGTGCTTGTGCTGTCTAACCTGCCACTCTCTCTTAGCTGTAAAAAACCTGGCCGATCCTGCCTGTTCCTGTGCCCACCTCTGTGTCCTGACCACGGTAATCATGGCTGCTGAGCGATGATTACCGTGGTCAGGTTACGTGCCTTTGCCATCCGCAGCTCTCCTCCCTCCCCCTCATGTGTCTATGTGAGCTAACTTCACCCCCCCACCCCCTCCAGGCCGGTCACGTGACTCCCATCTCTCCTACTCCGATCCAGGGTTACAGTGGGAGGGGCTGAGCAGCCAGCAAGGCAGTCACCTGACCTCCATGGCTGACCTCAGAGGGAGATCCCAGCCCCTCCCACTGTAGTCCTGGATCGGACTACGAGAGCGGCCTGGCAGTCACGTGACCGGCCTGAATGTATCTGAAAAAAAAAAGGTATTTACAAGCTTCGATTTAAAAAAAACACAGAGTGTGTTATACCTCAATAAAACACAGGAGCTGGCAGTGAATGTCTGTTTAAAGGTAACGACCACTTTAAGGACCTTAGATTGTAAGCTCCTTGAGGGATTGATGTGAATGTACAATGTACCGGTATATGTAAAGCGCTGCATAAATTGACGGCGCTATATAAGTACCTGAAATAAAATAAATAAATGAATCCATCTCACACAAATATATTGCTGAGATCTCTCTTTTTATATTAAGTTCAACTAGCCTCCAGCTATAGTTATGAAGGAAGCTGAGCCTGCATAGACAATAATTAGACAATACCAGAAGAGAGGAGGGATGGCTATGATGTGTAAGGAGGAAGGAGGAGGGGGGTATCAGTACTTTCTGAAGTTCAAAGGCACATTGCAAGTCGATAACAAATTATCTATGGTGTGGAAATTGCTACAATATACCTACATTTTTTTTAAGTTAGTGACAAGGTCTCTTTAAGCTTTGGGGCCACCTTGGACCTCATCTGATACTACTGATAGTTGCTTGTTCATGGTACTTGTGATTCTTCCCAACATGAATTGCTGAAGGGTCAGGACTCCATTGCAGGTTAGAAAACATCAAATCTATAACATTGGGCTCAAAACCGTGGCCAGATGTGGCCCTTTGCTTGTTTTTATCCCACACCATTCCTCCCACTGATGCGAGACACAATTCTGCCAACTGACACCAATAATGGGGCACTATTCTTTCCCCTAATACCAAATGTAACAATGTTTACTCCAACTGATGCCAGGAATATTTCCTCTCCCGCTGGCCACAATCCGGTCCCTCTAAAGTCTGAAAGACAATAAACAGGCCCTTTCTATAGAAAGTTTGGAGACCCCTAATCTATAGCTTACATCAGTCAATCTAGCTAAGGTAGTATCTGCCAAAATTGCCATTACAGGCCCATAAACAACATAACTAGTAGCAGCTAGTCACATTCAAGTGGAATTATTCTGTAATGTTGAAGACGCTTCATAGTTTCTCAAAGCCACTTCTTCGGTTATATTGAGTGTCAAGAAGATACTCCAGCAATAATATCCACACAGGTAGCTAAAACACCTTAGTCTGATCATCATGGAAAGGTAGATGTTGATTGTCCAAGAACAGGATGAGAGGTTTTGAAAGTTGTGGAACCACCATGTTCTAGTTACACCATCTCATCCTTCACGTCAGGTAGTCTGCATAGGTGTCAATCATTCAATTCACATGGCTGAAGGTGTGAATTGTTGTCAAATTGCTGGGATAGAAATAGTACATAGGTGTTCATCCTTCAATTCACACTTTCAGCCGTGTGAGTCAAAGTATTAGCACCTATGCAGACTTCTTGTTACCAAGGATGGGATTATTTACCAGGACAATCAACATCTGCACGTTCTGTGGTGATCAGATTTAGGCGTTGGTGCAACCTGTGTGAATATAAATACTTCTTGACACTCATTACAACTAAAGAAGTGGCTTGAAGAATCCACAGAACATCTTCAACATTACAGAACATTTTCAGTTGAATGCGACTAACTTCAACTGATTCCATGATCCTGATGAATGAGAATCTTCACAGATATAAGAACACCATATACTTTCTAAGAACCTCACTGGAAACTTGAACCCAGGACCCCAGCCCTTCAGGGTCACAATGCCAACCTTGAAGCCTCCCATAGCTCATTGTTCAGGATTCTATTCAGGCAAAGAAAAGCATGTTGCTGAATAATCACCCATCTTCTGCAATAAGCAATTGTTTCTCTGTCAGCAGCCGAGGCGTGTGAGCGCCATACAATTCACTGAAATGTTCTGACAGAGTGCAGAGACGGTGCATTGTATGAATTGTCACAAGATGCTTCCGAGCAACATATGCAGAAGTTCAGCACTTTGTAACAAACAGCTTCCCGCTGTTGTCACCGATTTTGATTAGCTGTTATTAAAAAATACAAAAAGCTTTACAAAGCCACTTATGAATGTACAATGTGTCCTAAAAAAATTTAAGTAAGGTATTGTTTGCTGGACTCAGTGCATGCAAACAACTGAGTCTGGACATCCATTGTACTGATTAGAATATGTTTACACTTCAGGTTGAATTACGGGAACAACCTTTTGCCCTTCCTTAGCTACATGGGTCCCTCTCCTCTTCTATTGTCGGGGGGGGGGGGGCATCCAGAGCAGCATTGTCCTTATGGTAAGATTTTCTCATACACTAGCTATGGACCCTGCTAATCCATCTAGTGCAGCATTCTCAACTAAGGTTCCATGGAACCCTAAGGTTTCTCCAGAGGTTGCTAGGGGTTTCATCAGCTGTGGCTGGTTGACCTTCCATCTGATGGTGCCTTCATAATTCTGTGTCCAAAGCCACTTGGCAGAGCCAGCAGCATGATACCGATGATCTTTTTTTTAGCTGTCTTTAAGGGTGGCGTTGTGAACACCTCTATAGGAGGGGCATTGTTACCACGGACCACCAATGTAAAGGGCATTTTTCCCACTGACCACCTGTGTAAGGAGCATTCTTCCCACTGACCACGAATGTAAGAGGCATTCTTCCCTTTGTAATGTAAGGTGCATTCTTCCTGTAGGGGGCATTCTTCCTATTGGCCACTAATGTAAGGAGCATTCTTCCCATTGGCCGCCAATGTAGGGGGCATTCTTCCTATTATCCACTAATGTAAGGAGCATTCTTACCAATGATCACGAAAGTAAAAAGAATTCTTCCCACTGATCACCAATGTAAGGAGCATTCTTCCCACTGATCACCAATGTAAGGAGCATTCTTCCCACTGATCACCAATGTAAGGAGCATTTTCCCCACTGATCACCAATGTAAAGGGCATTCTTTTTATTATCTCCTGATGAACTGATTTTTAGAAGAGGTTCCCTGATACGTAAAAATTATTTCAAGTTTTTCTTGGGCGTAAAAAGGTTGAGAAAGGCTTCTACTTGACCGTGCACCGCACTCATAGGTCTTGGCAGAGGCCATGCACCACTGGTCTCCAACCCTATTTGGTTTTCTGGCTTTGATCCATTTAACTTTAGTCCTTGGTATATGTAAGGCTCTGCATTGTTGGGGGTAGGGAAGGTAGGGGGTTTCTCTATTTTTCTACTTTTTGTATGTAACCCAGGGTTTCTCATCCAGGGTTCCTCCAGAGGTCACTAGGGGTCCTCCAGAGCAAGTTTCCACCTCTCAGATTAATTACCACTGACACCATTGATCCTTTTAGCTATCTGTAAGGGGGGGAGGGGATTCTTCCCAATGACCACAGGTGTAAGGAGCATTCTTCCCACTGGCAATCACACTAATGTATCATGAGTTGTAGATACAGTATTTTTTAGAAGGGCTTCCCTGAGACAATAAAGTTTTTTCAATGGTTCCTTTGTGTTTAAAAGGTTTAGAGAGGCTGATGTATCCTCTTGTATTGTGCCCCCTAGTTCAGTTGAATTCATTTGAAAGACTCCTTGATTTGTACTATTTCACTTGTAAAATAAAAAGAATTAAAAAAAAATGCAAAGAGCTGCTGTGCCAGAGATCGATTCTAACCCTTATATTCCATTAGTGTTCGCTGCCTCATCAGATGAAACCATAACCAAAGAACATGCTATACCTTTATTGATTAAAGCTATAGGTTAAAGGGGATTTATCATTAGATGTATTTTTCATGTTAAGTATTCATAGTAATGTAACACTTCCAGGTATTTATTACCTCTCACAAGCATCACAGGACTCCTCCCGAACAATGCCTTCATCTGCTTTTGTTTCTAGAAGGATGAGGCCATCTTTGTTCTGGCATTATCCAGAGAGTCACCATTAGAGTTGGGTGAACAGTTCGGACCGAGCAAAAGTTTAGCCTAACATCTTAATCTGCAGGGTGTTCGGCGGGTGTTCTGAACCCTGATTGGGCCCTGCACAGTGCATTCTAAACCCCGATTGGGCAAAGCTTTGCCCAATCGGGGCGCAGTGAATAGCTGGTTGTTAAGGAGTGGGTCGGGAAGACAGCCGGGCATCCTTAACAATCGCTGAGTCATCAGCTGCCAATTCTGAAACCAGGGACGGAGCAGCATCCTAATTTTATCGCCAAAAATCCTGAGCTGAGATTGGCCGCACTCGCGCCACATGGCAAGTTTAGCACACAATCGCTGCGCCTCATTTTATTCCTCGAATCCAGATCATTTGTAGTGGAAGGCCCAGTCAAAGCCGACTGAAGCTCAGAACTTTATCTGTCTTATTTACAGATTACAAGTCAATTATGCCGCCTAAACCCGCTTTGTCTTTGTGGTCCTAACCTCTATGAGTTCGTTTTTTTTTTAATTTGGCAGTTAATTAAAAATATAATTTCACCAACGGGCCGTGTAGTCTCTCGAGCTGCTTGCTGCGCCGTACAGATAATGCTAAAGGAGCACAAATTAATTGGCGGGTTAAAGGGGCACCGTTACAAGAGGAATAAAAACTTTAATTAAAAGTTGCCACGCTTCAAAGCCTGCCAAGTTTCTTCTGCCTTACAGTTATAAGAAAAAAAAAAAAAAATAGGTGGCCTCCTCATCACCTGTTTTAACCCGTAAAAACCGGCACCACAATGCCGCAACCGCTGCATGTCAGCCTTATTCAGCTGAATGGATTATGTTTGATGGTAGTGCCTGCCAAAATTAACTAGGGGGAGGGATAATTTTTGGCAAGATTGCAGCTGCAGCATATCTATTACTTCTGTCCGCTGAAAATCAAGGAATCTGGACAGCTGCACTCTGCAAATAGAAGCATTCAACTACAGCACCTTGACACAGTGGGTACAGAGGGGAAGGTCAACGCGTTTCACGCTATTTCAGTGCTTACTTATGACTTAGTCATGAGTAAGCGATAAGAAAGTGTGAAACGCGTCGACCTCCTCTGTCCCCACCGTGTCAAGGTGCTGTATGTGAGTGCTTTTATCGTTTAATAAAAGTGGATACTGTTTGCAGAGTGCAGCCATCCAGATTCCTTGATTTTCTACAAGTACAGTTGCACAAACCGGGCTTGCACCTGTTCTGTTTGCGGGAGGTGCTGAGGATTGCAGATGTGGGCTTGAATGGGGTGGTGGCTCCTTGTTCATTTACTTCTGTCCGCTGCTTTTTGCAACTGAAGAGGGAGCAGTTAGGGGATGGTAAAAACGTGCCTCAACAGCATTTTTGTAGTGCCCCCCAAATGCAAGTGTAAACACAGCCTAACGCCACTGGAACACACCGTGAGCTTGACAGCCTAAACACCTGGGAACAATTGAAATTGTGGATCTTATGGCCAACCATAGGTGTGCGCACAGGGTATGCCAGGTGTGCCTGGACACACCCCAATCACCCCGTTTGCATGAGCATTATTGCTCTGTGTAGCAGTGGGGAGATGGGAAAGATCTCCCACTGAGCAACTCTGCTTAAGACCCCTTTCACACTGAAGGCGCTTTTCAGACGTTTTAGCGCTAAAGATAGTGCCTGTCAAGCGCCTGAAAAGCGCCTCTTAAGGCTCCCTAGTGTGAAAGCCTGAGTGCCTTCACACTGGGGCAGTGCGCTTGTAGGATGGAAAAAAAAGTCCTGCAAGCAGCGTCTTTTGGGCGGTGTGGGAGCAGTGCTTTACCGCTAGCGGCGGGCGGTCTTCAGTGTGAAATGGGTCTAAAGGAGAAGTGCGGAAGCATTCTACCTCACTCTGAATCTGCAGGCAGAGAGACTATGCGCTGTCAGGGCAGAGTGCCACGAGGAAGACCTATGTGCAATATATATACATTTATTTATATATATATATATATATATATATATATATATATATATATACAAAATACAGTTGTGCTCATAAGTTTACATACCCTGGTAGAATTTATGATTTCTTGGCCATTTTTCAGAGAATATGAATGATAACACAAACACATTACTCATGGTTAGTGTTTGGCTGAAGACATTTATTATCAATCAACTGTGTTTACGCTTTTTAAATCATAATGACAACAGAAACTACCCACATGACCCTGATCAAAAGTTTACATACCCTGGTGATTTTGGCCTGATAATATGCACACAAGTTAACACAAGGTAACCATCCTCACCTGTGATCAATTTGCTTGTAATTAGTGTGTGTGTATAAAAGGTCAATGAGTTTCTGGACTCCTGACACGTTATGTGTGGTAAAATGCTTGCGCATAAATTTGCGTGTGTTGTTGTGCCATTAATTTTTAATCCCAATGCACTGTTGGGAGATTGTGACGTCACGCCCCTCCTCTTCACTTCCTCCATTCAGAGAACGCCTTGTATTCATTAAGAAAAATGCAAGGTGTCCCGTGGCCATGCCAGGCAAGTGATTCTCTGTGGTTACTAAGTAGAAGGTCAGCAGCTGGCCCAATGTAAGTACTGTATGCAAAATATATCATCACTGGAGATCAGCTTTAATGACTATCCTAATTAAAGTGGAACTATAGTCATAAAATTCCGTTCTGCTAGTTGACTTCAGGCTGGCCCCTTTTGCAAGTATAGCCATGTAAAACATTAAAAATAAGTGTTTATGCTGTTTAATTTTCATTTTGGTGCCATGATTATTAATATGGAATGTATGTTCCTTGCTAAAGAACATTATTTTTTATCAATTTGTTATGGGTAAAGTTCCGCTTTAACCACTTGCGTACCTGTACATCATTTGGCTTTAAGTGGTTGTACCGGGATGATGCCTGCAGCTGTACCGTTTTTTTTAGAGCCGACGTTCGGCTTTCTTGTAATAACAGCCGATACGGACACCCCCCCCCCCTTCCACCGCCTTTCCCGTCTCACCGGGAGACCCGAGACACCAGCTGGCACGTTTGCCGGCTGTCCAAAGACTTGACCGAAGCCGGATTCGGCTTTGATCGGGTCTCGGATGTAGTAACCCGGAAGCAACGTTACAACGTCGCTTCCGGTTTACTTGGCAGCCAACGGCACCAATTATTAAAAAAATCTACAGTATTCAAAAACACCAATCTTTTGGCGTTTTGAATACGTTCAAGTGCAGAGTAGGGGTTTGGGGTCTTTTAGACCCCAGATCCCTCCATAAAGAGTACCTTTCACTGCCTACTACTGTCACAATGGATGTTTACATTCCTTGTGACAGCAATAAAAGTGATCAGATTTTTTTTTTTAAAGGGACAGTGTGAAAATAAAAAAACAAAATAAAATAAATAAGGAAAAACAAAACAAAATTATTAAAGTGCTATATCCCTACGTGCTCGGGCACCAAAGCAAGCGCATACATAAGTTGCGCACCCAAATGTAAACAGTGTTCAAACCACACACGTGAGGTATCGCAATCGTTAGAGTGAGAGCAATAATTCTAGTGCAAGACCTCCTCTGTAACTCTAAACAGGTAACAGTTAAAAAAATGTAAAGCGTCTCCTATGGAGATTTATAAGTACCGTAGTTTGTTGCCATTCCATGAGCATGCACAATTTTAAAGCATAACATGTTTGGTATCTATTTACTCAGTGTAACATCATCTTTCACATTATACAAAAAAATTGGGATAACTTTACTGTTTAGTTTTTTTTTATGCATTGGAGTGTATTTTTTCCCCCAAAAATTGAAAGACCACTGCGCAAATACAGTGTAACATTAAAATATGAAGAAGTCAAACGTGACGAAACTTGTCGGAGGCGGGGCTGTACGGCAACCTATCATCCAAGATTCACTTGTGACGTGTTGCGTTGAGCTGGTTGTGTAATCCGTGGGTCGGCGGCTATCTCCTCGCGCTGCTGAGGATCCAACGAGGGGACAAGGGTGAGGTTAACACTGCATCCTGGGTCCGCCGTGACCATTATTCAACACCACAGTCGCAACATTATTCGTTCACGTTCATGCTTGGTTTTAATTTATTTATGTGAGTACAATGATTGAGGATTTGTTAGCAGTCTTTTAATAAATGTTTATACGTTATCACACTATGGGAGGCATTATCATTTCTTTCATGTGGTTATGATGGATGAGCTCTGCTGACTGAAGGACACCTTCTGCTGCAATACAGTCTCATTTCTGTGATTAGTCCTTGGGGGGGCTATATTTCTGCTTATTGGCCGAGCATGAGAGTGCAAGGCATATCTTTCCGGTGAGTGCTCCATAAGAGTGGATCGCGTTCACGGATGGTGTGGTGGAAGATAATTTATTGCATGAAAAGTTTTTTCATCCACTTTACTGGCACTAATTACTCTGCATGGACTTGATTTAATCCATTTTTTGTTCAGCTCTTTTTTTTTTTTACATTTATATCACTGATTTTTCATGAACTATTGTCACTATCCATATGTTTAATTGTTCATCTTTATGTCACTGTGTGATTACAGTGATCCCCACCTGCAAAGGGAAGGGTTTATTTGATTGCCATTATTTATATATATTTTCTTCTATCAGCAAAGAAAAGGTTAACACTTTCCCTGTTTATAGACCCACTTTCACTTTTTTGTATTTGCGATTTAGCGCCACTACTTCTATTGAAGATTGTTCACTTTATTTAAATTATTTTTACACTAGTTGGCAGCTGTTATTTTCACCATTTATTAGTACCCATTTTTTTTAGTTTGTCCATAAGCGCAGTGGGGGGCCATTTTGGTGCCTGGTTGCGCGGCACTTGAACACCGTTTTTTAAAATTAAAATTTGCAATGACGGCCATTTTATTCTCTAGGGTCTCTGCTAAAAAAAAAAATATACATAATGCTTGGGGGTTCTAAGTAATTTTCAAGCAAAAAATACTGATTTTAACTTGTAAGCAACAAATGTCAGAAATAGGCCTGGCCTTCAAGTGGTTAAAGGGCCATTTTTTTTAAATGATTTTTTTAAATGACAAATGTTTTTTTTATTTTTTTATTTTTTTGCATTTTAAGAGGTCCTGTCGTGCTTTTTTTCTATTACAAGGGATGTTTACATTCCTTGTAGTAGGAATAAAAGTGACAATTTTTTTTTTAAAAACAGTGTAAAAATAAAAAATAAAAGGTAAAAGAAAATAAGAAAAAAATTATCTTTTTAAACGTGCCACGTCCCGACGAGTTCGCGTGCAGAAGCGAACGCATACGTGAGTAGCGCCTGCATGTGAAAACGGTGTTCAAACCACACATGTGAGGTATCGCTGCGATCGGTAGAGTGAGAGCAATAATTCTAGCACTAGACCTCCTCTGTAACGCAAAACATGCAACCTGTAGAATTTTTTTAAACGTTGCCTATGGAGATTTTTAAGGGTAAAAGTTTGTCGCCATTCCACGAGCAGGCACAATTTTGAAGCATGTCATGTTGGGTATCAATTTACTCGGCGTAACATTATCTTTCACAATATAAAAAAAATTGGGCTAACTTTACTGTTGTCTTATTTTTTAATTAAAAAAAGTGTATTGTTTCCAAAAAAAGTGCGCTTGTAAGACCTCTGCGCAAATACGGTGTAACAGAAAGTATTGCAAGGACTGCCATTTTATTCTCCAGGGTGTTAGAAAAAAAATGTATAATGTTTGGGGGTTCTAAGTAATTTTCTAGCAAAAAAAACAGTTTTTAACTTTTAATTTTTAATTTTTAAATCTCAGAAAGAGGTTCGGTCCTTAAGTGGTTAAGAGCTGTGGGCGGAAGTGACGTTTTGACGTCGCTTCTGCCCTGCATTGTTATGGAGACGGGTGGGGGCCATCTTCCTCTCACTCGTCTCCATACCTAACAGAAGAGGACGTGATTGCCTCTGCCACTGCCAACGGCTCTGGAAAGCGGCAGAGGGTACCGGATCACGGCGGGAGGGGGTGGCCCTTTCCTGCCGCTGTTAAAAGTGATCTCGTGGTGAATCCACCGCTGAGACCACTTTTATCTTGTAGCGGACCGCCCGCTGAAGAAGAGGATACCGGGGTTATGGCAGCTGGCTGCTGCCATAACAACGATATCCTCCTTCAAACAGCCGACGTAAAACTGCGGCGGGCGGTCCGTAAGTGGTTAACTACAGGTGTTTTGTGTTAGGTGTTTAATTTGATATACGCCTTTAAATAGCTTGTATTGTGAGCATTTCAATTGTTGTGAACAAGCACGGTTCTTTTCGTTTGAAACGCATCAACTAATCATCATTGCAGTTTTGTCTGGCTCATGTCAATAAAGAAATTTCTACAGCATCCTTTGGATTCGAGTGTGCGATCAATTTTCTTCTCTTCTTAACATTACTCATGGTGATGAGCCGGGATTAGCACCTTGGACCGGGTGTGTCCATTTCTTTGCCTGAAGCGGTGTGTGCGCCCTTGTTCTGTTGCCCTTCGGAATGCCCTTCCAGCGCAGCACCATTGTCTATTGCAATGGAGTACCCCACTCACTTGCTTATATCAATAACTTCTCTGTACATTGTAATCTGCAGCCTCCGAATAGACCTGTGCTGTGCGTTCAGCCATGATGCTGTTGTACTTGTAGGTATAATTATGTTTCTGTCATCGCCCCCTGATAAATGTAGTTGGACCCAGACCTTGGAGAATGCTGTGACATGACGGAGCTAAGAAGGTCATGTGTGATTAGATCTCCTCCTTAAGAGTCAATTACCTGATAAGTTGTGGTTAGAGGCTTTGTTCTCTGTGTGAAGGAGGTATTAAACAGAAAACTCTAAGCAGCAAGTAGAATCAATCCATTTTCATTCCCCTGTGTATGTTTGGGACTTTGGATAGAGGGACTCGGTCAGTGGAAGGGTGATGGCATGGTGAAAAGTGTGGTGTGGTCAAATCATAAAGAACGCAGTTATTGTATCTCTGTGTCATCTTCTGTACCATCAGCCCATGCTGGCTCCTATCCTATCGTCTCAAATTTGTTGTGTCGGACGGGTTCCCGTCACAGTTTGTTGTGTTGCACTGGCCCCTCCATTACAGTTCCTCTGCGTCACACTGGTCCCAGTCACAATTGCTTTGTATAACACTGATCCTCTATCACAGTTCAGCTGCGTCTCATTTGCCCATTAAAGTTCCTCTACGCCATACTGGTTCCCAGTCACAGTTCCACCATTTACACTGGCCCCCCGTCGCAGTTCTGCCTGGTGACACTGCCCCCCCAATTACAGTTCCTCTACATAACACTGGCTCCCAGTCACATTTCATTGTGTCATTCTGGCCCCATCACAATTCTACCAGATCACGTTGGCCCATGTCAAAGTAATGCCATGTCGCATTGGCCTCTTTACAGTTATACCAATCACACTTGCCCTCGTCACAGTGCCACCATTCACACCGACTCCCTGTCGCAGTTCTGCCATATTACACTGGCCCCATTACAGTTCCACCATGTCACGATGTCCCCATCACAGCTCCACCATGTCACGATGTCCCCATCACAGCTCCACCATGTCACGATGGCGCCATCACAGCTCCACCATGTCACGATGGCGCCATCACAGCTCCACCATGTCACGATGGCGCCATCACAGCTCCACCATGTCACGATGGCCCCATCACAGCTCACACAGTTTCACACTGGCCCCCGTCATAGTTCCACCAGTGACATTGGCCCCCCTTCACAGTTCCACCAATCACACCGTCCCCCTATCGCAGTTCTGCCATGTCATGCAGGCCCTCAGCATGGTTTTATCATCTAAATTGGTCCCCGTCACAGTTTCACTGTATCAATTGGCTTTCCCACAGGTCTGCCATGTCACACTGGCCTCTCTAGGTAACACTGGCTCCCAGTCACAGTTTATTGTGTTGCACTGGTCCAATTACAGTTCTGACAAGTCACGCTGGTCCCCCTCACTGTTCCAAGATGTCACATTGGCCCCTTCACATCTTCACGGTGTCACACTGGCTCCTGTCGCAGTTCCACCAATCACACTGCCCCACTATCGCAGTTATGACATGTCATACTGCCCCCCCCCCCCATTACAGTTCCTCCAAGGTACCTGTCAGAGTTTGTTGTGTCATAATGGCCCCATCACAGTTCTGCCATGTCACATTGGCCCTTTCACAGCTCCACTGTGTCACACTGGCCCCCTGATACAGTTATTCCATGTCACACAGACCCCACAGTTTCGCAATTTCCATTGGTCCTCTCTTACAGTTCCACTGTGTCAGTTGGCCTCGTCACAGTTCCACCAATCACAACGGCCCCCTGTCGCAGTTCTGCCATGTCACACAGGCCTTCAGCACAGTTTCACAATTTAAATTTGTCCAAATGTCACAGTTCCACTGTATCTATTGGCTTCATCACAGGTCTGCCATGTTACACTGGCCCTCCATCACAGTTCCTCTACTTCACATTGGCTCCCAGTCTCAGTTCATTGTGTCACAATGGCCCCATCACAGTTCTGCCACATCACACTGGCCCCTTTCAAAGTTCTGCCATACCACACTGGCCCCATCACAGTTCAGCCAGGTCACACTGGCCCCTTTCAAAGTTCTGCCATATCACACTGGCCCCATTACAGTTCTGCCAGGTCACACTGGCCCCTTTCAAAGTTCTGCCATATCACACTGGCCCCATTACAGTTCTGCCAGGTCACACTGGCCCCCCGTCAAAGTTCTGCTATATCACACTGGCCCCATCACAGTTCTGCCAGGTCACACTGGCCCCGTCACAGCTCCATTGTCACACTGGCCCCGTCAGTTTCAGCAATCACACTGGCCCCTGTCACAGTTCCACCAATCACATTGGCCCTTGTTACGGTTTCACCAATCACACCGGCCCCCTGTCACACAGGCCCTCAGCACAGTTTCGCAATTTAAATTGGCCCCTTTCACAGTTCTACTGTGTCCATTGGCCTCGTCACAGTTCACAGTAAATCTGCAATTTACACTGGCCCCCTTCCCAGCTCCACAGTGTTGCATTGGTCCTTGTCACAGTTCCGCACTTCACATTGGCCCTTGTTAGTTCTGTTAGGTCACTTTGGCCCCATCGCAGCTCTGTCACATTACTCTGGCCCCCATTACAGCTCTGCCACATCACTCTGGCCCCCATTACAGCTCCGTTTAACATCAATGTCTGGTCACAGCTCTGCCATGTGACACAGGCCCCCCTTCGCGGCTCTCCACCATGGCTGTTATGTCCTACTGGCCCCCATCGCAGCTCTGCCATGTCACACTGGTCCCCTGTCACACTGAAATAACTTATATTTCACTTTTGGATGGATTGACTTGTCACAGAGAGAGCTCAACCAACCTAACGCTGACTCCGGAATATCCATCCAAACTGACACGGAGAACTGCTCTATCCTCCCGGCCACACTAATATATGCAGAAGATTAAACCCGCCGTCCCCTGTGTCCAGAAATGATACATGGACTGGAAGATAACCCGTCAGTTAAATGACAGCTGGGGAGATAATAATTTGGATTTTGGCCCCCGTCTGACCTTTATACAGCAGTCAAGGTGAGCTCAGAGGAATTACTCCGGGCCTTGATGTTTGCAGTTCAATAATAAGGATGTTCTATTTCATCATGTGTACATCTTCAGTGTAATTAAGTTTTGTTAAAGTGTCAGGGGTTCCTTTTGGTGGTACGGTATTTCCAAACCCTGCCTTCTTCTCACTGACTTGTATCAATGAAACCACAATGTATGTTTTACCGCGTTACATTTCTGAGTAATCCTTTTTTGGGAAATTTATTTTTTAGTTTATTTTATTGTTTAGTTTAGACTTTTATATTTTGGGTTGTGCTTCATAAATGTAGCAATTACCCTCGAAGGAGCCACTGATGTATGGGCCCCCTGGTTCGAGATGACAACAACCTTTCTGGTAATGGCACATCCTCTGACATTTCAAGGCCAAATAAAGAGGATTAATTTGGAAAATACTCCCAAGGAGGCTACAAAACAGTATACCGTATATACTCGAGTAGAAGCTGAGTTTTTGAGCACATTTTTTTGTGCTGAAAATGCCCCCTCGGCTTATACTCGAGTCAAGCACTTTTCTGCAGCAGAGAATGAGATTTTCTGAACCCAATTTGGGGCCCCGTATCTCGGGGCCACTTAGTGCTAGGAACTCCAGCTTTGGATATGTTGTAGTGCTAGTTCCACTGGGTTTGCACACTAAATTTGGGGTTCCTAGCACCAAGTGGCCCTGAGATACGGGGCCCCAAATTTGGTGTGCAAACCCAGTGGAACTAACACTACAACATATCCAATCGGATATGTCATTCTCTGCTGCATAAAAGTGCTTGACATTTTCCAAACTGATTTGGGGCCCCGTATCTCGGGGCCACTTGGTGCTAGGAACGCCAGCTTTGGATATGTTGTAGTGCTAGTTCCACTGGGTTTGCACATCAAATTTGGGGTTTCTAGCACCAAGTGGCCATGAGATATGGGGGGCCCAATTTCGTTCAACTGTGTCCATCTGCAGCAATATCATTTTGGGACCCTTTGGGTGACCGTGCCCGTGGGACCAGCGGACTCGATGTCTGCCGGTCTCCCGGTGATCGTGTCGCAGAGCCTCAGAACGGAGAAGTGCCTATGTAAACAAGGCATTTCCCTGTTCTGCCTAGTGTCATGACAGAGATCACTGCTCCCTGTCATCGGGAGCAGTGATCGCTGTCATGTGACTTGAAGCCCATCCCCCCCAACAGTTAGAATCACTCCCTAGGACACACTTAACCCCTTCATCGCCCCCTAGTGGTTAACCCCTTCACTGCCTGTGTCATTTACACAGTAATCAGTGCATTTTTATAGCATTGATCGCTGTATAAATGACAATGGTCCCAAAATAGTGTCAAAAGTGTCCGATGTGTCCGCCATAATGTCGTAGTCCCGATAAAAATCGCAGATCGCCGCCATTACTAATAAAAAAAAAATAATAATAAAAATGCCATAAATCTATCCCCTATTTTGTAGACGCTATAACTTTTGCGCAAACCAACCAATATACGCTTATTGCGATTTTTTTTTTTTTTTTTTTTACCAAAAAAATGCAGAAGAATACATATCGGCCTAAACTGAGGAAAAAAATTGTGTTTTTTTTATATTTTTGGGGGATATTTATCATAGCAAAAAGTAAAAAATATTGCGTTTTTTTTTCAAAATTGTCGCTCTTTTTTTGTTTATAGCGCAAAAAATAAAAACCGCAGAGGCGATCAAATACCACCAAAAGAAAGCTCTATTTGTGAGAAAAAAAGGACGTCAATTTTGTTTGGGTGCAACGTCGCACGACCGCGCAATTGTCAGTTAAAGCGATGCAGTGCCGAATCACAAAAAGTGCTCTGGTCAGGAAGGGGGAAAAATCTTCCGGGGCTGAAGTGGTTAAGCTTATTTTTAACGATTCTCAAAAACAAGTATAATTAACGTCAGTGCTGACCAAATACAGAACATCAACTGTATAGAGCCTCCAGCATCACAGGGGGAACAAACCATCACCCGACTAAACGGTCAACAGTGTCAGAGCTATTGACCTAGTCTGGTAGACATTGGATCACATCCAAAGCGGAATAGGGTAGGCATCGAAAGATAAGAATCTAGAATACCAGAATGTGGGAGATCAATCACCATAGATTCTAATAGTCTATGATAGCTTACAAAAGGCATATCTATATATGTAGTGAATAAGTAGGGCAGAGGATGGCCATTTCCCCTAACATTCATAAAAGTCCATACAAATAGGCATATCACACACACAACCTCAATACCTGAAGGCAAACAGATACCCAAATACAAATCAGCCACAGCAACAGTTAAACCCCTGTATACACAACCATCAAACACTTACCTCCAACCAACCAAAAACCACCCCATTCAACAACCACATACATACATAATGACAATAATACACCACATCATACACCGACAACATCACCCACACAATGACCTAACAACCTCAGTCAATGAACAATGCTACCACAAATATGCACTACTGTCAATGTCCACGAGTGTCCATGGCCACCACCCCCCCTCCCCCCTTTACACTAAACCCATAATCATGGGGGGGTGGTGGTTATGGGAGATGGGGGTGTTGGGTTGCGATTGAGTGTGGTAGATTATGGGTTTAGTGTAAAGGGGGGAGGGGGGTTGGCGTCCATGGACACTCGTGGACATTGGAAGTAGTGCATATTTGTGGTAGCATTGTTCATTGACTGAGGTTGTTAGGTCATTGTGTGGGTGATGTTGTCGGTGTATGATGTGGTGTATTATTGTCATTATGTATGTATGTGGTTGTTGAATGGGGTGGTTTTTGGTTGGTTGGAGGTAAGTTTTTGATGGTTGTGTATACAGGGGTTTGACTGTTGCTGTGGCTGATTTGTATTTGGGTATCTGTTTGCCTTCAGGCATTGAGGTTGTGGGTGTGTGTGTGATATGCCTATTTGTATGGACTTTTGTGAATGTTAGGGGAAATGGCCGCCCTCTGCCCTACTTATTCACTACATATATAGATATGCCTTTTGTAAGCTATCATAGACTATTAGAATCTATGGTGATTGATCTTCCGCATTCTGGTATTCTAGATTCTTATCTTTTGATGCCTACCCTATTCCGCTTTGGATGTGATCCAATGTCTACCAGACTAGGTCAATAGCTCTGACACTGTTGGCCGTTTAGTCGGGTGATGGCTTGTTCCCTCTGCGATGCTGGAGGCTCTATACAGTTGATGATCTGTAATTGGTGAGCACTAATGTTATTATACTTGTTTTTGAGAAATGTTAAAAATAAGCTTAAATCTGTATAACTGTGACTGTAATGCCCCGTACACACGGTCGGATTTTCCGATGGAAAATGTGTGATAGGACCATGTTGTCGGAAATTCCGACCGTGTGTGGGCTCCATCACACATTTTCCATCTGATTTTCCGAGACACAAAGTTTGAGAGCTTGCTTTAAAATTTTCCGACAACAAAATCTGTTGGAATCTGTCGGAATTTTCCGATCGTGTGTACACAAATCCGACGCACAAAGTGCCACGCATGCTCAGAATAAATAAAGAGATGAAAGCTATTGGCCACTGCCCCGTTTATAGTCCCGACGTACGTGTTCTATGTCACCACGTTCAGAACGATCGGATTTTCCGACAACTTTGTGTGACCGTGTGTATGCAAGACAAGTTTGAGCCAACATCCGTCGGAAAAAATCCATGGATTTTGTTGTCGGAAATGTCCGATCAATGTCCGACCGTGTGTACGGGGCATAACTGTGAAAGACATAATGATGTTTTTTTTGTAATTTGATTGATAGACCTAGGTGCACGTAGAGTTGCCTTGAAGAAGCAGAGTTGTGGCTCTGCAAAACGTGTCAGATCACTCCATGCACCAGAACTTTTCAAGTTTTTATTGGATCTAAGTATCATTATTGGCAGCTTGCCATATGTTCACAGAATTATTCGTCAATCTTTTACAATGTGTTTTTTTTTAATGGATTTCTGTATTCATAAAATTATATTTTTAATTATGTTGTTTCCCTGTGCTTCCCTCAGTGACACATCCTTTAAAGTCCCCTTGCATTTATGGGAACTTATTTAGGCCCCTTTCACACTGGGGCGGGGGCGTTGTCGGCGGTAAAGCGCCGCTATTGTAAGCGGCGCTTTACCGTCGTTATTCGCCCACTAGCGGGGCGGTTTTACCCCCCTTTAGCGGCCGAGAAAGGGTTAAAAATCACCGCAAAGCGCCTCTGCGGAGGCGCTTTGCCGGCGGTATAGCCGCGCCGTCCCATTGATTTCAATGGGCAGGAGCGAGGAAGGAATGGTATACACTCCGCTCCTTCACCGCTCCGAAGATGCTGCTAGCAGGACTTTTTTTACCGTCCTGCTAGCGCACCGCTCCAGTGTGAAAGCCCTCGGGGCTTTCACACTGGAATAAAAGCAGCGGCACTTTCGGGTCGGTTTGCAGGCGCTATTATTAGCGCAAAAGTGCCCGCAAACCGCCCCAGTGTGAAAGGACCCTTATGGGTTCTCTTGAACTTACACTGAAAATAAGGATGTGGATATGTATGAGTATTACCATAATTGCCACAATGAAACCTCAAGTGTGTGTGTATGTGTATATATATATATATATATATATATATATATATATATATATATATATATATATATATATTCCTAGATTGTAGGCTCTAACGAGCAGGGCTCTCTGATTCCCCCCTGTATTGTAATTGTACTGTCTGCCCCATGTTGTAAAGCGCTTCGCAAACTGTCGGCGCTATATAAATCCTTTATAATAATAATAATTATATATATATATATATATATATATATATATATATACAGTATCTCACAAACGTGAGTACACCCCTCGCATTTTTGTAAATATTTTATTATATCTTTTCATGTGACAACACTGAAATAATAATAATAATAAAAAATTTAGCTGGTTAAAGCCCCACACTTTGCCCATGCAGTTAAAATCAGTAAATTAGGTAATGCACAATTCCTGCTGGCTAATCTGCTAAAGCCTAATGATAGAATTGCATGGCTCAGATTTTTTTTTTTGTTCTGCCTTTTCATTTTAAGAGAATCAATAAATAGTCAATTACAGGGCTTTTATTAAGGTTTATGACATGTGACCCGGGCCAAAGTGTTAAATAATAAATAAATGACAGCTGGTACCACTCTCTCTCTCTCTCTCTCACTCTCCTCCATGCAATTACTGTAGAGCAGACTGTCAAGTGGGCTTGGTTGGCTCCCATAATGCGTTGCAGGACTATGGGATTTCATCTTCAAAGTGGAGATTTATACAAGCTTGAAGTATATTGGTTGTCATCAATATTATATAGAGCAGATAATATACATGGTACTAGCTCTGTAATATTTTCTTACATCGTTTTTTTTTTTTTTCAGCCGTAACTATTCATCCATTCAAAGGAGAACTACCACTTCAGCTCTAGGCCTTCTTCTGTCACTTTTCTTTACATGTAACAATCAGTATTTTTTTGATAGAAAAAGTCTTAGAAGCCTCAAACGTTATATATTTTTTATAAAGCAGAGGCCCTAGAGAGGAAATTGGTGGGTTTTGCAATTTTTTATGTCACGCTGTATTTGCGCAGTGCTTTTTCAATTGCAAATTTTTTGAAAAAATATTTTTTTTTCACTTTTACCACTTGCCGACCAGCCAGCGTCGTTATATACGGCGGTAGGTCGGCTCTCCTCCATAGCTGTACGGCGGCTCGCACAGGCGTAGTTGCGGGAGCGTGCCCGTGGGTCAGGTGGACTCGATGTCTGCTAGCGACCCGCAATCGCCTAGCACAGAGTACCTAGTACTTGCTTTTGATGAAGGGCTAAGGCCGAAACGCGTCAGTATTTTTGGATGATGTTATTGCTGTAATGCTCAAATAAATATTTTCTATGGAGAAGCTGCCAAGTTGCCGGCCTGTACTTTCTATGCCTAGTACAGAGGCAGAACAGGGATCTGCCTTTGTAAACAAGTGGATCCCCGTTCTGACAGGGGACGTGACAGAGATCTACTGTTCTCAGTGATCAGGAACAGTGATCTCTGTCATGTTCCAGTAAGCCCATCCCCCCTACAGTTAGAACACACCTAGGGAACACACTTAACCGCTTGAGTGCACCCTAGTGTTAACCCCTTCCCTGCCAGTGTCATTTATACATTTTTTATAGCACTGATCAATGTAATAATGTTCACTGGCCCTCAAAAAGTATCATTTGGGGTCAGATTTGTCCGCCGCAATGTCACAGTCCCACTAAAAATCGCAGATCGCCGCCATTACTAGTAAAAACAATAACAAAATAAATAAAAGTCCCTAAATCTATCCCAGAGTTTGTAGACGTGATAAGTTTTGCGCAAACCAATCAATATAACCAAATAATGCATTTGGGTGGCAAAAATATGAATGCAATCTATAGACTGGGGGGAGAACCTCTGGGGGAATCTAGGATGGAAAAGGACCTGGGGGTCCTAGTAGATGATAGGCTCAGCAATGGCATGCAATGCCAAGCTGCTGCTAATAAAGCAAAAAGAATATTGGCATTAAAAGGGGGATCAACTCCAGAGATAAAACGATAATTCTCCCGCTCTACAAGACTCTGGTCCGGCCGCACCTGGAGTATGCTGTCCAGTTCTGGGCACCTGTCCTCAGGAGGGACGTACTGGAAATGGAGCGAGTACAAAGAAGGGCAACAAAGCTAATAAAGGGACTGGAGGATCTTAGTTATGAGGAAAGGTTGTGAGCACTGAACTTATTCTCTCTGGAGAAGAGACGCTTGAGAGGGGATATGGTTTCAATTTACAAATACTGTACTGGTGACCCCACAATAGGGATAAAACTTTTTCGCAGAAGAGAGTTTAATAAGACACGTGGCCACTCATTATAATTAGAAGAAAAGAGGTTTAACCTTAAACTACGTAGAGGGTTCTTTACTGTAAGAGCGGCAAGGAATTCCCTTCCACAGGCGGTGGTCTCAGCGGGGAGCATTGATAGCTTCAAGAAACTATTAGATAATCACCTGAATGACCGCAATATACAGGGATATGTAATGAAATACTGACACATAATCACACACATAGGTTGGACTTGATGGACTTGTGTCTTTTTCAACCTCACCTACTATGTAACTATGTAACTATGTAATATACGTCTATTGCAATTTTTTTTTTTTTTTATCAAAAATATGTAGAAGAATACATATTGGCCTAAACTGATGAATAAATGTGTTTTTTTTTCCTGTATATTTTTTTGGATATGTATTATAGCAGAAAGTGAAAAAAAAATTTTTTTTCAAAATCGTCACTCATTGTTTGTTTATAGCGCATACAAATCGGTCTAAACTGAGAAAAAATTAGCTTTTTTTTTTTTTTTTTTTAAATGGGGATATTTATTATAGCAAAAAGTACAAAATATTGTGTTTTTTTTCAAAATTGTTGGCTTTTTTGTTTATAGCGCAAAAAATAAGGCGATCAAATGCCACCAAAAGAAAGCTCTATTTGTGCAAAAAAAGGACATCAATTTTGTTTGGGTACAGAGTCGCACAAACGCGCAATTGTCAGTTAAAGCGACGCAGTGCCATATCGCACAAAAATGGCCCAGTCATTAAGGGGGCAAATCCTTCCGGGGCTGAAGTTGTTAATGCAAAAAAACACAATACATAACCCAATTTTTTGTAAAAATGTATAAGATAATGTTACGCAGAGTGAAAAGATACCAAAAATGTCATGCATTAAAATTGCGCACACCTGTGCAACAGTGACAAACGGCATACGATTCACTCTCCATCGATTTAAAAGCCGTTACAGATTACCACTTTAGATTTACAGAGAAGGTCTGGTGCTAGAATTCATGCCCATGATCTGACGTTCACAGTGATACCTCGTGTGTGGGACGATCGCTGTTTGCGCGCATGCACGACCTACACGTGAATTTGCCTTTGTGCACGAGCGCGGGGGGACAGGAGCACTTTACTTTTTTTTTGTTTTGCTTAATGTTTTTTATTTCTAAACTGTTGCTTTGAAGTTTTTTTTGATCACTTTTTTTTTGCTGTCACAAGGAATGTAAACATTCTTTGTGACAGTAATAGGCACATGACAGGTACTTTTGGAGGAATCTGGGGTCAAAAAGACCCGAAATCCCTCCTCTGCACTTAAAAGCATTCAAAACACTAAGAGGTCTGCATTTTTGAATGCTTTTATTTTTTTAATGGCGCCAATAACATTCGCGTAAACCGGAAGTGATGTCAGCTCATTGCTTTCGGGTTACTGATTTTGAGACCCAGGCGTCTGGCCAGCCGGCAGGTGTGCCAGCTGGTTGCTCGGTTTTCGTGGTGGGATGGTAGAACCTGAGCAAGCGTGGGGGGGGGGGGTCCCCTCTCCCTGCTCCCCTCTCACTGCTTGTAACAGCAATGCTCCTACAAGCGAGCCAAACACCGGCTCTAAAAAACTGTTTAACCCCTTGTCAAGCGACATATCGGAACGTGAATTGGCGGCAAGTGGTTAAAAGGAGATCTTATGCAAGAAAAATGGTTTTAAAGCTGAACCCCAGGGAAGACCAGGATCCTCCTCCTTTGTAGTGGGGACGCCCCTGCACTGCAAGGGTTAAATGTTTATCATGTCTAGGGGACTGAAAAAAAATAAAAATAAATAAAAGCACTTACCTGATCAGCCACTCTTGCAGATCCTCTTCTCCTCTACGATCTGGTGGTTGCATGCCATCTGATGTCATCAAGTACAACGCATGGCCCATAACTCTGCATTGTAGATGAGGATGCTAAGGGACAGTCCACAAGGTGCTCCATAGAGGAGAGCACCAATGGCGTCCCTGGGGGGGGGCAGAGGGGGCCCTGACCCCCCCAACATTATGCTGTGCCCCACCATGTCCCCCCCCCCCCCCCCAATTAAAAAAAAGTATTTTTTTTTTTACAAAAAGGCAATGTCTTTTTGTTTGCATTTGTAGCGGATGCGCCGCATCTTACTAAGGCCGCCGCTGGAGTAACACAGTCTCTATTGAGAGGGAGAGCGTCCCAAGTCAGCTCCTGCAGGTGATTCCTCCCCCCTCCCTCTATTCGCTGACACTGCATAATGCGTGCGCTCACACAACCACGGCCGCCCGATCTGCTCCTTCCCCTGCATCCTCATTGGCAGGGAGAAGAGCGAGTTTGCAGGAAGGACTCCACCAGGACTCTCAGTTACTGAAAAAACAGACTGATTTCTCCCGACCTTAGGACAGGAGAACCAGCCTGTAAATTCCAAGAGATGCCAGACCAGAGCTGTCAATAGCAGGGGCAGGACAGCAAGAGGAGGCTGGGGAACCCCACAGTGGCAGAACACCAGGGCCCGGAGGCAAGACAACCTTTGCAACCCTGATAGTTCTCCCACTGCTTTGGATCCTTATATTTTCTTGGTCTGCTGGTGACATATATCTCTTGTTTTCTGCCACCCTGGGGGGGGGCCCAATACAGCAGGAAGGGAGCTCACTGCAGAACATGTGAAAGGACCCGTTGTGGGGGGGGGTCGTAGTAAAGGGCCCCAGGATATATATATATATAATTGCATTTTATAGTTGCCCCCCTACTTTTGTCCCTGTCCCCCCCATGTGCCCCCCCTAAATATGAAAGCTGGAGACACCACTGGAGAGCACCAGCTGACTAAGCAAGTAAAAGTGTTCTTTCTGGTACCCTAGGCCAGGGGTCTTCAAACTATGGCCCACGGGCCACATCTGGCCCAACAAAATATTTTTTCCAGCCCACAGGTAAGGTCAGTGTTGTATCCTCAGACTCAGGGCACAAACTCAGGGTTCAGATCAGTTGGTCTCTGCTTCTACTTCCCAAACCCAATCCTTAGGGGAGGAACCTGATGTAAGGGAGGGACTCTGATAGGGACCCTGATGTGGGGGGGACCTGATATAATGAGGGATTTCGATAGGGACTCTGATATAAGGGGGTACTCTGATGGGGACCCGATGTAAGGTGAGATTCTGATGGGGACCTTATGTAAGGGGGGACCCTGATGTAAGAGAGGGACTCTGATGGGGACCATGATGTAAAGGGGGGGCATCCTCATGTAAGGATGGCTCTGATGGGGACTTCGATGCAGGGGGGGGGGACTCTTATGGGGACCCTAAAGTAAGAGGGAATTATTTTTTTATGTGTGTTTATTACTTATGAAACATATTTTTTTAGCTCGCAAATATTTGTAAAATATACTATGTGGTCCTCGTACTAAAAAGTTTGGAGACCCCTGTTTTTTTAATGGGGGATAGGCATTTATTTATTTTTTTATTTTTTTTGGAGTGTGTTTATTCATTTATTTATTATAAAGTACTTATATAGTACCATCACTTTACATATATATAGCACATTCACATCAGTCCCTGCCCTCCAGGAGCTTACAATCTAAGGTCCCTAACTCACATTCATACATTTTTTTAGAAAACTTATTTTTACACCCTTTTTGTCATTAGCCGTGACTCTGTCAGTGGTAATGGTTTGTTTCATCTTTGTAACTGATACATTCTGCTGGCGAGCTTGTTCTTTTGAAAAACACCAGACTTACTGGCTGGATCACCACATGAAAATTAGGGGAAAGAAAGCTTAAAAAAGAAATGGAGTGCAGCCATCACATCTAAGTATTGGTAAGCTGCCATATAATGTTTGCTTCTGGGTTTAATACCGCTTTGAGGATGATATCTACTGTAATAAAGCAGTCGATGCAAAATATTAGGCATTTGAATTTTTTACTTTTTGCTATAATAAATATCCCCCCAAAATATATAAAAAAAACAAAATTTTTCCTCAGTTTAGGCCAATATGTATTCTTCTACATATTTTTGTTACAAAAAATCCCAATAAGCGTATGTTTGCGCAAAAGTTATAGCATCTACAAAATAGGGGATAGATTTATGGCATTTTTATTATTAATTTTTTTTCTATTAGTAATGGTGGCGATTTACGATTTTTGATTGTGACTGCGACATTATGGCGGACACATTGGACACTTTTGACACTATTTTGGGACCATTGTCATTTATACAGCGAATAGTGCTATAAAAACGCACTGATTACTGTATAAATGACACTGGCAGGGAAGGGGTTAAACACTAGAGGGCGATCAAGGGGTTAAGTGTAATACTGACATATAATCACACACACAGGTTGGACTTGATGGACGTGTGTCTTTTTTCAACCTCACCTACTATGTAACTATGTAACTAAGTGTGTCCTAGGGAATGATTCTAACTGTGGGGGGGATGGGCTACCAGTGACATGACAGCGATCACTGCTCTCGATCACAGGGAGCAGTAGATCTCGGTCATGTCACTAGGCAAAACGGGGAAATGCCTTGTTTACATAGGTATCTCCCCGTTCTGCCGCTCCGTGACGCGATCGCGGGACAACGGTGGACTTAGAGTCAGCGGGACCCACGGGCACGGTCACAGAGCACACGGCAGGCGCTGCCCACAATGCCGCGTCTTAAAGGGGACGTACCTGTACGCCCATTTGCGCAGCCGTGCCATTGTGCCGACGTATATCGGCGTGCGCTGGTCGGCAACCGGTTGAGAATGGAAATTCAGATTCTTACAAATGCCAATTCCTGGTAATCCTAAATTGTCTTACGGAACATGTAATTGTGCTCAAAATAATGTTAAATACAGACAGTGGATCTGTTTTTTGTATGAATTCTGCAGATACTCTTATGTCCTCATCAGCTGGGCTCCGGGTTGTGCAATGCTGGCTTATTTAACCACCCCAATGTCACAGTATATATATATATATATATATATATATACACGGCCTCCTATTAAAGTGTTATACCGAGATCTACAACCATCCTGGTATGCTTTTTATACAGCAGGCAGTTCTTTTTCATGTAAAAGTGATCTGAGCGGCTATACAGCTGCTCAACCACTTTTACAATCGGTGGAAGGGGATTCCCCCATCCATCCCCACCGCCTTTCCTGAGCTCTTCCTTCCCACCGGGGGGACCCCAGGATCAATGCGACCAGTCTGATCGCATATAATGAAGATCCTTCCCCCCTTCTCTGACATCAGAAACCAGAAGCGACAAGGGATTTGTCACTTCCGGTTTCGGTTTGTTTATTTTCCAAGAAATTACCGGCTTGTACAGCAGCTGATCAAACCGATCTCGGTTTGATCAGATGCTTTGGAGGCCAGAGGACAGATGTGGGATCTAATATACCCCAGATCTTTCCATAAGAGGACCTGTCATGGCCCATGCTATCTATCACAAGGGATGTGGTTCATCCCTTGTATTAACAATAAAGTTGAAAAAAAAAAAAATTAAAGGTAGAGCGTAAATAAAATAAGTTTAAGCAAAAAAAATAAAAATATATATATATACCGGTATATATTTATATATATAATATATATATATATATATATATATATATATATATATATATATATATATATATATATATATATATATATATATATATATATAAAATGTTTGGGGCTCTATATGATTTTCTAGCAGTAGTGGTGCCGCCCTCCTCTCTCCAGCCACCCCCTCTATGACCAATGGATTGATTCATGCATAGCATGACTCTATCTATGGCCACCGCTGCCACCCCCTATTTAGGCGCCAGACCCCTTTTCAGGCACCGGGCGTCTGAATTACAGCGGCGGGGGGAGTTTTTGAAGCATAGGCTCTAATAGGCTTCAAAATAGGTGCACTGCAAGCACCATGCTTGGCGCTCACGGTCCACCCAGGTGTGTCAGAACAGCGAATTAATATTTGCTTTCCTAACACTGAACCTCCTCTCCTCCTCTCCTCTCCACCAATTCTGTTACCCGTCACCTGATTGGCTGAAATGATAGGCGCTGTGATTGGACGCCTATCAGGAGGAGAAGGCGCATGGAGGACACCGCTCGCCGCCGTCACCCGCTGCCCCACCGAGACAGGGTAAGTGCCGGGGAGATGGCGGGGGGGTCACAGTGGTGGCATTCGATGGGCACAGTGGCGGAATTTGATGGCACAGTGGCAGCATTTGATGGACAAAGTAACTGCAATTGATGGGCACAGTGGCTGCGTTTGATGGGCACAGTGGCTGCGTTTGATGGGCACAGTGAGGCTGCAATTGATAGGTTTTTTTTTTTCAGAATTTTTCAGTTTGTTTGCACCCCCCCCACAAAAAAAAAATTTGAGCACAAGCCTCCACTATTTTCTAGCAAAAGAATGCAGATTTTTACATGTATGAGAGAAATGTCAGAATTGGCCTGGGGGTCAAGTGGTTAAGGTTTTCTCATGTCCCATGGAATAAGGAAAAGCATACGGTAATACTTTAACAAAGATTAATAGAAAGCTTGAAATGTCAGATTTTTTCCACTATGGTAATGGAGCAGGAAATCGATAGTATTGATGTATAAAATTAGTGCCCTATTACAGCAAATTCCCATAGCAAGTCGGTGACAGCAACTCTGGGCATTTCCTACAGTGCACCGTGAATATATAACCACACTTATTTATATAGATAAATACGGTACATTTATAAATTATAAAATAACAATAATATATATTAGTAATAAATTAAAGTGTTACTAAACCCACAACAGTAAAATCAGTCTTTATATGCAGTAAAGCATGCTTGTTATACTCACTGTGGAACCTAAGGGGTTAATCCTCCGCATTGTGTAAAAAGGCTGTTTGAGCCTGTCTGCTCTGATCCTCCCCTTCTTCCAGAGATCCCAAATCATCTCCGATAATACAGAGGCTAGGGGGTACTCTGCACATGCTCAGTTTGGTGTGTATTGCTAGAGAGGTTTTTTCTTTCTTGGGAGAGTGCATGTGATCAGCACAGGGCCAATCAGCACTGTCCAGACAGAGGGTCAGGGGTCCTGCAGCCTCATAGGACAGTCAGAGCAGAATGAAAACTCCTCCTACAAGCTTTAACCAGACACTCATAGAAGTCACAAGACTGCTATATACTGCTGATGAGAAAAGGTCTATAGCAGTTTATATTTACTAAAATAATTACATTTCCATGTTCTGTGTACTGTGGGAGATCAGATATAGTGAATGCAGGCTCCTGGGTTTAGTAACACTTTAATACATTTATAAATAACAATACAATATTTACATTCAACTGGTCTGTATCTGCACCGTAACAGCAGACCAACATGGAGAACAGAGAAGGCATCTGCTCCACCTACCGGTTTGATTCAGTTACTTCAATTCACAGAATCAAAAAGTTTGTGGTATGTTCATTATGGTGAGATTTTCTTTTAATAGAGTCAAAATAAATTTTTCAGTTTGGTAAAGTCACAACACGGTTCAGCTGAATTTACCGTATGCACAATATTTCATTTTTTTTTTTGGGGGGGGATTTTGACTGTAAAGACCATTCACAAAAGATTATTGCATGGGTTATTTTCTTTAGGGTAAGCACCAAAAAAAGTGTATGTATGTTTATAGCAATATAGAAGACTGATCGCAGAAAAAAAAAACAATCCTCCATTGAGTCTGTCCCATTATATATTGTGGCAGTGCTGTGCCCTGTCATGGTGCAAAAAAGGGTTTTGTGTCGCCAAGGGTTCTCATCCAGGCAGGTTGAGGGGCTCCAAGGTGTTTTTCTCATTCAGATGAAACTAGTTTTTCCATTTCCTGATGTTGCTAAAACCTGGTTTGAGGCCTTGAGTCCGGAGGCTTTACAGAGATTTGTGAGGGATGAAGTCTCCAATCCTGGCACCATGTTTTGTGAACAACCATCACACTAGTGTGTGCAGGACGCTTATTAGAGACCCGACTATGGTTATGGGAAACCCCTGCGAGGGAAACTCATTGATTTTGTTTTCTTGAAACTTGTCTTAATAAAAATGGGCAAGAAAATCCTTAAAAAGTAGAATTAAGCGTCTGGCTGCACCCTTGAATCTCTGTCGTTTGCAGTGGCGTATCCAGCTTTCATATTTAGGAGGGGGGACCACATGGGTGGACAGGAACAAAAGTGGGGGGGAAGCTATAAAACGCAATTATATAGTTATATATATATATATATACCGTATATATATATATATATATATATATATATATATATATATATATATATATATATATATATATATATACTGTATATATATATATATTTAAAGAATAAAATGAGGTCCAGAGGTCTTGTGTTACAAGTTCACCTTTGTTTTATTCTCCACTACACTGACCTACCTGATTCCTACACTGACCACTACACTGACCTACCTGATTCCTACACTGACCACTACACTGACCTACCTGATTCCTACACTGATCTACCTGTCCACTACACCAACCCTTACAGTGACCTACCTGATTCCTACACTAACCTACCTGATTCCTACACTAACCTACCTGATTCCTACACTGACCACTACACTGACCTACCTGATTCCTACACTAACCTACCTGATTCCTACACTGACCTGATTCCTACTCTGACCTACCTGATTCCTACACTGACCACTGCACTGACCTACCTGATTCCTACACTGACCACTACACTAACCTACCTGACTACTACACTGACCACTACACTGACCTACCTGATTCCTACACTGATCTACCTGTCCACTACACCAACCCTTACAGTGACCTACCTGATTCCTACACTAACCTACCCGATTCCTACACTGACCTACCTGATTCCTACACTGACCACTTCACTGACCTACCTGATTCCTACACTGACCACCTCACTGACCTACCTGATTCCTACACTAACCTACCTGATTCCTACACTGACCTCTACACTGACCTACCCGATTCCTACACTAACCTACCTGATTCCTACACTGACCACTACACTGACCGACCTGATTCCTACACTGACCACAACACTAACCTACCTTACTACTACACTGACCACTACACTGACCTACCTGATTCCTACACTAACCTACCTGATTCCTATACTGACTACTGCACTGACCTGATTCCTACACTGACCTACCTGATTCCTACACTGACCACTGCACTGACCTACCTGATTCCTACACTGACCACTACACTAACCTACCTGACTACTACACTGACCACTACACTGACCTACCTGATTCCTACACTAACCTACCTGATTCCTACACTTACCTACCTGATTCCTACACTGACCACTGCACTGACCTACCTGATTCCTACACTAACCTACCTGATTCCTACACTAACCACTACACTAACCTACCTGATTCCTACACTGACCACTACACTAACCTACCTGATTCCTACACTGACCACTTCACTGACCTACCTGATTCCTACACTGACCTACCTGATTCCTACACTGACCACAACACTAACCTACCTGACTACTACACTGACCACTACACTGACCTACCTGATTCCTACACTAACCTACCTGATTCCTACACTGACCTGATTCCTACACTGACCTACCTGATTCCTACACTGACCACTGCACTGACCTACCTGATTCCTACACTGACCACTACACTAACCTACCTGACTACTACACTGACCACTACACTGACCTACCTGATTCCTACACTGATCTACCTGTCCACTACACCAACCCTTACAGTGACCTACCTGATTCCTACACTAACCTACCCGATTCCTACACTGACCTACCTGATTCCTACACTGATCTACCTGTCCACTACACCAACCCTTACAGTGACCTACCTGATTCCTACACTAACCTACCCGATTCCTACACTGACCTACCTGATTCCTACACTGACCACTTCACTGACCTACCTGATTCCTACACTGACCACCTCACTGACCTACCTGATTCCTACACTAACCTACCTGATTCCTACACTGACCACTACACTGACCTACCCGATTCCTACACTAACCTACCTGATTCCTACACTGACCACTACACTGACTGACCTGATTCCTACACTGACCACAACACTAACCTACCTGACTACTACACTGACCACTACACTGACCTACCTGATTCCTACACTAACCTACCTGATTCCTACACTGACCACTGCACTGACCTGATTCCTACACTAACCTACCTGATTCCTACACTGACCACTGCACTGACCTACCTGATTCCTACACTGACCACTGCACTGACCTACCTGATTCCTACACTGACCACTACACTAACCTACCTGACTACTACACTGACCACTACACTGACCTACCTGATTCCTACACTAACCTACCTGATTCCTACACTTACCTACCTGATTCCTACACTGACCACTGCACTGACCTACCTGATTCCTACACTAACCTACCTGATTCCTACACTAACCACTACATTAACCTACCTAATTCCTACACTGACCACTACACTAACGTACCTGATTCCTACACTGACCACTTCACTGACCTACCTGATTCCTACACTAACCTACCTGATTCCTACACTGACCACTACACTGACCTACCTGATTCCTACACTGACCACAACACTAACCTACCTGATTCCTACACTGACCACTGCACTGACCTACCTGATTCCTACACTAACCTACCTGCTTTCTACACTGACCACTACACTGACCTACCTGATTCCTACACGGACCACTACACTAACCTACCTGACTACTACACTGACCACTACACTGACCTACCTGATTCCTACACTAACCTACCTGATTCCTACACTTACCTACCTGATTCCTACACTTACCTACCTGATTCCTACACTGACCAATGCACTGACCTACCTGATTCCTACACTGACCTATCTGATTCTTACACTGGCCACTACACTAACCTAACTGATTCCTACACTGACCACTACACTAACCTATCTGATTCCTACACTGACCACTACACTAACCTACCTGATTCCTACACTGACCACTACACTAACCTACCTGATTCCTACACTGACCACTACACTGACTTATCTCTCCACTACACTAACCTACCTGATTCCTACACTGACCACTACACTAACCTACCTGATTCCTACACTGACCACTACACTGACTTATCTCTCCACTACACTAACCTACCTGATTCCTATACTGACCACTACACTGACCTACCTGACCACTACACTGACCTACCTGATTCCTAAACTTACCTACCTGATTCCTACCTCCTCCATTGGGGGAGGGGGTGTGTCACACCCTCAGCTCAGAGGGGCTCTTGCTGGGACCTGTAGTCTTTCACTTTTGGGGTGTCACACCCCCAAACATGAAGGACTACAAGTTCCAACACTAACTCCTCAGATCTAATGATGTGACTCCCTCAAAATTTGAAGGACTGCAAGTTTCAGCATGAACCCCTGAGATCTAATCCTTAGATTATACAGGTTCATGCTGGGACCTGTAGCCCTGTTTAGGGACTTTGGTGAAATATCAGGGTTCTAAACAGACCCCTGATGTCTCACTTTTGAGACAGAGAAAGGGTGTGAGGACAGAGATTCCGACTCCCTTTCTCTGCAGCCTCAGCTGTACTGGACAGTGAATGAATGGGAAGTGCTCTGTGCTGAGCGGCTTACCATTCATTCACAAACTGAAGCATAGTATCCTCCCTTTTCCCCCCACAGCAGCCGGAAGGAGAGGACAGAGGGAAGCTTTAAGTGCTGCAGGGAGCCATCGCGGGGATGAATCAAGAAAGGTGGCAACTCTGTCTCCCTCCGCACCCAGTCCGGCTGACTTCTCCTACCTGGGGCCCAGGAACTGGGTGCAGTGCTTCTTCTGCAGCATTCTCCTGAGCCAGGGACCGGTGGTGTCCTCTTAAGAACCGAGCTGGGCAACGTGGACCGCGTGGTGTGGGAAATAAAGGTCACTATCACTTCCGGGTGCAGACGGAGTGATCTACCGCACTATAGCTCCCGACAATTAAAGTAAAGCCCTAGCCTGCCTCAGCGGATTGATATAGAAGAGGCCAGGACTTTCATTTAATTGTCGGGAGCCACACCCGAAAGTGGTTAAATAATCCCTATTTCTGCCCATTATCGTCCCTGAGTTGCGGACTCCCATGCTCCCAGTGACATTTTCATTCACATGGGGGACATAGGATAATGTTGGGGAGGGTCATGGCCCCCTCTGCCCCCCCTAGTGATGCCACTAATTATTTGCAGTTGGTTTTATATAGTATACATTTACAATATATATATATATATATATATATATATATATATATATATATATATATATTTATTTTACTTTAGTAATATATTTGTGTTTGAATTCGAGCGGAGACTGCGAGCCAGGCCTTCTTGTCCAGTATCAGTGCCTGACCTGACAAATGCGCTTCTGGAAGAATGGCCAAACATTCCCATAGACACACTCCTAAACCTTGTGGACAGCCTTCCCAGAAGAGTTGAAGCTGTTATAGCTGCAAAGGGTGGGCCAACTCAATATTGAACCCTATGGACTAAGACTGGGATGCCATTAAAGTTCATGTTCGTGTAAAGGCAGGCGTCCCAATACTTTTGGTAATATAGTGTATGTCGATATAGATTCTGGGGTATGCTCCTGACACCCATTCGATTGAATAGGATAGGCTGTGAAAAACCTTTAACATTACAGAACAAGTCTAGTTGAATTTAGCTAATTACTACTAGCTTTATTATAATCTGGATAAGTGAGAACCTTCACAAAGACATTTAGAAAAAAATAATTTTTCAATATTTTTAAATCTACAGTTCTCAATGAAATAACACCTGGTGATCCTACCATGAAGGTCCTTGCTCAGGCGTTTCCTACTATGTGTTTATAGCTTCTCATTAAAATGATTGGGTCAGAAAGCCCATCTCCTAAAAAATAAAAAAACATAAATGTGATGTGTATGTGGTCGGCAGTACAGCACTGCGGAAGAATAAGAAGTGGCTCAGTACAGGATGTGTTAATTTGCTCTGGGCTCCCCTAGGGCCTGTAAAGTGTTTCAGAGCTTAGGAAGCCATTTTTCACAGTGAGAGATAACCGGTCTCCCATCCAGCTGACTGAATCCAATCAATGCTTTCTTCACCATGTCAGGCTGAACTGAAGGCCAAGATGATAAATACACATTGGAAGAGGTGCAGGAACAGATAAATTGAAGCTTTTAAAGGACTGCGGTCCAGCGGAAGAGGAGGATTCCACTGTAAGCCCGATGCTGTTGAAATGCAAGTTGTATATTAGTAGGATAACCAGACAGGAAACCCCTTTTGCAAAGTATAGAGTCCAGTAGTTAGAGAAGAATTCCAGGTATGGCAATTTCTACATAGTTACATGTAGAGCAGACTTTCTCAACCTTTTCAACACCGAGGAACCCTCGAAATAACCTTTCGGTCTTAGGGAACCCCTGTTAAAAATTGCTATATCTACAACTCATGATACATCAGTGGGATGGTCAATGGAAGAGTGCTCCTTATGCCGCGTACACACGGTCGGACTTTCTATCCTACTTGGTCCGGCACACTTTCCGACGGACTTTGTCCGCCAGGTGCGCCGGACTTTAAAACGGACGGACTTGCCCACACACGCCCGGACTTTCCGGCGGGCTAAGTCCGCCCGTCTTTCCGACGGACTTTCGCCGGAGTTCCGGCGGACTTTCAGAATGAACGGACTTGCCCACACACGGACAAGTCCGTTCATTTTGAACGTGACTCAGGTGCGACGGGACTAGATAAGGATGTCAATCTTGCCGCTTTTATCGGCGAGATTGACACCTTGCGAGCCCCGTCGCGGGGCATACCAGGCCCTTAGGTCTGGTATGGATTATAAAGGAAACCCCCTACGCCGAAAAAACGGCGTGGGGTCCCCCCTAAAATCCATACCAGACCCCCGATCCGAGCACGCAGCCTGGCCGGTCAGGAAAGGGGGTGGGGACGAGCGAGCGCCCCCCCCCTCCTGAACCGTACCAGGCCACATGCCCTCAACATGGGGGGTGGGTGCTTTGGGGGAGGGGGACCGCCCTGCGGGCCCCCCCCAACCCCAAAGCACCTTGTCCCCATGTTGATGAGGACAAGGGCCTCTTCCCGACAACCCTGGCCGTTGGTTGTCGGGGTCTGCGGGCGGGGGCTTATCGGAATCTGGGAGCCCCCTTTAATAAGGGGGCCCCCAGATCCCGGCCCCCCACCCTATGTGAATGAGTATGGGGTACATGGTACCCCTACCCATTCACCTAGGGAAAAAGTGTAAGTAATAAAACACACTACACAGGTTTTTAAAATATTTTATTAAACAGCTCCGGGGGGGGATCTTCCTCCGGCTTCGGGGGTCTTCTTCCGGCTTCGGGGGTCCCTCCGCTTCATCTTCTCCCGGCGTCCGGTTGGTTCTTCTCCGCTCTCTTCTCTCCAGTTCTTCGGCCGGCTCCTCTGCTGTCTTCAGGTAGCTCTCTTGCCAGCAGAGGTCCGGACTTCTTGTCTTCTTCTCTTCTCCAGATGTTGACACGACGCTCTCTCCGGCTGGACTGCTCTCCGAGGGCTGCGTTGTGACTTATATAGGCGGAGACCCCGCCCCCTTTTGATGTCACAGTCCCTGGGCATGCTGGGACTGTGACGTTTTAGGGGGCGTGGTCACTGGGTGATGTTGACCACGCCCCCTAAAACGTCACAGTCCCAGCATGCCCAGGGACTGTGACATCAAAAGGGGGCGGGGTCTCCGCCTATATGAAGCGGAGGGACCCCCGAAGCCGGAAGAAGACCCCCGAAGCCGGAGGAAGATCCCCCCCCGGAGCTGTTTAATAAAATATTTTAAAAACCTGTGTAGTGTGTTTTATTACTTACACTTTTTCCCTAGGTGAATGGGTAGGGGTACCATGTACCCCATACTCATTCACATAGGGTGGGGGGCCGGGATCTGGGGGCCCCCTTATTAAAGGGGGCTCCCAGATTCCGATAAGCCCCCGCCCGCAGACCCCGACAACCAACGGCCAGGGTTGTCGGGAAGAGGCCCTTGTCCTCATCAACATGGGGACAAGGTGCTTCGGGGTGGGGGGGGCCCGAAGGGCGGCCCCCCTCCCCCAAAGCACCCACCCCCATGTTGAGGGCATGTGGCCTGGTACGGTTCAGGAGGGGGGGGGGGGCTCGCTCGTCCCCACCCCCTTTCCTGACCGGCCAGGCTGCGTGCTCGGATCGGGGTCTGGTATGGATTTTAGGGGGGACCCCACGCCGTTTTTTCGGCGTAGGGGGTTCCCTTTATAATCAATACCAGACCTAAGGGCCTGGTATGCCCCGCGCTCGCCGCAATAGGAAAATTTGTTTTTCCTATTGCAGCGAGCGCGAGATGCAATACCCTGCCCTCGTGTCGCATCTGGTCCGTCGGACCAGCATACACACGAGCGGGCTTTCCGTCGGACCAGCACACACACGAGCGGACTTTCCGCCCGAAACTGAGTCTGGCGGAAAGATTTAAAACTTTCTTCAAATCTAGGTCCGGCGGGCTTTTGGGAAAAAGTCCGCCGGAAAAGTCCGCCGGCGCCCACACACGGGCGGATTGTCCGGCACACTCTGGTCCGCCGGACCAAGTATGCCGGAAAGTCCGACCGTGTGTACGCGGCATTACATCTGTGGTCTTAAGGAAGAATTCCCCCCTACAGATAGCTAAAAAGATCATTGGTGTCACTGGAAACTTACCTGAGAGGCAAAAATTGGCCATTGTTTAAGGAACCCCTAGCAACCATTGGAGGAACCCTGGTTGAGAAACCCTGCTCTAGAGGCTTTCTCAACCTTTTTAACACACAGGAACCCTGACACTTTCCAGTCTCAGGGAACCCCTGATTAGAAATTACTATAGCTACAACTCATAATACATTAGTGTGATGGTCAGTGGGAACAATGCTCCTTACACTTGTGGCCGTTGAGAAGAATTACCCCCTTGTAGATAAAAAGATCAATGGTGTCATTGGGAACTTATCTAAGAGACAGAAATTGACCATTGCTCAAGGAACCCCTAGTAACCTCTGGAGGAACCCTTATTGAGAAACCCTTGTCTAGAAGCTGGAAATCACTGTATTAGGCACAGCTACTCAAGTGATCTCCACTGGCGTCCAAGTCCTGTGCCGAGCAGCTGCTCTGCTGAGTTGTGCAAAAAGGGAGGTTGGCCATTGGACCACATTCAGAGAATACTTTGCATTTTCTCAATGAATGCAAAGCACCCTCTGATTGAACGAGATGGTGAGCCTGACGTCGCCGCTTCCACGTTCATTGAGAAAAAACAAAGCAACCTACGAATGGTGCCTGTGCAAGTGGCCAACCTCCTGTATTCAGAATGCAACAAGGCAGCCACTTGGCACGGGACCAAAAAGCTAGTGGAGATCACTGGAGTAGTAGTGTCGACTACAGTAATTTCCAGCTTCCAGTAATTTCTTTAAAGTAGATGTAAACTGACATTTAGGGACTAATTTTAGAGATGGCTGATATCGCTATTGACTCTCACTGTTATACATTGCAGGGGTAATATACACCACATCCCACATTTTACAGCTCATTCATAAAATACAAGCCATGATGTGAAGTTTACAGAGCCCCAGTTCTCTTTGCTGCAGAGAGAGCTCCATGATCGGAGGAGATCTAGTCATGTGATTTTCACAGGTCACATGTCCAGGATGTCCTCTTGGCTTTTTTTTTTTTTACACCTTCTGGCCATTTTCATTGTGCTTTTTGAGTCCCAAAGCAGTCAGAGCACAATATACATTTAAAAATATAATCACTGTGCTTTATAAATGTGATAAGCTTTGTTATTTTATAGCAGTAGTGTGGCCAATACCACTGCTTTCTATGAACGTCACCCTAAGTTTTCTAAAGCACCTTTTTTTCTTTAGAGCAGCCATATCAGAGTCAAAAGAATTGAGATCCAGTGTCTCCAATTTACAATTACATATAGAATTGAATGAATTCTCTATGTCACCAGTAGGTGGCAGAATTTTCTCACAAGAACCCCTAGTGGGGGGTTGGTATTTTGTAGTAGGACAGCTTTCAGACTGAGGCCGATCATGGAGCTCTCTCTGCAGCAAAGAGAACTGGGGCTCTGTAAACGTCACGCCATGGCTTGTATTTTATGAATGAGCTGTAAAATGTGGGATGTGGTGTACATTATCCCTGCAATGTATAACAGCGAGAGTAAATAGCAATATCGGCCATCTCTAAAATTAGTCCCTAAATGTCATGTTGACTCATTGTTGGTTCAGACTGAGCCTGGTGAATTATCAGGTAGTGAGTCAAAGTCATATTCAGTTTAGAGTTTAGACTGTATTTCAGGGGTGTCCAAACTTTTTTCATAGAGGGCCAGATTTGATGAAGTGAACATGCGTGAGGGCCGACCATTTTGTCTGACATTCTTTGAACCATTGAATTCGGTCTAAGTGTGTTCGCCCGAGCACTAATACACTGCCCAACAAGAATTCTCTTGCCTTTGTGGCTGTGTGTGAGTAAAGAGATGAACTTGGGCGTGTTATTTGTGTGTATGTATATATATAATCTTTTGTGGCCCCCAACGAATCCCTGAGCGCCGCTCAGGACTAAGGATGAGCTTGGGCGTGTTATTAGATTATACCGTATTTATCGGGGTATAACACGCACCGTCACTTTAAGAGGGAAGTTTCAGGGAAAAACTTACATTTTAAATAGAGAACTGTGAAGCAAAATAAGGGTCAGTGCCCATCAATGCAGCTTAATCAGTGCCCATCTGCAGCCTCACCATTGCCATGAATGCAGCCTCACCATTGCCATTTATGCAGACTTACCATTACCATGAATGCAGCCTCACCATTGACATGAATGCAGCCTCAAATGCAGCCTCACAATTGCATGAATGCAGCCTCACCATTGCATGAATGCAGCCTCACCATTGCATGAATGCAGCCTTACCATTGCAATCAGTGCAGCCTGATCCATGCCCATCTGCAGCCCCGGAGGGGACAGGGAGAGGGACGGGACGAGCACCAACAGATTACATACAGGAGACTCTCCTGTTTTCTCAGCGGCCTCTTTAATACAAAGTCCTGCCTCCCATGATAGACAGAACAGTCGTCCAATGGCAGTCCAGACGGGACTTCCTATTACAGAGGCCGCCTTGTAAACAGGAAATTCTCACTGTATGTATTCTGTCGGTGCTCGTCCCGCCTCCTCCCTGTCCCCGCCGAGGCACATATATATACATAAATACGGGTATATATCTTTTGTGGCCCCCGCGGTGCTCGGGGATTCGTTGGGGGCTACAAAAGATATATATATAGCCAAATTACCAGTGGGGCCGTTTGAAACCAGAACCGGGCCGGACTTTGGACATGCCTGCTGTAGCTGATCATGCTGGAAGAATCAGACTGAATCGTAGCCAAGAGTTGACTGGACAGAAGTGGTTGTCAAAAGTTAAGCAAAATACAAACAAGGATTGAGAACCACGCCATAACAGAAGTAGCAGATTAGATGTATTAGTAATTGTAAATACGTTGGTATTATCACAGGGCCTTTTTTGATTACACTGAGTTGGTTTTAGGTCTAGTGCTGACTGAGGTCAGGTGAGGATTTCAGCCTGAAAAGACAGCAACAGAAATTAAGAGACTATAGAAACTATGTAGCAATAGGTGCATTGTTGGTTCTACCTCTGGAAGCACCCACAGACTTTTGAAATGGACCACAGGGGAGAAGAGGAACTTCCCCATCAGATCCACATGCCGCAAGATAAAAGGATTTTTCACAGTCTACTCTTCATTCTCATAATGCAGTTTCTCTTACAAAGGGCAGGACAACTATGGAAGAGTTCCAGATGATCAAAACTCAAGGGCTGTTTGGAGAGTACACAGAAATCCTGGCTTCCAGTCTAACAGAAGACTTGCTAAAGGGTAAAAGTTCTTGAAGCTATCTTTGGCTCAAGTCAGGCTTTGTTGCGTAATTATTTGGCTGCCTGCCTTTAGGCAAAGAATTAGGCATCGATGGAGAGAATGGCCAAAACTATTAGGGCCTGTGTGACTTTGTTTGAATTAGAACTACTTTTCTTTTCAAATCAATGGGAACTCAAAAGCAACTTGATCAGATAAGGAGGTCAAATGAAGCTTGAAAGGGTGTCAACTGCACCTGTGAAGGAACTCAGATGGTGCTTAGAGGCATCTCTATTTGAGCTGAATGCATCTAAAAGCATGCTGCATTTACCCATTGGCACAAGCCTTTATTTTGCATAGGACCCAAAATCCTACACTTGATATCTGCCAAAATTTCAAAACATTATTAAAAAAAAGAGCAAAGTATCACTGAATTCAATACCCAAGCTCTACTATTAGTGATGCTTTCCAAAGCTCAAAACCAGTGCTCATGGCTAGGAAGTGCAGCCCCTCAATACTTTTAAAGCTGGTTGATAAAAGCCAGGAACTCGATGGACTCAAACTTTGAAAATCTTTATTGGCTACACAAGTACATCTAATCAAACAATGCTAATGCCTTTCCAAATTTGTGGCTTTTACTTATAGCATCAAACTATGAGTAAGGCCACAGTAGCCTAATAAACGCATTAGCATTGTTTTACTGGAGGTTCTTGTGTAGCCAATAAAGATTTTCAAAGTTTGAGTCCACCGTGTTTTGCCTGCTTATATCTATCAACGTTAAAAGAAAGATCAAAGTGGTTGATATTTATTTAAACTATCCATAATTTTATTTGCAACTGAAACTGTCAAGTTTCATGCACCAGGTAAAGTGAAGGGGGTATTTAGGCTTCCTTTCTTCTACAGATACTAGTTGGCTCAGCATATGGTGTTGGACAAAAGCCCAACTAAGCATGAAGAGACCTCTTAGCTTTTTGCGCTCCATTCCCAAGGCATGCCCTAGATGTCATATTCCTCAGTGCAAAGAGGGAACATACCTTGGAAGAACCATACATAACCTAGAGTCAGCTGCACAGAGGATGAAGATTTTTTTCCTCTATAGACAGAGGCAGTTTTCTCCCCATCTCCACCTCTGTAATTTTTTTGAGGCAGGAGGCTATTCTGTACATTGCTTTTAGACAGGTGCTTGGCTGTTGATTATCAGACGGAAAACTGAGCAGATTGTTCGATCGGCATGAGGGAAGGCTAAGCGCTATTGATTTATGGCTAGAAGTGATTGCCATAATACAGCTTTTCCATTCTGCTGATACCAGCACTCTCCCCATTCTCTTAGAGCTTACTGGATACAGCTCTTCTGAAATTACCCCTTGTGGGCCACTGGTATTGCTGCATCAGTGACTTAGAGAGTATGCTTCACTGAGATAGCTTCATTTTTTTTGTAACGTGTAGGAAGTGGGTAAAATAATAGGAAGAAGAACACAAACAGACACAAAGAAGGCATTTAGCCTGACTCAACAGCTAAAAAAAAATAGGTCAGGTTTGTATTTTTGTCAGCTATTCCTTATTTTTCATCCCTGTATTTGTGTCCCTGTCCCTAGGCTGATGTGAAATAGGAAAACAGAAAATTTCCCCAGTTGGAACACAGTCCGCAAAGAAAAAAAAAAATCTGTTAGATTCTGTAACCCCTCAAAACAAACTAACGTTATGGCTGGAGTTTTAACGTAAACCTGTAAGAAAAAAAAAATCTTATCACCTTATCACCCCGCAACCTAGGGACCTTCCACAGTGCACCACCCCAACACCAATCTGTATGGTTGATCCCAGTCAGTTACTTAGAAAAAGAATGACAGCCAGGTATCTTGCATTTTGAAGAGATCAGCAATGCCATCCTAAATATCTCTCCCCATAGAGGCTTTCTTCAACATTCAAGTTACTACATCAGATTTGCGAACACACCTGGCAAGGTGACGAGGTTGATTGCCAATCTGCCAGTTACCAGCATGAGTCATCAATAAAATAAGTCTTTCAGTTAGTACCTTCTTTTGAGTTTTCAAACCAACATGAGGCAACTTAACAGAGTTTCCATGAGTCTGAACTTGCAGCTATTGAAATATTACTCCTAAAAATAGTCTTAACTAAGTGTGACATGCGTTAGCATCTCAGTGTGTGCAAGTAGGTGGTTGATGATGTGGGACATTACAGCAGAGTGGGGCAGTTAACACCCCAAGACTGCATTAAAGAGAAGGGCCACAAATGTGTCATTTAAGCTGAACATGACTGTGTGCTATGCGTCAGCACATCAGCTTATGCTGGAGCTTCTTATGGTGACAACATTGGACCTCCATGGACTCACAGTAAGGCACCCAAGGTTGGGAAGTTCCGCTAGATCAGTGATGGCGAACCTTGGCACCGCAGATGTTTTGGAACTACATTTCCCATGATGCTCAACTACACTGCAGAGAATTGTAGTTCCAAAACATCTGGGGTGCCAAGGTTCGCCATCACTGCACTAGATGCTGAACCTCCATAGACTCACAGTAAAGCATCTAAGGAGAGGAAGTTTCAGCAGACACCGGACTTCCATAGAATCACAGTAAGGCAGCCAAGAAGGGGTAGTTCCACCAGATGCTGGACCTCTATAGAATTGCAGTAGGGCACCCAAGGTGGGAAAGTTCCACCAGATGTTGGACCTCCATGGACTCATATTAGGGCATCCAAGGAGGGGAAGTTCCACCATACATGGATGTCTAAAGAATCACAGTTGGGCACCCAAGAAGGGGAAGTTCCACCAGATTCTGGACCTCTATAGACTCACAGTAAAACACCCAAGGAGGGAAAGTTAAACCAGATGCAAGAGCTTCATAGACTCGCAGTAAGGTACCCAAGGAGGGGAGGTTTCATCAGAGGTTGGCATTGGGTCCAAAGGGAAGAAAAAGAAGCCTGCATTGAAAAAGGAGGAGAGACACAAGAGATGAAGAGGGTTGAGCTGCCATTTGAAAAATAACTGTTATAAGGCTTACATACAGACATAAAAAAAAAACTATTAAAGTTTGTCAATGACTATATAACTAAACTAAGCTTTTCAGATGGCATAGAAAAGTCCAAGCCAGCCAAAGCAAAGACATGGGAATACCACAGGTAACAGAGAGAAAATGTCATGAGTTTTTTTATGGGTTTTTATTTAGCATTCTTGAAGAATTGCTGTACACACTTAGGCTCTTGTAATTTTAATATTGACACAACTGTTTTTGGCATTTGCAAGGCTCAAAAAACACTATGGGATAAGTAAAGGTCCTGTATATATACACTTGAAAACTGTGGCCTCCAAGAAAATATATAACGAAGCTCTATCAGTGTTCTGTTTATAAATGTAGTCAGTATTACATAAATGTAACGCCTGGAATCCTGCCGCATTTAATTAACATTTACTTCTGGAGAGCTTTGACCTGCAGAGAGATAGTAATGTTGCTGATCCAGGGGAGAGATTCAGCAGAACGTCCATGCCACAGCATAATGATATGATCCTATTCCCCTGCACTGTATCTCCTGGTGCCCCTTGTGCAGTTGGGATTTCAGGGCAGCATAATTAGGCTGTGGTGAACCATGGGAGTTTGGACAACACTGATGATGACAACCTTTGTGATTCCGCTAATGTACGCCCTGTGATGCTGACAAAGCATTGCCGTGCTTGTTTCTCTGCAGGCTGAGCTTGAGGTTCTGCCATTTGCCGAGTGTGGGTGGTTGGGTTGTCAAAGCTGCTACCTTGGAGCTCAGAGCTGGCTCTGCTGCCTGGGCCTGGGCAGCCACATGATCACATTTGTTTTATGAACTCTGGAGTCAAGGTGGAGCTGTGTTGCTGGATTTAAAATGGAGCTGAACACTGAAGCCTGGGGCTTACATTCTGCAACTGACTTTTTTTTTTACGTGGCTGTCCTACATTTACAATGACATAGGTCAGTATGACATTCTCATTTTAGCAGCAAAACAAATGTCCGAATAGTGGAATAAAGTATTACTTTAATGTGCTTTTTTGGATTTATTTTTAATTATGTAATAATGGTGCCATTGTGTTGTGAATATGTTACACTCAAATTCTTTATCCTCCAACTATTCTATGTATGAAATGCCTGAAAACAGGAAATGTTCTGTAGTACCCCCTTATTCCTGGGAGGTAGTTAGGGACACCAGGCAGCTCAGTGGGCTAGCATTCCAAACCATCATGTGGGATCCTTGACTTTTAATGGGTTGGAAAAAATTGCTAACAGTCACTTTAGAATGTTTACCAGAGTTTACTAACCACAATTAACTCGGGAACAGAGGGTTAGGGCACAGGATACCCAAAAAGAATGTTGAGCAGCATCAGACAGTACACATACCTTTTTTTAGTTGAGCCACCAGACTTCCTGCAATATCCACCAGCAGCAGCAGCTTGTATCCAGCTGAATCCAGAGAGGCTGGAGGCTTGAGAAGGAGGGGAGGCAGGTACCATTCAGTAGGAACCTCCTATATTGGTGGGACAGCCACAGGGTGAAATAGCTCTCAGTCCCCGACTGGTTTGGTGGAACAGTCGCCACTTAGCACACGGGGTCTCAGCAGGTTGCGGTGGAGACCACTCTTGATGGGATTGGGTCCTTCTAAGACCACTTCATATATTGGAGTTGGAGGAAAGGGCTGTCCTTCAATAGGGAGTATGTTCCCACTACGTACCACCACCCAGTCCTCTGGTTGCAACAGCGGTTCCCCTAGGACAGAGTCCTTGGCCAAATCCTTGTGTCTATCTAGTACCACATGCTTGGCTTTCTGTAGCTTCTCCCATTGCTCCTGCACTCAGGTGCTAGGTGTCCGGGAGATTGCGTCATCTAGAGAGCCCAATAGGAGGTCCATCGTTAACCGGCCAAAACGCCCAAACATCAAGAAGAAGGGTGTATGACCTGTAGCTTGGTGAACTGTATTATTATAGGCCCACACCATGGCCCCCACAAATTGGTGCCAGCTATCTCAGCCTCCTTGTTTTTAGAGTCTGTAGCTTGCCCAGCAGTTAAACTGTTCACAAGCTCCATTACCCTGTGGATGGTAGGGGGTGGTATGTGACTTCCGGATACCACTGAGACGGCACAGCTCAGACGTAATCACTGACTCGAAGTTGGGGCCTTGGTCTGAGAGTATATGTATCGGACAGCCGTATGGTTGGGCCACATGCTCCCAAAATAATTTAGCTGCGGCACTACCCACTCAAAGTCCAGTTGCAGAGAACAGAATTTGTAATAATGTTAAAGTTCAGTAACACACAAGCCTAACGGGAGAGTGTCCGACCCAAAACACAGAATGCAACAGCGATGTGTAGCAGAGTAGGTCTCAGGTATGCCGACAGCATCTGTCTTGAGGGGAGGAATGTGACCTGGTTGGTCCTCTACTGAAATAGGGAGGTGTCCCGAAGGATGGTATGTCCCTATCCTTTCCTTACCCATCTGGAACCTCTCCCTGCCATTAATCACTGTCCCTGTCAGATGGATTACCTGTCCCCACACCAACGCGCAAAATGCATGCCAAGCCTACGAGCCAGGGCCTTAAATAGGTTCTGCTTCACTGAAGATGGCTGCCAGAGTCACATAAGGCAGCAGCATCCAATTGGATATCTTCTCCAGTGACCCAGGAAACCATAGTGGAATCATGTTCCTCTTGACTTCCCCTCCAACTGCATTGCCGCTGCGGTCAAGCACCATCTACAGTGGAGAAAATAGATTCCACCTGCCTACATATATATATACATATCAAATGTCAAACAATTTCATTACTGTAGATAATACAGTGGTTACACTGGAGAGCTGCTCTCCCAAAGTCAGTGTGACAGCCCAGACCATTCATTTAGGCCTCATGCACACTGGACTTTTTGCAAACTCTCCTAGACTCCTTTCTCCCTGGCAGCAGTGTTTTGGCATAAGAACGCTTGACGCTTGTAAACTTGTGTACCACATTTAATAATGATTAAAAATGTATTCTGGCCATTGAAATTAATTAAAGAGAAGCTCCAGGCTCCCCCCCCCCCCCCCAAAAAAAATAGAAGTCAGCAGCTACCAATAATGTAGCTGCTGAGTTTTAATATTAGGGCACTTACCTGTCCACAAATCCAGTGGTGTCCTTACCTGAGCCTTTGTGATATGGGCGGCTGCGGGGGGGAAGGAAGGGGGCTGAACTGAGCTGGAAGTGGGAGCGGGTAGCAGTCAAAACCAGGTACCCCCTCCCCCTCAAAAGATGCCAAATGTGGCAGCGGAGGGGGGGGGGGGGGAGAAGGCAGACAAATGGAGCTTCCCCTTTTGGGTGGAGCTCCACTTTAATGTTCAAATGCTAAACGCGTCTAGCACTCTGCCAAAAACTCTGCTGCTTCTGGGCGCACTGGCTGTTTCGTTTTTTTGTCCTGCCTCTAAATACATCTACTCTAAACACCTACAGTGCCTTGAAAAAGTATTGTATTTGGCTCCATCCATCTTCCCATCAACTCTGACTAGCTTCCCTGTCCCTGTTGAAGAAAAGTATCCCCAGAACATGATGCTGCCACCACCATGTTTCACGGTGGGGATGGTGTGTTCAGGGTGATGTACAGTGTTAGTTTTCCGCCACACATAGCGTTTTGCTTTTAGGCCTAAAAGTTCAATTTTGGTCTCATCTGACCAGAGCACCTTCTTCCACATGTTTGCTGTGTCCCCCACATGGCTTCTCACAAACTGCAAACAGGACTTCTTATGGCGTTCTTTCAACAATGTCTTTCTTCTTGTCACTCTTCCATAAAGGCCAGATTTGTGGAGAGCACGACTAATAGTTGTCCTGTGGACAGATTCTCCCACCTGAGCTGTGGATCTCTGCAGCTCCTCCAGAATTACCATGCTGGTTAGCTGCTTCTCTGATTTAATGCTGTCCTTGCCCAGCCTGTCAGTTTAGGTGGACGGTCATGCTCAGTGAGATGTTCAAAGTTTAGGATTTTTTTTATAACCTAACTCTGCTTTAAACTTCTCCACAACTTTATCCCTGAACTGTCTGGTGTGTTCCTTGGCCTTTATGATGCTGTTTGTTCACTAGGATTCTCTAACAAACCTCTGAGGGCTTCACAGAACAGCTGTATTCATACTGAGATGAAATTACACACAGATGGACTCTATTTACTAATTACTTGACTTCTGAAGGCAATTGGTTCCCCTAGAATTTAGTTAGGGGTATCAGAGTAAAGGGGGCTAAATAAAAATGCACGCCACACTTTTCACAGATTTATTTGTAAAAATTTTAAAAACCATTCCACGGTTTTGTTGTCAGAAAGTCCGATCGTGTGTACGGAGCTATACTCCTCGTTTAATGACTTACCTGTTTAACGACCACTCTGACTTACGATCAGGTCTCTCCATCCGAACAACGAGTTATACATCATTGTATTGTACAGTACAGTACAGAATTTTCATTTGTGTCCTGTATTTATGCAAATTAAAACAACGGTATTGAGCTGGAGTTTTGTGTTTAGACCTTTTAGTTTAGTTAAGAATGTTTTTTTCATGTTGCAACACCTCCCTCCCCCAGTACAGTTTGGATTATCATAGACCAGGGGTCTCCAAACTTTCTAAGCAAAGGGCCAGCTTAGTGTCCTTCAGGCTTTAGGGGGGGCCCTGTCTGTGACCAGTGGGCGTAGAAAATGCCCCGGCATCAGTGCCCCATCATTGGTTGTAATGGGAGGAATAGTTCCCCATTATTGATATCAATGAGAAGAATTGTCCAAGATGGATGGTGTCAGTAGGGGGAATGGTGCCACATCATTGGTTTCAGTTAGTGGAATAGTATCCCAAGGCATAGCTCCCAACTGTCCCTGATTTGGAGCAATGTCCCTCTGTCCCTCATTCCTCCTCATTTGTCCCTCATTTTGGTCTGATCTGTATAGTTGTATATAAAATGCACTTTTTATCTTTCAAAAAGTGTTTCCCAGTGCTAAACCTTTCATCTAAATTCTAAATTGCTGCATTTGTAAATTTTAAAAGCCAATATAAAGGAATAGTAGTGGTAAAAAAAAATTAACCTTTTGTTTTTGGTTAATTCTCCTTTTACCCCCTTCCTGACCAGAGCACTTTTTACAATTTGGCACTGCGTCGCTTTAACTGCTAATTGCGCGGTCATGCAATGCTGTACCCAAATGAAATTTGCATCCTTTTTTTCCCACAAATAGAGCTTTCTTTTGATGGTATTTGATCACCTCTGCGGTTTTTGTTTTTTTCGCTATAAACGGAAAAAGACCGAAAATTTGGAAAAAAAATGGTATTTTCTACTTTTTGTTATAAAAAAAAATCCAATAAACTCAACTTCAGTCATACATTTAGGCCAAAATGTATTCAGCCACATGTCTTTGGTAAAAAAAATGTCAATAAGCGTATATTTATTGGTTTGCGCAAAAGATATAGCGTCTACAAACTAGGGTACATTTTCTGGAATTTACACAGCTTTTAGTGTATGACTGCCTATCTCATTTCTTGAGGTGCTAAAATGGCAGGGCAGTACAAACCCCCCTCCCCCCCCCCCCCCCCCCGTAATTGATCTCCAATCTCTGGCAAGGGAGGACTGGGGAATAGTGGCGATGTGTTTACCAGCGTACAAATTGCTTTGGTCCACAATAGATCTATAGAGATCTTCAGTGAAAAACAGCGAATAAAAATCAAGTAACTTAAAATCAACTGTTTCCACCTGAATGCCGGGTTGGCCAGTGAATGGGGGAAGTACAGGCGCTGCAGAAGTGGTGGGTTCCCAATTAGGATTGGCGAATGCAGCAGGAAGGGCACTATGGGCACGACGGGCCTGTGTTTGTCTTCTTGGTGGCAGCGGGACACTACTTGTGCTTGCCACCTCACCAGCTTGAACTGCACTTATGGGACTCGCCACGTCACCAAGTGTTACTGCAGTGCTAGATGTACGACCAGGGTGTACTAGGCCGCTGGTGCTTGCCAGTTTACCAGAAGGAATAGCGGCGCTAGTACTTCTCTGCTCCATACGAGGAACCTGCGGTTCTTGCACCTCAACAAAAACAGAAGAAGAAGATCGGGGTCTGGTACGCCTGACCTTGGCAGGGACCACAACTCCATCGTCAGAGCTATCTGTCATGCTCAGAAATGTGTAGGCCTCTTCAATAGTGTACCTTCGATTTGCCATTTTGGGCTCTAAGTTTAGGGGTTCAGTAGTGAGGCTCACAGGTAAAAAAGCTCTTGACTGCCAGCGACTGTATCAAAACGCTACCAACAAAAACTGTTAGCGATCGCAGGGATCAGACCTGACTCCGCGAACGCTGCAGTTATGTGTTTAGTGTTTTGTAAGTGACAGTGATCGATCGATACTGCACTTGGGTGGGCTGGGATAGGCTGGGCCGGGCGGAGGGGCAAAACGCAGGTGCTAGCAGGTATCTGGGCTGATCCCACTAACACTGCGTTTTTGGGAACCCTAAACTGCTGGGGACGCTAGTATAGATCTGATCGGATCAGATATTGATCCGTTCAGATACTATAGCACTAAGGGAGGTGTACAGTGCGTGCGTGGGTGTTAGCGGTACTGGCGCTAACCTGACGCTGCCTGGGGCGACACAGACCTTATCTGACCCTAAAAACCTAACTTATATCACCGCTGGGCGATCAGGGGGCTAAACCTTTGTTAGGTAATAAACGACAGGTGCCCTGAAACTATAAAAAATAAACTAACTAACCAGCATCACCCGTAAAAGTTATACGGTGATCACTGGTGAAAGGGTTAACTAGGGGGCAGTCAGGGGGTTAAAACCTTTATTAGGTAGTATATGGGGGTCCCTGATGCTTTAAAAAGATGACGACGAACCTAAATACTTACCTGCCTAACTAGCGTCACCTGTGACACTAATACAGTGATCAGAAAAACGATCGCTTAGTGACACTGGCGACGGGGGGTGATCAAGGGGTTAAACCTTTATTAGAGGGGGTTAGGGGGGTACCCTAGACCTAAAGGGACCTAACACTAACTGCCCTACACCTTATAACTGTCACAAATAACACCAATGCAATAATCAGAAAAGAAGAAAGGTAACAGCGCTCTTTGCAGGGACAACTCAATCCATACACCAGGTCCACTCACAGGTGCCGAGGCTCGATGTGTCCCAACACACTCCAATGCAACTGTAATAAGGAGAGCCGGCAAAACTGTAATCCTTGAAGTGTCGTTTATTGGTACATCAGAGTGACAATAAAGCTGACGCATTTCGGCAATAGCCTTAGTCGTAGCAACTCATCCCAAAGGTGTTCTATCGGGTTGAGGTGCAGGCCAGTCAAGTTCCTCCACCCCAAACTCACTCATCCACACTATATTGCCAAAAGTATTGGGCCACCCCCTCCAAATCATCATTTGGTGGAGGGGGGATTATGGAGTGGAGTTGTTTTTCAGGGGTTGTGCTTGGCCCCTTAGTTCCAGTGATGGGAACTCTTAAAGTGGGGGTCCGCCCGCCCCTTTAAAAATTAAAAGACAGCAGTTACACATACTGCAGCTGCTGGCTTTTAATAATAATAGGACACTTACTTGTCCTGGAGTCCAGCGATGTCGGCACTGCAGCTGTCTCCATCGGCTGGTCGGGTGCTGCTGCCACCATTGTGAATAAGGGAACCCAGCAGTGTAGCCTTTTGGTTTCACGGCTGGGTCCCTACTGTGCATACACAAAGCGATCTGGGCTCTCTCCCACTGGCCCAGCAGAAGGGGCGGAGGAGGGGACCGAGCTGCTGATGTAATTCGCAGCGGCTTGGTCTCCTGGAAATGGGGACAGGGTACCTGTGTAAGAAACAGGTACTCCCTCCCCCCGAAAGGTGCCAAATGTGGCACCGGAGGAGGGGAGGAATCAGATAAGCGGAAGTTCCACTTTTGGGTGCTTTAAGGCGTCAGCATACCAAGACATTTTGGACAATTTCATGCTCCCAACTTTGTGGGAACAGTTTGGGGATGACCCCTTCCTGTTCCAACATGACTGCATACCAGTGTACAAAGCAAGGTCTATAAAGACACGGAAGAGCGAATTGGGGGTGGAGGAAGTCCTGGCCTGCACAGAGTCCTGACCTCAACCCGATAGCACGCTTTTGGGATAAATTAGAGCAGAGACTGCAAGCCAGGCCTTCTCATCCAACTTCAGTGCCTGACCTCACAAATGCGCTTCTGGAAGAATGGTCAAACGTTCCCATAGACACACTCCTAAACCTTGTGGACAGCCTTCCCAGAAGAGTTGAAGCTGTTATAGCTGCAAAGGGTGGGCCAACTCAATATTGAACCCTACGGACTAAGACTGGGATGCCATTAAAGTGTATGTGCGTGTAAAGGCAGGTGTCCCAATACTTTTGACAATATAGTGTATATCTGATGATAGGACCCAATCAAGTAGTAGTCGGCTATTACTGAGTTCCCTAATATGTGTAGTATCCATCAGTTCTGTCCATGTGCCTGAAGACACAATGCAAAAGATTTCTGTTGACATGGTGGCACCTGTGCTGTGAACTTACACTTAGTGCGTGTGCTTTTTGTTGACAGCTCCATCAGAGATTTCCGTCTTGCCTCTGCTCTCGCTCTCTCAATGTGCATTAGAAAAAAAAAAAACGTAATTACTTGAATTAATTATTTAAACCTACACATGGTGCGTGGAGTCGTTTAATGCAGGCTCGAAACTGTTTCTCTTGTTTTTTAATACATTAATATTTCATCTCGTTCATATAATGAAATTTTATTATGTTTAATCCTTCCATTTTTATGGCATAACGCCTATAATTAAATAACGGCAATCGTGTGAAAAAAAGAAAAAAAATCTCAGTTACTTTATTCGATAATAGCTGTTCGTTAAGATGAATTGTAGATTGTTAAATATGCAAAAGACGCTATCAGTATTTAATGGTGGAGAGACTGATTCTTAAGGGAGGTTATAGTATTATCATTGGTTTATTTTATATATACATATAAAAGATATCATGTTGATGCAAATAATCTTATCAATGTGTTTCAATGTCTAAAAAGGCTTATGTACAAGGGGGCAGCCATATTTGCCTATTACACAGGTTCTGCTGCGCACATACACTCACAAGCCACGTTATTAGGTACACCTTGCTAGTACCGGGTTGGACCCCCTTTTGCCTTCAGAACTGCCTTCATTCTTCATGGCAGAGATTCAACAAGGTGTTCAACAAGGTGGAATGTCATGTCACTATGGACCAAAATCTCTAAGGAACGTCTCAGAGAATTTGGTCCATAGTGACATGACATTCCACCACATCCCAAAGATGCTCTATTGGATGAGATCCGGTGAGTGTGGAGGACATTGGAGTACAGGGACCTCATTGTCCAGTGGTGAGATGATTGGAGCTTTGTGACATGGTGCATTATCCTGCTGGAAGGAGCTATCAGAAGATGAGGACGCTGTAGTCATAAAGGGATGGACATGGTCAGCAACAATACTCAGGTAGGCCGTGGTGTTTAAACAATGCTTAGTTAGTAGTAAGGGGCCCAAAGTGTGCCAAGAAAATATCCCCCACACCATTACACCACCACCACCAGTCTGAACCGGTGATACAAGGCAGGATGGATCCATGCTTTCATGTTTACACCAAATTCTGACCCTACTATCTGAATGTCGCAGCTGAAATCGAGACTCATCAGACCAGGCAATGGGGTTGATTTACTAAAACTGGAGAGTGCAAAATCTGGTGCAGCTCTGCATAGAAACCAGTCCGCTTCCAGTTTTTATTGTCAAGCTTCATTGAACAAGCTGAAGTTAGAAGGCTACCATGTACAACTGCACCAGATTTTGCACTATCTAGTTTATTAAACCAACTCCAATGTTTTTCCAATCTTCTATTGTCCAATTTTGGTGATCCTGTGCGAATTGTAGCCTCAGTTTCCTGTTCTTAGCTGATAGGAGTGACACCCGGTGTGGTCTTCTGCTGCTTCAAGCTTCGATGTGTTGTGTGTTCAGAGATTGTTTTCTGCATACCTTGGATGTAACGAGTGGTTATTTGAGTTACTGTTGCCTTTCTATCATCTCAGACCAGTCTGCCAATTCTCTTTTGACATCAACAAGGAATTTCCTCCACACAACTGCCTCTCACTGGATATTTTCTCTTTTACGGACCATTCTCTGTAAACTCAAGAGATGGTTGTGTGTGAAAAGCCCAGTAGATCAGCAGTTTTTCAAATACTCAGACCAGCCTGTCTGTCACCAACAACCATGCCACGTTCAAAGTTACTTAAATACCCTTTCTTCCCCATTCTGATGCTCGGTTTGAAATTCAGCAAGTCATCTTCACCACATCTAGATGGGATTGGCTGATTAGCAATTTGTGTTACCAAACAATTGAACAAGTGTACCTAATAAAGTGGCCAGTGAGTGTAGAAGTGTCAGAAACCATGAATCAGACTGAGACAGAAGCACAGTTAAATCACACTTGTTTAATAATTATAAAAAAAAGGTAAACAGAGTAAATGTAGTCAAAACATAGCCAGAGTTCAGGAACTGGAATGGATAGTCAGGCAAGCCAAAATGTCAAGAAGCCGTAGCATAGAAGAACAGCAAGCAGGATCTGGAGCCAGAAGGAATGTCAGCTAAGCAAGTTTTTAACAGGAACACAGGAGAGCGTCTCTAGAGATGGGACCAAGATGAAGGCAGCGATCATCTGGGCTGGACGGCTTAAGTAAGCAGGACCGACGAGCAGGATATCATCAACAGGTGAGTCACTGTGGAGAGATAGGAGCTGGCAATTAGCCAACAGCTGAGCGGCCAGCTTAGAGAAGGAAGGGCTGAGCACAGCCCTGACAAGGAGTTATGCTTTACTGCTCCTTAAATTTGTAAAAAATGTGATCTGAAACCACCATAATGGTGATGTACCTCCATCCCAATTTCATATCTACACAATATTTACTACATTTGCCCTGGGGACTTTAGTTGAGGCATATCACTCATAAAACCAAATAGTACATATATTTCACATAATTCGAGGTTTATTGATACAATTAAATTACATCATGATAAAATGCCGCTAAAATCATATTGATTTGTAACATTTAATTCATACACAGTTCCCATGTTGGCATACTGTATATATATTATTTGTAGACACATATAACAAGCTGCATTCGATAAACTCGACATGTTTCGCAAATCACTTTTTGCTTCCTGAGGAATAGATGCATATACCATATCTATAAAGTAGAATATCGGTATAAGAAATATATATATATATATATATATATATATATATATATATATATATTTAAAGTCAGATAATGCTATCACAGAAACCGTTGAACGAGGCAAACGTCTATCCCCTATACTTACAAAATCAGCCTTAAAATAACCACACTTGGGAAAAGTAAAAAGGGGGGAAAAGGGGGGATTGGGACTTTAAATGAGGCATATAGAGTGCCTCCATCCCTGTATGCGAAAATTAATAAAGGTTGGGACTTTGAGTGAGGTCATGGACGACATGCAGGTAACTGGGGTAGCAGTACAATTTTATTGATCACTTGACATGCATAAATACAATTCAAGGCAGAACCACATAGGGAAAGACATTGTAATAAACATCATTTCACAAATCGCAACACATGTATATGTGCATATGCGATCGGCATCAAGGGTACATACAGCTTGGCGCCACATAGTGGTCTCGTTGAAGGATTAATGCATATATAAAAATAATAACAGAATATGTACAAATAACAATACCACAGCGCATCAGAGGAAATAAGTATTGTAGTATAAAAAACCATAGGGTAGTTCTTGAGATGTTGTACTGTAAACATATGTTTGTATCCCCCAAATGCCCGACGCGTTTTGTGTAGAACACACTCATCAGGGGCCAGATGATCGGGGATTTCTAAAAAATTTAATACAACATATAATGAATCTAACTGATAGCTAGTACTAGCAGCGAAAGAGGGGTGGACAACTCTAAAATACTTACATATAAAATAGTGCAATGGGACATGGCAGGTACAGAGCCAAGACCAACAAGTATCTCTCCCGGGAGCTGAGGTGCAGCGGAATGCGCGCTGGTGGGCGTCACGGCGTGGTGCATGAGTTCCTCCATGTAGCCAGTCTGGTGGGGAATTTGGACGTCTCGGACTGACGGAATTCACCGTCAGTGTCAGAGCCCCTCCTCTTTCCGGCCGGGCTCGGGTGACGCTGGTGTACGCGGCCAGCGTGCACGTGGTGTTTGTCGGGTACATCTTGCCTCCCCTGTCACAGCGTGGGCGCCTACGCTCAGAGATGTTCTTTCATCACCTCCAATCCACAGTGCCTTTTTCCCTGCCTGGGATATATGTAAGCCTACACATGGTTACTCTTATCCAGCTTTTTGTCAGTTAGTCTTTTTCAATGCTGGTTGAAATCGGGATGTCTCTGCTGTTTGTTTCATTTTCTTTTTTATCAGCCTATATACCACAGTCCACTATGGTTGGATGTGGTTATGTTTTATTATCGTATTATATCCATACCTTTTTTTTTTTTTTTCTTCCTGCACAGACTCCCATGTTTCACCACCTTACCAGATAGACATTATTGGTCTATCTTACTAATATTAACTCTGACACACTGTTTTATTTTTATTGTTATTTTATTTTATCTCCCAGGCAGTCTATACTGGCACCCTGTTGTTGATATCCTATTTACATCAAGCTCTGTGGTTCCCACGCTGCCTCCCCCCGGGGGGGGCTCTGTGTACCCAGCCCACCAGTGTGCATTCCGCTGCACCTCAGCTCCCGGGAGAGATACTTGTTGGTCTTGGCTCTGTACCTGCCATGTCCCATTGCACTATTTTATATGTAAGTATTTTAGAGTTGTCCACCCCTCTTTCGCTGCTAGTACTAGCTATCAGATTCATTATATGTTGTATTACATTTTTTAGGAATCCTCGATCATCTGGCCCCTGATGAGTGTGTTCTACACGAAACGCGTCGGTCATTTGGGATACAAACATATGTTTACAGTACAACATCTCAAGAACTACCCTATGGTTTTTTATACTACAATACTTATTTCCTCTGATGCGCTGTGGTATTGTTATTTGTACATATTCTGTTATTATTTTTGTATGTGCATTAATCCTTCAACGAGACCACTATGTGGCGCCAAGCTTTATGTACCCTTGATGCCGATCGCATATGCACATATACATGTGTTGCGATTTGTGAAATTATGTTTATTACAATGTCTTTCCCTATGTGGTTCTGTCTTGAATTGTATTTATGCATGTCAAATGATCAATAAAATTGTACTGCTACCCCAGTTACCTGCATGTCTTCCATGACCTCACTCAAAGTCCCAACCTTTATTCATTTACACTTGGGCAAAGGGTCGTCGGGAACGTCTATCCTGGGAGCTGTGGCGAGACCCATATGGACCAAGCTCTTTCTTACAATGCAAGTGTATGAGTCAGCCAACTTGCTGAAAACAATGCACTCCTTGTGGGACCGATCTCTTATCTCAGCAGTTGTTAAAGTGGACCTGAACTCAAAAAGTGAAGATTTGCCATTGTAGATTCCATATCAAAATACTAGTGTCATCTATTGTATTTATACTTCTTGCCCCAGTGGCCAACTGTCCTATTCTGACCACTTTTTACCTTTGTTAGTAATGCTAGATGCCATATCTCAGGAACAATTTTATAACTTTGATTGCATGTACTGTACACATTCTTTGTCTTTCACTAGTAATGTTGCTAGGACATATTGAGCTGCAGTTGATGGATGGATTGTGTTGCAGCAATTCCTACAATTCATAGCTTAGTGACTGGCTTTTTCGCATTATTTGGAGCTAGCTACACTTTTGAGTTGTCACCCTGTTTCTTACACCCTTGGTGGAGACTACAAGAGGCCACACCAACAAGAGGCCACACCAACAAGAGGCCACATTAACAAGAGGCCACATCAACAAGAAGCCACGCTAACAAGAGGCCACACTAACAAGAGGCCACACTAACAAGAGGCCACACCAACAAGAAGCCACACTAACAAGAAGCCACACTAACAAGAGGCCACACCAACAAGAGGCCACACCAACAAGAGGCCACACCAACAAGAGGCCACACCAACAAGAGGCCACACCAACAAGAAGCCACACCAACAAGAAGACACACCAACAAGAAGCCACACTAGCAGACTTTCCCCAGGCATGGACCACCGCTGTCGCTATCAGGATGCCAGTCTAGAACAATGGCTGATATAGGCTGAAAGAGATCAGCACCACTGAGAAGGAAAAAAAGAATGCAAAGGTGAAAACAAGATTAATTCCGGTTAGTCATTCCAGAAGCGTTTCATTTTAATACTTTTTTTTCAGTTTTTTTGCAATTGAACACGTAGGTATACTTTGACAGTAATTAAAGACTTAACTATAGGTACAGTTACTGGGACTTCATAAATTATTTTCATGGGCTTACAAGAACGGTCACCTTCCGCTCTTCCTAATTAAAATACATGCAGACCATAGTCAGAAAAATATACTGGGCTTGTAAAAAAAAAATTATAGGGGAATTATAGTCTATTTTCGATAACATTTTGTTATTAAGTCATTTTTGTTGTAGTTTCCTCGTCTTTACTTATCCCCATTTTTAAATAATCAGGGAATCCTATGGATATTAACAACATTAACAGGTAAATGCAAACTGCAACTCTTTTTGTAAAAGTTAAGATAGCTTCCGCTCCATCTTCTCTCAAGCCTCTATTGCAAACTTTCTGAACCCTTTCAACACAGAGGAACCCTTAAAATAACTTTCTGGTCTCGGAGAATCCCTGCTAAAAATTACTATATCTACAACTGCTGGTACATTAATGTGATGGTCAGTGGGAAGGATGCTCCTTAACCACTTGAAGACCTTTGCGAGCTAGCGCGGGGGGCCAGGGGCACTTTAATTTTAATTTTTAATTATTATTATTTTTTATTTTACACTGTTGCTTTAGTTTTTTTATTACTTTTATTGCTGTCACAAGGAATGTAAACATCCTTATGACAGCAATAGGCATGTGACAAGTACTGTTTATGGAGGGAAATACTTTCAATTTAAAAAAAAAATGGCGCCATTGACATCCTGGTAAGCTATCATGTCATTCCAGGTTACCATAGCGGAGACCCAATCAAAGCCAATTTCGGCTTTATATAGGTCTCCAACTAGCCGGCGGACGTGTCGGCTAGTAGCTTGTGTCTCCCGGTGGGACGGGAGAGCCAGAGAGAGCCGCAGAAAGAAGCAGAAAGGAGGGGGGGGTGGTGCTGCCCTCCCACTGCTTGTAATGGCAGTCGAGTGGCTAGTTGGCTAGTTGTCCAGTTGCTATTACAAGAGCCGACCGTCGGCTCTAAAAAAACGGTACCGGGGTGATGCCAACAGCTGCAGGCATCACCCTGGTTACAACCACGTGAAGTCAAATGACATACCAGGTAAGTGATTTGGTGGCAAGTGGTTAAGCCTGCTACACACCAACAGTTTTTTTGCTCAACCTAGCGGGCTGAACAAAAAAAAAAACTTGAGAGCTTGGGAGGAGCCGCTGTACGAACTATCCAATATTAGTACAACGATCTCCCCTGCTGTACTATTGTATCCTGACAGGGGGAGAACACACCGGTCAGCATTCTCAGCCATTGGCTGAGAGTGTTGATCAGATGCCGATCAGCAGACCTTTTTTGGTCATGCCCCTTTTTTTTCAATATTTTTATTGAATTTTAGCTAAAAGATACAACAATTTGACTAAGCAAATGTAGAGCAATCGTATGATAGAATTTTCATACAAGTCATATATAACATAGGGGGTAAAATACTGATGCAAACATACAAAACTTAATTACATAATGGGCGTAGGATCTCAGGGTCATGCCCCTTCAACCTGTTGGACCGGCTGCCGTATACACGGGCCGAATGTCAGCCGGTTTTTATTAAGTCGGCCGATGCCGCTTGATATTTGGCCCGTGTGTACTAGGCTTTACACTTATGGTAACTGGGAATTATTACCCGCTTACAGATAGCCAAAAAGATCAATGGTGTCAGTGGGAACTTATCTGAGAGGCAGAAATTGCTCATTGCTCGAGGAACCCCTAGGAACCTCTGGAGGAACCCTAGCTGAGAAGCCCTGTTCTATTGTGATGCTTGGTCCTATTAACTAGTATGGAAGCCTGGAAGATAGGAGGTGGGACTGAACGGACTTTTACTGGGAAAAGTCAAGATACGCTTATCATAAACTGCCTTTATCTTGAAATCCACTGATAATGTTTTTAGTACTGCAATTTTTTTCAGGAAGCAGATTGTGACAAAAAAAGGACCATACCTGTATGATGTGTGTTGAAGTGTCCAATTGTAGTCTCTGTCAAAGGAGAGGGTGACAAAGCAGGAGCGCAATTGGGAGACAGCCGCAGAACGCTGTCACCCTATAACAGAAAGTGCTTATTTTAAGTAGTATCTTAATGAAGGCTGAAGATTTTTACCTTTGTAATTAATTTGACCTGTTGAAGCTTATGTGAGGTTTTAGTGTCCTATTACCCAACCTGCAGTCCAAGGGGTGCAAATGACCCTAGGGTATGTGATGCGCAGCCCTTGGACCACAGCAGTCTGTATTGGGAGCATTGATTAGGGTAACATGTTCCCAGTTTCGCATTGTCTTCTGCAGCATATCCCCAGCCAAAAATGTATCCTGTCCTCATTCTCTGATCCTCATTTCCTCTATTAGGTCTGCAGTCTAAAGCCACGTACACACGATCTGATTTTCCGCAGACAAAACTTTGGACTTTTGTCCGAAGACGTGTGCCTGGATTTTGTCTTGCATACAAACGGCAAGGAATTGTCGGCCAACAAACACGAATGTAGTGATGTACTATGTGGTTTTCCAGCTCTTTAGCGCCACCCTTTGGGCTCCTTCTGCTAATTTCATTTTAGTAGAAGTTTGGTGAGTGTTGATTCGCGCTATTCATTTCGCGCTTTTCATTTCGAGCTTTTCAATTAGTTTCTGAATGGCCGTTCGTCAGTCAGCCATGTTGCGGAATCGGAGGAGATAACGTGTTATTTATTATTGGCCTTGGAGTTATAGCTTTGACCCAAGTCTAGTCCAGGAACAGGAGGAGGAGGATTTCTTGGACCAAAAATTGGTTGCTTTATTAATCGTGACCAATTATGTCATATGCCTTTGCTGCGGGAGCTCCAGGAGAATAATCCAAATGATTTTCGGAATTATCTCCGGATGACGGACCCCTGCTTTCACCAACTCTTGGCATTGTTGACCCCCTATAGTAAGAAGCAGGACACATGCATGAGGCTTTTATTTAATGTTTTGGTTGAATAATGATTTGATTTGGTATATTTTCTATATTTTTGGATGCATAGAATGCACGTTTTGGTTAAGTTCTATTGGCAGATAGCATGTCTAATTTTACAGGGGGTCCCCTAGTTACAAACATCCGACTTACAAACGACTCCTACTTACAAACGGAGGGAGACAACAGGAAGTGAGAGGAAATCTACCCCTAGGAAGGGAAATTCATTCCTGTAAGAGCTATTATGGGGAAAAGGTACCTCCACTGATGCTTTACCACCAAGGCTTGTTTCCACAACAACCCAAAATTTTCAAAATCCAATTATCATTGGGACAGAAAGTGAGGTGAAATCTTCTGAACAGGGGCACACACAGCAAAACAAACATTACAGGGGTGTTAACCCTTCCCTATGCTATCCAAAAAGCTTAAAAATATTTTTTTTGGCTGGAGCTACACTTAAAAAATGTACATGTTCCGACTTACAAACAGATTCAACTTAAGAACAAACCTACAGTCCCTAACTTGTTTGTAACCCGGGGACCCCCTGTATTTGTTTTCTTTTTTTAATGCACAATAAAAAAACTGTGTAGAATAATACTTGGCTGTGTGTTTTACTTCAAATGACAGTTTGGGAGTAGCAGTTACATTTTAAAAAATACAATGTAAAATTAACAAGGGACACCAACATAGTTGTATCTTTGGTCTTAAAAACTACAGGATAATGGTGTTGTGGTAACTTGCACAAATAAAAAAAAAAAAAAAAAAAAAGCATAATAATATTATTCTTGATATCACTAGAAAAAAAGCCTTTGAAAATTTGTTTGTAATAACTCCATCAGTATCACCAGCAAAGCAGCTTCATTATTATCCCATTAAAGAAGAAGAGAATTGTGCGCTGCATTTCGAGATTTAATCATTTGCCGCGTCACGAATGTTAATTCTCCATTACGAACGCTAGTTTACAAGACTGACCGCTTCTGCCTCGTCCTTGCTTCCGAGCATGTGTGTTTGTACTTTGGACTTTTGTCCGACGGACTTGTGTACACACGATCGCAAAATCCGACAACAGACATTTGTCCGCGGAAAATGTTAAAGCCTGCCATCCAACAATTGTCCGCGGAAAATCCGACAATTGTCCGATGGAGCGCACACACGGTCGGATTTTCCGCCAACAGCCTGTCATCACACGTTTCCCGTTGGAAAATCCGATCGTGTGTACGAGGCTTAACAGTCCTCTAAAGCATTGCATACTTTGAACATTATGTGCGGCCCTCTGGTGCTGTCAGGGGCCGCATTTTAAGGTGACTGTTTTAGTGATTAAGTTTAGATCTATTTTAAATCTCAGTCTTTATAGATATACCCCAGAGAGTCAAAATAAGTCAACTGTCTAAAATATATACTGACAATTTAAATCCTGAATATTGAACGACTTCATCATCTATTCTTGTGATATACAGTACACATAAATTTATGCTGAGCTGTAGACCTCAATCTCCTGGATTTAACCACGTGCATCCAAACCTGTATGATTTATTCTAGCTCTGATCCTTCTTATAATCTACTTCAAACTTGTCATTTATTTGATCCCTGTACTAGATATCCCACCATGTTTGCTTATTGCACCATTGCATTAGACTCCTTACAAACAGGTAATGTCAGGACTCAAAGTAACACGTCTTTACTGAGGGCAGATCGTGTCAACGCTAATCTGGGTTTTGACTCTGTCACAAATGTTTTGAACCAGGGTGGTACCTACCTTGATTTTCAGCAAAGCATTTGATATGGCTCCACATGGTGATGTCAATAAAAAGTTGTACAACCTCGGCTTAAAGTCATTCTTAAGGTTGATTTGTTTTTGTTTTTTTTAAATAGCAAACATGTTATACTTACCTGCTCTGTGCTATGGTTTTGCACAGAGAAGCCCTGATCCTCCTCTTCTCAAACCTTTATCGCATCTGAACCACATCTACCTTGCACTGTTCCTATACTGCATGCAGGTTAACTGGGACTGTCATTAAATGCACCAAGGCTTTTAAAGGGCCCCAACAAGAGCATCTTAAAGGACTGCCCCTCCCTTAAAGAGGAGGGCCAGTCAAAAAAAAAAAAAAATTAAAAGTCAGCAGCTACAAATACTGCAGCTGCTGACTTTTAATTGGACACTTACCTGTCCCAGGGTCCAGCGATGCGGGGGATCGAAGCCCCGCTCGTCTCCCCCTCCGTTCAGTGGCGCCGGCATTGCAACTGTGGGCGCCGGGCTGAGGCTTCACAGCCTGGCACCCACTACGCATGCGCGAGTGGCACCGCGTGCCGTGATTGGCCGCTCAGTCACCTGGGACCTGTAATGGGTCCCAGATGATTGACAGGAGGGAGGGAGCAGAGCCCTTCCTGTACCGAGGGGGAAGTGATGTCACCAGCCCAGGCACTGGAAGAGGCAGACTACGAGGGACCCCCTAACAACAGGCTTTTAGAGGTAAGTAAAAAAAAAAAAATATCCAAATGGTTTTTTTTTTAGGCACAATCATGACATTTTTTTTTTTTTTTTTTTAGGGTGGAACACCACTTTAATAAATATTCTGCAATGCCCTTTCTCCTCTGATACTATTCTCCTTTTCTTTTCGACAGTGCATACCCAGTCGGTCTAGGGCTAGCATTGCCGTCATAAATGCGCTCTGGCAGCAGTGGTGGCCACTCCATATGGGGCACAGGGGCGTCGCCCCCTAATCCATGCGCCCAGCCCCTAATCTACGTGCAGGGCTCCGGACGCATGGATTCCAATGGGGGATTTTTTTTTTTTAAGCACGATTATTGGCTTTTTAAAAAGGGCGTGACAGTTGTGTGACAATAGCTAATTAATATTCGCTATTGTCTTCCTGCTTCACCTCCCGGACAGCCAGGAAGCGGGAGGCGCGCAATTGGCCAAGAGGAGAAGCGATCATATTGGCCAGTACCGGGGGCAGGGGGGATGTGCGGGGAGATCCGAAAGATGGCTGCCATCATCTCTTTGCTCTGCATCGCTGCCCGGAGCAATCTCTCTGTTCTGCGTCACCACCCACCCGGAGCGACCTCTCTGTTCTGCATTGCCGCCCAACCGCGTGAGTACCACCCACCGGGGGGGGGGTCAAGTGGTGTGTTTGCTGCCCCCACCCCCTCGGCTGGAGCACCAGCTGCCACTGTCTGGCAGTATAGTTCCAGCACTCGGTAGATTCGATTTTCTATTGCTCCCTGCAGTCATTTTATCCATAGTCCTTACTGCTTAGCAATTTGTATGCTAAATTGTATTATTACCATTGTTGATCCATTTTATGCTTGCCTAGTTACCAACCATATTTGGTGACAATGATTTGGACCAGTGCTTTGTGCACTGGTCCAAATCATTTGGTGGTGAGGGGATTATGGTGTGGGGTTGTTTTTCAGGGGTTGTTCTTGGCCCCTTAGTTCCAGTGAAGGGAACGCCCTAAGGCGTCAGCATATCAAGACATTTTGGACAATTTCATGCTCCCACCTTTGTGGGAACAGTTTGGGGATGGCCCCTTCCTGTTCCAACATGACTGCACACCAGTGCACAAAGCAAGGTCCATAAAGACATGGATGAGCGAGTTTGGGCTGGAGGAACTTGACTGGCCTGCACAGAGTCCTGATCTCAACCTGATAGAACACCTTTGGGATGAATTAGAGCGGAGACTGTGAGCCAAGCCTTTTAATCCAACATCAGTGCCTGACCCCACAAATGCGTTTCTGGAAGAATGACCAAACATTCTCATAGACACACTGCTAAACCTTGTGGACAGCCTTCCCAGAGGAGTTGAAGCTGTTATAGCTGCAAAGGGAGGGCCAACTCAATATTGAACCCTACGGACTAATGCCCCGTACATACGGTCGGATTTTCCGATGGAAAATGTCCGATCGGAGCGTGTTGTCGTAAATTCCGACCGTGTGTGGGCTCCATCGGACATTTTCCATCGGATTTTCCGACACACAAAGTTTGAGAGCAGGCTATAAAATTTTCCGACAACAAAATCCGTTGTTGGAAATTCCGATAGTGTGTACACAAATCCGACGGACAAAGTGCCACACATGCTCAGAATAAATTAAGAGACGAAAGCTATTGGTTACAGCCCCGTTTATAGTCCCGACGTACGTGTTTTACGTCACCGCGTTCAGAACGATCGGATTTTCCGACAACTTGGTGTGACCGTGTGTATGCAAGACAAGTTTGAGCCAACATCCGTCGGAAAAAATCCTAGGATTTTGTTGTCGGAATGTCCGATCAATGTCCGACCGTGTGTACGGGGCATTAGACTGGGATGCCATTAAAGTTCATGGGTGTTTAAAGGCAGGAGTCACAATACTTTTGACAATATAGTGTATGTATATATATATATAATATATATGAGAGAGAGAGATAATCTATACAAAAGGACCTTCCCCTCTCTCTTGATCATTTTTCTCCATATGGAATTTCAATTACAGAGAGACAGTCAGAAGGTAAACACACTCTGCTGGACTTTCTTATTGTAAAGCCCGGTATGCTATGCAAAGAAAAAATGGACCCACTCTGTATCAAATGTTTATTTGTAAAATTAAAACAAATAACAAAATAGCAGTAAAATCTGACAGGGTGTCTAATTCTTTTCCCACTTTATCAAAAGTAAAAAGTTTTGGCCAGACATACATTTTTAAGACAAATGCATCTTCTTCAAACTGCTGCTGTCATCCTTTTGTTGATTGACCAGTATATTTGTTTTATTCTAAACTATTTAGATGTCTAAGATGCCATAACGTTATTGATTCTGGAAGCAAAAAGCAACCAATCTGCTTACCATACAGAAGAATTTAGGCCAAATGAATCCGCTTTTCCTATCTGCTTCTTAAATCGTCCTTATTGTATTTGAAGAATTAATTGTATTTAGCTGTAAACACGAGAAATGGAAGAGTTCAAAGCCTTGCTGATAACGGGAAGAGTAGGCACCACCGGAGCAGAATTGGGGACAATTGAATGTGAACACAAGGGGGGGCCGGGGAGCTGGAAGAAGGAAATCAATGATGTATTAGAGAACAGACGGGAATAATAGAATCTCGGCACGGCTTGTATAGACATTTCTCCTCAACACAATTATAAAGCGGCATAACAAAGAGAAAGAAGAACGCATGGATTGCACACCGCCATAAGAGATTGATAGGCTTACAGGAATCCTGTCATGAGATAAATATGGGGGCCGCTATCTCCTTCTGAAAATGCTAGTTGCCTGACAATGGATGCATTATCCAGAAGGACAGTGCAGTCTTTAAACCAAGATCCAAGGTCACCATTTACTTTCTGAACTACAGACTCAAAAGTGACACAGCCATCTAAATCCTGGTGCCTGTGCATTTCTTGGCAGTGTTTGCAAATGCCCTACACAGATCAGCCCCTGCTCGTGCTGCAGTTTGTGTTGTGTTGCAACAAAGTTACAATGTTGCAGTCTGATCACTGTGGGGGGGCATAAATAAATGCCTTTTCCTGCCAGCAGCGGACTGATGACATCTCAGCCTAGGCAAAGTAACTAGTGATGCACCGAAATGAAAATTCTGGACCGAAAACCAAACTTCAGTATGCACTCGGCCGAAAAGCGAAACCAAAATACAATGATAACTCGGTTTGCCAGTAACGCATTATATGAGTGTTTCACAAGACTAGACTGTTTTTTTTTAAATCCTGACTTGCGAGTGCTGTCTCACAAGACTAGCAGGACTCTGGTGTATATATTACCGTATGTGGCCAGAGGTCCAGGTGTGCTGGTTGCTCCCAGTGCTTCTTGAAGAACTTAGAGACACTCCCAGCTGGGTGGGCGTAATGTGCGTCGGAGCACCCAAAAGTTTCAACAGTTCCAGAGTGTCTCCGAGCATCACCATCGCCCCCGCACCTCTGGCCACATACAGTACTGCATACACCAGCACCCCTGCACCTCTGGCCACATACAGTACTGCATACACCAGCACCCCTGCACCTCTGGCCACATACAGTACTGCATACACCAGCACCCCTGCACCTCTGGCCACATACAGTACTGCATACACCAGCACCCCCGCACCTCTGGCCAGGTACAGTACTGCATACACCAGCGCCCCCGCGCCTCTGGCCACATACAGTACTACATACACCAGCGCCCCCGCGCCTCTGGCCACATACAGTACTACATACACCAGCGCCCCCGCGCCTCTGGCCACATACAGTACTGCATACACCAGCACCCCTGCACCTCTGGCCACATACAGTACTGCATACACCAGCACCCCTGCACCTCTGGCCACATACAGTACTGCATACACCAGCACCCCTGCACCTCTGGCCAGGTACAGTACTGCATACACCATTGCCCCCGCACCTCTGGCCACATACAGTACTGCATACACCAGCACCCCCGCACCTCTGGCCAGGTACAGTACTGCATACACCAGCGCCCCCGCGCCTCTGGCCACATACAGTACTACATACACCAGCGCCCCCGCGCCTCTGGCCACATGCAGTATTGCATACACCAATGCCCCCGCACCTCTGGCCACATACATTACTACATACACCAGCGTCCCCACACCTCTGGCCACATACAGTACTGCATACACCAGCGCCCCCACACCTCTAGCCACATACAGTACTGCATATACCAGTGCCCCCGCACCTCTGGCCACATACAGTACTGCATACACCAGCGCCCCCGCACCTCTGGCCACATACAGTACTACATACACCAGCGCCCCCGCACCTCTGGCCACATACAGTACTGCATACACCAGCGCCCCCACACCTCTGGCCACATACAGTACTACATACACCAGCGCCCCCGCACCTCTGGCCACATACAGTACTGCATACACCAGCGCCCCCGCACCTCTGGCCACATACAGTACTGCATATACCACCAGTGGTTGTGGAACGAATCATCTGTGTTTCCATTATTCCTTGGGGAAACTCGCTTTGATATACGAGTGCTTTGGGTTACAAGCATGCTTCTGGAACAAATTATGCTCGTAATCCACGGTATTACTGTAGATAGTTTTTTAAAATATATATATATATTTTTTTTTTTATATATGATTGTATTATATTCGACTTTTTATTTATTATCACTAATTTAAATTCATCTGAAATTTATTTTTGCCCAATATCGGCACCTTTTCGGTCAATAGGCTGCTTTCACACTGATCAGTTTTTGAAGTGCTTTTGTGTTAAAAAAAAAAAAAAAGCGCAAGAAAAATGCATCTCAACACTGGTTCTTGCACTTCCGTTGCCACAATTTGGGTGCATATTTAGTCAGTAAAAAAAAAAAAACGCACCGAAAACACACCTCACTATTGAAATGCAATAAAAACGTGACAAAAAATCACATCAAAAGCGCACCGGTATTGTGTTTTTGATGCATTTTTTGAGTCACACGACCTATAAAAAAGCACTGTAAAAATTAGGTGTTGTAGGTTTTACCCCCCTTCCTGACCAGGCCATTTTTGCGATACAGCACTGTGTTATTTTAACGGACAATTGCGCGGTCGTGCAACGCTGTACCCAAATAAAATTGATGTCATTTTCCTCTGCGGTTTTAATTTTTTTGCACTATAAACAAAAAATGACCGACAATTTAAAAAAATATAATAAATATTTTTTACTATCTGCTATAAAACACATCCAATACATTTTTTTTTAGTCTAATTTCTTCATCAATTTAGGCCGATATGTATTCTGCTACATATTTTTGGTAAAAAAAAAAAACAATAAGCGTATATTGATTGGTTTGCGCAAAAGTTATAGTGTCTACAAAATAGGGGATAGATTCATGGCATTTTTATTTATTTATAGTAATGGCGGCGATCAGCAATTTTTAGCGGGCCTGCGACATTGCGGCAGACAGATCGGACACCTAAGTGACACTTTTTTGGGAACCAGTGACATTATTACAGTAATTTTTATATTGTAAAGCGCTGCGTAAACTGTTGGCACTATATAAATCCTGTATAATAATAATAATAATCAGTGCTAAAAATATGCACTGTTATTGTACTAATGACACTGGCAAGGAAGGGGTTAACATCAGGGGCGATCAAAGCGTTAAGTGTGCTCTCTGTTTGTGCTTTCTTATTGTTGGGGGGATGGGCTCACTGCATGGACACAGTGATCCCTGATTAGCAGGAACACAAGATCACAGTGTCCATGCCTGACAGCAGTATGGCGGTCTGCCTTGTTTACATTGGCAGACCGCCATTCTGTCTCTGTAGCCAATTGGCGCGTGACCGCGGCTCTTGCGGCGCACGCCCCCACCCCAGTGGCTTTTGAACAAAATCACGTACAGGTACGTGATTTCGTGAAATAGAGCCGACCTGCTGCAGTATATATGTGGTAGGCGATCAGCAACTGGTTAATGTGGAACTATGGGCAAAATTAAAAAATATCATAAACAACATAATACAGTCTATCAATGGCAGTAACACATCAGTTTTTTTTTTTTTGCATCTGATTGGTTGAGATGAAAAAGCAAAAGGATGACATCACAGTGCCCCCCCCCCCCCTAGCCAGTCAGGGGGAGCCTTGTATACATTGATATAAATACAAGGCTTTTTCTGAATGGCTGATTTTGTTCTAGCATCAGACGGGAAGTTGCCAGTACTTCTACTTTAAAGCTAGTCCAGTTGAATAGAAATTACACCAATAAATGCAGCTCCGTAGACATTAAAGCGGAACTTCAGTCATTTTTTCATCTTCCTATCTATTAAATCTTCTGCCCTTGTTGTTGTTTTAACTTTGGATAGTAAAACATTTTTTTTTCTGCCAGTAAATCCCTTATACAGCCCACTTCCTGTTTCCTGTCTGGTCATTATCCTAGGCTTATGACATCATGCACAGCTCTCTCTCTCTCACTCACACAAGAGTTTGCCGGAAAGGGAGGGGAGATGAGTCATAAGAGGGCCAATGAGAGCTGCAGAGCTGGAGGTGTGCCTCTGCCTGTCTGTGTAAATCCAGGGAGTGAACAGGCAGCAGCTTCAGCTGCCCACAGTTAAAATGGATGCAGCCAAACTCAGTGGAGGGAGATTTCTGCAGCGTATTTGGCAAGTACAGAATCACAGTACAGTGGAACTTGGGATTGCGAGTGACGCGGTTAAGGAGCGTTTCGCAATATGAGCATTGTATTTTTAAAAAACGTAACTCGGTTTGCGAGTGTTGTCTCGCAAAACGAACAGGATTCAGGCCAAAGCATGTGCAGTACCGTGTTTGGCCTGAGGTGGGGGAGGCGCCGGAGCCGAGCGGCGCTGATCGGCAATGCACGGAAAGGCCCGAGGGCAGCTCGGCTGACCTCGGGAACGGTGTCTTTCGAGGTCAGCCGAGGTGTCCTCGGGCCTTTCCGGCCATTTCGGAGGTTCTCTGGCGCCTCCCCCCCCCGGCTGCATGTGGTATTGCATGTCATTGAAGTCAATGCGGAACAAATTATTTTCGCTTCCATTGACAATGGGGAAACTCGCTTTAGTATGCGAGTACTTTGGATTACGAGCATTCTCCTGGAACGGATTATGCTCGTAATTCAAGGTTCCACTGTATATATAAAATAATATACAAAGTGGTTGGAGAGAAGCTTCAGAATGGCAATGATGTTTTTATTATAAATTATGTGAGCAGACTGCAGTTCCTATTTAATAATGACTATATGAAATTATTGGTATTTTTTAACCACTTAAGGACCGAGCCTCTTTTTGAGATTTGTTGTTTACAAGTTAAAAACAGGTTTTTTTTGCCAGAAAATTACTTAGAACCGCCAAACATTATACATTTTTTTCCTAACACCCTGTAGAATAAAATGGCGGTAGTTGCAATACTTTCTGTCACACCATATTTGCGCAGCGGTCTTACAAGCGCACTTCTTTTTTTTTGGAAATAATACACTTTTTTTAATTAAAAAATCGGACAACAGTAAAGTTAGCCCATTTTTATATTGTGAAAGATAATGTTGCGCTGAGTAAACTGATACCCAACATGTCACACTTCAAAATTGCACCTGCTCGTGGAATGGCGACAAACTTTTACCCTTAAAAATCTCCTAAATATGAGATCTGGGGTCAAAAAGACCTCAGATCTTATATTTACACTAAAATGCAATAATAAAAAAAAAAAAATGGACCTTTAAGAGCTATGGGCGGAAGTGACGATTTGACGTCTCTTCCGCCCTGCAATGGCATGGAGACAGGTGGGGGCCATCTTCCCCTCACTCGTCTCCATACCTAACACCAAGAAGGATCCGATTGCCTCCGCCGCTACCGATGGCTTCGGTAAGCGCGGAGGGCACCCCTCTCCTGCTGCCAATAAAAGTGATCTTGCGGCGAATCCGCTGCAGAGACCACTATTATCTGAAACTGGACCGCCGGCCGAAGAAGAGGATACCGGGGTTATGGCAGCTAGCTGCTGCCATAACAACGATATTCCTCTTCAAAGTTAGGATGTATATCGGAAGTGGTTAAATGACAGCCATGTAAGTACCTAAGACAGAAGGTATCTAATAAAAAAAAATGAAAAATGATAATAAAATGTCTTAATAATGCTGCACTTAGATGGCGCTGCTCTCCTTCTGTCTTTGCCTTCCACAGAGTTGTTACTTCTAGCCTGTCACGAGCTGGCAGCCGTCCACAGTCAGCTTATCTAAGAACACTTCAGCTGTCCTTGTGCCACAAATGTACCCCTCCACAGGAACTCGATGTGAAAAAGAGTTCTAATTACCCACTCTCTCTTTATTCAGCTGATCGAGTGCACATGATCGAATGTACTTTCTCATGTAAGTACCTGAGCAATGTACATATCGACATTTGACTTGATATCAGGCTCTTGGAGTCCTTGTACAGCAGAGCTAAAGCCTCTTACACACTATTCATTTTTTTTTCGTTCAAAAAAAAAAAAAACCTGACAGCTCAGGTCAGAGCCGCGGTACTAATAATCCAATGTTAGTACAGCAATCTCCCCTGTTCTGACAGAAGGATAGCCCCTCACCAGAACACGCCAGTCAGCGCTCTCAGCCATTGGCCAAGAGTGCTGACCAGGAGCTGGTCGGTAGACCTTTTTCAGTCATGAGCAGGGGCGTAACTAGAAATCACAGGGCCCCATAGCAAAATGTTGTATGGGCTCCCCCCCCAGAAAGAAAGAAAGAAAGAAAGAAAGAAAAAGAAAGGCCCAGATCCTACACCACAATAGCAATATATGTATTCCAGAAGGTTTAACAATCAACAGATAAAGATACTCCAAACACCTGGTGTTGGCGCTTCAATCACCCTCACCTGTGCCCAATGCAGCGTGACCAGTGCCCAATGTGGCCTGCATGTTCCCATTGCAGCGTGGCCTGCCCGTGCCCAATACAGCCTCGCCTGTGCCCAATGCAGCGTGGCCTGTGCCCAATGCAGCCTCTCCTGTGCCCAATGCAGCGTGGCCAGTGCCCAATGCAGCGTGGCCTGTGCCCAATGCAGCGTGGCGAGTGCCCAATGCAGCGTGGCCAGTGCCCAATGCAGCGTGGCCAGTGCCAAATGCAGCGTGGCCAGTGCCCAATGCAGCGTGACCTGCCAGTGCCCAATGCAGCATATCCAGTGCCAAATGCAGCCTCACCTGCACCCAATGCAGCCTCACCTGTGCCCAATGCCGCGTGGCCTGCCCGTGCACAATACAGCCTCACCTGTGCCCAATACTGCCTCACCTTGCCCACCTGTGCCCAATGCAGCCTCACCTGTGCCAAATGCAGTGCCTGTGCCCAATGCAGCATGTCCAGTGCCCAATGGAGCCTCACCTGCGCCCAATGCAGCGTGGCCTGCCCGTGCACAATACAGCCTCACCTGTGCCCAATACTGCCTCACCTTGCCCACCTGTGCCCAATGCAGCCTCACCTGTGCCCAATGCAGCATTACCTGTGCCCAATGCAGCGTGACCTGCCTGTACCCAATGCAGCATGACCTGCCTGTACCCAATGCAGGGGTCTGGGGGAAGATGTGCAGAGGTCCCGAGCTTGGGGGGGGGGGGGGCTGTGTGTAATGTGCAGGGTTCCAGAGCTGGGGGGGGGGCAATGTGTAATATGCAGGGGTCCAGAGCTGGGGGGATGTGTAATATGCTGGGGTCCAGACATGGGGGGGGGGGTTGTGTAATATGCAGGGGTCCAGAGCTGTGTGGGGGGGGGAATGTGTAATATGCAGGGATCCAGAGCTGGGGGGGTGTAATATGCAGGAGTCCAGAGCTGGGGGGGAGGGTGGGCAATGTGTAATGTGCAGGGGTCCAGAGCTGGGTGGGGGGGGAATGTGTAATATGCAGGGGTCCAGACATGGGGGGCGGGATGTGTAATATGCAGGGGTCCAGAGCTGGGGGGGGGGGTAATGTGCAGGAGTCCAGAACTGGGGGCAGGGAGGGGGGGGCAATGTGTAATGTGCGGGGGTCCAGAGCTCAGAACTGGGGGGGCTGTGTAATGTGCAGGGTCCAGAGCTGGGGTGGGGGGGGCTGTGTAATGTGCAGGGGTCCAGAGCACGGGAGGGCAATATGTAATGTGCAGGGGTCCAGAGCTGGGGTGGGGGGCTGTGTAATGTGCAGGGTCCAAATCTGGCGGGGGGCTGTGTAATGTGAAGGGGTCCGTGACCTGGGGGGGCGGCTGTGTAATGTGCAGGGGTTCAGAGCTGTGCGGGGGGGGGGGCTGTGTAATGTTCAGGAGTTCAGAGCTGTGCGGGGGCTGTGTAATGTGCAGGGGTCCAGAGCTGTGCGGGGGGGGGGGCTGTGTAATGTTCAGGAGTTCAGAGCTGTGCGGGGGCTGTGTAATGTGCAGGGGTCCAGAGCTGTGCGGGGGGGGGGGGGTTGTGTAATGTGCAGGGGTCCAGAGTTGGGGGGGGGGCTGTGTAATATGCAGGGGTTCAGATCTGTGGGGGGGGGGGGCTGTGTGATGTGCAGGGGTCCAGAGTTGGGGGGGACTGTGTAATGAGCAAGGGTCCAGACCGGGGGGGGGGGGCGGCTGTGTAGTGTAAAGGGGTCCAGAGGTGCAGTTGTAGAGAGGGGGTACACAGTAGTGACAAAGAGATATTGGGGGGTGCAGAGGTATGCAGGGGGCACAGTCGGGTGTTTTTACATTTTAAAGTTGGGGGGGGGGGGGGTTGCCAGATATAGGAATCGCCCTGGGTGCCAAATGCTCTAGGTACGCTTCTGTTTATTTGTTTTGGTTTCTTTGTATGTATGGATTGCATGGCTTGTTACCGACGTGCTGAAAATTTCATTAGCACCTTTAGAAATATACATTTTGCCAGAAAAATGGTGACGTGTTTAATACTTATTTTACCTGCTGTATGTATTTATATATAATACAATATTATAATATCATATTTTATTTATACTGTATACTGTGTGTAAAATATATACATTATATATATTATAAATAAAATATTATGATACTGTATATTATATATATTTTTTGGTCATCTGTGTTTTTAGTTTGCCTGAAGTTCGGTTTTAATGCAAACATTTGTCCTGTGTCTCCTGATGAGCTTCCTCTGAGTCTAAACCAATGCGGGAGGCCTGAAGCTACAGGAAATCTCCTGATTTTGCTTTATCCCCTGCGGATTAAGAGATTTTCTGTTTTTAGCTTTTAACGTGCTTTTTGTTGAGATTCAGCTGATACACAAACAAAGAATCTATTGAGCTGGGATATGCGGACGTCATAGGCTGACAGCAGATTTGCAAAAGATGACGAATGTTATAGACAAGGAGGCAAAAAAGAAGATATACAATGAAGAGCACAGGGGAACCTGATTTTGATTTTGTTAAATGCATTTCTATATCCAGCAGGAAATATGTTTTCACTGTTGGGTTTAAAGCAGAAAATTAAGTTTTGCCTTAAACTTAGAGCTGCACGATTCTGGACAAAATGAGAATCACGATTTTTCTGCTTAGAATAAAAGGATCACGATTCTCGCGGGTAAAATCTTTCACATTATACAAAAAAAAAAATTGGGTTAACTTTACTGTTTTTTTTTTTTTTACTTCATTAAAGTGTCATTTTTTTCCCCAAAAAATTGCATTTGAACGACTGCTGCGCAAACACAGTGTGACATAAAATAGTGCAACAACCACCATTTTATTCTCTAGGGTCTCTACTAAATAAAATATATATATAACGTTTGGGTGTTTTAGGTAATTTTCTAGCAAAAAAAAAAAAGATTTTAAATTGAAACCAACAAATGTCAGAAAAAGGTTAAAGAGAAGTTACACCCGAGGCCCAGTCAAAAAAAAAAAAAAAAAAATTAAAAGTCAGCAGCTACAAATACTGCAGCTGCTGACTTTTAATTGGATACTTACCTGTCCCAGGGTCCAGCGATGCCCCGCTTGTCTCACCCTCCGTTCAGCGGCGCCAGCATTGCAACTGTGGGCGCCAGGCTGTGGCTTCACAGCCTGGCACCCACTACGCATGCGCGAGCGGCGCCGCGCGCCGCGATTGGCCACTCAGTCACCTGGGACCTGTAATGGGTCCCAGATGATTGACAGGAGGGAGGGAGCAGAGCTGAGCCCTTCCTGTGCCGAGGGGGAAGTGATGTCACCAGCCCAGGCACTGGAAGAGGCAGACTATGAGGGACCCCCTAGCAACAGGCTTTTAGAGGTAAATAAAAAAAAAAAAATATCCAAATGTTTTTTTGTATTTTTTTTTTAAGGATTTTTCATGTAGTTTTTTTTTTTTTTTTTTTTGGGTGAAACCCCACTTTAAGTGTTAAGTGGTTAAACTTCCCTCATTTACACACCAAAGTCTATTCCTTTGATCTAAAGGACAAATTGTTACAATGTTTATACTTAAGTTTCACTGCTAAAGAATGTTGTGATTCTTGGTAGACGGCCTGTTTTTTTTTCCCCCTTTCTTTTGACGGCTGTCGGCTGTAGCAGAGCAGAGAGAATTCTCTGCATAGAAAGAATCAGGAAATGCTTTGTCAAGATCGCAACGGGGAAAAAAATTGCGATAACGTTTCTTAACGATTAATCGTGCAGCTCTACTTTCACTATACTATTGTAACACCCTCCCCACTCACAAAACAGGAAAACTTGCCTAATACTTTTAGAATCTCTCTTTCCCCTTTTTTTTCCAGAATTAAAGTTGTCACCTTTAGCCCCTATTTAGCCCATTATGTGATTTGGATTCACTAGCAGAATTGCCCGCGATTCTAAATTGCAACAAAACGTGTGATGTACTTTTGGGTGCTATTATTTTTAATAGTACCCCAAAGAACGGTGCAATTCCTGCTGTGATTGTCACGTAACAGAATTGCACGGCGTTAACGGCAAAGTGTGCATTTAAAAATTGCACCAAGCTTGTCGCCTAAAAAGGAGGAGGAGCTTCTTTTGGATTATAAAGAGGTGAACTAACACCATACACCTGGGATTCATCGTGGGCCACATCAGCATTATGGTTGCCCTTAAAGGGACAGTTTTATCATAGACTAGATGTCCAGAGCACCCCACCCCCTCCTTACATCAGATGTCAAGTGTCCCCTACCTTCCCTTTACATTACAGTGCACCCCCCTTACCTTGTGCTGCTGCCGGGAAGAAGCTGAGCTGAGAAGCTGAAAGTGCAGAGTCTGGAGGAGGACCATAGGAGGGCTGGAATCAGCTGCTGGAGTCTGCTGAATTCTGACACAAGGGGAGACAAGGGTGCTGTGGCTGAACAGGGAGGTGCAGGATCTGTAGGAGTTCTGTCCTCCTCTCTGCTGCTGACTACTGAGATGGGGGGGAGGGGAGCCAGAGATGAGCCTCTCCGCAGCTTCAGAGAGAAGTGCAGGATTTGGCAGAGGAGCTCTGTCCTCTTCTCTGCTGCCAACTGCTGAGACAAGGTGGGGTCAGAAACGAGGGGGGTGCTGCAGCTGCAGGAGTGGTGCGAGGGCCACATCAAATGGCCTGGGGGGCCGTAAACATGTGCCGTACACATTCCCCAAACTCCCCCCCCCCCCCCCAGGTCCTCACTGTACTTTCTTCTATGCATGCTGGGCTGTCAGTTCCTGCACAGCTGGTCCAGCAGTCCAGGCATTTCAAATCCCCACTTTCCTTTGTGCAGCGCTGCCGGGATGACCAATTCTGATTGGTTATCCCCTACACATTTTTTTTTTTTCTTTTTTTGCGCCATTTACACGTTTGCTCATGTCACTGGAATGGGCTGCCCTATGTGCATTTGTCGTGCCAAAGAAGCTCATGTATCAAAACTGCACCGCGTTTGGGTTGCCATTAGGAATGAATGGCGCTCAAATGCACATCGCGCATTTTGCCACTGTTTTTTTAATGGGCAGAATCGCACCAAAACGTTAAATGATATGCAAAGGCCGCTCAAGGTCAGCCCACCTTGTGTATTAGCCCCCCTATCCACGCCATAAGGTGCAGGTCCGGTTCGCAGCCGTAGATTCTTCAATACGTGTAAGGAGGTTGACTGCACTCCAATAGATGGAAAGTCCAAACAAATGTATTAAAGAAAATCCATAATACAAAAAATCACAGCTCGAAACAGATAAGGAGCACAGATGGTAACGTGTTTCACACAATATCATATGGTTATGATTAGGCGCATATTGCCTGAAACGCATTAACATCTGTGTTCCCTGCCTGTTTAAAGAAGTGAGGTTTTGTATTATGGATTATCTTTATTACATTTCATTGGACTATCTATTGGAGTGTGGTAAACCTTACGCATATTGAAGAATTGCACCAAATTCTGGCCCATGACGAGGCCTTATTGTAGATCCTGCTTGTCAATCTGACGTCCTTCTTTTTGGTGGCAACACTACTGGCTCATAGAACCCCTGCAAGCTTTGCCACCACAATGTGTATGCTTCTCATCTAGTCAGTCTATTCGCTGTGGGGTGTTATCCTCCTTGTTCCCCATGCCAGGTCAGGGGCTGGACTAGGCTTCGGTGTGTCATATATCAGGGTGGCGTCATTTCAGCCCTCATCTGCTTCTTCCCAGGAAGGTGGATGTTTTGTGGGTGTTTCCATTGCCTCCTTGTGCTGTGAGTGCGTTTTTTCCTGAGACAGGTTCCAGAATAACTGAGATTTGCAGAGCTAATGTGGGGAAGACAAGAGAGCAAGTCCCAGAATGACGGCGCTTGTGTAGGGAAGACCAAGCAGGACTCTACCATGATCCGACTGGTCTCTGGCACTCTTTTTCTTTCTTTCACAGGCACTAGAGCTGACCTGTTCCTGGCATACATCATGATGTCACTTGTCTTGAATGTAGCACCTGGTGCCTTAAGTCAGTGGTTCTCAACCCTATCCTCAAGTGCACCCAACAGGCCATGTTTGCAGGTTTTCCTTTATCTTGCACAGGTGCTTTAAGTCAACATAAATAATCTGGGACTCCAGATTACCAAGCTATTGACTCTGGAGTCAATAGCTTGGTATTTTGGACAGCTATTTTATCTAAGAGAAATTCCCAAAACATGTCCTGTTGGGGGTACTTGAGGACAGGGTTGAGAACCACTGTCTTAGGTTGTCAATCATGCCTAATTGATTTTTTTGTCTCCTTGGTATATACTGTACCTGGCTGACCAGCGGTGGAAGAAGGGGGACGCACCGCTGACCACTCTATCTCAGGAACAGGATCACCTAGGAAGGCAGGATAAAGTGCATTATGCCCTTTGTCACCTGGGGGGGCAGAAACCAGAGAAAAAAAATCTAAGAAGAATTGTAGGGTTAGAGGTGGGTTGTTGGCTTTAGTTAATTTATTTATTACAGGCATTTATATAACTCCAACAATTTACACAGCTCTTTACATATATTGTACATTCACATCGCGTGCTCAATTAGCTTACAATCTAGGTCCCTGCATACATACACATACTAGGGCCACTTTTTTAAAATGTAATACTTATATATTTTTGCACATTGAGGTCTTTAAAGTGGTTCTAAAGCCTTAAGGTTTTTTTAAGGATCCCCCTCCAGCCCCGTCACCCTCTTTCTTACCTTAACCCGATCCGATCCAGCGACGTGCAGAAGTCCCTTCCTCATTGGGCAGATTGTTAGAAGTGGGAGCCATTGGCTCCAGCTGCTGTCAATCAATTGCTGTGTCAAGGGAGCAGAGGGCAGGGCCGAGCTGCCCACTCTGTGGCCCACTCTTTGTTAATAGACGCGGACAGGACAGCTCCTAATCATGTGACCACTGTGACAGCCAATCACAGCAGTCACATGATCGCCGATCCTTTCTGCCCCCCAGGTATACTGGCATTATTAAACGGGGAACCGAGGCTGGATGAGAAGGGGTTAAGGGGAACTGGGTGGAAAGGGGATGTAAGTGGGATAGGGAAGGAAAGAGGAGGGAGTAGAAGGATAGGGAGATGGGAAGGGAAGCGAAAGAGGAGAGGAAATGCAAACTTGAGAGGTCTCAAAGGCTTATGACCATTAGGGTGGTCTCTGATTCTTGTTATGGTTCTTATATATTGCATAGTGGAGTTATATTGTAGCCAAGATGCCCAGGTAGTTTTAAAGATTTCAGAAGAACCACCCTAGTGGTATTGGGGCCAATTTAGACAGGAGACAATTGATTGCAGAAAAAAACTTGTAGTGAAGGACCTATAGACATTCTATCATCCTACTTCTAGTGAGTGCTGCTAAAAGCTGTATTTCCATTGTTTGGGAACAGCACCAACCTCCTTTGGTCAATGTCTGGTAAAAATTGTGGAGATCACTGAGATGGCGACAGAGAAGGGCATTTAGGGAGAAATTCCTAAAGAAATGTTTTTGTTGGCATGACTTTGTGTATTCCAAATCTCTGTGGGACCCTCGCCCCCACCCCTTTTTTTTATATGTATATCCCCCACTCTTTTTGGTTGTTTGATCCAGTTTTATTGCATTTTTATTAGTGGCAAGGGTATTGCTTGACATGGTGTACGCAGTAGTTTAGGAATGTGTTGGACATCATGTTTGGTCATATTGGGACCAGTGAATGCTTATGTACCCATATTTCCATCTAACGGCCTGCTGTTTTTGTTGTTGGGTCTTGTTCATTGAGTTGTATCATAGTGACCCAGATTGGGTCTTCTTCATGTACACCCTCTGTACTTTGTTCATTGAAAATAAATATAAAAATAAAGAATTGGGGAAAAAAAACTTGGTGGGAGATCAAACTTGGAAAGGTGCTCAGTATTGATCCAGGAGATCCCAAAAAATTCCATTATTCTGATTACATAAAGCCAGGTAATGGGAGCTTGATTTTTTTTTTAATTGTATACTGAAATGTCACCGCCAAAAATTATGGTCACTTTCCAGCAAGTGCATGCAGTTCCTCACCCGTGTGTGTATGGAAAGGGGTCGTTCTAAAATGAAAATGCAGTCCCAGTATGGAGAGTTTTCAGACAGCTTGTAAAGTTTTACAAGATGTAGGCTTTTCACTTGAACAAAATGGATTCTTTGGCAGCCCTGCCTCTAACTGGAATCAATAATCCATTAGCTGTTTATAAAATATCTGACTTATCACTGTATCAATTTATCATTGTCACTCAGCGTCTGAAAAGTGATAATGTGCTGAGGGATTTCTCAGCCAGGAACATTTAGTTTACCAACACATAAAACTGCTGTCTAAACAACAGACAACACACAATACAATCAAAAAGTAAATTAACGGGGAGTCCCAGATTATGTATGTTGTTTTAGATGATTCAAAAGTGCCAGCTTGGATTGTATAAGTTATTAAAGTTTACGTAAAGCCAAAACTTTTTTTTTAAGACTTGAATAGAGTAGAAAAAAGTTAGAACCCCTTTTAGGTTTGCAGTCCGTTTTCCTCATGTAGCACCCTCCTAACATAGGATACTTAGGAAATTTAGCTTTATCTACTTCTGTAATCAAAGGAGCAGTAATTGTTTAGTCTGGCCTGTTCAGGTTGTCACAGGCTGGGAGTTTGATTGCTTTCCCCTGCCACAGGAAGAAGCTTCCAGAGCTTAGGGCGGGAGATTCAAATCGACCAGCCTGAATTTTTATGAGGTTCCAGCCTATCCTTGGTGGGGAAGTGTCCAGTAGGGGGCTGGACTGTGGATAAATAGTCTAAGACAGCTTTTTTCAACCAGGGTGCTTTCAGGTGTCTTTAGTGGTGCTCTGGCAAAATGCAGTGGATCAAGCCTGCCTTTTAGGTACACAAAGCCACACGTTTTCATTGCGCACCATTACAACCTTGTAGCCGCCGGTGTCCTAACAACCAATGATGTCATCAGTTGATCAGGAGCAGGTCGGACACCCACCTGCACGGCATCCTTGTTTGCCCCTCCCCTGCCCCACTCTGTCATGACTGGGGTTACATTAGCGAGTGAGGGAGAGAAACTGAGGCAGAAGAGAAACATTGGAATACTAGTCAGTACCAGTGTACAAAGGTGTATTTGCTTTGAAATAATAAATCACCTCTAACTTGTTGTGTTGTGTACAACTATTAGTTTCGTTTTTTAAATTTTAGAATGGAGTGTCTCAAGATTGTTCATAATTTTAAAGGGTGCCTTGACTGAAAAAAGGTTGATAAACACTGGTCTATGACACTGGAGAGCAGGGTTTCTTCACCCCAGGAGGGCTCCAGAGGTGCAAAGGCCTGTGCTGCCAGTCAGCCCATGGACTAAACAGCTGCTCTAGGAGGCCTTAGAAGTGCCAGGATCCAAGGCTCAAATGAACTCTTCTCAGAGCTGACCACACCCACCACGCTGATCAAACCACACCACAAGGGATCCAGAGAGGTGCCATCTCACTCACTGGGTTGTGTTCGGAGGAAACTGGGAGGAGGCACTGTGAGTTATGACCTTAAGTTGATCCCTGAGACTGTGCTGGATGCTGCACTGGGCAACGATAGTTGCAAACTGGTGCAGGGTAACCAGATGCCCAAAGGCTTGCCCACATGGTGTTCAGATGTGGGGCCTTGGACTGTTCACTGTTAGCCACTACTGCTACTGCTAGAGAGACTGTCCTCGGTTCATTATCTACTGCTGGGCATTTTTGCAGTATCCCATGCCCCCCAACCTCTCTCCTGTTACAAATTGTACAAGCAACAAAAAAAGACAACCCCTAGACTGTTTATTGGAGCCAGAGTGAATGGACTGTTGCTTGGGTGGCTGGTAACCTCTGTGCTTTTTGGGGGAGAACCAGTACAAATCAGCGGCCCCTGCAAGGGTGGCGCTATACCCATATGGTAGATTGGCCTTATTTTGTCCAGGTGAGCATTATCACCAAAAGGGAAAGCGATGGTGACTCCAGAAGTTTAGAGATGTCAATGGTTTGGATGAGCTCTAATGCAGTTGCTGAACGGGGAAATGCCTCGACTGCAACTGATTGGGCCTGCACCGATGGCTCCTTCCATATTTGGTCAAAAACCGGTCCAGACTGAGCCCAAGCTCATCCCTAGTCAGTGGAACTGGAGGTTAGGGGTCGTTCACACCAACAGTCATTCTAATTCCAATGGACGCTGGTGTGCGCTGGGTAGAAAACAGTATAGATGTGCTGATCCCAGAACATGGCATGTTTAACTTTATTTTTTTACTTTTTTAGGTTACGACTCTCCTGAAATGTCACATGTTTGAGTTTGAGTTAAGTAGTGCATGCAGTACTTTGTGCAGCGCACACCTCTGCAACACAATGGTATGAAATGCCCAATAAATAACCTAGTCCAAACCCACCTAAGATATCCCACCAAGAAGCTGTCCTTGGCACTGGGCCAATCATAAGCAGCCAAGGCATTCCCCACCCCCCACAGCCTCACGCATACTGTATATACCCTTTGTATACACATGCCTTTCGGGCAAGGAAAGCCTTGGCCACTTATAAGCAACAAAGTACAGGTGACCGTTTCTTGGTGGGATCACTCAGGTGTGTTTTGGACTAGGTTTTGAACATGCCTGAGCTTATCTTTGATGGGGAACAAGGCTTTTTTCCTTCTCTTGCATAGGGACTGCCAACCAGACACTGATTGGCTAGCAGGAAACTGGTAGGGTCAATAGGTAAATTGATTTATTATAGCAAAGAAACAAAAGCATGAACATATTAACATTGTATTAATTGTATAAAAAAAAAAATTTACAGAAGAATTAATTATTTTTCCTGGAGAAGCAATTTAACGCTATAATTATATTAGACAATTACAGTATTAAGCAGAAGCATACTGCCATGCTGCAGTACACTCTGCAAGCTTAAACCATTTTTTTTTTCTGAATGAAGCCTTCAGCTTGCATGTGATTACTGTATATTAGCTGACAAGTGGATTACATGTTTAGACACCACTCTCATCTCTGATCATTAGAGGGGATCATAGCTGGTAGTGACAGCTGACAACCATTCAAAGGTTCAGTTAGTAGCTGGAAAATGGATGTCATCTATTAATGTATCGTCAGCATTGGGCATCCTGTCGTAAAACATTTACATACAGATTGCGGGTAGGAAGGATTTATTGGTACATGTGGTGCCTTTGTCTGTGAGCATACATGGGGTGAAACTGTGAGGATGGATATATGAGATCTACCTTTGGAAGGTACAAGGATACAGGACCATAATCTATGGCAGCCAATCTCAACCTTTGTACCCCAAAGGAACTCTTGAAATAATTTTGAGGTCTGAGGGAAACCCCTGCTAAAACCAATCCATTGGGAGTCAATGGGAAGAGTACTTCTTACACTGGAGGAATAATAATAATAAGAACATAAGAACGGGAATGTCTGTGTTACATCAGTGGTCGGTATGCCACCCTTACAGGCAGCTAAAATGACCTCTGATGTCAAACCGCTGGCTCTGCCAAGTTTTGTTGGTCCTGGAACTATGCATGTACCATCAAATAGGGAATCAATTAGCCACAGTTTAAGGAACCCCTTTCCGCCTCTGGAGGAAGCCTAGTTTTCCACAGAACCCTGGTTGAGAATGCCTGGTCTATAGCGTCACTGACCTAGAACAAGCAAGAGAGAAGTACATACTTTTCAAACTTCATTGGCTGAAGGATTAGGATTAGGATGACAGCTGTGAGTCTTGCAACCAGTCAGCAATGGCAGCTTCCATATGTTTTCCCTGGCAGCATAACTTTAAATAGATTTTATAATGTGCTTTAAAGAGGAAGTAAACCCTGGTGGGTTAAGGTTTTACTTCCTCTTTATTTCCCTGCAAAGGTAAAGCATAACGCATAGTAGTCAATTATGTGTCACTTACCTGAAACCGAAGCCCGCGATGTCTCCGTTGTCCCCACTAGAAGGGAGCGTCTGTCTTTGCCCCTCTTCCTTCCGGGGCCGCAAACCCCGGCCGGAGTCACGTGACGTCACTCCTGCACGTGCGCGCGGGAGCCGCCAGTCACGGCATGACCCCTTTTAGAAACGGCACGATGCGCCGGCTTTTTTAGTAAATATCTCCTAAACCGTGGAGGTTTAGGAGCTATTTCAAGCACCTACAGGTAAGCCTTATGCCGCGTACACACGAGCAGACTTTACGGCAGACTTTGCCCTTCGGACTTTACGACGGACTTTCTGAATGAACGGACTTGCCTACACACAATCCACCAAAGTCCGTCGAATTCGTACGTGATGACGTACGACCGGACTAAAACAAGGAAGTTCATAGCCAATAGCCAATAGCTGCCCTAGCGTGGCTTTTTGTCCGTCGAACTAGCATACAGACGAGCGGACTTTTCGACCGGACTCGAGTTCGACGGATAGATTTAAAACATGTTTCAAATCTAAGTCCGTCCAACTTTTGAGAAAACAAAGTCCTCTGGAGCCCACACACGATCGAATTGTCCGACGAAATCCCATCCGCCGGGCAAAGTCTGCCGTAAAGTCCGCTCGTGTGTACGCGCCATTAATCTAGGCTTACCTGTAGGTAAAAGTGGTTGTACAGGGTGTACAACCACTTTAACTGCTCACCTTTTAGTATTTCATTTGCCAATGATGGTAAGTAGCAATTCACAGAACTCTTCATTTGAAAAGTATATCATATTTATTTATTTATTTATTTTTTCACAATAAAGTTTATTGTATAGATAAAGAAAAGATGAAATACAAAGATTAATGGGTATATAAAAGTACCAATTATGCAAATAAACAGCAAACAAAAAAATAATAATAATAAATCAAGTAAACATGATTTGTAGTGAACAGATGAAATATGGTAAAACAAATTATAATTATTTGTTCTTTTCAGAAGATATCGATATCGATATGGCTGTGTATAAACAAAGAGTTAAACAGGTATTCAGAGTTTTAGGTCATCTATTATCGGGAATACTCACAACGTTTAAAAACATTTTTTTTTCTCATCAGCTTTTTTCAGCTAAGTTTTTTTTTTTTCCCTTCCATAGTCATAAGATCTTGCAATTGATCCCTCTCATTTTTGGACATTAACCAGCTTCATTAGTAGCAGATTGATTGCCACTTTCTGCTGGTGTGGTTGGGTTGTGGTTTTGTAGCAGCTGTACGGTTTTAGAAATTAATGCAACCTTATGCATGGTGTCTCCAACTTGGATTCCGTCACCTTGGTGTTCCATGGTGCCAGCTCTTTACGACCTCTATTTAAATATACATTGAAGACCAATGAACTTGAGGATAGGGAATTAAGCACAAAGCACATACCACTCTCAGATTTTAGGATAAAAAAAAAATAAAATGTATATTCTTTTTCTTGATTGTAGAGTCATAAATAGCATCTCCATTCCTTTATTTCACAAACTGAGGGGGACCTATGAAAAATAATGGAATGTTAGTTCTTGGCACACTTCTTTACAATGTACTGTGTTCCCAAAGAACTGGTTAACTAATGATTAACCGGACCCTAATACGTATTTACCTCTCTTGTTATCTGACACTAATGCTTAAAGTGATTGTAAGGGTAATTTTTTTTTTCCTAAATAACAAACATATCATACTTGCCTCCACTGTGCAGCTCATTTTGCACAGAGTGACCCTGAACCTCGTCTTCTGGGGTCCTTTGGCAGCTCTTGCGGTTCCTCCCGCATCAGATAACCCCCTCGGAGAATCGCTCTTCTGGGGGATTACCTTGCGGGCGCGCTCCCGAGTCCATAGAGGCCGAATGCAGGACTGGGCCTCGCCCCCTGCATCATTGGATTTGATTGATAGCAGCGGGAGCCAATGGCTGTGCTGCTATCAATCTATCCAATCAAGAGCCGGGAGCCCGTGGAGAGAAAGACAGCGCGTCCCCGCTGACTGACTGAAGGGGTTCAGGTAAGTAAAACGGGGGGCTAGGGGGCCGGTGACTGCCAGGTGTTTTTTCACTTTAAGGTGAAAAAACACAAACCTTTACAACCCCTTTAAAGCTGTATTAAACCCAAAAGCAAACATATAATGCATTGTAGCTTACCACTCCCTAAAGCAGAACTTCAGTCTGCCTTACAGGTGGCTACACCCTCCCCAAGTGCAACCATTATGGCGCATTCACATAAGGGATGTGTAACCGCATGGTAACCGGATGGTGGGCTGCAGTATCGCTGGGACTAGTGGGCTGCTGCTGTGAGTATTTACTATCTGCTGCTAGAGAGAGAGACTGAGCCCTTTAGGAACAGACCATATAGCCATAGGGTAGCCTTATTGCTGCCTGCAGGCTTGACTGGGATGAACGGTACAACTGGGCCCCATTGCTAGCTGGCTGAAGAGTTAGGACTAAAGACTGTCCCTTTACAGCTGCTACACAGAGATCTTCACCTATTGCTTATGCTAAGAGGTACTTCTCAGGGGACATTGCACCGTATCCTAGCCATTCTCCTAGAGTGCGCTTTAGATTAGTTATAGTATTTTTATTTACATTGCAGTTAATGTTTATATGTACTGCTTATTGCTGATCTTGCTGATTTATGAGTTGATTCCAGTCTGGTAGTAAAGAACCCTAACCTAAGTCACTTTGGCCTAGAGATCACATAGATTCAGACACAGTCTACTAAACAATCTTCTGTGAGTTAATTTATGCTCAAACTACCATTTACTCTAACCTGTACCAATACATTGAGTTTATTTAACACTAATCGGTCTTGTGTATATTTCCTGATACAAATTTGCAGTTGAGTTAAAGGTATTCACACTTGTGTTCCTATAAATTGATGCAGTAATTTTCCCTCAACCAGGTGTGCCAGAGAGGCTAAGGTTGTTCTTGAAGTTGAGGCGCAGAACAGAGATGGCAAGCAGCTCCTTTGGGGGTAGCGCTACATGTCGATGACACTAGATTATGGTAGATTGGTTTATGTAGATAAGCCTAGATGATGGGAGGCTGGTGTATGTAGATAAGCCTAGATGATGGTAGGTTTGTATATGTAGATAAGCTTAGATGATGGTAGGCTGGTGTAGTAGATAAGTCTAGATGATGGCAGGTTGGTGTATGCAAATGACTCTAGATGATGGTAGGTTGGTTTATGTAGATAAGTTTAGTTGATGGGAGGCTGGCATATGTAGATAAGCCTAGATGTTGGTAGGTTGGTGTATGTAGATGACCTTAAATGTTGGTAGGTTGGTGTATGTAGATAAACCTAGATGATGGGAGGCTGGTGTGTGCAGATAAGCCTAGATGATGGTAAGGCAACCTCGGCCCTCCAACTGTGGTGAAACTACAAATCCCATCATGCCTCTGCCTCTAGGAGTCATGCCTGTGATTGTCGGGGTCTTGCAATGCCTCATGGAACTTGTAGTTTCAAAACAGCTGGAGGTCCGAGGTTGCCAACCCCTGGCCTAGATGATGGTAGTTTGATGTATGTAGATGACCCAAGATGATGGTAGGTTGGTGAATGTATATAAGCCTAGATGATGGGGTTCTGGTGTATGTAGGTAAGCCTAGATGATGGTAGGTTGGTATATGTAGATAAGCTTAAATGATGGTAGGCTGATGTAAGTAGATAAATCTAGATGATGTTAGGTTGGTGCATGTAGATAAGCCTAGATGTTGGTAGGTTGGTGTATGTAGATGGCCCTAAATGTTTGTAGGTTGGTGTACAGTATATAGATAAACCTAGATGATGGGAGGCTGGTGTATGCAGATAAGCCTAGATGATGGTAAGTTGGTGTCTGTACTGTAGATAAGTCTAGATGATGGTAAGTTGGTGTCTGTACTGTAGATAAGCCTAGATGATGGTAGTTTGGTGTATGTAGATGACCCAAGATGATAGTAGGTTGGTGTATGTACATAAGCCTAGATCAGTGTTTCTCAAACTTTTTTCAATCAAGGCACCCTTTTAAATTATGGACAGCCTTCATAAACCCTTTTAAATTATTGAAAGCCTTGATACACCCTTTAAAATTATGGACAGTCTTGAGGCACCCCATTCTAACAATAGACATAATGCAGCAATAGCCACATACCTAGGATACCCAACATAAGAGATGATTTATTCTTCCAAAGCAAATACACCTTTGCACACTGGTACTGACTAGTATTTTAGTGTTTCTCTTCTTCCTCGGTTTCTCTCGATCACTCGGCTAATGTGACCCCAGTGCTGATGGACGGGATCAGGGGAGGGTCAAACAAGGATGCTGCGCAGGTGACCGACATACAGTACTCCTTATCAACTGATGATGTTATTGGTTGTTAGGATGCCGATGGCTAGAAGGTCGTAATGGTGTACAATGAAAACCTATGGCTTTATGTAACTAAAAGGCAGGCCTGATCCACCTGCTGGCTTGTATAACATTTCTGGACAATTTTTAGGCAATTTGCCAAGGCACCCCTGAAGAAACCTGAAGGCACCCCAGGGTGCCTTGGCACCCTGGTTGAAAAAGGCTGGCCTAGATGATGGGAGGCTGATGTATGTAGATAAGCCTAGATAAGCCTAGATGTTGGTAGGTCGGTGTATGTAAATACAAAAAAAGGTTCTGTACACTATTGATGCCGCGTACACATGACCGGTCTTTCTGTTGGACCGAAGTCTGGCGGTCTTTCCGACGGAGTTCCGCTGAAACTGACTTTCCTACACACGATCACACCAAAGTCCGTTTGTTTAGAACGTGATGACGTACGACGGGACTAGAAAAAGGAAGTTCAATAGCCAGTAGCCAATATCTGCCCTTGCGTCGTTCTTGGTCCGTCGGAATAGCATACAGACGAGCGATCCCGATAGGAACTGAGTCCGACGGAAAGATTTGAAACAAGTTCTATTTCTAGGTCCATCAGATTTTTCTAAAGAAAGGGTCTGATGAAGCCAACACACGATCGGAATGTCCAACGGAATCGTTCCGTCTGACCTTTTCTGCCAGAAAGTCCGCTCGTGTGTACGCGGCACAAGAGAGATTTAACTCTTATGCCCTGTACACACGGTCAGACTTTCCAATGGAAAAAGTGCGATTGGATTGTGTTGTCGGAAATTCCGATCATGTGTGGGCCCCATCGGACTTTTTCCGTCGGAATTTCCGACACACAAAGTTTGAGAGCAGGATATAAAATTTTCCAGGAACAAAATCCGATCGTTTAAATTCCGTTCGTGTGTACACAAATCCGACAGACAAAGTGCCACGCACGCTCAGAATAAATTAAGAGATGAAAGCTATTGGCTACTGCCCCGTTTATAGTCCCGACGTACGTGTTTTACGTCACCGCATTCAGAACGGTCGGTTTTTCCAACATCTTTGTGTGACCGTGTGTATGCAAGACAAGTTTGGCCCAAAATCCATTGGAAAAAATCCGATGGATTTTGTCGGAATGTCCGATCAATGTCCGATCGTGTGTACAGGGCAATAGTCTGTATAACACACGTTCAGTCTGTGCTAGCCTTGTGACATTTTTTAGGTTTAATATACTTTGAAGGTAACATACTGTATACAGCATCCCTTCACAGTTAAATGGAGAAGGTTCATAAAAAGCAAATAAAATATAAATACAAGTTTATGACCAATAAAAATAAAGTCTATCTCTTTCTCTGTCTTCTCTCTCGCTCTGGCTTTCTCTTGTACATTAAAATCAGGTTAAAAATTATTTTTTAAAAGCCCTTTAAATGTCATTCTGTACCTCTCTGGACTGTTTTATTTTTCTTTGCTGCATTATTTTATACAATGCGGTTTTATCTATTGTACATAGGCAGTACATGGCCATATCTTACAACACATTCCTTGCAAGTGGAAAGCAGAAAACCTATTTCAAGGTCAAAATGGAGGGTCTTAGTAAATAATTTAGGGTGATTCCCTCGGTACAGGAATTACTTACAAGACATCAGTGCATTCAGCCGTATCGTGACCGCAATGTAGGCAGACAGTCAGGGGCGAGGGAAGTATGGAGGATTGTACCTGCCTCTTTCAGCCGAGTTTAGAAGTTTCTAGAATAGTGTGCGTTTTAACGACCTTACAAAGTGTTTTTGACGGGTTTTGTTTTACGTACATAAATGATGTGTAAATAATCGACATGTAAGTGCTTTCAAAAGCTTTATGCTCTGGTTATGACTGGTAGTGACGCACAGTAATTGGGCTTTACCGCATTTATTGTGTTGTAAGCTAGTGGACAATATAAAAACAAACTTTGTTGCTAAAATTAAAATTTTAATAAATGTGTTTTCCATAAATAAGGTAGTAGAGTCGAGTTAAAGAGGGACTTCACCCTTGCTATCAAAAATAACATTTTTACATCTTAAAAATTGTCCCTGTCCCTGCGATCTGCCATGAGTGGCTCGTGGCGTTCTTGTGTATGCATGGGGTCTGAGTATGTTGTTCTCACCGAGGACCAAGAATGAAGGACCTGAGCCTTAAAAAACAAAACAAATTTACTTAAAATCTTTTTTTTTTAATTTTGTTATACTGTAGGGAGGAGGGAGGAGGCAGGGGAGAGCAATATTAAAAAAGGGCGAAGGTCCACTTTAACCTCTACGTGAGGACACATATATGTGGCAGCATGGAGGTGGGACTTAAGGTTGAGCTGCTGTATATACAGTATCTCATAAAAGTGAGTACACCCCTCACGTTTTTGTAAATATTTTATTCTATCTTTTCATGTGACAACACTGAAGAAATGACACTTTGCTACAATGTAAATTAGTGAGTGTACAGCTTGTATAACAGTGTAAATTTGCTGTCCCCTCAAAATAACTCAACACACAGCCATTAATGTCTAAACCGCTGGCAACAAAAGTGAGTACACCCCTAAGTGAAAATGTCCAAATTGGGCCCAATTAGCCATTTACCTCCCCTGTGTCATGTTACTTGTTATGCCCCGTACACACAGTCGGACATTGATTGGACATTTCGACAACAAAATCCTAGGATTTTTTTCGGCGGATGTTGGCTCAAACTTGTCTTGCATACACACGGTCACACAAAGTTGTCGGAAAATCCGATCGTTCTGAACGCGGTGACGTAAAACACGTACGTCAGGACTATAAACGGGGCAGTAGCCAATAGCTTTCATCTCTTTATTTATTCTGAGCATGCGTGGCACTTTGTGCGTCGGATTTGTGTACACACGATCGGAAATTCCGACAACGGATTTTGTTGTCGGAAAATTTTATAGCCTGCTCTCAAACTTTGTGTGTCGGAAAATCCGATGGAAAATGTGTGATGGAGCCTACACACGGTCGGAATTTCCTACAACAAGGTCCTATCACACATTTTCCATCGGAAAATCCGACCGTGTGTACGGGGCATTAGTGGTACAAGATAACTAAGGAGCACATGTGCGCATGTTATGAGATCGCACATGCATGCGCACACACACACAGGCTGCTTTCTTTAAGAGGGTATAACTGATGCAATATACCAGACAAAAAATGATTTGAACATTTGAAGGCAAAATATTTACTTCCCAAGATAAATTTTTATAAAAAAAAACATTTTATATTTGTACAGAGTGAGGCCCCATCTGTCAAGGGGGACCAAGGGAATTGCTCCATTTGGCCCCCTTATAAATCCAGCTCTGCCCCTTGTAACCTGGGGTAGCTCTGTAATAACCGCCAGCCAGTTTATTGAAAGCAAACAGTTCATTTATTTCAATCAAAACTAAACAAAACGACAGCTTACTTAAGCCATAGTAAATAACAGTCCAAAATCCTGGTATTGGTCATTTTAAGCAGGCTCACAGCTAGTTTTTCTTTGGTCCCACACAGGGGTTACTAGGCTTCTCCAGAGCAAGGGTGCCAGATAGGTCAGCCAGAGGGGGTCAGCAGCCTGTGTCTTCATAGGTCAAAGAGCTCACACTGGCTGCATAACTTGTGAGAGAGTCTCTCTGTGTCCCCTGCTTACATAAGGGTCCCCATCAGAGACCCCTCCATACATCAGTGTCCCCATCAGAGTCCCGCCTTACATCAGGATCCCCATCAGAGGGTTCTCATCAAAGTCCACCTTACATTATTGTCCCTATCTGAGGCCCCTGCCTACATCGGGATCCCTATTAGAGGCCCCTCCTTACATCAGCGTCCCCATCAGAGTCCCTCCTTACATCAGAGTACTGTCTACATCAGGATCCCCATCAGTGGGTCCTCAACAAACTCCCCCTTACATCAGGATCCCCATCAGAGGCACCTCCCTGCATCATTGTCCCCATCAGAGGGCCCCATTACATCAAAGTCTCCATCAGGGTCCCTCCCCCTTACATCAAGGTCCCTTCTTACATCAGAATCCTCATCAGAGCCCCCACTTACAACAGGGCCCCATCAGTCCCACCTCACATCAGAGCCCACCCCTACCACTGGTATCATCTGCTGATCAGAAACCTGCACATTGAGGGTACACCATTGCCCCCCCCCAATCGTGGGATGAATAAAAACTTGTAGAGGGTCGGATGCGGCACATTGCCCGTTGTTTGGAGACCCCTGGTCTACAGGGTCCTGAGGGGGTTCCTGGTAAAGATTTGTTGGCAGCAAGTAGTAAATTCCATAGATGTTCAGGCTCTGTGATCCCATTATGAACATATCCTCCCACTTCCCTAATGTTCCAGTTGGCCCTGCATGCTTTATAATGAACATAACTAACAGTATTGTCAGTAATGGCATCTGCTCCGGAGCATTATTCCTCCTTATTAATGTCAGTGTTCATAATTCTTCTATAGAAGAGCAGATCTAAACTGTCTCCATAAGATAGTATATCATCTATGGATCTCTGCTTCCATAATCCAACACCGCCACGCCCATGACACCGATATAATGGACTATAATGTATGGCTTACTCATATACTATTGACTAATTAATGGACTCTGAGGTTTAATAGGGTTCTTAAAATCGTTGGACCCTACATTTTAAAAATTGACCTAGCACTAGATGTATTTGTTCATGTTTAAACGTGTATGCATACTACATAATGTGTAATTGCATGATATTTATTACCTCTCACAGAAATCACAGTACTCTCTCTGACAATACCTTCATCTGCATATCTCTCCAGAAAGGTGACACCATGTTTTTTCAAGTATCATGGAAGGTCACTATTTCTGGCTCCGAGATGACACAGCCGTGTAAATCCTGGTGAGCGAGCAGCTCTGGCCTGTATTTACAAATATCTGACACAGATCAGCCCCTGCTGCGGCCTCCTACCTTGTGAGTTGTTACAATGTTGCAGCCCGATTACTGGGGTGGAGGAGACTGAGGAAATGTCTCCTCCTGCCTGCAGCAGAATGATGACATCATCTCAGCCTAGGCAAACTCACTAGATTGTTATTTTTTTTGATCAAAGGATACTGCTGCTGTATAATGTGCAGACTTGTAATGTTACTGAAAGACTTAAAAGGGGAACTGTGTATATATATATATATATATATATATATATATATATATATATATATACACACACAGTGGGGCAAAAAAGTATTTAGTCAGCCACCAATTGTGCAAGTTCTCCCACTTAAAAAGATGAGAGAGGCCTGTAATTGTCATCATAGGTATACCTCAACTATGAGAGACAAATCCAGACAATCACATTTTTTGATTTTTGAAATAATTTATTTGCAAATTATGGTGGAAAATAAGTATTTGGTCACCTACAAACAAGCAAGATTTCTGGCTCTCACAGACCTGTATCTTCTTCTTTAAGAGGCTCCTCTGTCCTCCACTCATTACCTGTATTAATGGCACCTGTTTGAACTTGTTATCAGTATAAAAGACACCTGTCCACAACCTCAAACAGTCACACTCCAAACTCCACTATGGTGAAGACCAAAGAGCTGTCGAAGGACACCAGAAATACAATTGTAGACCTGCACCAGGCTGGGAAGACTGAATCTGCAATAGGCAAGCAGCTTGGTGTGAAGAAATCAACTGTGGGAGCAATAATTAGAAAATGGAAGACAAACAAGACCACTGATAATCTCCCTCAATCTGGGGCTCCATGCAAGATCTCACCCCGTGGGGTCAAAATGATCACAAGAACGGTGAGCAAAAATCCCAGAACCACACGGGGGGACCTAGTGAATGACCTGCAGAGAGCTGGGACCAACGTAACAAAGGCTACCATCAGTAACACACTACGCCGCCAGGGACTCAGATCCTGCAGTGCCAGACGTGTCCCCCTGCTTAAGCCAGTACATATCCGGGCCCATCTGAGGCTTGCTAGAGAGCATTTGGATGATCCAGAAGAGGATTGGGATAATGTCATATTGTCAGATGAAACCAAAGTAGAACTGTTTGGTAGAAACACAACTCGTCGTGTTTGGAGGAGAGAGAATGCTGAGTTGCAACCAATGAACACCATACCTACTGTGAAGCATGGGGGTGGCAACATCATGCTTTGGGGCTGTTTCTCTGCAAAGGGAACAGGAGGACTGATCCGTGTACATGAAAGAATGAATGGGGCCATGTATCGTGAGATTTTGAGTGCAAACCTCCTCCCATCAGCAAGGGCATTGAAGATGAAACATGGCTGGGTCTTTCAGCATGACAATGATCCCAAACACACCGCCCGGGCAACGAAGGAGTGGCTTCGTAAGAAGCATTTCAAGGTCCTGGAGTGGCCTAGCCAGTCTCCAGATCTCAACCCCATAGGAAACCTTTGGAGGGAGTTGAAAGTCCGTGTTGCCCAGCGACAGCCCCAAAACATCACTGCTCTAGAGGAGATCTGCATGGAAGAATGGGCCAACATACCAGCAACAGTGTGTGACAACCTTGTGAAGACTTACAGAAAACGTTTGACCTCTGTCATTGCCAACAAAGGATATATAACAAAATATTGAGATGAACTTTTGATATTGACCAAATACTTATTTTCCACCATAATTTGCAAATAAATTCTTTCAAAAATCAGACAATGTGATTGTCTGGATTTGTTTCCACATTTTGTCTCTCATAGTTGAGGTATACCTATGATGACAATTACAGGCCTCTCTCATCTTTTTAAGTGGGAGAACTTGCACAATTGGTGGCTGACTAAATACTTTTTGCCCCACTGTATATATATATATATTTTTTTTTTAATAACATTTTTAAATATTATTATTATTATTTTTTTTTTTTTAGCTATACCTTTTTCCACCGAATGTAAGCAATGCTATCAGAATGTGTTAAAGTATTTGTAAAGGCTCAAGGTTTTATTTTTATCTTCAATGCATGAAGGTAAGAATCTTTCTCTGTGCAGCAGTCCCCCAATACTTACCTGAGCCTGATAGTCCTCCAGTGCTGTGCATGGGAGTCTCAGCTCTGCTGGGTCTCTCCCTCCTCGTTGGCTGTCAACAGACAGTCAACAAATTAGAGAAAGGGGGCGGGGCAGAGCCATGGCTCGGGTGCCCCCATTGGGGCACTTGTGGCAGGAGGGTGGGGCCAGGAGCTCTGGCCAGGGACCCAAGAAGAGGAGGATCCACGGCTGCTCTGTGCAAAACCATTACACAGGGCAGGTAAGTATAACATGTTTGTTATTAAAAAAAAAAAATTCTTGCTTTTATTATCAATTTAATGTATAAAAAAAATGTTTGTTCCAATATTGTTTTGTAATGATATATACTATATTGTCAAAAGTATTGGGACACCTGCAATTACACGCACATGAACTTTATAGGGCATCCCAGTCTTAGTCCGTAGGGTTCAATATTGAGTTGGCCCACACTTTGCAGCTATAACAGCTTCAACTCTTCTGGGAAGGCTGTCCAAAAGGTTTAGGAGTGTGTCTATGTTTGACCATTCTTCCAGAAGCACATTTGTGAGGTCAGACACTGATGTTGGATGAGAATGCCAATCTTTTTCATCCCAAAGGTGTTCTATCGGGTCGGGGTCAGGACTCTGTGCAGGCCAGTCAAACTCGCTCATCCACACTATATTGCCAAAAGTTTTGGGCCTCCCCTCCAAATCATTTGGTGGAGGCCAGCCTCTTGCGTTCCCAATGCATCTGGTCGGCCGCTTAGCAGTGGAGATCACTGGAGTAGCTTTGTCTAATACAGCGATTTCCAGCTTCCAGGGGCATTGACTAGGTATGGTGTATAAACATCAATGTGAGCAGCCTATTGCATTAGGGTGTGCACCCCAAAGCTCAAACACCCATGACTTTCTTTGCAGCCTCAGCTGCCTAGGGGGGGGGGTGAATGAATGGGTAGTGCGCTGTGCTGAGCGGCTTCTTGTTCATTCACAAACGGAAGCATAGTAAACACAGTTTACTATGCTTCAGTTATGAATGAACACAGTGAGTGAGTGTGTTCACTGTGTTCATTTAGAAAAGGCATTGGCCAGTAAATGACATATTGACTAGCCCCTCCCCCTCTCTGTCTTAAAACAACCCTCACTGCAGCTGAGGGAAGAGGAGGGAAGCCAGAAGCACTGTGGAGGGGGGCAACACGGGGGGGGGGGGGGGGAAGCCTGGGTAGTAGGGGGAGTCGGCACTGCACAGAGGGATTAGGGTGTGCCCAGGCACACCTGGCACACCCCCTGCGCACACCTATGTATATACATAGTTACATTGCTCCAAGCCAGGCCAATATAATTATATAGAACTATCCATACCTGGAATTCTTCTCATTCTTGCACGTTTCTTTAGCCACATTTGTTTGAACGGGTCTCCCTCCGCTCCAAAAACGCACTAAAGAAGCTCATGTACCGAATTTTGGCACTGAGCCCCAGTGTGTTTTGTGTCAAAGCGCCGCTTTTGGAGTAGCGTTAAAAAATAATGGCACCGCTGCATTTTTCACACATTTGCAGAAACCTGAGCCCAGGTGTGAACGGGGGGCCAATATTTCTTAACAGCACCCCAAACGCGGGTAGCAGTCGCAACGTTTTTTTCCGCTCGACAAAACATGCGACATGGAATGCGATCGGCTCAGTGCCAAAATTTGGTGCATGAGCTTCTTTAGCGCATTTTTGGAGTGGAGAGAGGCCCCATTAAAATGAACGCGCTAAGAAAGTGCCAAAAACGCACCGGAGTAGCGTCGGATGGGTCTTTAGGAGTATCAGCTTTTTATTCAAGGCAAGTCGAGGATATCATTTTTTATTTCAAGCAGCAATGTGCTTTGCCAAGGCTGGCTTGTGCTCCCTTCATCCCGGGGCAGGTTTGATTGATAGGTTCGCTTTCACACAACCTTTTCCATTGTTTTATTTCGGTCTTTCTACGCTGGCAGCCTACAAACATTTCTACTCCTGAGCTGTGTCACTGAGAAGGTCTCAGAAAGAGATGGAAAGTGTTCCGTGGATCTGATATAATAATATTCAGTGTGAGTTTTGGTTTATTTTTAGTTTTTTGGCCCCGTGGGCGCTCGCCCCTCTGGGGGTTTATTTGGGCTCCTGCCGTGCATTCTGGATCCTCGAGCAATATCCCTTGGCACATCATCTGGGAGGCTTGTTTTACAGCCGTTAGTGGTAATTATTAAAAATAATATGTACTTTTTTGGAATCAGTATGTTTTATTGTCTGTGTTTCAATGTACTCATTTACATATTGTATTTTCTAGAAATCTGTAATTCTTTTCCCCTGAAGAAGACCTCTACTTTATATGGTCGAACCGTGTCGGGGTTCTCCTAGTATGATTTTTGATATATATCATGCTATGTTTTAACGTGCACTGTACAGCTGTGTCATTAAGCAAATAATGTATAATTCTTTTCCCCTGAAGAAGACCTCTACTATATATGGTCGAAACACGTTCTCCTAGTATGATTTTTGATATATATCATGCTATGTTTTAACATGCACTGTACAGCTGTATCATTATGCAAATAATGTATGTTTGCCAGCCTTTATCGCAGAGCTCATGTTTTAACAGACAGTTATGCTTTTGTAATTCCATTTATCTTTGTAATAAACATATTTTATAATCATTTTTGTCTCTATTGCTGCAACACAAAACCCCACAGGGAAACCTCTTCCAATGTTTGTACTTTCATCGGGGCATGCAGCTATTCCTGCTCATCTACTGTATCGTTTCCTCATTTCTTGCATTTCTTCAGTGTGAGGTTGTAGAACGACACGACACGCCGTTACGCATTGTTTTTGCGCTCCGACGGTTGTGATAATCAAGGTTAAATATTTCTTCTGCTCTCTATTAAAGTGGTGTTCCGGACGAAATGATACTTTTTAAATAAAAATACCCCTATAATACACAAGCTTAATGTATTCTAGTAAAGTTAGTCTGTAAACTAAGGTCTATTTTGTTAGTTTATAGCAGTAGTTTGTTATTTTATAAACTTACAGCAGGCCGTGGCCATCTTAAGTGTGGGCATCTGAAGCCAGACTGTATTTCTTCCTGGATCTCATCCTTGCAGATCTCGCACATGCTCAGTGCAGCACAAGCGGTGTAATAGGTTTCAGGTCAGGTTTCCATAGCAAGGGCAGTTTCAGAGGAAGTTGCCGCCCCTTCCCAGAAGGCATTGCAAACAGGAAATGATGCGATGGGCCACGGCCAGGGAGGAGGAAGTGAAAAATGAATACAGCTGATATACAGTAGGTGCTGAGAAAAAAAAAAATTAAAAATATCCAATTCGTTTACAGTGCACAGTTTAGTGAGGGATGCTGAAGACTTGTAAAAGTGGGTGGAACTCCACTTTAAGCATGGATGATAAATCAATAAATACAACCAATTAAAGCCTAATTGCACCCAGATTTTTAGCTTTCAGTTTTGTTCAACATGGGGAAGGGTTAGAACCTCTATCTGGCTTTTGTTGCTGTTTGTATATTCACTGGGGAGATTACCCATCACTTCTCTATTCCGTGGCGAATGGAAAACGTTCACAGCAGAAAGTGAGCAAAAATCTACAGGCAGAAATAAAAACCTTAAAGGGGTTCTAACCCTACCCCCCCCCCCCCACTAATGGATGAAGCTGGGCTTTAACCACTTCCATACCGGGCACTTTCACCCTCTTCCTGCCCAGTCCAATTTTCAGCTTTCAGCGCTGTCGCACTTTGAATGACAATTGCACGGTCATGCTACACTGTACCCATATGAAATTTTTTATCATTTTTTTGGTGGTTTTTAACCACTTAAGGACCGGGAAGATTTACCCCCTTAATGACCAGGCCATTTTGCATGGCTCTGGATCATGCAAGGTATTGTACAGAGTACAGAAATTGGGATTATGCATCATAGTGACCTTTAGGCCTCGTTAAACTCCTTTTCTGTTTAAAGAATGCAGAGGAACTTCCTAAAATCCTCTGCAGCCTGTGATGGGCTCCATTCCCAGTCACTGTAAGGACAGAGCAGCCGTCAGGATCAGTGCCCCCTAGTGTCAGAGGAGGGAGCACAACCTTTTTTTATGTGTACTCTCTCCTGTTGCCTATGATGAGCTCAGTGGCTGCTGTACCCACATAGGACAGTATAGTGAACTTTTTGGTAAATCTGAAAATACTTTAAATTAAAAAAAAAAGGTCTTGCTTACCTATTGAGAACCATCACAAAAAAGATTCTACAAAAAGATTGTAGTCAAAATCCCCTTAGCTTGACCTATGTAGGAGGGAAAAAAAAGCCAAAGTGCTACACGCTTTTTGGAGAGTCCCAAGATGGCTGCTCTTTGCACATCCAGTCTGAATAAAGCTTGATTGATCTGACAGATAATGGACGTTGAGGTTTTGTTCATGTGCCCAGAGAGGAAATTGAAAACATTTCAAGGTATTTTTAGACCCTCAAGGTATTTGGTGTATCCTTTCAAGGACCTTATCACTTGGATATCCATAGAAAATGAGCGGCGGTGACATTTTAGGAGAACGGAACTTTTAGGGAGATAGTTTAGGGAGATAGTCAAACAGACCTTAAAGAGGAACTCCGCCAAAGGCAAGTCAATTATATGTGACCAGAAAGCAAAACCACGTTGTAAATTAACCAGGAAACCTATAGATCCTTGTCAGGCTCTCTGTAGCATGCCATGGCTGAGTTACCAAAGTCTCTGCAGCATGTTGTAGCTGAGTCACCAGGCTCTCTGCAGCATGCCATAGCTAAGTCACCAGGCTCTCTGCAGCATGCCATAGCTAAGTCACCAGGCTCTCTGCAGCATGCCATAGCTGAGTCACCAGGCTCTCTTCAGCATGCCATGGCTGGGTCACCAGGATCTCTGCAGCATGCCATGGCTGAGTCACCAGGCTCTCTGCAGCATGCCATAGCTGAGTCACCAGGCTCTCTGCAGCATGCCATAGCTGAGTCACCAGGCTCTTTCAGCATGCCATAGCTGAGTCACCAGGCTCTCTGCAGCATGCCATAGCTGAGTCACCAGGCTCTTTCAGCATGCCATAGCTGAGTCGCCAGGCTCTCTGCAGCATACCATAGTTGAGTCCTTAGACTCTCTGCAGCATGCCATACTGTAGCTGAGTCCTTAGGTTCTCTGCAGCATGCCATGGCTGAGTTACCAAAGTCTCTGCAACATGTTGTAGCTGAGTCACCAGGCTCTCTTTAGCATGTCATAGCTAAGTCACCAGGCTCTCTGCAGCATGCCATAGCTAAGTCACCAGGCTCTCTTCAGCTTGCCATAGCTGAGTCACTGGGGCTCTCTGCAGCATGCCATAGCTAAGTCACCAGGCTCTCTGCAGCATGCCATAGCTGAGTCACCCGGCTCTCTGCAACATGCTGTAGCTGAGTCACCAGGCTCTCTGCAGCATGCCATAGCTGAGTCACCAGGCTCTCTGCAGCATGCCATAGCTAAGTCACCAGGCTCTCTTCAGCATGCCATAGCTGAGTCACCAGGCTCTCTGCAGCATGCCATAGCTGAGTCACCAGGCTCTTTCAGCATGCCATAGCTGAGTCACCAGGCTCTCTGCAGCATGCCATAGCTGAGTCACCAGGCTCTTTCAGCATGCCATAGCTGAGTCGCCAGGCTCTCTGCAGCATACCATAGTTGAGTCCTTAGACTCTCTGCAGCATGCCATACTGTAGCTGAGTCCTTAGGTTCTCTGCAGCATGCCATGGCTGAGTTACCAAAGTCTCTGCAACATGTTGTAGCTGAGTCACCAGGCTCTCTTTAGCATGTCATAGCTAAGTCACCAGGCTCTCTGCAGCATGCCATAGCTAAGTCACCAGGCTCTCTTCAGCTTGCCATAGCTGAGTCACTGGGGCTCTCTGCAGCATGCCATAGCTAAGTCACCAGGCTCTCTGCAGCATGCCATAGCTGAGTCACCCGGCTCTCTGCAACATGCTGTAGCTGAGTCACCAGGCTCTCTGCAGCATGCACACCTCCCAACTGTCCCTGATTTGGAGCAATGTCCCTCTTTCCTCCTCATTTGTCCCTCATTTTGGTCTGATCTATATAGTTGTATATAAAATGCACTTTTTATCTTTCAAAAAGTATCTCCCAGCGCTAAACCTTTCATCTGATTTCTAAATTACTGCATTAGCTAAGTCCGATGGAGCCCACACACGGTCGGAATTACCGACAACACAATCCGATCGCAGTTTTTCCATCGGAAAATCCGACCGTGTGTACAGGGCATTAGACTGGGATGCCATTAAAGTTTATGTGCATGTAAAGGCGTCCCAATACTTTTGTGTAGCTGAGTAACCAGTCTCTCTGCAGAATAACATAATTGAATCACCAGACTCTCTACAGCATGTAGTGGCAGAGTAATCAGGGGTTCTAATCCATCACAACTGTATACAAAACAAAAAAAAATTAAATTTGGCTTTAAATACAGTTTAAACACAATGTATCCAAAACGTAATTCCAATTTATCTGCCTCTTTCCTGGCCTCCATAGCATTATGTTGGGTACATAAGGAATGTATGATGGGCCTTTTCAGTAGATCTGGCAGCAGATCAGTTCTTTGCATTACAAATATAACTTGTGCTGGCCAGCATGTGCCGTATCATGAGAAGTCATACAATGTGACAGGCTGTCATGACACACGTGTTCTATTTTCATCCTGATCTCACAAAGCAGAAAATCCAGCTGCTGCCGCGCCGAGCATTCCCCATCCTAGGATAGGCCTCACCGTCACCAATATACCCGGCCTGTACCCATAGTAATGCAAAAGTGGGCATAACCTTTTTTATTAACTTACATAGGTCATTCATATTGTAAATGTTGGTAGAGGAACTTTTCCTCCTATAGTAACTCTCCTTCCATAGTAACTCTTTTTCTATAGTAACTCTACTTCCATAGTAACTCTTTTTCTATAGTAACTCTTCTTCTATACTAACTCTTTTTCTATAGTAACTCTTTTTCTATAGTAACTCTTCCGCTATCGTAACTCTTCTTCTATAGTAACTCTTTTTCTATAGTAACTTTTCTTCTATAGTTACTCTTTTTCTATAGTAACTCTTCTTCTATCGTAACTCTTCTTCTATAGTAACTCTTTTTCTATAGTAACTCTTCTTCTATAGTAACTCTTTTTCTATAGTAACTCTTCTTCTATAGTAACTCTTTTTCATAGTAACTCTTCTTCTATAGTAACTCTTCTTCTATAGTAACTCTTTTTCTATAGTAACTCTTCTTCTATAGTAACTCTTTTTCTATAGTAACTCTTCTTCTCTAGTAACTCTTTTTCTATAGTAACTCTTCTTCATAGTAACTCTTCCTCTATAGTAACTCTCCCTCTATAGTAACTCTTCTTCTATAGTAACTCTTTTTCTATAGTAACTCTTCCTCTATAGTAACTCTTCCTCTATAGTAACTCTTCTTGTTCACTGCAGGTAAATAATGAATTCCAAGCAGAAGCAATGTGCTGTCATTGAGTTCTTGATGAAGGAGGGGTGCAGGGTGTCCGACATCCATAGAAAGCTACAGAATGTTTACAGAGATGACATCATTGACATAAGCAATGTCTTGTCATTGGTGACTCTTGTCAATGACGTCATCTCTGTAAACATTCTGTAGCTTTCTATGGATGTCGGACACCCTGCACCCCTCCTTCATCAAGAACTCAATGACAGCACATTGCTTCTGCTTGGAATTCATTATTGAATTAGTGAACAAGAAGAGTTACTATAGAGGAAGAGTTGGCCCCTGTTCACACTGGTGCGACTTGTCATGTGCTTTGACAAGCACAAATCGCATGACAAGTTGCACCCTATTGTCAGCAATGGAATTGTTCATATCTGTGCGACTTTGCGGTGCCACGACGATTTGATCAAAAGGTTCCTGCACTATTTTGTGTGATTTCACCTGAAGTCACTCTGACCTGCGGCTTTGAAATCATGCTACTTCTAGCAAAGTCACACAATTTCAAAGTCGGATTCAGTGTGAACGAGGGAGCTTACTCTACCAACATGTGAAATTTGACCGACCTATGTAAGTTAAGGCGGAACTTTTTTCATTGTCCCATCTATTAAATCTTCTGCCCTTGTTGTTGTTTTAACTTTGGATAGTAAAATATTTTTTTTCTGCCAGGAAATACCTTATACAGCCCACTTCCTGTTTCTTGTCTGGTCATTAGCCTAGGCTTACGGCGTCATGCACAACTCTCTCTCTCACTCTTGTGAGAGTTTGCCAGGAAGGGGGGGGGGGGGGAATGAGTCATAAGAGGGCCAATGAGAGCTGCAGAGCTGGAGGTGTGCCTCTGTGTGTCTGTGTAAATCCAGGAAGTGAACAGGCAGCAGCTTCAGCTGCCCACAGTTAAAATGGCTGCAGCCAGACTCAGTGGAGGCAGATTTCTGCAGCATATTTGGCAAGTACAGAATCCAAGTGTATATATAAAATAATTTGTAAAGTGGTTGGAGGGAAGCTTCACAATGACAAAGATGTTTTTATTACAAATTATGTGAGCAGACTGCAGTTCCTCTTTAATCACTTAACTTACATATACGGCGGCAAGTTGGCTCTGCTGTGCCCCGATCACGTACCTAGTACGTGAGCCAACACTTCCAGGTAGGGGGCGCGCATGCGTGTCACTGGCAGCCTGCTCCCGCTGTGATAATTTTTTTTTACCACTAATCACTGTGTACGGGTCACTGGTCCCCAAAAAGTGTCAGTGTCCGACTGTCCGCCACAATATCGCAGTCCCGCTATAAGTCGCTGATCGTTGCCATTACTAGTAAATAAAAAATATCCCATAGTTTGTAGAAGCTATAACTTTTGCGCAAACCAATCAATATACGCTTATTGTGATTTTTTTTTTTTTTTTACAAAAAACATGTAGCAGAATACATATTGGCCTAAATTTAACCACTTCCATACCGTGCGAATTCCAGACCTCCTCTCCTACATGTAAAAATCATCATTTTTTTTGCTAGAAAATTACTCAGAACTCCCAAACATTATATATATATATAATTTAGCAGACACCCTAGGGAATAAAATGGCGGCCATTGCAACTTTTTATGTTACACTGTATTTGCACAGTAATTTTTTTAATGCATTTTTTTGGGAAAAAAAAACACTTTCATGAATAAAACAAAACAAAAAATTTAGCCCAATTTTTTGTATAATCTGACAGATGATGTTATGCCAAGTAAATAGATACCTCACATGACGCATTTTTTTAAATTACACTCGTGGATTGGCGCCATACTTTGGTACTTAAAAATCTCCATTAGGCGACGGTTTAAAATTTTTTACAGGTTAAATGCTTAGGCTACTTTCACACTGGGGCAGGGGGACGTTAGTGGTAAAGTGCCACTAGTTTTAATGGCGCTTTACCGCTGTTATAGTGGCACTTTTCGCTAGTGGCCGAATAAAGGGTTAAAAGCCCCAGCAAAGCGCCATTGCCATAGCGCTGTGCAGGCGCTTCTGCAGCGGTGCCCATTGATTTCAGTGACAGGGGCGGTGGAGGCGTGGTGTATATACCGCTCCCGCTCTGCGCGAAAGATGCTGGTTGCAGGATTTTTTTTCCTGTCCTGCAAGCGCACTAACCTGGGGCGCTTTAATTTTTTTTTTATTGTTTATTTTATTAAAAAATATATATTTTTACACTTTCCCCTTAAAAAAAAAAAATGTGATCACTTTTATTCCTATTACAAGAAATGTAAACATCCCGGACAGGTGGCAACCCTAGGGGGGGGTGTCCCCTACTGCCGCCGGTAAGAACGACTGGACAGCCGTTCTTGTGGTGTAGGGAATCACCGACTGAAAAAAAATGATATCTGGATGATGCCGGCAGCTGCACCCATCATTCAGATATCACCACTGAAAGCCCAGGACGTCATATGACGGGCCTGCAGTATGGGAGTTGTTAAGAAGAAATTTGATTTTTTTTTTTGCATTTTTTTTATTGGATGTGTTTTATAGCAGAAAGTAAAAAATATTGTTTTTTTTTTTTTTTTCAAAATTGTTGGTCTCTTTTTGTTCATAGTGCAAACGCAGAGGTGATCAAATATCACCAAAAGAAAGCTCTATTTGTGGGAAAATAAGGACATAAATTTTATTTGGGTACAACGTCACACGACCGCGCAATTGTCAGTTAAAATAATGCAGCGCCGTTTCGCAAAACATGGCCTGGTCAGGAAGGGGGGCAAGTCTTTCGGAGGTCAAGTGGTTAATAAAAGAAAAGTTATGCTTAATTTTGTAGTACAGTCCTTGTAATATTCCATGAATGTATTGTCTAATCCATTGGCTGGAAGAGATAAGAGTGGTATCAGACTGTTTTTTTTTTTTTTTTTTGTTTTTTGCTTAGGAAACCTTTTTTTTTTTGTGACCAAAAGTGGGAAATGAGCAAACTGGCTTTCTTTGTAAGTTGGTGGACCTCTTTGAACCTCCTTCCCTGATGACCTAAAAAGTATTCTGTGTGTTGTACAACATCTGTGCGCCGCTGCGAGGCCGAGCGTCTTCATTATCGGTGTGATTGTCGCTTGAGAGGCCGCGCTGCACGCCACTGATAAGTTTAAAGACAGTTTATGTGTGTCATCCTCTATAGAACGCGGACGCCTTTGTACAGGATATCACGGCTCTCCAGCTGCGTTGCACAATTTAAATTATGGGAAAACGCTTTTGCTGCGCTGCTGAGATTAAGTTTTCAAATCCAAATGAGAGTGAGAGGTGACAATGAGGTAGAATTAGAGGAGAGCCAGCAGGGGTCTACAGAGTGTTCCACATTCTAATGACTCGTATTAAAGGGGAAAGGTAGGGGGAGGGGGGTTTACAGCAAAAGGATATTTTTGGTTGTTGTACTGTCTACCTTACATTGTACCAGGGACGTGCAGACAGGAGAGGCAGGTGAGGCAGGGCCTCACCTGCCATGAAGATAAAAAAAAAAAAAATCGAGCTTCAAGGGTCCTATTATGGGAGGTATGTAGCCCAAGTGCTACCCCACCACTGGTAAACATTTAGGGCTCCTATGACCTATTGTTCCGGCAGGGCCGTCTTTAAGGCAAGGCAAAAGGGGCAGCTGCCCTGGGCCCTGTCATTGTTGTGGGGCCCAAAGCAGCTGCCTCATACTTGACAACTATCCTGGTTTAAATTCCCTTGTTCCTTGAGGTTTTAGTCCCGTGCTGTGTCCCCAATATCTCAGCGTGAAGTGCCGCTACTAATGCTGCCCAGCTCTGCCCTATTGTGTACAGATGACTCACCTACAGACCCTGTGTTTACATGTAAATTACCAGCATTCATATGTAAATAGCGGCTGCATTCATATGTAAAAAGCGGCGGCCGGCGGCATTAATATTTATATCATGCCCCCCTGAGGTCATATCCACAGTAAACTCTAGCAGCCAATCAACAAGCAGAAATCATGTGCTGTAACCTCTAGCAACTAATCAGTAAGCCGTAATGTGTGCTGTAACCTCTAGCAACCAGTCAGTGAGCAGTAATGATACACTGTAACCTCTGGTAACCAATCGCAATTGCTGCCTGATCTGATTCAGTAAACTGATTTTGAGTCTAGCTGCTTTTTATTGTATGTCTCAGAGCAGGTGGAGAGCAAAACTGCATGGGGGGGGGGCCCAAGAAAAGTTTTGCCCAGGGTCCAATCAATATTAAAGATGGCCCTGGGTTCCGGAGATACAGGGCTCTTTGCGCAGCCTGTCAGAAGCTATACACAGAGCGGCCAGTTAGTGCCTCTCCTCACTTCTTGTCAGAGGCACTGAGCTCAATGGACAGCTTGGAGTCTTGGGCCAATGGTAAAGTACCATTGGTCCCAGCTATCCAATAAAAATGCTGCAGTGGAGGCACGCCTCTCACTGCAGTGTCATAGAAGGGGGCGTGTCTAAAAGACAAATACTCCCTTCCAGCCCAGCCCTCTTAACTACAAGGAAATACATGTGTGTATGTGTGTAAGATTTACCCATAATTCCGTGTTTTTCTTACACAGTTAAGAGGGAGAATGAGAATCTTCTGCTGCTGAAAAGGTACAAGCTAAATCATATATTATTATGTTATATGTTATAAGATAATAATTTATTATTTATCTATTTACTGTGAAATTACTGGTTGGAAGTTATAACTTCAAACTTCAGTAATTTGTCCGTTAAGCCACCTGCTTGAATACAGTTTTTGAAAATATAGTAAATTACCTTAAAAACAATATATAATAATTATTTGTATATTACTTACTTATGGTAATTAACCCCTTGCCACCCAGGCCAATTCTGACACTTCGCTCCTACATGTAATAATCATCATTTTTTTTTGCTAGAAAATTACTCAGAACCCCCAAATATTATATATATTGCTTTAGCAGATACCCTATGTAACAAAATGGTGGTCGTTGCAACTTTTTACGTCACACAGTATTTGCGCAGCAATTTTTTAAAACATATTTTTTTAAGGGGAAATAATAAAAAAAAATAAAACAACACTAACGTTAGCCCGATTTTTTTATAATGTGAAAGATGTCCCACAGCCTCCACACTCTCTCATTCCAGCTCTTCCACCCGGCAACTCCTCCCCAGCTGGGCTGACCCCAGGTATTTAACCACTTCAGCCCCTGAAGAACATACCCCCTTCCTGACCAGAGCACTTTTTGCGATTCAGCACTGCGTCGCTTTAACTGACAATTGCACGGTTGTGCGACGTGGCTCCCAAACAAAATTGACGTCCTTTTTTTCCCACAAAAAGAGCTTTCTTTTGGAGGTATTTAATCACCCCTGGCAGGCTCCTTAAGATACCCCCAGGCAGCCCCACCTTTCTTCCCCTCCTTTTCTTCTAACACTTTCTAGAAAGAAGAGGGAAGTAACAGTGAAGTGATGCTGCCTGTGAGTCACCAGCTGCTACTCTGAGCCACTTCCAGCCCAGAATGAAAACAAACAGGCCTAGCCACCAGCTAGGCCTGCCTAAATTTACCTACTCTGCCAGCAAAAATCCTCACTCTGGCTCCTACCTAACTAGAGGGTGCTACACATACATACCTCCCAACATTTTGAGATGGGAATGAGGGACGCCTACTAGCAAATGTATGTAGGCAAAGGACATGCCCCTTGCCACACCCCCTTAAAAGAAAAAAAAACCCCAAAAAAAGGTTAGTTAAACCCACAAGGGCTTTTTTTTTTACCACTACTATTCCTTTATATTGGCTTTTAAAATGTACAAATGCAGCAATTTAGAAATTGGATGAAAGGATTAGCACTGGGAAACACTTTTTGAAAGATAAAAAGTGCAATTTATATACATCTATATAGATCAGACCAAAATGAGGGACAAATGAGGAGGAAAGAGGGACAGAGGGACATTGCTCCAAATCAGGGACAGTCCCTCCAAATCAGGGACAGTTGGGAGCATTGCACATATATGACCCATTAAAGTAAATGGGGCTCATCGCATTAGTGCTGCAACCAGGGGCGTTGCTAGGTCTGCAAAAGATCTGGGGCTAGAGCCCATAGCAGCGGTCACCAAACTTTTTGCATGCCCGCGGGGGGGGGGGGGGGGGGACCAGTGGTAAGCAATTTTTCACGGGCGATGGCTGGTGTTTGTGGTTCAGTCATCATGGCATAATGGTTGATATGGTGTCAGGGTGATTGAGGTGCATTATTTCTATTGTTACATTTTAATATATAATGAAGTGGTTCAACACGCCATACTGCAGAATCAGTGGGAGCCCTGGGCATGTCACTTGCCACATCTCCTGCCACCAGATGCAGCGTGTCACTTGCCACCGTCGCCTGTCACCAGATGCAGCGTGTTACTTGCCACCGTCACCTTCCAATAGATGTGGATTATCACTTGCCACGTCTCCTGCCACCATTTGCAGATTGTCACTTGCCACGTCACTGGCCACCAGATGTGGGTTGTCACTTGCCAACTGATGTGGATTGTCACTTGCCATGCCAGCCAGTGCCACCAAATGTGCATTGACGCTGCATAGGTGGCAGGCTGACAGCACTGGTCCATTTAGTGAGACAAGGAGAGCGGTGATGCGGGGTGGGCAGTGAGTGATGATGTAGCAAGGGGGTCTGGCTGCAAAGTTGAGCTCCACGATGACAGGAAGCACGTGACCTCCACTCCACCATGCTGTGAGGGCGGAAGAGCACTGATTTGTGGCGGACAGTGAGAGACTATGTAATTTATCTGCTGCTCGCTGTACCTCGCTCCCAAATTGAAGAGGCCTGGCTGTGAAGAGCGCTGATGTGGAGATGTCATCTCTGCTCATCCGCCCGCTCGCTTCTTTCCTCTCCTCCGCCTCTCTCATGCATTCAGCCCACCTGCCGCAGCAGCCTCAACCCGCTGGTTAGGCAGGAACCCTGCGGTAAGAGACTCGGGGCTATGGGCCCCAGATTTGGGGCTATAGCCCCAATAGCCACCCCCTAGCAACGCCCCTGGCTGCAACCATGTGTAGTGCATGCATAGCTCCCAACTGTCCCTAATTTCAAGGTACTTTCCCTGAACTGCCTCCGTCCCTCATTTCTCCTCACTTGTCCCTCATCTTGGTCTGATCGATATAGTTGTATATAAAATGCACTTTTTATCTTCCAAAAAGTGTTTCCCAGTGCTAAACCTTTCATCCAAATTCTAAATGGCTGCATTTGTACATTTCAAAAGCCAGTATAAAGAAATTGTAGTGGTAAAAAAAAAAAAAAAGCATTTTTGGCTTAACTAATTTAATGATAACTAATCATTTCTTCTCCTTTAAGAGGACGTGTTGCCTACATACTTTTGCTATTAGGTGTCCCTCATTCCCATCTCAGAAAGTTGGGAGGTTTGATGCATGTAGTGCCGCAGGATTTCAAAGGTTAACAGCGTATCACTTCCAAGCTGTCTGTCTCTGAAAGGCGATGCACCACGGATTGCGGCAGAAACAAAGGCACATGTAAATAAGACTTTAAAAATTGACAGTAAACCGATTTTTTTTTTAAAAACCTGCAAGGCAACGATGTAATGTGCTAGTATACATCACATACTAGCACATTATGTGAAACTTACCTTTGAATGAAGCCCCCCCGGTGGCAAGCTGCCACCACTCAAGGTGCTTTCATATTCACCTGGTCTTCTTTACGGGTTCACGGACGCCACTCCCACGCATGTACGCAGGGAGCCGCCTTTTACAGCACAGGACTCTGAAGGAATGGCACAGGGATGTTCCTTCAGAGCACATGCACCAGTGTCTTTACCGGCTGCATCTAGAGTAAATCTCTCCTAAATGGCATATTTAGGAGATAGTTACAGTACCTACAGGTAAGTTTTATTATAGGCTTACCTATAGGTAAAAGTTATGCATGGGTGTTTACTGCCACTTTAAAGCGGAACTAAACTTTCTCTATTAACATGAATTATAATTAATCCTTATGCTGTTAGTAAATACATAGGAAGGTATATTATAATTTACCTTTTTTTAAAAAAACTTATTTTTTACATTTCTTCAGTTGTTTTCTGATTTCTAGGCCAAAATGATGTCATACATGCAAGGAGTCTTCAAGAAGAAGGGGATGAGAGGAGAAAGGGTTTCTCAGCTAAGCACCCCCTCCTGTCTACATGCCAGAGCTAAGGGCATATTAATTCCTGGAAGTAGATGCTACATTAATGATCTGCCCTTATTCATGATGCAGACTCAAAAATGCTAGGGGGGGGGGGGGTTCAAAGTGATTACTCAACAAAATAAAGCATTGAGACATGGATGGATGGGGGGAGTTTGCTTTCCACCGCTCTTCATCCTAAAGCCCATGGTTGTGGTCCTGGTAAGAGCGGGATGGCCCAGGAACTGGGGGTGGGTGTGGTGGGAGGATTGAGAGAGCCTGAGAATGATTGTGGGGGGGGGATCAGGAGGGCCGGGGAACCGTGGGGGGGTGGGTGTTGGTGGAGGATTGGGAGAGCCCAGGAACCATGGCGGGCTGGGGGTGGGTGTGGTGGGAGGATTGGGAGAGCCCAGGAACCATGGCGGGCTGGGGGTGGGTGTGGTGGGAGGATTGGGAGAGCCTAAGAATCATTGTGGGGGGGGGGGGGGGATCGGTAAAGCCTGGGAACCGTGGGGGGTGGGTGTGGGTGTAGTATTGGGAGAGCCCAGGAACCATGGCGGGCTGTTGGCGGGTGTGGTGGGAGGATTGGGAGAGCCTGAGAACCATTGTGGCAGGGGGGGGATTGGGAGAGCCCAGGAACCATGGGGGGTGGGTGTGGGTGGAGGATTGGGAGAGCCCGGGAACCATTGTGGGGGGGGGATCGGGAGAGCCCAGGAACCATGGCGGGCTGGTGGTGGGTGTGGTGGGAGGAATGGGAGAGCCCGAGAAGCATTGTGGGGGGGATTGGGAGAGCCTGGGAACCATGGCGGGAAGGAGGGGGTGGGGGGGTACACCATGCTGCCTGCTCTGTGAAAGTTATTAGCGGTTTGTGGTCCTGGCAAATTTTGTTTGCAGAGTTGTCAAGAACAATTTTTTTAACCATAATACACTGCATGGCCTTTAACCTATGACCAGCAGGCATAGGAGGGACAATAAGGGGGCTTTTGGATAAGGCAGGCTGACTATAAATGGGGGGGCACAAGGCAGTCATAGACTCACTGTATTGAAAAGAACGGTAAGAAAAGCTGACAAACTGCATGCACTGCTAGCTCTTTGACTAGCTAGCTGTTTGCTGCCTTCTTTTTTTTCCTATTATTTTTTGTTTTTTCATTTTATTTTGTGGTTGATTTGAGGTCAGTAGTCACTTTTAGCTGCTGTCCCATCCATAGGAACATCATTTTTTTTTTTTTGGTGCAAGACCTCGCTTTGAAAAAAAGTTTGGCCTTTGTTTCAGGGGGTAACTTTTTTTTTTTTTTGGTAGGGATTTTATTTTATCAATATTATTTTTTGCAGCAAGGCGTTCTTTCCAAACTGTTTAGTATTCTGAGTATTTCCTTAATTCTTATTTTATGTTGATAATACCTTTTCCAAGTTTGGGGTGCTCCAGGTGACTTGTTCACATTCACCCTTCCAACACTGGTACTGAAATTTTAAAATTTAAAGCAGAGCTCCACCCAAAGGGGGAATCTCCACTTGTTCACGCCTCCCCCCCCCCTCCACTGCCACATTTGCCACTTTTTTTTAGAGGGGGTAGGAGGAAGTGTGTACCTGGTTTTGACAGGTACCCGCTCCCACGTCCAGGTAAGATCGGCATTTGGCGAGCTATGACATGTCCGGCCCCTCCTCCTTCCCTCCCGCTGCCTTCTGGGACACACACAGGTCCCAGAAGATGGCGGGACCATTCAGAAAGTGGAGCGCGACTATTATATATATATATATATATATATATATATATATATATATATATATATATATATATTTTTTTTTTTTTCAGACTGGAGCTCCTCTTTAAATTATTTTTTTAATAGGCTGCAGCTCAAACACTGGTACTCTCTGCAGCAACGTCACCTTAATTAGTGTACTGATGCATCTCCAGGAGCTTGTTATCCTTGATTCCCTTTAACAGAAATGTAACCTCTGCACTATATTTGGGACCTGCATTGTAAAGCAGGATTGTCATGGTAAAGCAAATTCATAAAATTTTTAGCGCTTAGATAATTCCCAGCCTTGTATGGTATGGTGGAGCTGGGAATGACCACGCGGTGCTTAAAATGCTATATTTAGTCCAAAGACTAGATTTTCCTCTGGAGCTTCATATTTTTTTTTCATAGTGGAATTTTTGTTCAGGTTATCGCATACATAACTGTAAGTGAAGGAAGAGAAATGCGTGATATCTCCCTCTAAAATGACCACATAACACGACCTTGGAGCAAGTTCAGGAACACGGCTTGCCTTTGGCCTAGTTCACACAGAATCCAGCTTTTAAACATTTGTCTGAAGGGTGTAATTCGACAGCAAGAATGTCCAAAGCTTTCAGCAAGTTTACAGCAGCTGTGTGTGAAGCCCTTAAAGTGGAACTAAACTATAACTGAGTACCACAAACTGAAAAGGCTATTTGAATAATTTTTAATATTCAGAGCAAACTCCCCCATCCATTCAGGTCTTCATGCTTTATTTTTTTTGAGAAATCACTTTGAAAAACACCTCCCTAGCATTTTGAGTTGTGGCCATCTTGAGTAAGGGCAAATGATTAATGTAGTATTTACTTCCTGGAATCCATCTGCCCTTAGGCCAGGCATGCAGGCGGAGTAGGGGGGGGTGCTTAGCTGGGAAAGCCCCTCCAGATGAAAGAAAAGTCTCCTGAACTTAAAGGATCTCAGATTAGGATGTACATGGCATCATCAGGCACCATAATAGATTCAGCCAAAAGCACTATGGTCAATAAGAAGACCACATATACCAGGGCTATGCAATTAGCGGACCTCCAGCTGTTGCAAAACTACAAGTCCCATCATGCCTCTGCCTCTGGGTGTCATGCTTGTGGCTGTCAGAGTCTTGCTATGCCTCATGGGACTTGTAGTTCTGCAACAGCTGGAGGTCCGCTAATTGCTTATCCCTGACATATACCATGGGAGAGGCACAAGAGCAAACATACACTATATTACCAAAAGTATTGGGACGTCTGCCTTTACACGCACATAAACTTTAATGGCATCCCAGTCTTAGTCTGTAGGGTTCAATATTGAGTTGGCCCACCCTTTGCAGCTATAACAGCTTCAACTCTTCTGGGAAGGCTGTTCACAAGGTTTAGGAGTGTGTCTATGGGAATGTTTGACCATTCTGCCAGAAGCACATTTGTGAGGTCAGGCACTGATGTGGACAAGAAGGCCTGGCTTGCAGCCTCCACTCTAATTCATCCCAAAGGTGTTCTATCCGGTTGAGGTCAGGACTCTGTGAAGGCCAGTCATGTTCCTCCACTCCAAACTCGCTCATCCATGTCTTTATGGACCTTGCTTTGTGCATTGGTGCGCAGTCATGTTGTAACAGGAAGGGGCCATCCCCAAACTGTTCCCACAAAGATGGGAGCATGAAATTGTCCAAAATGTCTTGGTATGCTGATGTCTTAAGAGTTCCCTTCACTGGAACTAAGGGGCCAAGCTCAACCCCTGAAAAACAACCCCCCACCATAATCCCCCCTCCACCAAATGATTTGGACCAGTGCACCAAGCAAAGACATGGATGAGCGAGTATTATTATAAGGATTTAACAAACTTTATTGAGCAGTCCTACCTGTTGCTGTTTGTATTAGAACGTGTACATAGCTGCCAGTCACATCCATTTCCTGCAGCATCTCCTTGAGTGCTTCTTGAGTGCTACAATGGTGTGATCCTTCTCAATGTTATGATAAGAGAAGAACTCCGGGGAACATCAGTGAGCCAATCACCTCAGTGGGAAACGTCATTACTCAAGGAGATTTATACACCAGCCATGTACAGAATGCCCTCACAAGAAGTAGTCCTGTTAGAATGTCAGAAAATGACAGTTGCATGTAGATTGAAATAGATAATTTTAATAAATGATAATTGTAATAAAGTAGAGTTAAATTTTGAACCTACCTTTTTTCCTGATCTAAAGAAACCCCAATCCCTCACCCCAGATACACACTTACCTAAATTGGAAGACTGCAACAGCCAAGGGTCCTCTAGTCTTTTGGTTACAATCTTCTTTCTTCTGACCCCACATACCTCTATAAGGTCATCTACCAAACATGTGGGTGATCCCAGAACTATGGAGACATATCAGTGACAACTGTGAGACCGGTACATTTCTCTTGACCAGGTTATGCACATAATTAACATCCAGGGGTTATTACATCAACACTTGTTTTTGAGATCCCCCCTCCACCTCCCTTCCCCCTATTGGCTCACTACATGGTGCAGTTGGCGATCTGAATGCCACGGTAATGGTTTTATGATATTGCTGTAATAACATTATTGCTGTTTAAAATACTTACCTCTGAGTTTCTCTGGAGGAAGTGGGACAGTTGGCCCAGGAAACGTGTCTAGAAGTTCCTTCAGCAACCAATTTGACAAGGGTTGACATAGTACATACTCTGATGTTCAGTTGTATACAAACAACAAAAGGTTGTTGGTTAGGAAATGTATACCAGAAGATATGCGTTGTATGACTTGATGTATGACTTCATTGCATACATGTATGTAATGAAACCGCAATAAGATTGTATACATTAATTTTTTAACGTTTTTTTATTCTCAAGTGTATTGATTGAGTTAGTAAGTATAGTACCGAAAAAGTCTGAAAGATTTTTTTGTTTTTGATTTACCCAGTAGATGGGATGTTGGTATATTCCCAATGTCAAACTCATTTTCATCGTGGGCCACATCCGAGGTATGGTTACTCTCAAAGGGCCGGTTGTATCTGGGGTACGCTATGTACAGAGTGCAGGGTTCAGGAGTGCATTACGTGCAGAGTGCACATTATGCTACATACACAGTGCAGGGTTCAAGTTATACTACGTACCGAGTGCAGAGTTCAAATTACGTTACGTACCGGGTGCAGAGCTCAAATTACACTACATACAGAGTGCTCATGATTACACTAGGTGCAGAGTTCAGGAGTGCATTACATACAGAGTTTAGAGGTGCGTTATGCACAGAGTAAAACCCCAACCCCCCCCCCCCCCCAATCTTCCTCGCATCGCTCTAGAACAATGGTCATAAACCCTGTCCTCAGGGCCCACTAACATGCCAGGTTTTATGTATTCTCTTGGAGAGATGCAGACTAGAAAACTGCAATCACTGAGCGGCAAATTATATCACCTGTGATGGATTTCAGTTATCTCGCAAACCTGGCCTGTTAGTGGGCCCTGAGGACAGGGTTGATGACCATTGCTCTAGAGGATATATTATTTAATGAACCATACCTTATATTTTTTGGACTGTATAATTCACGATCACATGAACAGGAACCACTCTGTTTGGTTCCTAATTTTCAATAGCCAGCAGCTACCCAAGGTGGCGGCTTCTGGCTCTCAAAAGGTGAGAACGTTTATTAATGTGTCTTTGGTGTAGGGTATCATAGCGGGGAACGTTACAATACAGATTACCTTTGGAAAGGGGTTGAAGCTCAACTCCTGGATTAAAAAAAAAAAAAAAGTTTTCTTCCCTCTCCTGTGTGTTGGATAAAAAAAATCTTTATAAAGCATTATTGACCCTCTCCATGCTGCCGTGCTGCCCTTTCGTACCCTCTGCTGCTGGTCATCAGTTTTCTTCCAGGTAGAACGATGCCTAGCGTCATTCAGCCACTTCCGGTGAGCCCAGGGCATAATAGACAAATCTCTTAGGGGAACGTCATTGCACAGCCTGGACTCACTTTGGAATGCAGTATAGGATGGCGGTTAAAGCTGGAGAAGACAATGCAGGAGCCTGGGTTTGTCATATAACTGTGTTAAATGCACTAGGAACTAAAATTAGGGTTGTGGATGTGAAGGCCCTAGACATTTGGTCAATATCATCTTTGTTGAAAAGGTTGCAAAGGGCTCATTCTCCATTTCAACAAAAAAAATGGTGACTGTGACCCATGAGAATTCATTCTGTTCCTTATCAATGAAGTAGGACCGCTGACAAAAATTGTTGCCACTATTCCGATTTGTCAGTCTGCACTTACCCATTAGAAAAATGAGAGCAGCTAGTAGACCAACTTCTGGGTCCACTACAGACCCAACACTTTAAACACTTCTATTCCCTGCGGTTCATTCACAAACAAATTCATTAATACATGCTAGGGTAAATAATAATTATGTTGTAAAGTTTAATAACTTACTATAATAAGCACACTTTTATAATCAAATACATTTATCTTTGTGTTCCAGGTTCCTAATAGTGTTGGGGTGTCTGGTCCTGGCGATTCTAACAACGTTTAAGGAGTATGAAGATATTTCTGGTGACTGGCTGTTGCTTATAGTAAGTATGAGGATTGTACAACTCCCCAACCTTCTTAGGCTAGCCATTATCATTGGTCCTTCACATAACCAATAGCAGGTTACAGGAGGTGGGAGGAGGTGTGCCATAGTGTGACTTTTGGAACTGAAGTCAATGAATGTGCACTTGAGGGCTCTGGGTTTAGGGGCTCCTATGGAGGCCAGGCTGAGATATCTTACAACCTGATTTTATAATTTCCGTACAATCTCCTTCAGATCTACCAAGAACTGTGTACTCCGAGGGCTCTACCATTACAATTCCTTGTTACTCTACGAGGTGTGACAATTTGATTCCCAGAATGCCCGCGGCGTGGCACTATGGTGGTGAGTCACACAGGCATTCACACTTCAGAGTTTTCTGACATATTCTAACTTGCAAGGTAAACGAAAAATCCTGGACAGCCGCACTCAAAAGTAATCTTCGATCTTTATTTAAGTATAATCATAAAAATACTGTACATGCCACAGCATCACAAAGCAGGAAAGTTGACGCGTTTCACACTGTAGTCGGTGCTTAATCAGAGCATATTCTAACTTGCGTTCGCTTGGGTCGCAAACCAGTTGACTCAGTCTTTATGGAGTAGAAGAAGAAATAACACGTGTGTGCATTGTGCTGTTGGCGGAAAATGAGTGACAGGAATGTGGAGCAGCAGATTAACATCATGAATGTGCACTTGAGGGCTCTGGGTTTAGGGGCTCCTATGGAGGCCAGGCTGAGATTTCTTACAACCTGATTTTATCATTTCCGTACAATCTCCTTTAGATCTACCAAGAACTGTGTACTCCGAGGGCTCTACCATTACAATTCCTTGTTACTCTACGAGGTGTGACAATTTGATTTCCAGAATGCCCGCGGCGTGGCACTATGGTGGTGAGTCACACAGGCATTCACACTCCAGAGTTTTCTGACATATTCTAACTTGCAAGGTAAACGAAAAATCCTGGACAGCCGCACTCAAAAGTAATCTTCGATCTTTATTCAAGTATAATCATAAAAATACATGCCACAGCATCACAAAGCAGGAAAGCTGACGCGTTTCACACTGTAGTCGGTGCTTAATCAGAGCATATTCTAACTTGCACTCGCTTGGGTCGCAGACCAGTTGACTCAGTCTTTATGGAGTAGTAGAAGAAATAACACGTGTGTGCATTGTGCTGTTGGTGGAAAATGAGTGACAGGAATGTGGAGCAGCAGATTAACATCAAATTTTACGTGAAAATTGGCAAAAGTTTGAGTGAAACTTTAGCTCTTTTACTACAGGCTTATGGTGAACAAACCATGCAGAAATCAAGTCTTGCTGAATGGCATAGGCCGTTTAGAGTGGCTTGCATTAAGGTAAAAAATGGGTTTTGGCCCCTCATCTCCCCTTTTACTTACCTGAGCCCTCATTTGATCCAGCGCTGTGCACGTCTGCAGCTCTTCTCTCCCCTCACTTCTGGGTCTAACTGGATTTGATGGGGCACCGAGAGCCATTGGCTCCCGCTGTTGTCAATCAAAGCCAGCGACAAGAGAGCGGGGAGGCGGGGGTCGAGTCCTGCTGTCTGTGTCAATGGACACACAGCAGCGGGGCTCGGGAGCGAGCAGGCACTAGTCCCACCATGGGAAACGGCTTACCAAGGGGGCACTGGACAGAGGAGTGGCCAGCAATTCCATTGCACAGAGCAGGTAAATATAGAGATGTTTGTTATTTTTTTTTAAAAAGGACTGATGCAGATGTGAACAGAGTGAGAACCTTCCTACGCTCCTGCTGTGTGTTTTTTTGATCACCAAGGGGATAGTTCACTACAAGTTCATAGAACATGGTACAACGGTCAACCAACATTGCTACTTGGAAATTCTGAAAAGATGATGGGAATCTGTTCAGAGGAAAAGAGTGGATTCTCCACCATGACATTGTTCCGACACAAACATTTTTTCATATATTCCATTCCGGGAATTAAATTCACTCATATATCCAATCAGATGTGCCCTTGTGCTACGTGGTTGTAGGTCAAGGAGATTGTACCGTCAGATCATAATGTGTCAACATCTTGAAGATGTGTGAGTTCTTGCCTTACAGTCCAGTTGGCCATTATCTATTCCCAAGAATAAAAAACATTGCAGCTTACCTGCCCATACATGTGATTGCTGCATTTTCAGGGTGACTGTGGCTACTCCTGTAACTCTCCCTTTGGCAAATAAATCAACTGGACCCATTAAACTCACAGTAGTTGTTACTCTTCTTGACCATCCTTTTTGGATCACTAACACACCTCCCAACTTTTGGGGATGGGAAAGAGGGACACCTATTAGCAAAAGCATGTAGGCATAGGACACGCCCTCTGCCACACCCCCTTAAAGCGGTTGTATACCCGCTGTTTTTTTTCTACACCTGCAAGGGAAAAGGCATAATGAGCTAGTATGCACCGCATACTAGCTCATTATGAGATACTTACCTTAGAACGAGGTGACGGCATCTCACCCAGTCCACGCCGAGGGAGCTGACATTTCCCCTCGGCGTGTCTTCCGGGTATTGCGGCTCCGGCGCTGTAAGTGGCCGGAGCCGCGATGTCGTCACTCCCGCGCATGCGCGCGGGAAACTTCTGTCCGGCAAGCTCCGGAGTTTGCCGGGCTATCAGCCGAGAATCCCCTGTGCGCATGCGCTGCTGCAGTCAGCGGCTCATTGCGAGGTGAATATCTCCTAAACCGTACAGGTTTAGGAGATATTTTTTTTACCTACAGGTAAGCCTTATTATAGGCTTACCTGTAGGTAAAAGTAAAAAAAGAAGGTATACAACCACTCTAAAGAAGTATTTAAAAGAATAAAAGGAGTTTGGAGCACAGCAACATTGCTTGGTAGAACACTGTCAGCTGCATAGCATTACTGGTTGCTAGGACGCTGTCAGCTGCATCGCGTCACTTGTTGCAGAGACACTGCCAGCAAGAGTCATTGCTTACTAGGATGCTGTCAGCTTCATAGCATCAATGATTGCTAAGACCAGTTATGGCCCATCCATTAGGGAAGCCCGGGCACCGCCCCCTCTCTCCAGGCCACCCCCTATATGCATAATGGATAGATTCATGCAGAGAATAAATCTATCCATGGCCGCCGCAGCCGCCCCCTGTTCATGCGTCTGGCACCTTTTGGGGCACAGGGTTCATGAATTACAGCACAGGGGATTTTTTTGAAGCACCTGATTAGAGCCAGATGCTCTAATAGGCTTCAAAATAGGGTGGGCTCGGGTCGCAGAGCATGTATCTGGAGCCCACCCAGGTGTGTTACAACAGCAAATGAATATTTGCTGTTGAAACACTGATCCTCAATTCCAATCAGAAGTGGGTGTGAGACCTGTTTTCCGATTGGCCGAAAAGAGAAGACTCCCGATTGGCCACCGAGGGAGGAAACGGAAGCCACCGCCATGGAGAGCAGGAGAACGGGAGGCCGCCGCCGAGCAGGGGGAAGACGTCGGTGATGGGGTAAGTGCTACTGACCGACATGGGGGGGCGGGCGGCGTACTGTTTGCTGCCCCCCCCAAAAAAAATGTTTGCACCAGGGGCAGGACGACATTGTTTGCTAGAACACTTTTAGCACAGCGTCACTGGTTTCTATATACTATCGGCTGTGCAGCACATAGCATCTTTGCAACCAATAACATTGTGCTCCCAACAGCATCCTAGCAAGCAGTGACAGGGTGGGGCAGAGGGGGTGGTGCATGCAAACATGACCTGATCATTACTACACAGGGGTCACAGTCCGAGCACTAGTCTACCTCTGTATGCCAAATTAGAGCTAATCTTAATTACCTCCAGTTTCTTTTCCTATGAACTGGAAATAAAGAATTAAGTATTTTTTTCCTTTGTTTCTCAGCTTCATTTAATGGTCATAGTGCAGTATTTTCCCTATTCGCTCTTTTTTTTTCAATGAATAACCTTCGATCTGCAGAGACTATAGCCTGAGAACATTTTTTGTCTCATTTGCACAGAATATTTTGCATGCAGTTTTGGTGGACGGGCAGCTATACAATTTAAAAAAAAATAAATACATATATCTAAAAAATCTTGTCTATGTAATCAATGTAGTTCAATCTGAGAGTGTTGTATGGAGTTGTTGGTTGGATCCTGAAAAGTTCTCTTGTTTTTCTTTATGTTTGCTTTTTGGGACAATAGTGCAAGATAGATGTAGGATAACCATGTGAAGTCCATTTATGATTAGGTTTTATTTGTTGCTTTTTCAATCAAAAGCTGGTTAAAAGTGTTAGATATTGTATTAACATTGCCCTGTATAGTTAGACTATTGTAAATTGTGTGGGTTTGCTTAGCCACAGGCTTTAAAGGGGTTACATTATTCGGAAAAAAAAATAGTCTTGCACTGCCATCTAGTGGTAAGAATATATACAGCTCCCTGTTCATGCATTTCAGTAGCAACTTTTTTATAACAATTTTATTTATTAATGTAAAAAAAAAATGGCATCACAATGATCTTTCCTAATATACAGAATGTTATTGAAGTCATTTTTATATCATCCTTTTTTGTGCTGCGTGTTCACATGTATTTGTAAATTGATGTGAAAAATGTTGGTGCTATATATATATATATATATATATATATAGTTAGTCTGGTTGAAAAAAGACACAAGTGCTTCTAGTTATTATTATTATTATTATTATTATTCAGGATTTATATAGCGCCAACAGTTTATGCAGCGCTTTACAATATAAAAGGGAGACAATACAGTTATAATACAATACAATACAATACAATAGGATTAAGAGGGCCCTGCTCAGAAGAGTGTACAATCTAATAGGGTGGGGCAGGTGGTACAAAAGGTTGTAACTGTGGGGAATGAGCTGGTGGAAGTGGTAGGAGATTAGTTGGAGACGTGATAGACTTTCCTGAAGAGATGAGTTTTCAGGGATTGCCTGCAGGTAGCAAGAGTAGGGGATAGCCGGATAGATGGAGGTAGCGAGTTCCAGAGGATGGGAGAGGCTCTGGAGAAATCCTGGAGACGAGCATGGGAGGAGGAGACGAGAGAGCTTGAGAGTAGGAGGTCTTGAGAAGAGCGGAGAGGACGATTTGGGTGATATTTGGAGACAAGATTAGTGATGTAGCTCGGGGCAGAGTTGTGAATGGCTTTGTATGTTGTGGTTAGAATTTTGAATTTAATTCGCTGGGTGATTGGGAGCCAGTGTAGGGATTGAAGTAGAGGGTTGGCAGACACTGAGCGGTTGGTAAGGTGGATAAGTCTGGCAGCAGCATTCATGATAGACTGAAGAGGGGATAGTCTATGGAGAGGTAAGCCAATGAGAAGGGAGTTGCAATACATCAACCAATAAACGGGGGGGGGGGAATAAAAAAAAATCATACAATCTTATATACACAATCCTTCACCTACAGTTGATCCAGAGGAAGGTGCAAAAACCCCAGCAAAGCATGATCCAATTTGCTCCAGCAGGGGAAAAAATTCCTTCCTGATCCCCCGAGAGGCAATTGGATATTCCCTAGATCAACTTCACCTATAAATGTCAGTATCCAGTTATATACGTCCTGTATTATAATACTAGTAATAATAATAATAATAGGAAACTTCCAAGGCATAAGCCCCTTTAGGGTTGTTCCTGGGCTTATGCTGTACCCTTCACATGTGTGATATGCTATGGAGTACTCTATTTTGCTTAAAGAGACCCTGTTGCCAGGCCATTCAACAAAAATCTTCCCATAAGATTTATTCTGGCCATTGAAATGAATAAGCGTTGCAGCGCTAAATGCACCTAACGTTTTGGAGCGTTTAGATATGTTATCACGCGTTTAGGCACATCGGGCGTTTTTTTGCTGCCTGAATGTTCCTCTCCTAAATGTGATTTTGCTGTGTTAAGATTTCAACAACACAGCAAAACGTGCAAAGCTCAACTCGCAGTAAGCTACATGAGCTGCTTTGATGTGCTTGCTGCATGTAGGACATTGAAATGAATGGGCTGCCCTATGTGCGTAGGGTGAGAAAGCACACAAAAAAAGACATACAAATGATTTTGTGTTCATTCTCAGTATGCCTAGATGTGAATGCAGCTTTTCTTTTCTTTCTTTTTCTCCTTTTTCTTTCTTTCTTCTTCTTCTTTCTTTCTTTTTTTTTTTTTTGTTCTTTTTCTTTCTTCTTCTTTTTTCATTTTCTTCTTCTTTTCTTCCTTTTTTTCTTCTTTTTCTTTCTTCTTCTTTTTTTTTTCTTTTTTTTTCTTTCTTCTTTTTCTTCTTCCTTCTTATTTTTTTTTTCTTCTGTTTCTTTAGTTTTTCTCCTTTTCTTTCTTTCTTTCGTCTTCTTTTTCTTCTTTTCTTTTTCCTCTACTTCTTCTTTCTTCTTATTTCTTCTTTCTTCTTCCTTCTTCTTTCTTTCTTCTTCCTTTTCTTTCTTCTTATTCTTTCTTCTTCTTTCTTTCTTCTTCCTTTTCTTTTTCTTTCTTTCTTCTTCCTTTTCTTTCTTCTTCTTCTTCTTCTTTCTTTTTTTTCTTCCTCTTCTTTCTTTTCTTTTTCTTTATTTCTTCTTCCTTTTCTTTTTCTTTCTTACGTCTTCCTTTTCTTTTTCTTTCTTTCTTCCTTTATTCTTCTTTTTCTTCTGTTTTTTTTTTTCTTTCTTTCTTCTTTCTTTCTTCTTTTCTTTCTTCTTCTTCTTCCAAACAGTTTGCACAGCACTTTACAATAAAAGACCCAACAAGCAGTGTGAAGACCCATCACAGCTGATGTGCAGACCTGAAGCTCAAGTGATGAGATGTTTTCAATGGAGTCCTACAATTAGGTTTAGTTCTCTGGGATCCACCAAATGCTGAAATATCTGTCTAGGCTGGAATGACTCTTTAACCCTGATGATGTTTTTTTTTTTTTTTTTTTGTAAAATTTGAATGTCCATTTATCGTATTTCTTGTTTATCTTACAGGAAAGGTTCGCCCTGGTTATTTTTGGAGCAGAATTTGCCTTAAGAATTTGGGCAGCAGGCTGCTGCTGTCGTTATAAGGGCTGGAGGGGGAGACTGAAGTTTGCCAGAAAGCCATTATGCATGCTGGGTAAGCTTATTTTTCAGATTCAGAGGGGTGGACATTTTGGTTGGGCATCTTTGCTGCTGTGGGATTTGAAGTTATGAAACGTTGGATGTGGCACGAACTAGTCTGCAAACAGATCGATAAACTACTGCTGGTTACCAGTCAGCTACTGTTATTGTACACCACTTATGGTCAGAAAACTCCTCCAAGCAATAGAGGTGGACCTCAGTATGCAGCTCTTGGCTTAGCCTAGGGAGCCCCTTCTGTGGGTCTTGATGAGGCCTGCAGTGTTTCCGCACTAGGAATGAAATCTGCCATTTACTAAGTGACTGTGGTCAGAGGTGTATAGGGGGCCAGGGGGAGCAGTGTTCCTTGTGGGACATTACACAAAAAGAATTTTTTTTGAGGGCCATGACTTCAGGCAGGAGAGTCTCTGAACTTCATGCCCTGGGTGTATCAGATAGGCATATTACCTTTTTTTTTTAGACCAGGTGGAACTTCGCCCAGTAGACCGTTTTGTGCCAAAAGTAGCCACTACATTTCATCAAACAGGCATCTGGGCTTTACAAAACTTCCCGGAAGAAGATTTGGGCAGACTACATGAGCTGGATGTTTCAAGAACCTTAAGGAAATACCTGTCAGCTAGGGATGAGCTTCGTGTTCGAGTCGAACCCATGTTCGACTCGAACATCGGCTGTTCGATCGTTCGCCGAATTGCGAACGATATGGGCCGTTCGCGCCAAATTCGTGTGGCGCGTCACGGCCCATAATTCACTGCGGCATTGCAGTGCATTGCTTGCTGATGATTGGCCAAGCATGCACTATGACCCGCATGCTTGGCCAATCACAGCGCCGCTTTAACAGAGAGCCATAATTGGCCAAAGCCAAGGAGGCTTTGGCCAATTATGGCTCAGGGGATTTAGTACACGCCCCACACTATATAAGGCCGCCTGCACGGCGGCCCTGTGCAGTGTGTTCCGGTGTGCTTAGAGAGAGAGAGAGACAGTGTCATTTCATTTGAGTTAGCTAGATTAGGCAGGACAGTCAGTCAGTTAGCTGCACTTAAAGTGTATTGTGTATATATATATATGCATCCCAGGTGTTGCATATATATATATATATATATACACTGTATTCAGTTTAGCTAGATCCGTTCCTGTTATCTTCTAGACTATTTACATTTAGTGCAGTGCGTCCTGCTCACAGTGTTCAGCTAGATCCGTTCCTGTTATATTCCTACTGACAGGCAGACTTGTCTTGTTACAGTATTTTGAAGAAAATTACTGGTGTTCTTTTGATCCTATTAGTACCACAGTCAGGCAGCTAGACTATTTACATTAAGTGCAGTGCGTCCTGCTCACAGTGTTCAGCTAGATCCGTTCCTGTTATCTTCTTACTGACAGGCAGGCTTGTCTTGTTACAGTATTTTAAAGAAAATTACTGGTGTTCTTTTGATCCTATTAGTACCACAGTCAGGCAGCTAGACTATTTACAGTTAGTGCAGTGTGTCCTGCCCACAGTGTTCTGCTAAACCTACAAGTAAGTGGGGTGCGTCCTGCTCACAGTGTTCAGCTAAACCTACAAGCTAGTGGGGTGCGTCCTGCTCACAGTGTTCAGCTAGATCCGTTCCTGTTATCTTCTTACTGACAGGCAGGCTTGTCTTGTTACAGTAAATACAGCTACCTGAAGAAAATTGATGGTGTTCTTTTGATCCTATTAGTACCACAGTCAGGCAGCTAGACTATTTACAGTTAGTGCAGTGCGTCCTGCTCACAGTGTTCTGCTAAACCTACAAGTTAGTGGGGTGCGTCCTGCTCACAGTGTTCAGCTAAACCTACAAGTTAGTGGGGTGCGTCCACCTCACAGTGTTCAGCTAAACCTACAAGCTAGTGGGGTGCGTCCTGCTCACAGTGTTCAGCTAGATCCGTTCCTGTTATCTTCTTACTGACAGGCAGGTTTGTCTTGTTACAGTAAATACAGCTACCTGAAGAAAATTGCTGGTGTTCTTTTGATCCTATTAGTACCACAGTCAGGCAGCTAGACTATTTACAGTTAGTGCAGTGCGTCCTGCTCACAGTGTTCTGCTAAACCTACAAGTTAGTGGGGTGCGTCCTGCTCACAGTGTTCAGCTAAACCTACAAGTTAGTGGGGTGCGTCCACCTCACAGTGTTCAGCTAAACCTACAAGCTAGTGGGGTGCGTCCTGCTCACAGTGTTCAGCTAGATCCGTTCCTGTTATCTTCTTACTGACAGGCAGGCTTGTCTTGTTACAGTATTTTAAAGAAAATTGCTGGTGTTCTTTTGATCCTATTAGTACCACAGTCAGGCAGCTAGACTATTTACAGTTAGTGCAGTGCGTCCTGCTCACAGTGTTCAGCTAAACCTACAAGTTAGTGGGGTGCGTCCACCTCACAGTGTTCAGCTAAAGCTACCTGTAGAAGGTTGGTGGTGTTCTCATACTACAGGCAGGCAGTTGATTTTGCTAGCTGCAGTATCAGTACATATATATATATATCCCAGCTTAGTGCAGCTACAGGCCATTAGTATGTCTGGAAGGCCAAGAAGGAGAGGCAGACAGTCACAAGCCAATAAGAGAGGGCAAGCAGGCTCTGTGTCTAGTGCTGGTCGTGGAGACGGTGCATCCTCATCAGCACGTGGCCATGGGACACGCTTGGCCTTTTTTTCGGCAGCTGGCCATGTTGAGCCGCAACATGCGGAAGACTTGGTCGAGTGGATGACCAAGCCGTCCTCATCCTCCTCATCCTCTCTCACCCATGCCCAGGGTACTTTGTCTGGCAAAGCAGCGGCCTCTTCCCTTGGCTCAATGTCATCAGTGACTCCTTCCCTAGCCCCACCATGTCCTCCTGAGGAGTCCCTCGAACTGTTTGACCACAGTGTTGGGTACATGCTCCAGGAGGATGCCCAGCGTTTGGAAGGCTCTGATGATGATACTGAGCTCGATGAAGGCAGTAACACGAGCACGGACAGAGGGGGTGCCCAAGAAGGACAGCAATCTGGCAGTCATGCTCCCCCTGCTGCAGCATACTGCCAGGTTTGCTCCAGTGATGAGGAGGGAGGGGATGATGAGGTCACTGACTCAACGTGGGTGCCTGATAGGAGAGAGGAGAAGGAGGAGGAGGAGGAGGAGGCGGCACATCACCAACGAGGCAGGATGCCCTCCAGGGGCCAGCCTAAGGGCAGCACATTGACTGCATCACACCCCAAAGCTCCACATGTGCAGGGCGCTGCAGTCTCTGCGCGTTATTCAAAAAGTTCTTTGGTGTGCTCCTTTTTTGAGACGAGTGCATCAGATCGCACCGCTGCTATTTGCAACATATGTCTCAAGCGTATCTCGCGTGGCCAAAACATCTCCCGCTTGGGTACCACATGCTTGACCAGACATATGTTGACCTGCCATGCAGTTTGTTGGCAAGCGTATCTAAAAGACCCACACCAAAGAACAAAGAGGACCTCTGCTTGCTCCTCATCAGCTGAGATTTCCAACCCCACTAGACCTTCAGTCCTCTCTGAGACCTGCACTGAGAGGAATGAAGGTGTAGAATTAGGTGTGTCACAGCCACGTACTTGTGGGCAATCTGATTTTGGTACACCGACGTCAGATTGTACCAGGCAAATTTCCCTGCCCCAGCTGCTGCACCGCCGAAAGAAGTTTGCTCCCAGCCATCCACATGCCCAACGGTTGAATGCTAGCTTGGCAAAATTGCTAGCACTTCAACTGCTGCCTTTTCAGTTGGTAGACTCTGCCCCCTTCCGTGAGTTTGTGGAATGTGCGGTTCCTCAGTGGCAGGTACCCAAACGCCACTTTTTCTCACGGAAGGCAATTCCGGCTCTCTACCAGCATGTGGAAGGCAATGTCCATGCCTCGCTGGACAGGGCGGTCAGCGGTAAGGTGCATATTACCGCTGACTCATGGTCCAGCAGGCATGGACAGGGACGTTACCTAAGTTTCACGGCGCATTGGGTGACTCTGCTGGCAGCTGGGAAGGATGCAGGACAAGGTGCAGTAGTGTTGGAGGTTGTTCCGCCACCACGCCTCCGAAATGCTAATGATTGTGACACACCTCTCTCCTCCACCCCCTCCTCTTCTTCTTCCTCCATGGCCTCTTCCTCGGAACCAGCGGTGCTCCGTAGTCATTCAAGGGGCTACGCAAGTACGCAGGCCAAAAGATGCCATGCAGTGCTTGAGCTGGTGTGCTTGGGGGACAGGAGCCACACTGGGGCAGAGGTTCTGTCAGCTCTGCAGGGGCAGGTTCAGAGGTGGTTGACGCCACGCCAACTTAAGGCAGGAATGGTGGTTTGCGACAATGGCACCAACCTCCTCTCTGCCCTCCGACAGGGACAAATGACCCATGTGCCCTGTTTGGCTCACGTCCTTAACTTGGTGGTGCAGCGGTTCTTGGGCAGGTACCCGGGCTTACAGGATGTCCTGAGGCAGGCCAGGAAAGTCTGTGTGCATTTCCGCCGGTCATATAATGCCAGTGCTTGGCTGACGGACCTCCAAAAGGAGTTTAACCTGCCCAAGAACCGCCTAATCTGTGACATGCCCACCAGGTGGAACTCAACGTTGGCCATGCTGCAGCGGCTGCACACGCAGCAGAGGGCCATCAATGAGTACCTGTGCGACTATGGCACCAGGACAGGGTCAGGGGAGCTTGTTTTTTTTTCCCCACGCCAGTGGGCCATGATCAGGGATGCATGCACTGTCCTGTCACCATTTGAGGAGGCCACGAGGATGGTGAGCAGTGACAGTGCATGCATCAGTGACACTGTCCCCCTTGTCCACCTGTTGGAGCACACGCTGCGTGGAATAATGGACAGGGCATTTGAGGCAGAACAGAGGCAGGAAGAGGAGGACTTCCTTAGCTCTCAAGGCCCCCTTTATCCAGACAGTGTTCCTGCGTGCCCGCCGATCACACAGGAAGAGGACGAGGAGGAAGAGGAGGAGGAGGAGGAAGATTGTGTCAGTATGGAGGTGGAGCCTGGCACTCAGCATCAGCAGCAGTCTTTAAGGGATCAGTCCCAAGAAACACATGGACTTGTACGTGGCTGGGAGGAGGTGGCTGCGGACCATGTCGTCCTTAGTGACCCAGAGGACTCCGGACCGAATGCCTCAGCAAACCTACGCTGCATGGCCTCCCTGATCCTGCAAAGCCTGCGTAAGGATCCTCGTATTCGTGGTATCAAGGAGAAGGACCAATACTGGCTGGCAACCCTCCTTGATCCACGTTACAAGGGTAAGGTTGCGGACCTTATCTTGCCATCGCAGAGGGAGCAGAGGATGAAACATCTTCGGGAGGCCTTGCAGAAAGGTCTGTGCAACGCGTTCCCAGAGACTGGGAGGTTACAAACTCCTGTTTCTGGACAACGTGTTGCTGAGGCTTCGGTCAGTCAAAGAAGGAGCGGTGGAGAAGGTGGCCGTCTGACCGATGCGTTCAGACAATTTTTTGGTCCGCAGCCCCAAGGTATGATCGGTTCAAGCAACCATCGCCAGCGTCTGTTTTACATGGTGCAGGAATACCTAGGGGCAAGATCAGACTTGGACACCTTTCCCACCGAAAATCCTCTGGGTTACTGGGTCTTGAGGATGGATCACCGGCCAGAGCTTGCACAGTATGCAATTGAGCTACTGGCCTGTCCTGCATCCAGCGTTCTTTCGGAACGCACATTCAGTGCTGCTGGAGGCGTGGTAACCGATCACAGGGTGCGTCTGTCCACTGACTCGGTCGATCGACTGACCTTCATAAAAATGAATGAGTCTTGGATCACCACCAGCTACCAAGCACCTGATGCTGATGTAACCGAATAATTTTTTTTGAAATCTCAGATCCCTTCAAAGACTGCCTATGCTGATGCTGAGTGACTATCCCTGAGTAATTATCCTCTTCCTCCTCAATCATCACGCTGATAGCTTGTAAGAACATTTTTGGTTCTGGGTGCCACCACCAGTGCCTAAGGCACAATTTTTCAGCCCCTGTTTAACAGGGGCGTGTAATTACGATTTTTGATGTAATACTTTGCAGCAGGGCTCGTTCCTGCATTCCAACTAGAGTGTCTGTGAGGGGTTGCAGTGTTGTGGCACCAGCACCAGTGCCTAAGGCCCAATTTTTCAGCCCTTGTTTAACAGGGGCGTGTAATTACAATTTTTGATGCAATACTTTGCAGCAGGGCTCGTTCCTGCATTCCAACTAGAGTGTCTGTGAGGGGTTGCAGTGTTGTGGCACCAGCACCGGTGCCTAAGGCCTAATTTTTCAGCTCCTGTTCAACAGGGGCATGTAATTACAATTCTTGATCTAATATTTCACAGCAGAGCCCTGTGAGGGCTTACAGTGTTGTGGCCACAGCAACACCTAAGGCCCAAATTTCTGCTGAGTATATAGGGCAGGACCCTACTTTCAAACAACTAACTTACAAACGACTCCTACTTGCAAACGGAAGGAGACAACAGGAAGTGAGAATAAATCTACCCCTAGGAAGGGAAATTCTCTCCTGTAAGAGTTAATATGGGAAAAACATTTCTCCTTTCCACTGATGCTTTCCAATCCATTGGGACAAAAAGTGAGGTGAAATCTTCTGAAGAGGAGGAAAGACAGCAAAACAAATGTCACAGGGGTGATAACCCTTCCCTATGTTTTCCAAAAAGCTTAAAAAAGATTTTTTGGCTGGAGCTAAACACGTTAAAAATGTACCCGTTCAAAATTACAAAGAGATTCTACTTAACAACAAACCTACAGCCTGTATACTGCTGTTCAGAGTATATAGGGCCTGGTGACCCCACACCTTTCCTTATTTTAATTTGGGTGCGGGGTTCCCCTTAATATCCATACAAGACCCAAAGGGCCTGGTAATGGACTGGGGGGTACCCATGCCGTTTGTCTCACTGATTTTCATCCATATTGCCAGGACCCGACATTACATTAAACCCGCAAGCAGTTTTAAATCAGATTTTTTCCTTTAAAAATGACATTTGGTGCAGGGACTGTTCTAAACACGGGAAACACGCGTCACTTTACAGGCATACTATAGACACCCCTCAGGTACGATATTTAAAGGAATATTTCACTTTTTTTTTTTTACTTTAAGCATCATTAAAATCACTGCTCCCGAAAAAACGGCCGTTTTTAAAAGTTTTTTTTGCATTGATACATGTCCCCTGGGGTAGGACCCGGGTCCCCAAACCCTTTTTAGGACAATACCATGCAAATTAGCCTTTAAAATGAGCACTTTTGATTTCGAACGTTCGAGTCCCATAGACGTCAATGGGGTTCTAACGTTCGTGCGAACTTTCGGTCCGTTCGCAGGTTCTGGTGCGAACCGAACCGGGGGGTGTTCGGCTCATCCCTACTGTCAGCCACTGCACCCTTCAGATGCTCAGATAAGCTCTTCATAATCCCAGTAGGAAAACACAAAGGAAAGGAGGCTACCTCAAGAACCTTTGGCGAGCTGGATCGTCAAGCTTATTCACAGAGCATACAGGGCAAGAGGGTGTGAACTCTCTTCAATGGTGACTGCACACTCTACCAGGAAGGTAGCACCTCGTGGGCAGCCCTTTCAAATGTGTCTATGGAGACCATCTGCAGAGCAGCTTCATGGTCCTCTCAAAATACCTTCCTAAGGCATTATAGGGTAGATCTGGGTGCCTTTATTAGCTGTAGACTTTGGGAGAAGAACAATCCAATCTTCTCTTACATTGTAAATAAAACTAAAATTGTTTACCCACTTCAGCTCCGGAAGGATTTACCCCTTCCTGACCAGAGCACTTTTTGCGATTCGGCACTGCGTCGCTTTAACTGACATCTGTGCGGTCGTGCGACGTTGCACCCAAACAAAATGGACGTCCTTTTTTCCCACAAATAGAGCTTTCTTTTGGTGGTATTTGATCACCTCTGCGGGTTTTATTTTTTGCGCTATAAACAAAAAAACTTCAATTTTGAAAAAAAAGCAATAATGGCGGCTATCTGCGATTTTTATCGTGACTGCGACATTATGGCGGACACATCAGACACTTTTGACACTATTTTGGGACCATTGTCATTTATACAGCGATCAGTGCTATAAAAATGCACTGATTACTGTGTAAATGACACTGGCAAGGAAGGGGTTAACACTAGGGGGCGATCAAGGGGTTAAGTGTGTCCTAGGGAGTGATTCTAACTGTGGGGGGGATTGTCTCACTAGAACATGACAGCGATCACTGCTCTCGATGACAGGGAGCAGTAGATCTCTGTCAGGTTGCTAGGCAGAACAGGGAAATGCCTTGTTTACCTAGGCATCGCCCCGTTCTGCCGCTCCGTGACACGATCGTGGGCCCCCGGCGGACATTGAGTCCGTGGGACCCGCGGGCATGCTCACGGAGTACGCGGCGGGCGTGCGGGCGCCCACTATGCCGTGATTTACAGGGGATGTACCTGTATGCCCATTTGCCCAGCTGTGCCATTGTGCCAACGTATATCGTCGTGCGCTGGTCGGCAAGGGGTTATGCAGTACCCAACCTGTCAGCTAGTTATTTATCACTGGTATGCTGCCATGTTGGTGTCAGGAAAACGGTAAGTTGTATCAAATACTTACTGTAATTTTCCTTTCCTGATGGCAAACCATGGCAGCATACGGACCCACCCTTGCACAGTATGTTTCGGTATGCGGCTTGTTACAAAGAATAGGGGGGCGGCTAACTATGCCTTTTTTTATGCTATTCACTTGTCCTGAGGGAGTGGTCAAGAGGCGGAGCTCTATCACTGGTATGCTTCCATGGTTTGGCGTCAGGAAAAGAAAATAACGGTAAGTATTTGATACAATTTTCCGTTATCATGCCAGTGCCCTCCAGCTCCCTCTGCTGCCAGGAGTGAAGTATTGTACTGTGTAAATTAAGAGTGGCCGAAGTTGTAGCTTACACAGGGATATGGGCTCCCTAGGTAATGGTGTTAGTTGACCCAGCGCTGTCACATGGAGCAAGTCGCATGCGGGGTATATCCTTTGGCTTCTTACGCTGAAAGGAGCAATGGGGGAACATAGGAAAGGTATGTGCCAGGGGAGAATTAAAGAAAACTTGGCATGGGCAAAGCACAGGTTATGTTTTAAGGAACAACTTAACCTTTACTGAAGTTGCCCTTTATTAAATCCAGTGCAGCCCACTTGAGATATTACTGACTCTTCTTCCCGATTCAGCATTGTTTCTGCAGACAAGGTTGAGTAAGCCATACTGTACTTATGGTGGCCTCCAGCAGTCTTTCGGTGTATCCATAGCAATGAATAGGACCTGTGCTGTATAGAGAGGCACTGACTGGGTAGATTGCTGGATTGAAGAGCAAGGTAAACATTATCCTGTGGGTTAGGAGTTTCCAAAATGGCAGCTTCTAATACAAACCCCCCGCAAAAAATGCCTTTTAGCCCAAAAAAACAAAAAAAAAAACCACACATGCTTCCTCTGTAACAAAAATGATGTCTTACTCTGCCATCTTGTGGAAAGAAATGGGAACAGCTAACTGTGCATGCATTTCATTTTAGTGACCGTTCCATCTTTGTTCTGTGCAAACTGAACATTTTTGTTTCAAATTTGTGTCAAAAGAAAATTCTAAGAAATTTGGAAGTAAATAACTGTATAGGAGGACCAATTCACAAACTTTAAAAAATGCTCTCAAAAGGAAAACAATCCCCAAAACTAGGAACATCACCTTGTCTCCAAACGATAATAATGGTATAACAATCTATAAAGAGCTTAAAGTGTTACTAAACCCACAACAGTAAAATCACTCTGTATATGTAGTAAAGCATGATTGTTGTACTCACGGTGGAACCTAAGGGGTTAATCCTGCACATTGCGTAAAAAGGCTGTTTAATCCTGTCTTTCTGATCCTCCCCTTCTTCCACTGTCCCCAATCCATCTCTTGATAGTACAGAGCCTTGGGTGCACTCTGCACATGCTTAGTTTGGTGTGTATTGTGAGAGAGTTTTTTAGAGGGTGCATGTGATCAGCACAGGGCCAATCAGCACTGTCCAGACAGAGGGTCAGGGGTCATGCAGCCTCATAGGACAGCCAGGGGAGAATGAAAACTCCTCCTACAAGCTTTAACCAGACACTGATAGATGTCATAAGACTGCTCTATACTGCTGATGAGTAGATATGTGCAATTCGTTTTGTTCCGAATTAGTTTTTTTAACAAATTTTTCCAAATATTCGGAAATTCGGAAACCCGAAAACCTGAAAATTAGAAAATCTGAAATAATAACTAACTAATAACTTAACTATTACTAACTATTAAATTATAGGTATTGGAATTTCCTTTCAAATTTGGCTGTTAGTGAACGTAACAAATATGAATTTATCTGAAGTTACGAATTATCCGAAATGAATGCCGTATCTAAATGAATGGAACGTAATGAATTAATAATAAATAACAATAATAATAATAAAAACTTGTTGTTATTATTATTTATTACTAATTCATTCCGTTCCATCTGTTTAGATGCAGCATTCGTTATTTCGGATAATTCGCAACTTCGGATAAATTCGTATTCATTACGTTCACTAACAGCCAAATTTGAAAGGAAATTCTAATATCTATAATTTAATAGTTAGTTATTATTAATTAGTAAGTTATTCTTTCAAATTTTCAGATTTTCTTTCTTATTTTTGGATTTTAGGATTTTTGAATTTAAGAAATTGTGATCATAACAAATGACTCGAAAAATTAAAAAAAAACAAAAAACGAATGAAACAAAGACGAATGAATTTTTCATCAGTGCACATGTCTACTGATGAGAAAAAGTATTAAGCACTTCATATTTACTGAAATAATTGCATTCCCGTGTACTGTGGGAGACCAGATATATTGAATGCAGGCTCCTGGGTTTAGTAACACTTTAAGGGATCACTTAAAAGACCTTTAGGTGCCTTGGCAAAATCAATACATAAAAAAATATATATAAAAGAAAAATATTTTTAATAAAAAATAGATATCTTTATTCACATAACTGCACACCAAAACCCTAACCCATAATCTAAATCAAATAAAATAATTGCAAGGAGGGAACTGATGAGTAGAATGATAAAGCTAGCAACCAAGAAAAAAAAAATATATATATATACAAAAAATAAACAAAAAAACCCATAGAAACATTCAAAATAACAAGTAACTTAAACATTTCATACATAGGTATATCCTATCCCAAAGAACAAAAAAAGTGTTGCGCTGAAAATAAGTGATAGATCAAAAATTAAATATACAATATATATATATATACTGTATATATATATATATATATAATAAAATATATACCAGTCCAAAAATGTCGGTCTCTCGGATGGACCATATTTACATCAAGATATCAAACTCTGTGATTCAACTGTGGATAAGAATGGATCCAAATCCCTCTACCAGGTGAGTATGCCACCACCACCACCACAGTAAGTTGGACTCTTACCAGAGAGCCTGGACCATTTATTATGAAGGGTCCAACAGGCTTGATGTAATAATCCCAGTAGAAATCACCAACAGGGGATGTATGAGAAAACCACGTCAGGAAAAGTTCCAAAGTATCCAAAGGACTCCGCCAACACACATCAACCATATAGCTGGATCCAAACAAAACACAAACGCTGTAAAACCTCTTAGGGATTGAATTTGTTAAGAAGTATTGCACTTACATGTATCCAATTTAAAACCAGCATTGCATAATGTAAGAAAGGTGATTGCCACAGAACATCCAGACATGTAAAGGAATGCGCGATAGCAGGAACAAGCAGCTCAGTTCCTGCTGTGGTGAATCACTTTTTGTTCTTTTGCTTTTTTGCAGATATTTTTGTCCTGGTGGCCTCCATTCCTGTGGTGGCCGTGGGGAAAAATCAGGGAAATGTCTTGGCCACATCTCTTCGAAGTTTGCGTTTCCTTCAGATCCTGCGGATGCTGCGTATGGACCGGAGAGGAGGGACCTGGAAGCTCCTGGGTTCAGCCATCTGTTCACATAGCAAGGTCAGTGCTGCCAGGTGGAATCAGGGGTCAGCAAAGGTCCTAATAGGTGTGAGCCAACCTAAACTGGTGGAAGATGCCTCGGTCTTGGTTGTCACCGCAAAAAGTGTTCCCACGGGACAATTTCCTTCTATTACTGTTCAGGTGACACCTAAAAATGTTATAGTGGAAACAGAGGTCAGCAAAGGTCCTAATAGAGGTCAGCCAACTGAAACTGGTAGAAGATGCCTCAGACGTGCTTGGCCAAGCTTGGCTTCATCCAGCTTCCTGTAGAGAACATAGTGAGATCTGATGATACTTGGTGGAAATTGAAGTTACTAATTGAAAGGTCAGCCTCTGGTTGGAAATGCAGGATTTTTTTTTTTTTAGGGAAAGGTACATTTTATTACTTGATTGGATACTTGTTCCGGTTTTTTATTTCCTGTCGTGATCTGCAGACAATGACATTTTGTCTAAAATTCTAACATTTTAAATCCGCTAAAAAAAATATGAATAAAAGTCAGCAGTTACAAATACTGTAGCTGCTGACTTTTAATTGAAAAAAAAAAAAACGTACCTGTCCAGGGATCCAGCGCCCTCCTCACCCCAACCGGTTCTTCCTCAACAGGTTTACCGTTGACAGCCAGCTGTGATTCCTTGCGGCTTCACAACCGGGTTCCCAGTGCGCATGCGCAAGCCGCTTCCTGCACTGGGACCTGGGACATGTCCCAGACCATTGCGAGCGGGGGGGAGGGGGTTTTGTGAGGACTTCTGGTGAAGCCATGGTGCTCTGACTAGAAGTATGAGGGTATCTATCAAAACCAGGTAGGAAGGGGGGGCATAAAGTGGAAAGTCCCCTTTTAGGGTTAAGTTCTGCTGTAATAGGCTCAGAAAATGCACTGCTACTATATAGAGCTGCATAGCAGCGATCAGATTACATAGACTGATGAATGGCTCACAGGATGGACACTACCTTTCCCTCTTTCCTAGCAGACACATCTTCCAGTAGAACTATAGGCAAAACTTTTTTTGATCATTTTTGGATAGAGTAAGGGAGGGTTTTAACCCCTGTCATTTTTTTTTGCCATTTGCATCCATTTGGAGAGATTTTCCTTAACTTCCTGTCCTATAGCCAAAACAGGAAGTGAAAGGAAATCGCTCCAAAGTGAGGCAATCCCTTGTTGTCTCCATTGGAAAAGCCCCCTCTGTTCCTGATGACAAACAAAAAGCTGGAATTTTCTTTCATTTGATAACAGTACACAGAACAAATAGAGAGGGTGAATCGCCCTAACGGGGACACAGACAGCAATAAAAACCCGACAGATCTTCTAATCCCTCTCCACTCTATCCATGGCATACTTTAATCAGTAAGTTACATGGGCGGCCAACAAGCGCATGGGCACTGCTGGGCTTGTTTAATAGAAAGCCAAGCATTTCCTGTAAAGTGAGCATCCTGCATGCTCTGTGTATTAAAGTAGAAGTTTAGTAGATATGTGCACTGACAAAAAATTTGTTCGTTTTCATTGTTTTGCTTTTTTTGGAAATTCTAAAATTTGGAATTCGGAATTTGAAAATCCGAAAATTTGCATTTTTGAGTTTTCACATTTCCGAATTTTCGAATTTGCGATATCTGAATTTCCGAATTTCCAAATTTCCGAATTCCGATTTTCCAAATTTTCGAATTCCTAATTTCCAAATTTTCGATTTCCGAATTTTCAAATTCCGAATCTTTGAATTTTCAGAATTCGGAAATTCAAAAATTCGAAAATCCAAAAATTCAAAAATCTGAAAAAAAGAAAATCAGTAAAATTTGAAATAATAACTAACTAATAATAACTAACTATTAAATTATAGGTGTTGGAATTTCCTTTCAAATTTGTCTGTTTGTGAACGTAATGAATACAAATTTATCTGAAGTTACGAATTATCCGAAATAACAAAAGCCACATCTAAACAAATGGAATGGAACAAATTAATAATAAATAATAATAATGAAAAGGTTTTATTATTATTATTGTTATTTATTATTATTAGATCGTTACCTTCCATTCTTTTAGATACAGCATTCGTTATTTCTGATAATTCATAAATTTGTATTCGTTATTAGACATGTGCACAGCCAAAGAATTTGTTAATTTTCGTTTTCGTTTCATTAGTTTAATATTTTTTTCGTTTTTCGGGTCATTCGTTATGATCACGATTCGTAAATTCGTTCATTCGTAAATTCCTAAATGCGTTCATTCGTACATTCGTAAATTCGAACATTCGTTCATTTGTACATTTTTACGTTTGTACATTTGTAAATTCGTACATTCGTAAATTCGTAAAATCGTACATTTGTAAATTAGAAAATTCGGAAATTTGTAAATTCGAAGTTTGAAAATCCAAAAACCCGAAAATTCAAAAATCTGAAATAGTAACTAAGTATTAAATTATAGGTATTGTCATTCAAATTTGACTGTCAGTGAACGTAACAAATACGAATTATCCAAAACGAATGCTGCATCTAAACAAATGGAACGGAACAAATTAATAATAAATAATAATAATAAAACGTTGTTATTATTATTATTGTTATTTATTATTATTAATTCATTACGTTCCATTCCGTTTTTTCGGATCATTCATAACTTCGGATAAATTTGTATGTGTTACGTTCACTAACAGCCAAATTTGAAAGGAAATTACAATACCTATAATTTAAAAGTTACTAATAATTACTAATAGTTAAGTTATTATTAGTTAACTATTATTTCAGATTTCCGAATTTTCGAATTTACAAATTTACAAATTCACTAATTTACTAATGTGCGAATGACCGAATTTACGAATGTCCAATCTTACCGAATTTACGAATATTCGGAAAAAATTTGTTAGACGGGTTTTCGTTAATTCGGATATTCCCGAATTAACGAATTTGTCGAAATTCATTAAAAAACGAATTCGGAACGAAACGAATTGCACATGCCTATTCGTTATGTTCACTAACAGCCAAAGGAAATTCCAATACCTATAATTTAATAGTTATTATTAGTTAGTTATTATTTCAGATTTTGGGGTTTTCAAATTTTTGGATTTTCATTCTTTTGAATTTTCAGATTTTCATTCTTATTTTCGGAATGTGCACGCTCTCCACACAGCTGTGTCTGCTAATTGGTATGCAAAATATGCGTCCGCTTGGTGCCAAGGCCCACCCAACTTGGGGGTTAAAGAGAGAAAAACATTGAAATGATCACATATCGCAGAGACTTACTGCATTTTAACCTGTATTTTAACCCCTTCCCGCCTGCCCCGGTGTGCCTCTAAAAAGTTCTTAATGCCCAAGGGGGCGGGAAGGATTGGCGACCATGTGACTACTGTGATTGGTTTTCACAGTGGTCACATGATCTAGAGCCAGTACTGGTTGTTAGTGGGGACCGAGAGCTGTCTTTGATATTGCCTTATTTTTAGTTGTTTCATTACAATTTTTTTGCATTTATTGATTTATTTTGCATTTAAATTTTATTGCTATCACAAGGGGTGTAACAAGCTCCCTATGTGATATCATGGGCAGGCGACAAGTGTTCTTTTTGTAGACCTTGTGGGGTTGATTTACTAAAACTGCAACATCTGGTGCAGCTGTGTATGGCAGCCAATCAGCTTCTAACTTCAGCTTGTTCAATTAGGCTTTGACAAATAAAACTGGAAGCTGATTGGCTACCATGCAGAGCTGCACCAGATTTTGCACTCCAGTCAACCCCCCCCATGGGTCTATTAGACTCCCAGAACTTCCACTTGCCCTCTATTGCAGCTAATCACTAACAGGCATGTGCAATTTGTTGCGTTCAGAATTAGTTTTTTTTTTTAACAAAATTCATTAAATTCGTTGATTCGGAAACATCCGAATTAACGAAAACCCGTTTGATTAATTTTTTCGAATATTTGCAAAATTCATAAATTCGAAAATCGTACATTCGTAAATTTTTTAAATTCGAAAACCCGAAAACCTGAAAATTCGAAAATCTGAAATAAGTAATAACTAACTATTAAATTATAGTATAAAAACCCAAGAATCGCGCTTATTTATAAGTAATAACATATGAAACTAAGTGAGTAAATTGATAATCACTACAAAAAAAATTCAAATTAAAAACAAAATTAAATGGGTGTAAAGTGCGAACATTAAAAGATAAGTCTCTGTGTATAATAATGGCAAATGTCGTCCACCCGTGCAAAACAAAAAACATCCACTGTGTGACGTAAAGATGTGATCCACCGCCGGTATAGAAGGGGTTGTTTCTTACCAAACAGACATGATCCCCCACTACAGAGGATCATGAAAAGCATAACAGCTGTGACTCTGAAAGTATCACCCGTGCTGGTCTGCCGCTGGGTCCTCGGATCATCGCATTGTATGGACCGGCTCATAGGAAATGCATAGCATCTAACAGAGATATGGAAACTGCAGCATGCAGTAGAGATGGAGATCCGAACTTAGGAATGCCGCATCTAAACGAATGGAACATAATGAATTAATAATAAATAACAATAATAATAATAAAAACTTTTTATTATTATTTATTATTATGTCATTAATATTTGTGTTCAATTCACATGAAGTGGCAAGGACACTGCATTTCTGGCAGGATCAACAGGTATTTTCTGTACTTGCTGAAAATGTACTTTTTTTTTTTTTTTTTAATACATGCTGGAAGTCCGCTTTAAGAAAGCAGCTGCAGAGCAGAGAAGCTCAAACTCTACCAGCATACTGCAGAGGAGAATGCTTACACTTGATGAAGCAGCAATCTCTCTGCTGAGGTCCAACACACCATGGACGTTTTCTTCATTTTCCAAAAAATTGTGACAAAAAATGACAACTTCAAAAACTCGCCATGCATTTTACCAAATACCTTTGACTCTCTACTTTACATAAAGGGGTCAAACTGTCCTGAAATTTTAGGGCCCCAAGAAATGAGATCGGCTGATGATGATGATACATCAGGACTGATAAATTTTCAGATATATCTCATAGTTTGTGGATTCTATAACGTTCACACAGACTAAATAATATACACTGATTTGTGTTAATTTTCTTAACCAAGAAATGTAGCAGAATAAATTTTGGTCTCAATTTATAAAGAAAGATTATTTATTTGCAAAATTTTATAACAGAACATTTTCAATATTTTTTGTTTTTATAGCAAAAAGAAAAAGAAAAAAAAGGTGAATAAATACCACCAAAAGAAAGCTCTATTTGTGTGAAAACAATGATATACAGTGCCTTGAAAAAGTATTCATACCCCTTGAAACTTTCCACCTTTTGTCATGTTACAACCAAAAACATAAATGTATTTTATTGGGATTTTATGTAATAGACCAACACAAAGTGGCACATAATTGTGAAGTGGAAGGAAAATGATAAATGGTTTTCAACATTTTTTACAAATAAATATGTGAAAAGTGTGGGGTACATTTGTATTCAGCCCCCCTGAGTCAATACTTTGTAGAACCAACTTTCACTGCAATTACAGCTGCAAGTCTTTTTGGGGATGTCTCTACCACCTTTTCACATCTAGAGAGTGACATTTTTTCCCATTCTTCTTTGTAAAATATCTCAAGCTCTGTCAGATTGGATGGAGAGCGTCTGTGAACAGCAATTTTCAAGTCTTGCCACAGATTCTCAATTGGATTTAGGTCTGGACTTTGACTGGGCCATTCTAACACATAAATATGCTTTGATCTAAACCATTCCATTGTAGCTCTGGCTGTATGTTTAGAGTTGTTGTCCTGCGGTGAACCTCCACCCCTGTCTCAAGTCTTTTGCAGAATCTAACAGGTTTTCTTCTAAGATTGCCCTGTATTTGGCTCCATCCATCTTCCCATCAACTCTGACCAGCTTCCCTGTCCCTGCTGAAGAAAAGCATCCCCACCACATGATGCTGCCACCACCATGTTTCACGGTGGGGATGGTGTGTTCACGGTGATGTGCAGTGTTAGTTTTCCACCACACATAGCGTTTTGCTTTTATGCCAAAAAGTTCAATTTTGGTCTCATCTGACCAGAGCACCTTCTTCCACATGTTTGCTGTGTCCCTCACATGGCTTCTCACAAACTACAAACGGGAATTCTTATGACTTTCTTTCAACAATGGTTTTCTTCTTGCCACTCTTCCATAAAGGTCAGATTTGTGGAGAGCACGACTAATAGTTGTCCTGTGGACAGATTCTCCCACCTGAGCTGTGGATCTCTGCAGCTCCTCCAGAGTTACCATGGGCCTCTTGGCTGCTTCTCTGATTAATGCTCTCCTTGCCCGGCCTGTCAGTTTAGGTGGACGGCCATGTCTTGGTAGGTTTGCAGTTGTGCCATACTCTTTCCATTTTCGGATGATGGATTGAACAGTGCTCTGTGAGATGTTCAAAGCTTGGGATATTTTTTTATAACCTAACCCTGCTTTAAACTTCTCCACAACTTTATCCCTGACCTGTCTGGTGTGTTCCTTGGCCTTCATGATGCTGTTTGTTCACTAAGGTTCTCTAACAAACCTCTGAGGGCTTCGCAGAACAGCTGTATTTATACTGAGATTAAATTACACACAGGTGGACTCTATTTACCAATTAGGTGACTTCTGAAGGCAATTGGTTTCACTAGATGTTAGTTAGGGGTATCAGAGTAAAGGGGGCTGAATACAAATGTACCCCACACTTTTCACATATTTATTTGTAAAAAAATTTGAAAACCATTTATCATTTTTCTTCCACCTCACAATTACATGCCACTTTGTGTTGGTCTATCACATAAAATCCCAATAAAATACATTTACATTTTTGGCTGTAACATGACAAAATATGGGAAATTTCAAGGGGTATGAATACTGTTTCAAAGCACTGTAAATGTAATTTGGGTACAGTGTTGCATGATCGCGCAATCAGTTAAAGCAGCGCAGTGCTGAATAGCAAAAAAATTGACTGGTCACAATGGGGGCAAAACCTTTCTGGAGGTCAAGTGGTTAAAACTGTTAGGCCTCTTGCACACTGCAGCTTAAAAAAGCTCAGTACAGCTTATTTTTTTACTGAGCTAAAATACAGCCCCATTAATTGTAATGTGCCTGTGCACACAGGCGTGTAAAGAAGCGCAGTGTTTTCTTCAGTAAAAAAAAAAAATAATTGAAAAATCTGCATTCTTGGTCAGTAATTTACGCCTCATGCGCGGACATTCGCACAGATTGTCCATTGACAACATGAGAACAAGCTTCTGTGCATGTGCGGAAATTTTGCGCGAAAATGCATGAAAAAAAAAGTCTGAAAAAGTAGGTGCTCAAACAGGAGTATCGTATGCAAGAGGTCTTCCATTAAAATTTTGTTGTTTTTAATGATATACAGTGGGAACGGAAAGTATTCAGACCCCCTTAAATTTTTCACTCTTTGTTATATTGCAGCCATTTGTTAAAATCATTTCAGTTCATTTTTTTTCCTCATTAATGTACACACAGCACCCCATATTGACAGAAAAACACAGAATTGTTGACATTTTTGCAGATTTATTAAAAAAGAAAATCTGAAATATTACATGGTCCTAAGTATTCAGCCCCTTTGCTGTGACACTCATATATTTAACTCAGGTGCTGTCCATTTCTTCTGATCATCCTTGAGATGGTTCTACACCTTCATTTGAGTCCAGCTGTGTTTGATTATACTGATTGGACTTGATTAGGAAAGCCACACATCTGTCTATATAAGACCTTACAGCTCACAGTGCATGTCAGAGCAAATGAGAATCATGAGGTCAAAGGAACTGCCTGAAGAGCTCAGAGACAGAATTGTGGCAAGGCACAGATCTGGCTAAGGTTACAAAAAAAAATCTGCTGCACTTAAGGTTCCTAAGAGCACAGTGGCCTCCATAATCCTTAAATGGAAGACGTTTGGGATGACGAGAACCCTTCCTAGAGCTGGCCGTCCGACCAAACTGAGCTATCGGGGGAGAAGAGCCTTGGTGAGAGAGGTAAAGAAGAACCCGAAGATCACTGTGGCTGAGCTCCAGAGATGCAGTCGGGAGATGGGAGAGAGTTGTAGGAAGTCAACCATCACTGCAGCCCTCCACCAGTCGGGGCTTTATGGCAGAGTGGCCCAACGGAAACCTCTCCTCAGTGCAAGACACATGAAAGCCCACATGGAGTTTGCTAAAAAAACACCTGAAGGACTCCAAGATGGTGAGAAATAAGATTCTCTGGTCTGATGAGACCAAGATAGAACTTTTTGGCCTTATTTCTAAGCGGTATGTGTGGAGAAAACCAGGCACTGCTCATCACCTGTCCAATACAGTCCCAACAGTGAAGCATGGTGGTGGCAGCATCATGCTGTGGGGGTGTTTTTCAGCTGTAGGGACAGGACAACTGGTTGCAATCGAGGGAAAGATGAATGCGGCCAAGTACAGGGATATCCTGGATGAAAACCTTCTCCAGAGTGCTCAGGACCTCAGACTGGGCCGAAGGTTTACCTTCCAACAAGACAATGACCCTAATCACACAGCTAAAATAATGAAGGAGTGGCTTCACAACAACTCCGTGACTGTTCTTGAATGGCCCAGCCAGAGCGCTGACTTAAACCCAATTGAGGATCTCTGGAGAGACCGTTTACCATCCAACCTGACAGAACTGGAGAGGATCTGCAAGGAGGAATGGCAGAGGATCCCCAAATCCAGGTGTGAGAAACTTGTTGTATCTTTCCCAAAAAGACTCATGGCTGTATTAGATCAAAAGGGGCTTCTACTAAATACTGAGCAAAGGGTCTGAATACTTAGGACCATGTGATATTTCAGTTTTTCTTTTTTAATAAATCTGCAAAAATGTCAACAATTCTGTGTTTTTCTGTCAATATGGGGTGCTGTGTGTACATTAATGAGGAAAAAAATGAACTTGAATGATTTTAGCAAAAGGCTGCAATAAAACAAAGAGTGAAAAATTTAAGGGGGTCTGAATACTTTCCGTCCCCACTGTACATTTTTTTTATTAATAAGTGTGACACACATCTGCACCGCTACAGCGAATATTTCTGTATTCCGTGTTTTAGAACTGCAGTCAATGATTTGTAGGCGCCATCTAGTGGCCAAAACTCCTAACTGAGGTATTTAAAAACAAAGTCTGCATTATGGCCACTAGATGGCGCTTACGATCATACCTGGCAGTTCTATACTGTAACACAGAATACTGTAAGTTTCATTGGGACTGCACCAGTGTGTGTCAGGTTCGTTCAGGGAACTTTTCATACCTCTGTAACTTTTTTATATCTCTGTGAGTCAACTGATTCACTGAAAACAATGGCTGATATCCGAGTTGCTGAACAGGTAAAATCAGTAGTTACTCTGCCTCTAGTATCGAACCTTCAAATCTCTAAATGTAATACAAAAATATTGTTGAGCACATATAGAAAAAAAATGTGAAAGTATTCAAAAATGATATTTTTATAACTACAGAATAGGTGAGGTTAGGTTCACACCTTTACGTGTTCGGAACACGCAAAAAAAATCAGAAATCTGCTGCCCTTTAGCAGACGCACGGCGGGGCCATTGATTGTTAGTGCCACGCCCCCGCGCATCTGTTAACAGGCGTGTTTTCACAGGCTCCAAACCACATGGTGTTGGCCAGGGTCAGGGTCAGAGACTTCTTTTCTCCATTACTTGCATGTAGGGCAGCCTTTTGAAATGAATGGTCTGTCCTACATGCGACGCACAGGAACACGCACATGCGCGGTTGCACCTGTATTCCAGCCTAACTCAGGATGGTGAGAATACACTATAATTAAATCCATGTGCAAAATGTTGCTTTCTTCCTTGGAGTGACACTATAGTTATGAATGGTGGTGTTCTGATTGGTGTGATGTCTCCAGTATGTACGCATGGGCATCCCACAGCGCAATTCTCATCATGCAAAACATTTCTTTTCAGGAACTCATCACAGCCTGGTATATCGGATTCCTGACACTCATTTTGTCCTCCTTTCTTGTCTACTTGGTGGAGAAAGACGATCATGAACTGAACGAGAAAGGGGAAACCAAAGAGGATTTTGAAACGTACGCCGATGCCCTCTGGTGGGGTTTGGTAAGTAGTGCGATTGAGTGAAAAGTTCATTTTATGTTCTCTTCACTTTTTCTCATTATTATTATTATAGTACTTTTATAGCACCATCAATTTTCACAGCGCTTTACATATACATTGTACATTCACATCGGTCCCTACCCTCAAGGAGCTTACAATCTAAGGTCCCTAACTCACATTCATATACTAGGGGCAATTTAGACAGGATCCAATTAACCTACCAGCATGTCTTTGGAGTGTGGGAAGAAACCGGAGTACCCGGAGGAAACCCACGCAGACACAGGGAGAACATGCAAACTCCAGGCAGGTAGTGTCATGGTTGGGATTCGAACCAACAACCCTTTTTACTGCGAGGCGAGAGTGCTACCCACTACACCACTGATATTAAAGTGGATCTTCAGCCTCCAAACACTCATCCCTCCTATCCACCCCTTCTCCCCTCCTCTACACAAATAGCGCTGTGTTTTTTTCCCTTTATTTACTTTTTTTTAACCACTTGTAGACCAAGCCTTTTCTGTCACATTTTGTTTACAAGTTTAAATTAGTATTTTTTGCTAGAAAACATATATATATATTTAGCAGAGACCCTAGGAAATAAAATGGTGATCGTTGTAAATTTTTATGTCGCACAGTATTTGTACAGTGGTTTTTCAAAAGCATTTTTTTTGGAAAAAAATTATTGTAATGAATTAAAAAAAAAAAAAAACGCAATACATACCCCAATTTTTTGTATAATATGAAAGATGATGTTACGCTGAGTAAATAGATACCTAACATGATGAAGAAGGAGGATTTGGATTATTGCAGTGCTTGAAAAAATTATTGCATATAAGAATTATATAGTTTATTTATTGGTACAAAAAGGAGAAAGAGAGACACAAGGTTCAATCAAAACCAATTGTAGAGCATATACATATTGCATGTAATGGGTCACTGGTGTCCAAATAAAAGAAGGTGGTCACAAGTAGATGTTATGTCCCAACATGTTTCGCCAGCGATGGCTTCCTCTGGGGATTGTTTGGGACCACCACAAATAGCCCAGTTCTAGCATAAAGTACACCTTTATACCTCCCTAAACCCCCTCCCCCTTTTCCTTTGAGGGGGTTCCCCCATTATATCCATTTCCTGGTTCGGGATTGGCCAAGGTAGGTGCTGTGTGTTCTCTTGAAGCCATGACAAATGTTGTTTTTTTGTTTCCTTTTTACACCTGTATATGTTTATATTTGTATAATCAACTGATATTTTGCTTTGTACATTATGCTAGAGCTGGGCTATTTGTGGTGGTCCCAAACAATCCCCTGAGGAAGCCATGACTGGCGAAACATGTCGGGACATAACACTTATACTTGTGACCACCTTCTTTTATTGGGACACCAGCGACCCATTACATGCAATATGTATATGCTCTACAATTGGTTTTAATTGAACCTTGTGTCTCTCTTTCTCTTTTTTGTACCAATAAAGAAACTACTGTATATAATTCTTATATGCAATAATTATTTCAAGCACCGCAATAATCCCAATCCTCCTTCTTCATAATTTTCAACAATCGGGATGAGGTGCATTATATTGTAGAGATCACTCTCTGTTAGATACCTAACATGTCACTCTTCAAAATTGTGCACGCTCGTGGAATGGCATCAAACTACGGTACTTAGAAATCTCCATAGGCCGGCATTTTAAACACCTTTACAGGTTACCTGTTTAGAGTAATGCCGCGTACACACGAGCGGACTTTACGCCGGACTTTATGATGGACTTTCTGAATGAACGGACTTGCCTACACACAATCCACCAAAGTCCGTTGAATTCGTACGTGATGACGTATGACCGGACTAAAACAAGGAAGTTTATAGCCAGTAGCCAATAGCTGCCCTAGCGTGGCTTTTTGTCCATCGAACTAGCATACAGACGAGCGGACTTTTCGACCGGTCTCGAGTTCGACGGATAGATTTAAAACATGTTTCAAATCTAAGTCCATCCAACTTTTGAGCAAACAAAGTCCGCTGGAGCCCACACATGATCGCATTGTCCGACGAAATCCCGTCCGCCGGGCAAAGTCTGCCGTAAAGTCCGCTCGTGTGTACGCGGCATTAGGCTCCTTTCACAAGGCCGTTCCGAATGTCTGTTTTTAATCCATCCAAAAGAAAAGAAAAACAGACATACATGTATCTCTATGGGATAGCTGTGCATGATGTCACAAGCCTAGGCTAATGACCACACAGGAAACAGGAAGTGGGCTGTATAAGATATTTCCTGGCAGAAATGTGTTTTTTTTTTTTTTTTTACTATTGAAAGTTAGCACTACAAGGGCAGAAGATTTAATAGATGGAAAGTTGAAAAAAATGACTGAAGGTCAGCTCTAATGCCGCGTACACACGGTCGGACTTTACGGCAGACTTTGCCCGGCGGACTGGATTTTGTCGGACAATTCGATCGTGTGTGGGCTCCAGCGGACTTTGTTTGCTCAAAAGTTGGACGGACTTGAAACATGTTTTAAATCTATCTGTCGAACTCGAGTCCGGTCGAAAAGTCCGCTTGTCTGTATGCTAGTTCGACGGACAAAAAGCCACGCTAGGGCAGCTATTGGCTACTGGCTATGAGCTTCCTTGTTTTAGTCTGGTCGTACGTCATCACGTACGAATTCGACGGACTTTGGTGGATTGTGTGTAGGCAAGTCCATTCATTCAGAAAGTCCGTCGTAAAGTACGTCGAAAAGTCCGCAGGGCAAAGTCTGCCGTAAAGTCCGACCGTGTGTACGCGGCATTAGAGGCAGTACAGGGTTCATAAGTGAGCGATCTGATAAAGAAGACAATATGCAAACAATTCACCAACTAAAAAGTGAGTGAGTCAGCGCTCACTGACATAAGATGGTATCTGTGTATAATATAGACTGAAATAACAATAACATAAATAAAAATACGGGCTATTGAAAACAGAAAATGAAAAGCAACAGACAATGATTCAAGTCCAACTAGTCCATGAATAGGTAAGAACCACAGTGTGACTCAGATCATTGGGAAAAACGGCAGCAGGTGGTGACTGGACAGGATACATACAAGCCGGCAGCCAGTGTTAATTTCGTCGACTAAAACGACTAAAACTATTTAGTCGACTAAAATAGTATTCATTTAGTCGACTAAAACTAAAACAATTGAGATGACTAAAATACGACTAAAACTAAAATGGCATTTTAGTCAAAAGACTAAAATGGGACTTAGACCGCTTTCACACTGGAGCGTTTTGCAGGCACTATAGCAGTGGTTCTCAACTCCTGTCCTCAGGACCCACTAACAGGCCAGATTTTAAGTATTATCTTGGGGAGATGCAGACTAGAATACTGCAATCACTGAGCAGCAAATTATATCACCTGTGATGTATTTCAGTTATCCTGCAAACCTGGCCTGTTAGTGGGTCCTGAGGACTGGAGTTGAGAACCACTGCACTATAGCGTTAAAAATAGCGCCTGCATACCGCTCTAAAACAGCTGCTCCATTCACTCCAGTGTGAAAGCCCAAGGGCTTTCACACTGGAGTGGTGCGCTGGCAGGGCGTCAGAAAAAGTCCTGCCAGCAGCTTCTTTGGAGCCGTGAAGGAGCGGTGAACTCAGCGCTCCTCCACCGCTGCTCCCCATTGAAATCAATGGGGCAGCGCTGCGATACCGCCGGCAAGAGCGGCGTTTTGCCAGCGGATTTAACCCCTTTTCGGTCACTAGCGGGGGGTTAAAACCTCCCTGCTAGCGGGCAATAGTGCTGCTAAAACGACAGTAAAGCGCCGCTAAAAATAGCGCCGCTTTACCGCTGACGCTGGTGGTGGCACAATGTGAAAGGGGTCTAAAACTAAAATGCCATTTTAGTCAAAAGACTAAGACTAAAACTAAATTGAAATTTGACTTCAAAATTAACACTGGTCTGTAGTGCATGTTCATATCTCAATGCCATACATAATAACATATGAGATTTTTCACTCCAGCAGTATATAATGAGTTTGGAAATTGTAGAGAAATGTTAACTAATGCATTAGAATTTCATTACACCTATTAGATTTTAGACGACTAAAATGAGTTTTAGTCAACGAAAATATACTGGAGATTTTAGTCGACTAAAATGTCAAACGTAGGACATTTTAGTCGACTAAAATCTACTGGAGATTTAGTTGACTAAATACGACTAAAACTAAAACAATTGCAGAAGACTAAAATGGGACTAAATCTAAAATGCCATTTTAATCCTAAGACTAATGCCCTGTATACACGACCGGTTTTGCTGTCGGAATAAACTCTGAAGGTTATTCCGACGGAATTCCGCTCGACGTGTCTTGCATACACACGGTCACACCAAAGTCCGACCGTCCAGAACGCGGTGACGTACAACACGTACGACGGGACTAGAAAGAGGAAGTTCAATAGCCAGTAGCCAATAGCTTCTGTCTTGTACTTGCTTCAGAGCATGCGTCGTTTTTGGTGCGTTGGAACAGCATAAAGATGAGCGGTTTTCCCGATAGGAATTAATTCTGTCAAAAAAATTTAGAACATGTTCTCTATCTAAGTCCGTCTGAATTTTCGACAGAAAAAGTCCGATGGGGCATACACATGGTCGGAATATACGATGAAAAGCTCCCATCTGACTTTTTCTGAGGGACATTCCGCTCATATGTATGCGGCATAAGACTAAAACTAAATCGAAATTTGCTGCCAAAATTAACACTGCTGGCAGCTCCTTGTTGAGGTTTGGGATTTCCTCAGAAACTGAAATAAAAAAAAGGAGAAAAACAGGGCACTAGGTCAGTGTAAGTAAAACCAACAATACTTTATTCAAATATCCATTTACATCTAAGAAACGTGCAAACTGCATGTAGAGGTGCTATCGTGTGTGATGATCCAGGTTGGAAGACAGGGTGGACTGGAGGGCTTCTGTGAGTGTCCACATTCGCTGGTGAAGACAGCTGAGGCTGACAGCCTCAGCAAACTCCAAAAGACTCCCACCGCCAGAAAACGAAGGTGGACACAATCGATGAAGGAACCACCGCCCACTCTAGCTGGGACCCGCCACATAGGAGAGCAGAAGCCCGGCGGCTTCACCGGCTCTCACGCACCTCCTAGGAGCTGCAGCAAACATAAGACACTCAAGGTGTGGAGGGGGTGGCCCGCAACGTGTTTCCAAGGCTCAGCCTCCTTCTTCAGGCTAACCCGCCCCTCCTTGAGTGGGAGAATATATACTCTCACACAGACAGCGATGGGGCTAACCAGGGAGGGAATGGGCAGAGAAAGACTATCTAGCAGAACGCTCAACAGAAGAACTCCATAGAGCTGAGGATCGCATAGCGATTCGGACAGAGCGCATGTGTGTGTTGGGGGGGGGATCGAAAAGGCAATAATGTAAGATTGATTAAAATGATATATGTAAAAAGAAACAAGAAACAGGTGGACTTCTATAGTCCCCCAATCCACCCATGTCTCGTAACTAAAAAATATAACTAAAGACAACATTGGTTTTGCACAGAGCAGCCCAGATCCTTCTCTTCTGGGGTCCCTCTTCTGTGCTCCTGGCCCTTCCCTCCTGACAAGTGCCCCCACAGCCAGCAGCTTGCTATGGGGGCACCCAAGCCGAGCTGCAGCCCTGTGTGTCCATTCAGATATGCATCTGCCATTTGGCCCCACCCCCTTTCTGACCTGATTGGCTAACTGACTTTAATTGACAGCTGTGGGAGCCAATGACACTGTGGCTGTGCCCCAGGCAATCAGGAGGAGAGTCCCGGATGGCCAAGGGAATCGTGGACATCGCTGGAGAGAGAAGGGGCACAGGGTAAGTGTTGGGGGTGCTGGGGAGGCTGCTACACACAGAAGGTTTTTTTTTTATCTTAATGCATAGAATGCATTAAGATAAAAAACCTTTTGCCTTTACAACTCCTTTAATTATCATATGACTATATCGGTGTGTGAGTAAACACATACGTACCCATATGAATATATAAAAAAGTGCAAATACAATAGCAATAATAAATAAAAGCTGCTTTGGTAAAATGTAACAAATAATTGCATAATTAACGTACATGTAGCACATTACTCTGAAGGTAAATACCCAAATGGGAAAGTGACAAAAAAACATAAGGGACTTCACAAGATGGTATTGATTTCTCATTTAACCCTCTAGGTGCCAAAGAATTGAGGGTGAAAATCCAAAAGGTCTCTTTGTGACACAATTTCTGAAATCACTCAGATAGAGAGTCGCAGGGGGGAATGGTTTCAATTACCCAAACCCGCCGCAGCCCCTTGGTGGACTGACTGTGATGAGAAAGGAAATGGCTGGGGACACTGTGGTCCACAGACCCCTTCTCAATCAGCCTCCTGTGGTCCCCAAAATGGGCCCGCACTGTGCGGACAGTGGGGCTCACGTATAGGAGGCCACAGGGGCAGGAGGACACACAGTACACCACAAACTCTGTGGAGCAACTGTAAAATAGTTTGAGGCGATAAATCTTCCCTGAATGATCTAGAAGGCTTTTTGTAAAAAGTAGAAGGTAGAGAGGTAAGAGAGAAAGTGATGAGAAAGTATATTTCTCTTTCTAAGACTACATTGTTCTGCTGCTGGGACTACATTGATCTAAAAGTAAGCATTTGAGTTCTGGTTTGTGGATCTGGACTTTTGTTTTGCTACTGATAAGCCTTGTGAGTTTAAAAAAAATAAAATGGACTGCATAGTCCCAAAATCATATTAATGACCTCAAACATCACAACTAGTGGAGCATACGGGCAGATATTGGAAGAAAACATTTAAAGAACTAATACCATTTTGACTTAAACATGGAGTAAATGTTGAGGCAATTGCTAGGCTAATGCAGCACAGCAGCAGGCCAATATAGAACAAAGCCTGGCCAATGTGGCACTCCAAAAAAGTATGGAGGGTCAACAAAGTAACACAGGCCCGAATAACCACCATGTAGAGACCACAGCAGCACAAACAAAAATTTTGACTGAGGCAGTATAATTACTTTCTCAAATGTTTTGACCCAATCATTGTTGCCCTAGCCAGTTCAGGTACCTGAATATGTATTTAATTTAGCTTCCTGCAGTTCCTTGTAAAGAAGGACTGGGAGGATCAGCAGTGCTGGGCTCTGTTACATTGTGACATGGTGTCAGTCTAACACTGCTGACAGGAGTTAAAGTTTGGTTTAATCTTTTAAAGATCAGGGGTGGGTCTGTGACCTACTGTAGTTCTTAACCGCAGTAAAGAAAATGTAGGCCACCAATCTACCAACATAAGCCAGCAGGGTGCCAGAGTCTCAAGACTAAACAGGACTTCATTTTTTTGTGCTAGGCACAACAGTTAACATATATGTAGTCATAGGTGTGTACAGATTATTGCATTAGGATTAGGGTGTGCACTCCAAAGCTACACATGTCAGTAGGGTCCGGTACAATGTGTCCAGCACCCTGCATGCAGATTAGGGGCCGGGCACATGGATTAGGGGAGCTGCGCTCCATATGGACAGGCCGCTACTACTGTGCACACACCTATATACAGTACACAGTTCACCTATGTATGTAGTTGTTGGCTGGCATTCACTTTTAGGCCAGGCATATAATAGATTTGGGCTGTTCATAGTCATTCCCCCTTATACGTGCCAAAACTTGGACAGCTGCTAGGTAGCATAGACAAGGATGAGTGAGTGTACTGAACACTGAACTGATGTACTGGCTAGCTGTGAAGTCTATCAATTTAGGACATGTCACGCTAACAAATGGTCTGTCATGTACTTGTATGAGGAATTCGAAAATTGATGAGGCTGGGCTCTTGCACAATTCCTGTCCAAGCACCCCTGGAAGATGAGCTGGGTCTGCTAGGGCAATGGAAGAGTGCAGGTGCCAGAAAGCTGGAACCGCTGGCTTGAACTTGAGAGCACTGGTATCAGGTAAGCAGAACTGCAGAGATGAGGACACTTCACCCAGACCATTAGAGAGCAGAATAGGGTCACAAACCAATTTCGGTAAGAGACACGCAGGAAGGTACCAAATCACGAGCAGGATCAAGGTCAGAGATGAGCAGAGGTTTGCAACATGTGGACAATGATGAAGACTATTGATCAAGAGTCTAAGCTGACAACCAGCGGTTGCCGGTCAATAAGGGGCGCAGGGGCGCCACCCCCTAATTTTCATGCAGGGCACCAGACTCATCGGTTTCTATGAGGTTTTTTTTTTTTTTTGGAAGCACATGATTAGAGCCTTAGGTTGCCACCTCACCCCTTTAAACCCAAACACATATTATTTACACAGGTTCTGTGGCCGATTAAGGTTGTAATTAAACTCACTTAGTGCCTTATCTGCATTAAATTAGCCTCAGAACCTGTGTAATTCATATGTGTTCGGGTTTAAAGGCATGAGGTGGCAACCCTATTTAAGCCCGAGGGCCTAATTGGCTTTAAAAAGGTTGGGCTCCACCCACTCTCCTCCCGCAAATCAGGACAGGAGGCAGCCGCCACTGCTGGTAGCACATGTAGGAAGCAGACATAGACAGAGTAATCCAGGGACAGGTCAGACGAAAGTCAGGTAACTAATGGAGTCAAGGATGAAGGATAACAGAGATACACGCTGAAAGACCATCCAGAAATAACCCCATGTAGGGCCCAGGTTTAAATAGGCCACTAAGCACCGGTACCGGTGGTGGATGTGCCCATGCATCCACATGTACACTGTTATGTGTGTGTTTCTGTGCACATTCTTGTACTCTTAGGCTCCCATGCCTGGAAAACACGTGCATGTTTGTGTGCATGAGCATAAGCCTTATGGCTGGCTTGATCTCTCTGCCAGCTGGCCCAATGTTTCTAGAAGGTCCCTTATGACAGCACATGTATCGTAGTATGGTAGTTATTGTATTTAGAAAATTTGGTAATATTCTATGTTTTGTAGATCACTCTCGCTACAATTGGCTATGGGGACAAGACTCCGAAGACTTGGGAAGGACGACTGATTGCGGCCACCTTTTCTTTGATTGGTGTTTCGTTCTTTGCACTTCCTGCTGTAAGTTCTCTCTCTACATAAATGTTTAGAAATGAAGCATTACTACAGAGGGATAATTTGTCTCTTTAGCAGTCATTCTAGTTCAGAGATTGTAATATTTTGTTTAAGCATACATATTTTGTTCTTCAGTTAAATTTGTTAACCAATATATAATAGATCCATAGAAAGTACAGGCCGGCAACTCGACAGCTTCTCCATAGAAAATATTTATTTGAGCATTACAGCAATAACATCATTCCAAAAATGCTGATGCGTTTCGGCCTTAGACCTTCATCAAAAGCTTTTGATGAAGGCCTAAGGATGAAACGCGTCAACATTTTTGGATGATGTTATTGCTGTAATAATATTGCTCAAATATATATTTTATTATTATATTTTTCAAAGGGTCGATGAGCCCCAAGGATCACAAGGGGCACCGAAATGTAGATCTTGACAAAGTCCTCTTGACTCTGTTCAAGATCTACATTTCGGTACATAGCCCCTTCTGTAAATTGTCTACTTTCCCTATTTTAATCATGTTTTTCTATTATTAAATTGTTATATTTTATCATACTTTTTGCCTAATCCTTGGGTACCCTTCCATTTTTGCCGGGAGGCATGTTTGGGGCAGCCCCAGTTATCTCTCTTTAATACTAAACCATTGTGGACGATGGTACCCACCCCTATCTCTAGATTATTTAGATTGAGGCACTCCTCCAAATTATAGATCCAGGTTAGTGATGGTAACTAGGGTGTCACATACCTTATTGTAGAAAATAGTACATAATAGGAGGATGGGATTTTTTTAGGCACCCAAAAATAAGTATATAAAATCACAAAATGTTATTAAGAATAGCATATTTAAAAACACATATGAATGTAAAATGACCAATATAGTTTGGTACCATATACAGACATCACCCAAACTGTGACAAATAGCAATTGCCTCAAAACGTGTTTCTATTCAATTGATCTTCATCAGGGGGATAGATAATGGGTGGTGTAGTCTGCAACATAGATAAATACATATTAAAATATATAAACAAAAAAATATAATCAAAAATATGCATACTATATGCATTACAATATAATGTACAAAAACATCAACTTACAAAATCTAAATGAAGAATTGGAGTGGGCAAGCATCCCAGCCAAACAGCCTCCACTGAAGCCTGAGGAGCACAGGGGATGCTACAAAGGGGGGCTTCCCACTAACAGACAACACAAAGATATCATTTCCAAATATGGTGTTTTTATAAAATTTCTCAAAGAGTCAGCGCATCAGACAGATACTCACAATATAAGATGGGGTATTTCAGAAGAAAACTGCAATGTGTTGAAACTTCTTCAAGGCTGAGATTGTTGGCATATGTTTGTTTTAACCAAATTGTTATTTTTTAACCTAATCTATATTTTGCATTTATTATTTAGTTCTTTTTTACTCTAGTTTGGTCTTACTTGCACTCTCTTTAGTAACTATTGCTAGCCGTAGTCATATTTTAGTAAAATCTTAAACCCTTCCCTCTGAGCGTATGTCCTTATGGAAGTCGTTTTTTATCCGTGGGGCTACATATATACGTTGCTGTCTTGTGCTGAGCGTATGCTGCACAGTGCACTCCCAGTACAGAGATCAAGCTGCCAGTGACAACTATGGGTCCTGTTCTGGAACTGGGAGTCCTGGTTCCCAGCCACCTGATTGCCGTGATAGCCTCTGGTTGGCCATCACAGTGATCAGTCACTGTACAGCCCACTCCTATGTTGTTTTCTACTTTTCAATGGAGAAAAAGATGCATTGTATCTTTTTCTCCTTGCTAGAGGAGAAAATGGTAAAAAAAAAAAGTGTGTGGGGAAAAAAAAGATATAAAATAATTAGGATCAGGGTTTGATCTAGGTCAGTGTCAGGGTTAGAGCTAGGTTCAAAGGTCATCCTCTGAGGCAGTCAGGGTCAGTGTATTTTAGGATCAAGAATAACTCTTTTTTTTTTGCTTTGCTTTTAGGGTATTTTGGGCTCCGGTTTGGCTCTTAAGGTACAAGAACAACATCGACAAAAACATTTTGAAAAGCGAAGGAAACCAGCAGCTGAGCTCATCCAGGTCAGACATATATATATATATATATATATATATATATATATATATATATATATATATATATATATATATATATATATATTTTTTTTGTTTTTTTGTTTAATGGTGCAAGCTACCGTATATACTCGAGTATAAGCCAACCCAAAAATAAGCAGAGGAACCTAATTTTACCACAAAAAACTGGGAAAACGTATTGACTCGAGTATAAGCCTAGGGTGGGAAATGCGCAGCTACTGTAAATGGAAAAGAGGGTCAACAATGCCCATTTGTAGCCTCACTGTGCCCATTTGCAGCCATAGATCCCCTGAACTTCAAACTCTGTAGTTAAGGGTTCCTAGATGCCCCCTAGCTGCAGCCAAAATTTGGGGTCTCTGGACCCAAAGGGTCCCAAAATGACATTGCTGCAGATGGACACAGTTGACTGACTTTGGGGCCCCGTATCTCAGGAGCACTTGATGCTAGGAACCCCACATTTGGTGTGCACACCCAGTGGAACTAGCACTACAACATATCCAAAGCTGGGGTTCCTAGCACCTTGGATATGTTATAGTGCTAGTTCCACTGGGTTTGCATACCAAATTTGTGGTTCCTAGCACCAAGTGGCCCCGAGATACGGGGCCCCAAAGTCGGTTCGGAAAATGTCATTCTCTGCTGCAGAAAAGTGCTTGACTCGGTATAAGCCGAGGGGGGCATTTTCAGCACAAAAAAATGTGCTGAAAAACTCTGCTTATACTTGAGTATATACGGTAGATCCTACTGAATAACAAAGCCCTCTTGTGTTAACTACTGGAGAGACTATTGTGTGACTGAAAATGGTGAACCAGCAGTAAAGCCCAAACCAATCTATAACCACGGAGAGCCTATTTACATTTCCATGCTACATGCATTGCTGTGTCACAGTGCCATTCAATTTGAATGTCACCCCAAAGCACAAAAGCAATGTACCTGCATCTTTGTGCTCCAAAATACATGATAGTGTGTGTTGCATTACAAATAAAGAGTCACGTCCAATTTTTGGGACTCAGGTGGTGGTGGCCCTCAAAAGTTCTGCAGTTTGTTTACATTGACTGGTGCAAGTCTTCCCTGTCCTGGCTGCGCCTGCACATTAATGCCCCATAGACCTCTATCGGTCTGTGTCACAAGGCCGGAGATGACTTGAGACAGTATAATAGAAGTCTATGGGACACTAATGCGTAGGTGCGACCACAGTGTAGCTGGATGTTGGGTGTTGTGGTGCTGGATGTAAACAAGCAGCAGAACTACAGATGTCATATATAGGTAAGTACACATCTGTGAAGGGGAAGGGTGGTGTAACTTGGGCCCGGGGATGGGGTGGTGCAAAAAGAATAAATGTACAGGGCTCTTACCCTTTAAGCACATGGCTTAAACCCTTTAACCTGGTAGTGCCCTAGAAAGTCAAAATGCCTCTTTGCAGGCGCCCCACAAAATGTACACATGTATAATGTATTACAGCTAAAGGAAGTATTGTATTTTCAACTTTGTTAATTTTGTTTTACTTTAGTCTGCCTGGAGATTTTATGCTACGAATCTGACTAGGCTCGATCTCATAGCCACATGGAAGCACTACGAATCTATCGTCCAGTTTCCGTATTTTAGGTAAGTACAAAAGTTCATATCATACCCTTTCTATAACTTTGACTTAAAGCCTTTGGGTGGCCTCATCCTTCAACCAGCAGTTTGCTAGCTTCTTATTCTTAAGTTTCATCCGTTTCCCGTATTTATGAAGAGTAGTGGTGGTGGTGGCGGGCATGCAGTGTTTAGGCTGCAGCTGCCTATGGTTTTCTTTGGCTTTGGGGGGTAAAACTGCCTACAAAAAATGCACAGCTCAGGTCCCAGCTGCTAACGCTGCCAAGGTTGGGTGCTTGGGAACAAATACAAGCTGATAGAGACTGTTACCACTATGGTCCTTAATGTATCTACCACAAGGACAACTAACTGAATCATGTTCCCCACATCGAATTCGCAATAGCAAGAGATTTTGACCAGGTCTCTATGGAGTGGGTTCATACATCTCCACTGCGGTTCCGGTGCGAATTTGCACAGGAGCCCAGGTCTGAATTCAGCCAAAAAATCAGGCTGAAATTGGACATGAAACAGTGAACGGGGATGCACCGGACCCCTGCAGGGAGCCGCATGCGAAGATAGTGTGAACCCAACGGGATGACCGTTCCTTAACCTCCTCAATATTTAAAGTGGTGGGTAGGGCTTATAACAAGTGGGCAGGGCTTAGTATAGACAAGACCCTCAATAAATATATGTAATATTTGATAATAGGAATGTATTATTATATAATAAGTATCATTATTCTTAGTATTATTGTCGCTATTTTTTTAATTTATTTTTTGTTCTTGTATAGTTTACAATTGTACAATCAGATTGTATTATGCATGGTTCAATTTATACATGTATCATTTTGCTCATGTTTTCATATATTTATTCCTTTTAGGTTAATTTATTACCAAGAATATATCATTTTAATAGTAGTGATTATGATTATTATTATGCTATTATTATGAATAATTTATTTTTTTTATCATTTTACAAATGTACAGTCAGATGGTACAAAGTATTGTTCAAATTATACACATACCCATTTTTTAAATATTTTACCCTTTTTTTTTATTATTATTATTATTTTAGTCTGATTAGGTTATCATATCACCCGGAATGAAACATTTTAATAATAGTGATAATTATGATAGTTTTTTGTTTATTTTTTGAATGTTCAGCACTTTTTAATATTAAAGTAGAACTATAGGCAAGACTTTTTCTTTCCGTTTTGGATAAAGTAAGGGTGGGTTATCACCTCTGTCAGTTTTTTTTTTTGCGCCATTTGTGTCCTATTATTTATTTATTTATTCCAGTTACTTATATAGCGCCATCAATTTACGCAGCGCTTTACACCTATATTGAACATTCACATCAGTCTCTGCCCCCGAGGAGCTTACAATCTAAGGTCCCTAACTCACATTCATACATACACATACTAGGGCCAATTTTAGATAGGATCTGGCTAACCTTCCAGCATGTGTTTGAAGTCTATTTGTGTAGATTTCCCTTCACTTCCTGTCCCATAGCCAAACAGGAAGTGAGAGGAAATCCCTATAAATTAAGGGAAATCATTGAGAACCCCCCAGGTCTTTAGAACTAATGTCCCCATTGGAAGATTTGCCCTCTATTACTTTTCTGGGGACAACCCAAAATTTGGGATTTTCTTTTACTTTCACTTTCAAAGATAATGATAAAGGAAAAATAGAGAGGGGGATTCTCCATAAGGGGGGCACAGACAGCAATAAAAACTGATAGGGGTTCTAATCCGTTCCACTCTATCCAAAACGAAAAAAAAGTTTTGCCTTTATCTATATTTTAATTTTGACACTCCCTTTACGATTAACTATTTGGCTTTAGTTATGACCCCCGAGGATATTGTATCAATACCAGATTGATATAGAAATTGATTGATATAGAAATCCTTTTATCTTCTTTCTAACCCTGATGAAGGGGGATCTTGGACCCTCAAAACATGTTGGCGAGTTTTTTGGATTGTACCTCTGACTTTTAATAGAAAAAAGTTGTATCTGGACCTCCTTGCAGTGGTATGGCGTTTCAATTTCAATTCTCCCAATGAACATATTCTTATTACCCTGTTTCCCCGAAAATGAGACCTAGTATGATTGTCAGTGATGGCTGCAATATAAACCATACCCCCCAAATAAGCCCTACCCTGTTTCCCTGAAAATAAGCCCTACCCTGAAAATAAGACCTACAAGGACTTTAACTAGGGCTTATTTGGGGGGTAGGGCTTATATTGCAGCCATCACCGACAATCACGCTAGGTCTTATTTTCGGGGAAACAGGGTAGGTACACCTGTTCAATTGCTTGGTAACACAAATTGCTAATCAGCCAGTCACATGGCAGCAACTCAATGCATTTAGGCATCTAGGCGTGGTGAAGACAACGCGCTGAAGTTCAAACGTGACTTTGAACGTGGCATGGTTGTTGGTGCCAGACGGGCTGGTCTGAGGATTTCAAAAACTGCTGATCTACTGGGATTTTCACACACAACCATCTCTCGGGGTTTACAGAAAATGGTTCCGAAAAAGAGAAAATATCCAGTGAGCGGCAATTGTGTGGAGGAAAATGCCTTGTTGATGTCAGAGGTCAGAGGAGAATGGGCAGACTGGTACAAGATGATAAAAAGGCAACAGTAATTCAAAAAATGAATTGTTTTTAAACAAGGTATGCAGAATACCATCTCTGAATGCACATCGAACCTTGAAGCAGATGGGCTACAGCAGCAAAAGGTACCACTCCTGTCAGCTAAGAACAGGAAACTGAGGCTACAATTCGCACAGGATCACCAAAATTGGAAAAACGTTGCCTGGTCTGATGAGTCTCGATTTCAGCTGCGACATTCAGATGGAGGGTCAGAATTTGAGGTAAACAACATGAAAGTATGGATCCATCCTGCCTTGTATCACCGGTTCAGGCTGGTGGTGGTGGTGTAATGGTGTGGGGGGGAGATATTCTCTTGGCACACTTTGGGCCCCTTAGTACCAATTGAGCATCATTTAAACACCACGGCCTACCTGAGTATTGTTGCTGACCATGTCCATCCCTTTATGACTACAGTGTCCTCATCTTCTGATGGCTCCTTCCAGCAGGATAATGCACCATGTCACAAAGCTCCAATCATCTCACCACTGGACAATGAGGTCCCTGTACTCCAATGTCCTCCACACTCACCACATCTCATCCAATAGAGCACCTTTGGGATGTGGTGGAATCTCCATTCTAATTATGGATGTGCAAATCTGCAGCAACTGTGTGATGCCTTCATGTCAATATGGACCAAAATCTCTGAGGAATGTTTCCAACACCTTGTTGAATCTACAGTGCCGTAAAAAATTATTCATATCCCTTGAAATTGTCCACATTTGTCATGTTACAACCAAAAAAGTGTCCAATCCAGCCAACCAGATAGTAGGGGTGCAACGGATCGTCACCGATCCGTGATCCGAACGGGCCAGGCTGTTCGGATCGGCACACCCGCGATCCGCGGAGCGCTCCGCGGCCTCGGGTTTTAGGAAAGGCCGCGGCTTCGGCCTAGCTCCGGAGCCGCGGCCATCTTGGTACACCCGGCGGCACTCAGCTGCGTGCTGACGTCATCACTCCGCCCTCAACTCGTGGGTCCGGCGGCTGGCTTGGCGGCGCCGGCTTCTCTTAACACTAAGGTCAGACTAACAGCACTGTAATGTATACAGTGCGGGGGGACATGTGGCTGTATTACAGTGGAGGGGGGGGGGGACATGTGGATGTATTACAGTGGGGGGGGGGGGACATGTGGATGTATTACAGTGGGGGGGGGGACATGTGGATGTATTACAGTGGGGGGGGGGACATGTGGATGTATTACAGTGGGGTGGACATGTGGATGTATTACAGTGGGGGGGGGGACATGTGGATGTATTACAGTGGGGGGGGGGGGACATGTGGATGTATTACAGTGGGGGGGGGACATGTGGATGTATTACAGTGGGGGGGGACATGTGGATGTATTACAGTGGGGGGGGACATGTGGATGTATTACAGTGGGGGGGGGGACATGTGGATGTATTACAGTGGGGGGGGACATGTGGATGTATTACAGTGGGGGGGGGGGCATGTGGATGTATTACAGTGAGGGGGGGGGACATGTGGATGTATTACAGTGGGGGGGGACATGTGGATGTATTACAGTGGGGGGGGGGACATGTGGATGTATTACAGTGGGGGGGGGACATGTGGATGTATTACAGTGGGGGGGACATGTGGATGTATTACAGTGGGGGGGGGGACATGTGGATGTATTACAGTGGGGGGGGGACATGTGGATGTATTACAGTGGGGGGGGGGGGAACATGTGGATGTATTACAGTGGAGGGGGGGGACATGTGGATGTATTACAGTGGAGGGGGGGGGGGGACATGTGGATGTATTACAGTGGAGGGGGGGGGGACATGTGGATGTATTACAGTGGAGGGGGGGGAAATGTGGATGTATTACAGTGGGGGGGGGGGACATGTGGATGTATTACAGTGGGGGGGGGACATGTGGATGTATTACAGTGGGGGGGGAGACATGTGGATGTATTACAGTGGGGGGGGACATGTGGATGTATTACAGTGGGGGGGATGTGGATGTATTACAGTGGGGGGGGGGGACATGTGGATGTATTACAGTGGGGAGATGTGGATATATTTTTTTTTTTTTTGTTGATCCGAAAATGATCCGATCCGTGACTCTGATCCGAGGAACGATCCGAACCGTGAGTTTTTTGATCCGTTGCACCCCTACCAGATAGTGTCATTAATAGTTGGCCAGGAAACCCAATATGTTCAGCCAGGTAGGAGCATTCTCCTCTTCACTGGGTAGTGTATGTTCTAGCAAAGGGTTGCTTGGGCGTACTGGAAGATCTACAGTGCCTTGAAAAAGTATTCACACCCCTTGAAATTTTCCACATTCTGTCATGTTACAACCAAAAACATAAATGTATTTTATTGGGACTTTACGTGATAAACCAACACAAAGCGCCACATAATTGTGAAGTGGAAAGAAAATGATAAATGGCTTTCAAATTTTTTTTACAAATATCTGAAAAGTGTGGCGTGCATTTGTATTCAGCCCCCTTTACTCTGATAGCCCTAACTAAAATCTAGTGGAACCAATTGCCTTTAGAAGTCACCTAATTAGTAAATAGAGTCCACCTGTGTGTAATTTAATCTCAGTATAAATACAGCTGCTCTGTGAAACCCTCAGAGGTTTGTTAGAGAACCTTAGTGAACAAACAGCATCATGAAGGCCAAGGAACACACCAGACTGGTCAGGGATAAAGTTTTGGAGAAGTTTAAAGCAGGTTTTAGGTTATAAAAAAATATCCCAAGCTTTGAACATCTCACAGAGCACTGTTCAATCCATCATCCGAAAATGGAAAGAGTATGGCACAACTGCAAACCTAACAAGACATGGCCGTCCACCTAAACTGACAGGCCAGGCAAGGAGAGCATTAATCAGAGAAGCAGCCAAGAGGCCCATGGTAACTCTGGAGGAGCTGCAGAGATCCACAGCTCAGTTGGGAGAATCTGTCCACAGGACAACTATTAGTCGTGCACTCCACAAATCTGGCCTTTATGGAAGAGTGGCAAGAAGAAAGTCATTGTTTAAAGAAAGCTATAAGAAGTCCCGTTTGCAGTTTGTGAAAAGCCAAGTGGAGGACACAGCAAACATGTGGAAGAAGGTGCTCTGGTCAGATGAGGCCAAATTTGAACTTTTCGACCTAAAAGCAAAGCGCTATGTGTGGCGGAAAACTAACACTGTACATCACCCTGAACACCCCATCCCTACCATGAAACATGGTGGTGGCAGCATCATGTTGTGGGGATGCTTTTCTTCAGCAGGGACAAGGAAGCTGGTCAGAGATGATGGGAGATGGATAGAGCCAAATACAGGGCAATCTTAGAAGAAAACCTGTTAGAGTCAGCAAAAGACTTGAGACTGAGGTGGAGGTTCACCTTCCAGCAGGACAACAACCCTAAACGTATGTATCAGGTTGGGGTTTCTCCATAACGGCATGTGAAGGGAAATTGCAGTATCACTTCTCATATTGTTAGCCACTACCCATGCCCTACCAGTTGTACGCATGGATACTGTAACATTGTATGGAGCCCTAGTGCCATGTAACAACAGATGTACCAACGCCTCATAGGAACCGACAATAGCCGCCTCTAGGGCATTCGCAGCATCATCCTCCAGGAGACTAAACCACCTATGAGCAAAGACCTACTGACCTGCTGGGAAGTATCTATAAAAATCAGGTACCGCCAGACCCCCTTGTTTCCATGGCAATTGTAACACTTTGAGTTTAATCCGAGGGTGACGCCCCTGCCACAAGAAATTCGTCACCAGCTAAGCTATTTTCTTAAATACATATCTCAGTATCCAGACTGGTGAATTCCGAAATATATATATAGAAATAAAGGTAAAAATTTCATCTTCAATAAATTCACCCTGCCAATGAGTGATAAAGGTAGATTCTGCCAAGCCTGCAACCTAAATTTAAGCTTTAACAGAAGTGGAGTGACATTCAATTTAATAAAATCGGACACAGAATTGGATATATGCAGACCCAAATATTTGATCCCTTCCACATGCTGCGGGGACTAACTACCCGGAACCCTACAATTGGGGGATGGCGTTTTAAGTGGAAGAATCTGGGATTTATCCCAATTGACTTTCAGCCCTGAAAAGTTTGCGAAAGAGTTTAGGATGTCTAATGCCGCCTCCAAGGAATTATCCGAATCGCGCAAAAAAAGAACCACATCATCAGCATAAAGAGCCGTTTTTTTCAATTAGGCTACCCACAGTTATTCCCCGCACCACCGTGGAAGCCCTCAAAGCAGCAGCCAAAGGTTCAATCATGATGGCGAAAAGACTCGGGGACATAGGGCAGCCTTGATGAGTGCCCCTATTCACCGAAAAAACCTCAGATAACATACCATTTTAGTTTTATGGCTGCGGTTGGGGAGTGATAGAGAATGTCAATCCACTTTCTAAAGTGAGGGCCGAAGCCAAACACTTCTAACACCGTAAACATATATTTCCAATCCACTGAATCAAAGGCCTTTTCCAAATTGAGAAAGACCAATATGCCACCACTGGATATATCCAGGCCTAACTGGGTATGTGTGAAAACCCTACGTAGATTGATATCCGTAGCTTTCTTAGGCATAAATCGAGTCTTATCTGGGGAAACCATATGTTGTAAAGCCAACATAAGTCTAGTAGCTAGCAATTTGGTTAGTATTTTGAAATCCAAATTTAATAATGATGTAGGTCTATACGAAGAGCACTGTAGTGGGTCCTTATCTAGTGTAGCTAAGAGCACTATGTGAGCCTCATTAAAGGAAGAAGGAAGGCTATCTGTCTGGAAACAGTCTAAATATAATTTTATCAATTGAGGCGCCAGGGCTTCTGAGTACTGATGGTACCACTCTATTGGCATACCATCTGGGCCAGGAGCCTTACACGTGGGAAACCTCCGGATTGTGGAAACTACCTCCTCCTCACTAAATGGGGCATCTAAAAATTCTCGAGTCATCTGGCAACGTTGGCAGCTGCAGGGCCTCCTATGTAGCGCTCTTTCCTAAGAGCTTTTATATACATTCCCCTAGTAGTGGCCTTAAACGCATCCCATTCAATCTGCACTGTGGCTGATCCCTCATTAATCTGCCAATATGAGTCTATGTGTTGCTTCAACACTTCTTCCAAAGTAGGTTCCCCCACCCAACCGGGAGATAGACGCCAAGCCCTCCTAGACCCATGAGGCCCTAATTTTAGGGTGATCTGCAATGGGGTGTGGTCCCAGACACCCCCTGGTAGGTATGAGGTCTCAGATACCAGGGGCAAAAGGGCCTCATTACCAAAAGCCATATCAATCCTGAAGGAGGAAGCATGCACAGAGGACAGGTATAAATAGCATCTCTTGGTGGGATGCTTCCACCTCCAAAGTTCAGTAAGAACCGCAGCCTCAGTCCAATGCAATACATCATGATTAGTGGACCTGTGTGGATTGGAAGTATCCAATGTATAGTCCAAGATATTATTACGATCCCCACAAATCATGAGGTGCAAGTTTCTCCAGTACCTAATAGAGAATGGTCCCAACGAAAGGAGGAGGAATATACATATTAACCAGGGCCAAGCGATGCGAGTAAACATCAATTATTACCACTTAATAATGCCCTCCAGGATCAATAATTACTGTCTCTATAGAGCAAGGCAATGATCTATGTAGTAATATGGACACACCTCTAGCATAAAAAGAGAAGGTAGCATGTAGGGCTCTGTGCATCCAGGGACGTTTCATAGCCAAAATCTTACTCCCCAGCAGATGGGTCTCTTGTAGGAACATGATGTGGGGATGACGGGCATGTAAGTATTTTAACATCAGGGCCCTCTTAAATTTAGAATTCAATCCCCTGACATTCCAGGAAATAACTCTAACTTCTACAGACATGACTGTAATTTTCAAAAAGGCCACAAGATGGAAGCCTAGGTTCAAAAATAAGGTCCAGGGCCACGGAGATGCACACCCTGCGCTGAAGAATACAAGTAAAACTACAACACACATAACATTGCCATACAGCTTGTTTCTGGATGCCACCCTCCGTAACCAGGGAGGAACTTGGCTCCTCAAATCCTCAAATCCACTCACGCAGGAGTGGTAAGAAATGTATGAAAGAACAAAAAAGGAGAAAAACAAAAAAATAAAAACTCAAAAAAACCCAATCAGAAAGTCCTGCAGTCCCTGTCTCGCCAGCAAAAAAAAACACACTAAACCAGCTGGCGGACTTAATCCCAAAATAAAAAATTCGAAACTGTGGCACACTTCAAGTGTCACTCCATACATTCCGGTAGAAGAAAAAAGGGTGTTTGGAGGGGGAAGAGTCAAGTCTGACCACGCAAGTGCAGTTCTTGAACACCCAAAAACTTGGTAGCGAGAACTCCGAACTTCACACAGACTGTCAGAACTCCAGGTAATCGTGAAATGCAAGTAACATATTGGGGTCTCTTCAATAAGCAATTACTGCCAGGATATATAACCTAAAATAATACCTCATACGAGGTAAACATGCTGAGAAAACACACAATAATAAGCATACAGGCTTGTATGATGCAGGACCACAAGAAACAAAAAATTAAACCTGTTCCTCTTCAAGAAAAACCTAATCCAGGGTATCCAGCCAATCAGAGACATCCAAAGGAACTTCAAAAAACTTCACTGAGCCCCGATATTAAACACAGAGTTGGCTGGGGTACAGCATGCCATAGCTGAGCTCTTTTTCTCACAGTCTTTTCTGTACCTCCACGAAAGTGCGGCAACACCTCTGCAACTCCGGTGTAAAACCTGGAAAGAAATGTAATGTAGTATTTTCAAATCTGAGCTGCAGCTTTTTCCTGGCTTCGGGAAGGATGAGGTCTCTGTTGCGATATTTCAGGAAATGAACCAGGGACGGCCTAGGCGGTGCACTCTGAGGTCTCGGACCAGCCGGGACTCTGTGTGCGCGCTCCACGATGTAAGCAGAGGAGACTTGCTGTAAATTCAGGATATCTTTAAACACTTTTTCAGCAAAACTGGCAGGGTTCAGGCCCTCCGCCCCTTCTAGGAGACCCACCACTCGCACATTGTTGCGGCGTAATCTATTTTCGGAATCCTCAGACTGCGCCATCAATACTTTCACCATGCGTTGTAGCTCAGCAAAATTTTGGTTAGTGATGACCGCAGCATCTTCTATATCAGAAATGCGATTTTCTTCAGATGTAACACGGCCCCTGAACTTGTCCAGGTCCTTACTGATAAGCCCGCACTCCGTGGCCAGCGTATCAATCCTACCCATCACCAGCATTTTGCTCTCCTCTATAGCCGCCAGGATAGCTGCTGTGGAGGTTGCTGCTTCTGGCTGTTTCATACCTGTAGTTTTCTGAAGGTCTCCTCCGTCTCGCTCCATATCCAGCAGCAGCCACAGGTCTGTCTGTAGTGACACAGCCCGCGCTGTCCCTGGAGGTAAGATGGCCGCCGCACGTGTGAGTGCAGGGGAGCTCAGGACCTTAGGAGGCGGCTGTTTCTTAGCTGTACAGGACCCTGTGGCTACCCTTGCTTCAACGGATGGCTCCTAGGACAGGGGAAATGACCAGGATAGTGCAGCCTGGAAGCTGGAGCTCTCTCACACGTGTCCTCTCCCCTTTACATCCGTACACGCCCTCGTGGAGAAAATTGCAGGACTGGGTGGACAGAAATGCTTTGGCAGGTAAAACGGCTCCTATATACAGTGCCTTGAAATTTTCCACATTTTGTCATGTTACAACCAAAAATGTAAATGTATTTTATTGGGATTTTATGTCATAGACCAACACAAAGTAGCACATAATTGTGAAGTGGAAGGAAAATGATAAATGGTTTTCAAAATGTTTTACAAATAAATATCTGAAAAGTGTGGGGGGCATTTGTTTTCAGCCCCCTTTACTTTGATACCCCTAACTAAAATCTAGTTGCACCAATTGCCTTCACAAGTCACGTAATTAGTAAATAGAGTTCACCTGTGTGTAATTTCATCTCAGTATAAATACAGCTGTTCTGTGAAGCCCTCAGAGGTTTGTTAGAGAACCTTAGTGAACAAACAGCATCATGAAGGCCAAGGAACACACCAGACAGGTCCGGGATAAAGTTGTGGAGAAGTTTAAAGCAGGGTTAGGTTATAAAAAAAAAAATTCCCAAGCTTTGAACATCTCATGGAGCTCTGTTCAATCCATCATCCGAAAATGGAAAGAGTATGGCACAACTGCAAACCTACAAACCTACTAGAAGAATGGGCAAAAATGTCACTCTCTAGATGTGCAAAGCTGGTAGAGACATCCCCAAAAAGACTTGCAGCTGTAATTGCAGTAAAAGGCGGTTCTACAAAGTATTGACTATTCAGGGGGCCTGAATACAAATGCACCCCACACTTTTGAGATATTTATTTGTAAAAAATTTTGAAAATCATTTATATTTACCTTCCACTTCACAATTATGTGGCACTTTGGGGATGATTTACTAAAGGCAAATCCACTCTGCAACACAAGTGCACTGCAAGTGCACTTGGAAGTGCAGTCGCTGTAGATCTGAGGGGAAGAGCTGAAATCAGGGGAAGCTCTGCTGATTTTATCATCCAATCATGTGCAAGCAAAAATTCTGTTTTTTATGTTCCTTGCATGTCCCCCTTAGATCTACAGCGACTGCACTTCCAAGTGCACTTCAAGGGCACTTACAGTGCACTTGGAAGTGCACAGTGGAGATGCCTTTAGTAAAAAAAAAAACCTTTGTGTTGGTCTTTCACATAAAATCCCAATAAAATACATTTACGTTTTTGGTTGTAACATGACAAAATGTGGAAAATTTCAAGGGGTGTGAAAACTTTTTCAAGGCACTGTATGCCACGAAGAATGAGGGCAGTTCCGAAGGCAAAAGGGGGTCCAACCCGGTACTAGCAAGGTTTACCTAATAAAGTGGCCGGTGAGTGTATATCTGGTCACATGACAATAATTGTATTATAAGAAATTTTTTCCATGCCGCAGCAGCCAAGTCATTTTTATGTCAGTTGCTGCCGCAGCTCTGTGGACAGTTTGTCCAATCCAGACAATACTTTGATACATGAGGAGCTACTATTTTCCCATAGGACAGTCCCATGCAGACATTCTACAAGTGCCTGCTTGCTCCTATGCATTGCATAAGGTGCGTTTTATTTTTGAGCAATAAAAATGGCAGGGGGTTTTTAAGTTTTATGGGCCTAATAAACTATGATTGGTGGTTGTGGATGAATGAGAATTGTTGCACGTTGAATATGATTTCGCTGCATTGCAACAGAAAATGTAAAGGTGAGCTAACATCCTACCTCCTCCCCCTTGGTCCCCACTGTACTCACCTCCCGGGATACTGAGCTGTCAGTGCCCACGCAGCCGGTCCAGCGTTCTGGGGATTTGAAATCTCCACTCTTGGTTGGGGGTTGTTTACTTTTAGATATGGGACTCCACTGAGCAAGGCTTCTCAGGAATAATAGTGATTGCAAGAAAACTGCTACCATTCCCTCCCCCCGCCATTCTAATGCTGGAGGTGCCTGCAGACTTCCTCACTCATCTTTGTCTATAGGCTGAACAGTGTGAAAAGAACAAGCTAGAAAAGATACAAGAAGAGAATAGGGCTATATAAGGGGTACCTCATCCATACGAAATGTATACCAAAAAACTAGGAGATGATATTGGATGTTACTGGTACCAAGAGAAGGACAGCCACATTTAGTTTGGATAAAACAGCAATATTTGTTACAGAAATGTAAAAAACATTAATAAAACAATGTATTCATGTTAACATAGGACAATATCCACCATATATTGAAAAACCAACATGTCTTTGTTAAATATTCCAAGAAATTGACGCGTTTTGCATAGTCGCTTCCTCAGGACCTCAATATCTTGGCAGCAAAGAGATTTGACCTATCCAAGAGAAAAAACATTACAATAATCAATACATTGATATATGTCAGAGATCTAGGCAACATGCTGTGTCTCATATATCCACTTGCGCATCACCCCAAGAGTGTTGTACAAAGATGGTGGAACATCATTTGTGGACAAATTATATTATGTAGGGCTGCGAAATAGCATATATGGTATACACAAGTACGGCCCTATGTTCAAAAAGATAAGGACAGATAAGTAGCTAATAGATAACAGACCAACTGTGTACACGTTATAACTATGCCCCAATATTCACACTTGCTTATCTGTCCACAGATAACTTGTGTATACCATGTATGTTATTTCTCAGCCCTACATAATATAATTTGTCCACATATGATGTTCCACCATCTTTGTGCAACGTTCTTGGGATGATGCGTAAGTGGCTATATGAGACACAGCATGCTGCTTAGATCTCTGACATATATCCATGTATTGAATATTGTAATTTTTCTCTTGGATAGGCCAAATCTCTTTGCTGCCAAGATATTGAGGTCCTGAGGAAGTGAATATGCGAAACACGTTGACCTCTTGGAATATTTAGCAAAGACATGTTGGTTTTTAATACATGGCAGATATTGTCCTATGTTAACATGAATACATGGTCTTATTAATCTTTTTATTTTTTTATTTTTTTATAAATATTGCTCTTTTATCCTAACTAAATGTGGCCGTCCTTCTCTTGGTACCAGTAAAGTCCAAAATCTCCTAGTTTTAAGCTAGAAAAGATGTCAGAGAACAGGGGGTAGTATTGTCTATGGGCTGACTTAAAGCAAATGTATGTATTTCCAGTTTCTACTTGGCATTACGGATGGGGTTCACCTTTGTGTCTGCTCAGGAGTCGTGCAAACTTTAGTTGTTTGCCAAATGGATGAACTAAAAAGAATGTTTGAGCCGCCCCCTTCCCCATCAAAGCGAACCTCTGGCTGCCGCAAATCATTAATTAGGTAGCTGTGTTACTACCCCATTAAATGAGTACTTCCCGTTGTGCTGATGCACAGGGTCCTTTGGATGCTAGAGCGCATCCAGAAGAAGGGGGGCCCAGATATCGCGGGACCCCTTTTTTTAGATAATGGTAACTCCCCCCCCCCGCAGACCCCCACATTGATCGAGCCAAAGATGTGGAGAAGAGGCCCTTGTCCTCATCAACATTGGGGCCAGTCCATGCTGGCAAGGTACCCTCCCCATGTTTAGGGCATGTGGCCTGGTATGGTCCAGGAGGTAGGGGGGACACACGCTCACAATCCCCTTTCCTTTCTTGGCCAGCCAGGCTGCATGCTCCGATAGAAGTCTGATATGGATATTTGGGGGACCCCACCCTTTTTTTTTTTATAGCATAAGGTTCCCCTTAAAGTCCATATCAGGCCCTCAAAAAGACTGAGTATATATTTTTAGGAAAAGCACCACACTTTTTTTTTATAGTTTGTTTTTGCCAGGTCTCCCTTTGCAATCTGTGCCAAATCCTTATCTAGGATATGGGTCTGGTATAGATGAGGGGAATCGCCAGTGGATTTGTTTATAAACAAAACAACCATCTGGGAAATGTCATTTTGCAAACAGATGTATGCTTACTTTGATCTGACGTTTACGCTTTTGCTGTTTGTTTACATCCAGCACTGCAAATCTTCACTGTTTTGGCCAAGCCTGCGCATTAGTGCCCCCTTGACTTCTACTGGACTGTGTTCCTAGGCTAGAGATGATCAGAGAGGGTCTTGTAGCAGTCTATAAAACTGTAATGTGCAGACAGTAAGGATATGCACCACTGGATGTAAACAAACAGGGGGAACTGCAGCCATTGTTCAAGATAAGTAAGCATCTGTGAAGTGGGAGCATTCGGTCAGGTCAGGGGAAGGGAGCAAAAAAAAGGGAATCTGAGTGTTGGGAAGCGGAGGCAGGCTTTCCTCTCATGTAACTGCTGTGATTGGCTTTAACAGCAGCCACATGATTGAAAGTTCCAGATGGTAAACAATGAATGAGTGCAGGCCACAACAGCTTAGTCACTGTGCTGGGAGTGCTCAATGAGCGTGCTGTCAGCACAGAAAAGCGGTTCCCCATGGATGCATGGGTGTGGCGGTAAAGCCTACCCACCCTACTGCTTGCAACCTCTTGCACATGTAGCACTCGCCCCCTGGTTTGCCTCATGTTCTTTCCCCAAATTTGTGCAATGGCAGCCAGGCACACAACAACAGTCACTCTTCTGGCTGAGTGCACAGTCTACGGTTTGCCTTTTTCAAATTTATTGCTGAACAACTTGGGTAGGGCGTAGGGAGCTGTGGGATACTCCATGAACACTGAGCAGCGATTGGAAGACTCTTTCCTCCTTATTACTATTTCTTGAGACATTCCCTCTAACAAAGACCCAGCAATGGTGGACAGCACTAGAGACACCATCAGAAATATCCCTGGCCAGGCAAGCACTAGTTTAGATGCGCTAGGGATAGCAGCAACAGTCACAAGGATCCTTCACTCAGGTCTGTACTCACAATGTCCCTGGATACCTGGATGCCTCCTTTCAATATCAGCCAGATATATTTTCCTTGAACTCTCCAGACCAGATCCTCAGTGAAATCCCCTTTTAGCTGCAGAGATTCGCAGCAAGTAGCCCCCCACCAGCTAAGCAAAGCTGGGACCTTGATGAGCACAAGTAGAACTTCAGCTGTGCTGCTCAGAAAGAACCTTTCCTCCTGGACAGGACCCTGCTGCTCCAGGACTCAGACTATTTACAGTGCCTTGCAAAAGTATTCACCCCCCTTGGCATTTTTCCTGTTTTGTTGCCTCACAATCTGGAATTAACATGGATTGTTTGAGGATTTGCATCATTTAATTTACAGAACATGCCCACAACTTTGAAGATGTTTTTTTTTATATTGTGAAGCAAAAAACAAATAGGACAATATAACAGAAAAAGTAAATGTGCATAACTATTCACCCCCCTAAAGTCAATACTTTGTAGAGCCACCTTTTGCGGCTATCACAGCTCCAAGTCGCTTTGGATAAGTCTCTATGAGCTTGCCACATCTTACCACTGGGATTTTTGCCCATTCCTCCTTGCAAAACTGCTCAAGCTCCTTCAGGTTGGATGGTTTGCACTTGTGAACAGCAATTTTTAAGTCTGGCCACAGATTTTCTATTGCATTGAGGTCTGGGCTTTGACTAGGCCATTCCAACACATTTACATGTTTCCCCTAAACCACTCAAGTTTTGCTTTAGCAGTGTGTTTGGGGTCATTGTCCTGCTGGAAGGTGAACCTCCATCCTAGCCTCAAATCACACACATAGTGGTACAAGTTTTGCTCAAGAATATCCCTGTATTTAGCACCATCCATCTTTCCCTCAACTCTGACCAGTTTCCCAGTCCTGACTGCTGAAAAACATCCCCACAGCATGATGCTGCCACCACCATGTTTCACTGTGGGGATGGTGTTCTTTGGGTGATGTGATGTGTTGGGTTTGCGCCAGCCTTGAGCCCTGTACACACAATAGGATTTTCCGACGGAAAATGTTTGATAGAAGCTTGTTGTCGGAAATTCCGACCGTGTGTAGGCTCCATCGGACGATTTCCATTGGAATTTCCATCACACAATATTTGAGAGCTGGTTCTCAAATTTTCCGACAACAAAATCCGTTGTCGTAAATTCCGATCGTGCGTACACAATTCGGACGCACAAAGTGCCACGCATGCTCGGGATCAAACAGAAGAGCAGCACTGGCTATTGAAGTTCATTTTTTTCAGCTCGTCGTACGTGTTGTTTGTCACCGCGTTCTTGACGTTCGGAATTTCCGACCAACTTTGTGTGACCGTGTGTATGCAAGACAAGTTTGAGGCAACATCCGTCTGAAAAAAACATGGATTTTGATGTCGGAAAATCCTATCGTGTGTACAGGGCAATAACGTTTTCTTTGGTGGCCAAAAAGTTCATTTTTAGTCTCATCAGATCAGAGCACCTTCCTCCATACATTTTGGGAGTCTCCCACATGCCTTTTTGCAAACTCAAAACCTGCCATTTTGTTTTTTGCTGAAAGTAATGGCTTTCTTCTGGCCACTCTGCCATAAAGCCCAACTCTATGGAGCGTACGGCTTATTGTGGTCCTATGTACAGATACTCCAGTCTCTGATGTGTAACTCTGCAGCTCCTCCAGGGTTACCTTAGGTCTCTGTGCTGCCTCTCTGATTAATGCCCTCCTTGCCCGGTCTGTGAGTTTTGGTGTGTGGCCGTCTCTTGGCAGGTTTGCTGTTGTGCCATATTCTTTCCATTTGGTTATGATAGATTTGATGGTGCTCCTAGGGATCACCAAAGATTTGGATATTTTTTTATAACCTAACCCTGACTTGTACTTCTCAACAACATTGTCCCTTACTTGTTTGGAGAGTTCCTTGGTCTTCATGGCAGTGTTTGGTTAGTGGTGCCTCTTACTTAGGTGTTGCAGGCTCTGGGGCCTTTCAAAAAGGTGTGTATATGTAATGACAGATCATGTGACACTTAGATTGCACACAGGTGGACATCGTTTCACTAATTATGTGACTTCTGAAGGTAATTGGTTGCATCAGAGCTTTTTATGGGCTTCATAACAAAGGGGTGAATACATACGCACATGCCAATTATCATTTTTTTATTTCTGAAAAATAGTGTTATGTATATATTTTTCTAATTTTACTTCACCAACTTAGACTGTTGTGTTCTGATCCATCACGTATAATTCAGATTTAAAAAAAAAAACATTGAACTAAAGGCTGTAATGTAACAAAATAGGTACAAAGCCAAGGGGGTGAATACTTTTGCAAGGCACTGTATGCACACCCCCAGCCACCTACTGAGCTTTCTCCCCCAGGGATTGATTGAGACTACATACATGTTCAGGCTGCGTGTCTGTCCCTTGCAGCCCACTACATTCTAGAAGGCATGGAGAAACAGCTCAGCCTGCAGATATATTTATACTCAAACTACAGACAGGATGTGACACTGCAGAGAAAGTAGTCACCCACAACCTGACAGGAATCAGCCAGATACTTAAAACAGTAATAAGTCCAGAACCAAGCATTGAATATATTGCAGCTTACCAATCATTAGATGTAGTGGCTGCATTCGTTTTCCTTTCTTTGGCTTTGTTTTCTCCTGGTGATCTATCCGGTAACACACCACCTGTATTAAAGTGACCCCCCCCCCCCCCCCCAGAGGAACGAGCACACAGGTGGCACAGCAGACAGCAGCATTGTCGGTCTGGGGGGGGGGGGGAGTGTTAGATGTACTAGCAGATTTAATTAAACTAACCAATCAAAGCCAAACTCCAGCTCATGCTTTATAATCAGTTACAGCAGCTGTTTTTTCTTTTAAGATAAAGGTTTTGTATTAAACTGATAAATTCTGCTGGAGAGATTGAGTTTTTGAAAAACATTTGCTGGCCAGATCACCAGATGAAAATTCAAGAAAATGAGTGCAGCCTTTGCATAGGAATTGGTAAGCTGCAATTTAAAAAAATGTTTGTTTTTTTTGTTGTATACTGCCTTCAAGAGACATCACACTGGAAATGCAGAAACATGGGACAACACAACAGAATGAGGACAAAAAATAGGCACTTGCCTACATGCTGAAGAAAAATTGTGTTGGATTCAACTTCTGTGTTTGAATGAAGAGTTAAGCTGCCCGAGGATGGTGCCAAACAGAGCTGTCTTAATGCATGGGCTCCCTTGGGCATCGCCCAGGGTCCCCAGGTGCATGGGGGCCCCGTGATAATCTTGCATTACATCATACTTGCCAACTGTCCCGGATTTGCTGGGATAGCCACATTTTTTTACTAAGCTGTCTGGGTATGGCCGTGTCTTGGGCAGTGTCCTAGAAGCTGTACTGTGCCCTCCTGATCCCAGTATTGTTCCCTCCTGACTCCCCCTGTACTGTGCCCTCCTGATCCCAATATTGTGCCCCCCTGAATCCCCCTGTACTCTGTACTGTACCCTCCTGATCCCAGTATTGTGCCCTCCTGATTCCCCCTGTACTATGCCCTCCTGATCCCAGTATTGTGCCCTCCTGACTCCCCCTGTACTGTGCCCCCCTGATCCCAGTAATGTGCCCTCCTGACTCCCCCTGTACTGTGCCCTCCTGATCCCAGTATTGTGTCCTCCTGATTCCCCCTGTATTATGCCCTCCTGATCCCAGTAATGTGCCCTCCTGACTCCCCCTGTACTGTGCCCTCCTGATCCCAGTATTGTGCCCTCCTGACTCCCCCTGTACTGTGTCCCCTTGTACTGTGTCCTCCTGATCCCAGTATTGTGCCCTCCTGACTCCTCTGCCCCCCCCCCCCCCCCCCAATACTGTGCACTTTGTGTGGATTAGTCTTTGATTGATGGCATGTTTTCTTATTGTTTAAATTCAATTTTATTGAAAGTACTAATAAATGTATGTTTAATTCTATCAACCATGTATACTTTAATTCTTGAGAGTAGGTGTGTAAATTGGGGCAGGAAGGGGCCCCAGTGCATTACTTTGCCCAGGGGCCAGCCCATAATGCTATTAAGAGGGCCCAGGTGCCAAGTCAGCAGGTGACCATACTCATACCTCCCAACATTTTGAGATGGGAATGAGGGACACCTACTAAGAAACGTATGTAGGCAAAGGACACGCCCCCTGACACACCCCCTTAAAGAAGAATTAACCAAAAAAAAAAGTTCATTAGATCCACAAGGACTTTTTTTTAACCACTACTATTCCTTTATATTGGCATTTAAAATGTACAAATGCAGCAATTTAGAAATTGGATAAAAGGTTTAGCACTGGAAAACACTTTTTGAAAGATAAAAAGTGCATTTTGTATACAACTATATAGATCAAAATGAGGGACAAATGGGGGGAGGGGGGAGAGGGACAGAGGGACATTGCTCCAAATCAGGGACAGTCACTCCAAATCAGGGACAGTTGGGAGCTATGCATACTGTCCAGACAGGCTGGGTCTAAGGAGGTATGTCAATGAATAGAGCAGCATTTGAGACAGAGCGATGATAATGCTGGAATGTGTAAATCATGAAACTAGCCAAACAGAACTGTTTCAATCATTTTTATTGCGTTTTCAAGTAAAAATGGAAAACAATATAAAATAGCAATACCAAACACAGTAAGGAACTGCCATTAGACAATGTGTATAAGAATGGTGGCCGGACAGAAATCTTAGTCCTTTTTGCGTTCCCGTAGATGTATTTCAGCTGTGTATTGCAGTTTAGCTTCAAAACATCTTTTATTTCTCTACTCAAAGCAGGCAGCCGGCAGGAAACCAGCTCATAGATTGTCAGAATCTCCCCGACATAAAACACACTTTTACTTTTTATGTTCAGTATTGTGCAATCCTACAGGGGTGCTGGGAGTGTGGCAGCTCTTCATATTGCACATATGGAGGAAAACCCGTGGATGAGCTGGATTTAACGTGTGTGTGTGTTTTTTTCCCCTTTCTTGCTTTCGTCTGAAGGAAGGAGCCGATGGATGGAGCTGCTAGGTATGTCAGTAAACTTCATTTTAAATGATTTATGTTTCCCAAAGCTGAAAATGTTCTGTATTCTTGGCTTTGTGCTGTTCTGGTTATAAATAATTGACGTAGCCACAGCAAGGAACCAAATGTACATGTGATGTCAGGTAATATTTACAGCTCAGAGTTTTGGAATACAAGATTTCTACTGGAACTGTTCATATGTCTATAAATACTGTATGTCAATTAGTCCGGTGTCCCCCCGCTACTGGCCACTAGGTGGCATTCTGCCTCCATATTCATTAATAAAGGGGTTTTCATCAGGTTCTTGTACCTCTGTTATATCTATCTATCTATCTATCTATCTATCTATCTATCTATCTATCTATCTATCTATCTATCTATCTATCTATCTATCTATCTATCTATCTATCTAGAATATAGATATCAAATGTAAAAATAGGTATTTATTTGTAATTAGACCATGCTGAGGGATTTTTCTAATGAATTATAACTCTATCCTCCCTCCATCCTTTCATTTCATCCTCCTCCTTTCCCTTCCTTTATTTCTCTTTCGCTCGCTTTCATTCCTTCTTGTGCTTCCTCTCCCTCCATCTCGCTTCTCTTCTTTCTCCCTCTCTCACTCCCTCCTTCCTCCCTCTTCCTCTCTTTGCCTTCTTCCTCTCTCTCTCTCTCTCTGCTTTCCATTTCTCCCTCCTTGCTCTTTCTCTCCCTTCTTCCTTCCTCTCATTCACTTTCTCTTCCTCCCTCTTCCTGTGTCCCTTTTTCCTCCTCTTGCTCTTTCTCTCTCTCCCTCCATCCTCCTCCTCGCTTTTTCTCTCTTTCCCTCCTCCCTCCTTCTCCCTCCTTCTTTCTCTTTCTCTCTCTTCTTTCTTTCTTACCTACTTTTCTTTCATTCTTTCTTTCTAATTCTTTCTCTCACATTCCTTCTCTCCTTCCTTCCTATCCCCCTCCCTCCTTCTAGCATATTTTTTCCCCCTTTCTCTCCTTTTCTCTCTCTCTCTCTCTACACCCCTCTCTCTCTCGCTCTCCCTCCCTCTTTCTCCCCGTTCTCTGTCTCTCTCTCTCTCCCTCCCCTTTCACTTCTCTCTCTCTCCCCCCTCTCTCTATCTCTCCCCCTTCTCTCTCCCCCCTCTCTGTCTCTCTCTCTCACTCCCTCTTTCTCTATCTCTCCCTCTTTCTCTCTATCTTTCCCTTCCCCCCTCTCTCTCTCTTCCTCCCTCCTCCCCCTCTCTCTATCCCTCATGCTCTCTCTCCCTCTCTCCACCCCTCTCTATCCCTCCCCGTCTGCTCTCTCTACCTCTCTATCGCCCCCCCTCTCCCTCTCTCTCATTGCACACGCTCTTTCTCTCTCTCTCTCCCTCTCTCTCTCCCTCTCTCTCTCTCCCTCTCCCTCTCTCTCTCCCTCTCCCTCTCTCTCCCCCCCCTCTCTCTCTCTCTCTCCCTCTCTCTCTCTCTCTCCCTCTCTCTCTCCCTCTCCCTCTCTCTCTCTCCCTCTCTCTCTCTCTCTCTCTCTCTCTCTCTCTCTCACTCTCTCTCCATCCTTCTTGATCCCCCCCTCTCTCTATCCCTCTTTATTCCTCTCTCTATTCCTCCTCTCTCTCTGCATCCATCTCAATCCCTCTCTCTATTCCTCCTCTCTCTCTGCATCCATCTCAATCCCTCTCTCTATTCCTCCTCTCTCTCTGCATCCATCTCAATCCCTCTCTCTCTCTCCATTCCTCCCTCTCTCCATCCCCCCCCCCTCTCGCTCCATCCCTCTCTCTGCATCTCTCCCTCTTTCTCTCTATCTTTCCCTTCCCCCCTCTCTCTCTCTTCCTCCCTCCTCCCCCTCTCTCTATCCCTCACGCTCTCTCTCCCTCTCTCCATCCCTCTCTATCCCTCCCCGTCTCACTCCATTGCTCTCTCTACCTCTCTATCGCCCCCCTCTCCCTCTCTCTCATTGCACACGCTCTCTCTCTCTCCCCCTCCCTCTCTTTCCCTATCACTCTCTCTCTCTATCCCTCTCTCTCTCTCTGCATCCCTCTCGATCCCTTCCTCTCTCTCTCTCTCTCTCTCTCTCTCTCTCTCTCTCTCTCCATCCTTCTTGATCCCCCCCATCTCTCTATCCCTCTTTATTCCTCTCTCTCTCTCTCTGCATCCATCTCAATCCCTCTCTCTCTCCATTCCTCCCTCTCTCCATCCCCCCCCCCTCTCACTCCATCCCTCTCTCTGCATCTCTCTCTCTCCCTCTCTCTAGCCTTTTCTATCTATCCCCCCCCCCTCTCTATATATAGCCTTTTCTCTCTATCCCTCCCGCCTTTCTCTCTCTCCCTCTCTCTTTATATATACATATACCTTTCTCTCTCCATCTCTCTCTTCATCCCTCTGTCTTTCTAGCTCTCTTCGCCTTTCCATCCCTCCTTTTATCATCCTCTATCGCTCTCTTCTTCTTCTCTTTTATTTTTTTTTCTATTCCCCGATCCAACTAGCCACTAGGTGGCACTCTGGTTCCACTTCTCAGTAATAATAGAATATATTTTATTTTCATCTGAGATTTTGCAGACAAGATATTCTGCTTCTTGGCTTGGAAAATAAAATACATAATTACTTTTGGAGTTACATCTTAATTAAGAAATTGAGCCCTAGTTAGGATGACAATGACACATTTCCTGACAATGGGGTTATTTCCTTTGAAGGCCAGGTCTCCGTCGCTGTGATAGGTCTGATCATTATCCAATTGATTAGTGATTGAAATGTAATTAAGGGGACATGTTCTGACATTTATCCAGAAGTTTAAGCAAAGGCACTCGGAAAAGTCATTCTTCTGTCTAATTAAGTCCTTGTATGTTGCACGGAGCCTTTCACATGGCTGGACTTTTGAAAATAATCTTTTTTTTTAAGTGACTGACTGGTTAAAGCTGGTCTCATAAATATAAATATATATATATATGAATACAGTTGGGGAAATGAGTATTTGATCCCCTGCAGATTTTGTAAGTTTGCCCACTTACAAAGAAATGAAGGGTCTACAATTTTTATCATAGGTGTATTTTAACCACTTACCTACTGGACACTTGCACCCCCTTGCTGCCCAGACCATTTTTCAGCTTTCAGAGCTGGCGCACTTTGAATGACAATTGCACGGTCATGCTACACTGTACCCAGATTACATTTTTATAATTTTCTTCACACAAATAGAGCTTTCTTTTGGTGGTATTTAATTACTGCTGGGTTTTTTATTTTTTACAAAACAAAAAACAAAAAAAAACAAACATTTTGAAAAAACATTTTTTTTTACTTACCGTAGTTTCTGTCAGTAAATTTTGTAACTAAGACATTTTCCTCCATCACTGATGGGCGCTGATGAGGCGGCACTAATAGGCTAAACTGGTGGGCATTGATGAGGTGGCACTTTTGGGCACTGATGAGGCGGCACCTATGGGCACTGATGAGGAGGCACTAAAACTAAACACTTTTGGGCACTGATAGGTGGCACTGATGAGTACTGATAGGCGGCACTGATGGACACTGTTAGGCGGCAAGGATAGGCGGTACTAATGGGCACAAATGGGCATTGATGGGTGGCACTAATGGGCGACACTAATGGGCATTGATGGACAGCAGTGATGGGCATTGATGGGCGGCACTGATAGCCAGCACTGACTGTCATCACTAATGGGCGCTGATTGGTGGTACTTGTGGGCACTGATTGCTGGCACTGGTGGGCATTGATTGGTGACACTGGTGGGCACTGATTGCTTGCACTGTTGGGCAATAGTGGGCACTGGTGAGGCTGTTGGCGCCTTATTATAATCAGGGCACTCATGATCAGTGCCCTGATTACATGTGTAGATGTCCCCCTGCGAGGAGATGCCGCTGATCGGCTCTCCTTGACACACACTCTGTCAGTGTGAGGCGAGGAGCGTTGATTACCGGCATCTCCGTGTTTGTGATTGGACACAGCCGATCACATGGTTAAAGAGCCGTGGACCTAGCAAAACAGTGACACCGCGGTTGCCGTGCTGCACGCCTCCACAGGTGCGCGAGACCGGCCGCTCTGGGACTGGTTAAATGATAGAGACAGAATATCAACCAAAAATCCAGAAAAAAACACATAAAACAAATGCTATAAGTTAAGTTGCAGTTCAGTGAGTGAAATAGGTATTTGATACCCAAACAAAACATGACTTAGTACTTGGTGGAGAAATCCTTGTTGGCAAGCACAGAGGTCAGACGTTTCTTGTAGTTGGTGACCAGGTTTGCACACATCTCAGGAGGGATTTTGGTCCACTCTTCTTTACAGATCTTCTCTAAATCCTTAAGGTTTTTTGGCTGTCGCTTGGCAACTTGAAGTTTTAGCTCCTTCTATAAATTTTATATAGGATTAAGGTCTGGAGACTGACTAGGTTACTCCATGGCCTTGATGTGCTTCTTTTTGAGCCACTCCTTTGTTGCCTTGGCGGTACGTTTTCGGTCATTGTCATGCTGGAGGACCCATCCATGACCCACCTTTAGTGTTCTGGCATAGAGAAGAAAGTTCTCATCCAATATTTTACAATGTCTTACCTCTGTGCTTGCCAACAAGGGTTTCTCCACCAAGTACTAAGTCATGTTTTGCTTGGGGATCAAATATTTATTTCACTCACTGAACTGCAACTTAATTTATATCATCTGTATCATGTGTTTTAAAATACACCTATGATAAAAAAAATTATAGATCCTTAATTACAAAATCTGCATGGGGATCAAATACTTATTTCCCCCGCTATATATATATATATATATATATATATATATATATATATATTTATAACATTTTTCTCCTTCTAATCCTGTCTCATAAAGCACCCGAATAAAGGATTATTTTTAGTGATAATTCCATGCATATATTGTCCCGTTTTTTTAATTCTAAAATGTATTAAAGTTTACGGTCCATCAGACTGCAAAGAGTATAGTAGAAAAAGTGTTCCACTCTGGTGAAAAAGTCAAAGTAGCTTTATTTCATCACACCAATTAAACAAGCTATGGGAATTTCTTAGTGCCCCCTTCATCAGGGTGAAAAGAATGATATAGATAGACATGTGCGGTTAGTTTCATTCCGAATTAATATTCAGACAAATTTTTTGTTATTTGGAGATTCGGATATATCGAATACCTGAATTACAATATAAACAAATTATACCGAATGCTCCGAATAACGAAATAAAATTCGTCCGAATTTCGGAAATTCGGACTGAAATTCGAGTTGAATTTTACATTGAACTCCAGTCGAATTCTAACTGTACACATATTGCTGAAATCAAAGACTGTGTGTGTTATTAGAGTACTATTTTCAAAATAATGCTGTTTTAGTTAAGCCAAAGTTGATTTAAAGAGTCATTGTAATCATTTGATAAAGATTTTTCTTCTGTTTGTTCACTTTGCCACATTCGAATCTAAAAAAATAAAAAAAAGTTGAAAGTTTTCGATTCCAAATTTATCAATTCGAACATTTAGAATCTAAAAAAATTGGTAAATTCAAAGAAAAATGTAAAAATTTTGAATATGAATCAGCCGAATTTAACTAAACTAAATAACTAGATTACCAATCAAAATTAAACAAAACAAAACACATTTTTTCATCATGCACATGTCTAGATATAGGCCAGGGCTCAAAATTTCAAGTCCTGAGCTACTAGCCAGGCCTCAAGAGTTACTCGCCAGCAGTTGCCCGACCCAACCCCTACCCTGCCCCGCCCCTAATACTGCCCCTAATCACGCCTTCATAAGTTATCTCGTGAAATTACACTTAAATGTTTTATGCAGAATTAAGTTGCAAAAATAAATATTAACAACAACTTTATCAGTTCCCCTCAGCACAGCCTCGCCAGTGCCCATTAATGCAGCATGACCTGTGCCCATCAATGCAGCGTGACCTGTGCCCATCAATGCAGCGTGACCTGTGCCCATCATTGCAGCGTGACCTGTGCCCACCATTGCAGCCTCACCGTGCCCACCATTGCAGCCTCACCGTGCCCCCATTGCAGACTCACTGTGCTCATACCTCCCAACATTTTGAGATGAGAATGAGGGACATCTACTAGCAAATGTATGTAGGCATAGGCCACACCCCCTTAAAGGAGAATTAACCCCCCAAAAAAGGTTAATTAAATCCACAAGGGCTTTTTTTACCACTATTATTCCTTTTTATATTGGCTTTAAAAATTTACAAATGCAGCAATTTAGAAATTGGATGAAAGGTTTAGCACTGGAAAACACTTTTTGAAAGATAAAAACTTTTTTTTTATTTACATCTATAAAGCTCAGACCAAAATGAGGGACAAATGAGGAGGAAAGAGGGACAGAGGGACATTACTCAAATTCAGGGACAGTCCCTCGAAATCAGGGACAGTTGGAAGCTATGACTGTGCCCCCATTGCAGACTCACTGTGCCTATTGCAGCCTCACTGTGCCCAACATTGCAGCCTCAGCAGGGTGGAGGAAGAGAGAGGGTGGCTGTATCATGTCTGGTGGAAGATGAGTGCCACGGGATCACCGAGTGCGAATAGCACACTGTTACAGCTTACATTGAAATTGCCTCCGCTCTGCTCGCCGTCACACACAGACCCGCCTCCTCCTAACCCCGCGACTGTGATAGACAGAACACATCCCAGCACTGGACCCAAATTCTGTCTATCACAGGCGCGGGGTTATGAGGAGGCGGGGCTGTGTGTGACAGCGAGCAGAGCGGAGGCAATATCAATGTAAGCTGTTGCAGTGTGCTATACCACTCAGTGATATAGCAGCTCTCCTCTTCCTCCATGCTCTCTTCCACCTGGGCGATCGCTGGGAGAACAGCTCCCGATCAACCCCGCCCGCCGGCGGTGCTCGCCCCCCTCCCACTCCCAGGCAGCCCAGCTCCTCGCCAGCCCTCATTTTCCACTCGCAAAATGCGTGTAGGCGAGTGGAAAATTTGAGGGCTGATATAGACCATAAACAAATATAATATAATTAAAATATGATAAACAATCATACAAAGTATAATAGGCAGCTGCCAGAAACACACTCAAAATAGTATTAAAATAAACAATCAGGGTAATATGATATATAATCACAATAATACTGATATTAATTAATTATATGTTATTAGTATTATTGCTCTTTTAATTTATAAGGCCTCCTGCACACTGGACATTTTTGACTTTGCTCTTAGTGGCGTCTGGCTTTTTTTTTTTTCTGCCTCCAACAGCCCAGAGCCTGCACTGACAGTTCCCCCTCCCTCCTCCCTCCTCACACTCATGGATGGGAGAGGGGAGAGCCAATCTGCTCCTTCTCCTCCCGCCCCTCTCTTCCTGTGTGCACCGTGGGAAGTGTGAAGCCCAGCAGCTGAATGATCAAATTCAGCTGCTTAGCTTTACACTTCCGGCAGTGCACGCAGGAGGAGAGGAGTGGGAGAAAAAAGACATCAAGGAGTGGCACAGGGATCTGGGCATTGGGCAGCTGCAGGGATCGGACATCAAGGAGCGGCATCAGGCAGCAGCTCCTTTGTCTGACTCTTCTCCTCCTTGCTTCTTGCTCCTTGCTTGTGCCCTCCTCCCCTCCTCCTAGGCGCCCAATAGGATCGCCTGTCCTTTCAGCCAATCAGGCGATGGGTACCTGATTGGCCGGGAGGAAGATCACTGTATTCATTCGCTGTTGCGACACACCTGGGTGGGCTCCAGACGCAATACTCTGCCCCCCCCCCCCGAGCCCACCCTATTTTAAAGCCTATTAGAGCCTCTGGCTCTAATCAGGTGCTTCAAAAAACACACCCCCGCCCATCCCCGCCATAGGAATTCATGTGCCCAGCATCCTGAAAGGAACCGGGCGCATGGATAGGGAGGGCGGCGGCGCTGGATAGGGGGGGGGCGGCGCCCATGCGCCCACAAAGGACGGGCCACCCCTGGGCAGAAGTGATATCAGCTTGGGGAGGATCGCCTCTACATCTCCTCCAGCCCTGTGAGCACCACAAGTGGCCGTGGTTTTGGATTTGACATGAAAGATATATTATGTACTTTTAACATGTGAGTTGTGATTACATTTTTTTAATAAACTGCCCATTGCTGCACTTCCCTGTCCTTCTATACTGGTATCACACAGGAGCAGTGGGGGAATCCACATGAGATTCAGACAGGAATCACACCGCATTCCTGTTCAAAACGCATGTGATTCTTTGCAGTGCGATTTAAACCCATTCATTTTGTATGGGCTCAAATCGCACCGCAAAGGTATAGTTTTTGGGAATTGGGAACATTTGCATGGGTACTCGTGCAGGTACTCGGTATCGAGTACCCTTGTTTTAACTTCATTTTTAACATTCGGGGAGATTGTAAAACCCTGTACCCTCCGGCAGGGTCAGATATCTACTTAATATACCTGTCATGATTTTTTTTTTTTTTTTTTTCTCTATTTGTATTCATTTATATTTATTTCTTTATTCCTTTGTTTATATAATTATTTTAGTCCTGATGGACTCTTAAAACACCAGAAAAGACATTGGATTGTTATGATGAGATAAACCTACTTGGACTCTTTACTAATGGTGTGGCGCACGTTTTGCTAGGTTGGAACTGCAATGTCCCGAGCATCAGAAATTGACATTCCAATTCCAAAATAGAAGTGTGATTCCTGGTGTTGGGAATGGCCAAATAGGGTGGCATCGGGCATTGAGAAGACTGAATTCACTGCAGCACCATCCCCTTTTAGCTCAGGGGAACTATTTTTATATTTAATGGAAACCCATGTTAACTACTTGCTGACCAGCCGCCACAGTTACACTGCGGCAGGTTGGCTTGGCTGCGCGAATCGCCGTCATTGTACGTCGGGCGCGTACACGGTGATCTGTGGTCTTGCACCCATTCGCTAGCGGAGGGGAGCCAATCAGCGGGTCCGGCGGACTCGATGTCCGCTGGCCACCCGCGATCACTCCACAGAGAGGTGGAGCGGGGATCTGCCAGTGTAAACAAAGCAGATCCTCGTTCTGTCAGGGGATTAGAGTGAGATTGTCTGTTTCTAGTGATTAGGAACAGCGATCTCTCTCTACTCCCCGTCAGTCCCATCGCCCCACACAGTTAGAAAACACCTCTCTAGGGAACATTCAACCCTCTGATTGCCATTTATACAGTAATCAATGCATTTTTATAGCACTGATCGCTGTATAAATGTCCCTGGTCCCAAAAAAAGTGTCAAAAGTGTCCGATCTGTCTGCCGCAATGTCGCGGTCCCGCTAAAAATCGCTGATCGCCGCCATTATTAGTAAAAAAAAATTAGAAATAATAAAAATGCCTTAAATCTATCCCCTCTTTTGTAGACGTGACAACCTTTGCGCAAACCAATCAATGTATGCTAATTGGGATTTTTTTTACCAAAAATTTGTAGAAGAATACATATTGTCCTATACTGAGGAGGAAGAGAACTGAGATTTGTTTTTTTTCAATTTTTTTGGGGGGGGGATATTTATTATAGCAAAATGTAAAAAATATTGTTTTTTTTTTTCAAAATTGTTGCTCTTTTTTTGTTTATAGCATAAAAAATTAAAACCGCAGAGGTGATCAAATACCACCAAAAGAAAGCTCTATTTGCGGAAAAAAATGTCATCAATTTTGTTTGGGTACAGCGCCGCACGACAATTGTCAGTTAAAGTGACGCAGTGCCATATCGCAAAAAATGGACTGGTCAGGAAGTGGGTAAATTCTTCCCGGGCTGAAAAAAAATATGGATTCAGCCAAACACTGACCATAAGTGAAAGAAAAGTTTTTGTGCTATCATTCATATTCTCTGAAAAATGGCCAAGAAATCATAAATTCTGCCAGGGTATGTAAACTTATGAGCACAACTGTATCAGTGAGATTTAAAAAAATGAGGCATCTGGGGTAAATTTTAACATCTGTCAATCACACCAAACAACACGTATAGTGTATCTGGGGTGCATTTCTAATGTGCCTCTGACATGCGTTAAACACGCCAAACAATGCGCATTAACGCTATAGGTGTGTTGGTTAAGCATCAGTACTGTTAGCAAGTGTGAACAAAGCCAAGGTTGCTGATTTTTTTTTTCCATTGTCTAAAAAAACTTAAACAAAAAACAAAATAAATCTACAGTAAAAGGCATAAACTTATTTTTTTTTTTTTTTGTTAAATGAATGGGTTCCACTGTTTATCATTGGTAAGGCTTTTACGAAGCTAGCTAGCTCTGTTTACCAAGCATTGGCTCCAGCTGCTGTCAATCACAGTCAGTGAGCCAATGAGAGTGGGCGGAGCCAAGCCGCGGCTCTGTGTCTGAATGTACACGCAGGGTAGCTGTTAGGGAGCGAGCCTGCTCGGATGCCTCCACAGCAAGCTGTTTGCTCTGGGGGGGGGAGTTGGCAGAAAGGAGGGACCAGGAGCGCCGGCTGGGGACCCCAGAAGAAGAGGATCGGGCCTGCGCTGTTCAAAACCACTTCACAGAGCAGGTAAGTATAGTATTAAAAAAAAAAAAATTTGCCTTTAATATAACTTTAATTGTATTGCTTGATAAAACATAAAATACAAATCCATAAAGGGAACCAACCCTTATGTACATTGTAAGCTAGACCTCCTTGGGCCAAACATAAATACAGCCAGCAGGGCAGCCTGTCAATGGGAACTCCATGAGGGTATTTATATATTCCCTTCATTGCGACACCACTTCCGCAGCAAGGCCAAAGTTAAAGCTTCCTAGTGGGGATGTAGGCTTTGCCCCCTTACCTGGGTGGAGAGTGGGACCTGGCAACACCTCCCCACACGCCCTCACCTGCATCACATCTTTGTTGTCCACCTGCCATGTCACTTAAGTGGTGGCACCACCCTTGTTGTGTAACTGCTGCCATCTTGGTGATCAGTGGACAAACAAGGGCAGAAGCAGAGCCGCCGCCATCTTGGTGACTGACCAGCCTAGATCCAGGGATTTCTAATTTCCGATTGCCCTCACACAGGCCAGGTAGGAACAGCCAAAAGGCCAAATGTGGCCCGGGGGGCCATAAGATGCCCAGGTCTGGCATAGACCTGGGCACCTTATGGCCCCCGGGCCACATTCAATCCCATTTCAGTCTATGGGATTGAAATACCCAAACAGCAAATTCACTTTGCTCACCAACAAACCCCATTTTAATAGGTGGGATGGCGCTAAAGTTTTGTCTGAAGGTATACAAGCCTTGAGCATGCAGGCTGATTTTTCTTATTTTCAGTTTTGGCCGAGTGTATCTTTAAGCCTGACCACTTTCAGCTGTATTAATAGAACTTAACCTTTATGTTATTTTTAGTGAGATTGAAAATGATATATACTATAATTCAGTTTAATTAGTTTATAAAAGGTCACTTACTGCCTCTGCCTAATCTCTGCAACTAATTTTAATTTCATGGACCAGTCCTCATCGTATCTTGGTAATATATGCATTAATCATTAGATAATTGGCAACATCATTATAGTATACTTGTAAGTAATTCCTGGAAGGCATCAAAAGGAAAAGTCAGCGTGGCCGTGTTAATAAAGGGGTAAAGAGGGCATTTAACTCTGTCTTCAGTGTCTGATACAATGGATCTTGGATAGCTGAGCCTGTGAAGCATCTCTTATCTCAGGAACCTGGGTCCTTAGAAGACAAAAAGTCCCCTTGTTCTTCTGACAGCCTTTTCTGCTGTGTACTGAGGTGGGGGCAGGGCAGAAAAAAAAAGAACATGCTAGACACGTCCTGGGTACAGTGATCTTTTTTTTGTCATGTGTAGCCGGCCCAAAGTCTGGAACTAATTAATAAATGTCCCTGCTTTGAGAGCTACTAGCCAACACTTTGTGCAGCCGGTGGCTCTAAATCCTGGCTGTCATTGAAAGCTGGTGTCCACACTGATGTTGGGAAACCTATCAGAGTGGCTCCCAGTTATGTGATGGTTATATCAGCAATGATATAATGATCACATGAAGCCTGGAGGATTCAGCTTTCACATAAACGGGGCTGTGCTGTGTGATAAAGCTATGTATATTGCAGCACTGGATGGACAGAAATGCTTTGGCAGGTAAAATGGCTCCTATATTATACAGTGCCTTGAAAATTTCCACATTTTGTCATGTTACAACCAAAAATGTAAATGTATTTTATTGGGATTTTATGTGATAGACCAACACAAAGTGGCACATAATTGTGAAGTGGAAGGAAAATGATAAATGGTTTTCAAAATGTTTTACAAATAAATATATGAAAAGTGTGGGGGGGGGGGGGGGGCATTTGTATTCAGCCCCCTTTACTTTGATACCCCTAACTAAAATCTAGTGGAACCAATTGCCTTCACAAGTCACCTAATTAGTAAATAGAGTCCACCTGTGTGTAATTTCATCTCAGTATAAATGCAGCTGTTCTGTGAAGTCCTCAGAGGATTGTTAGAGAACGTTAATGAACAAACAGCATCGTGAAGGCCAAGGAACACACCAGACAGGTCAGAGATAAAGTTGTGGAGACGTTTAAAGCAGGGTTAGGTTACAAAAAAATATCCCAAGATTTGAACATCTTACGGAGCTCTGTTCAATCCATCATCCGAAAATGGAAAGAGTATGGCACAACTGCAAACCTAGCAAGACATGGCCGTCCACCTAAACTGACAGGCCGGGCAAGGAGAGCATTCATCAGAGAAGCAGCCAAGAGGCCCATGGTAACTCTGGAGGAGATGCAGAGATCCACAGCTCAGGTGGGAGAATCTGTCCACAGGACAACTATTAGTCGTGCTCTCCACAAATCTGACCTTTATGGAAGAGTGGCAAGAAGAAAGACATTGTTGATAGAAAGCCATAAGAAGCCCTATTTGCAGTTTGCGAGAAGCCATGTGGGGGACACAGCAAACCTGTGGAAGAAGATGCTCTGGTCAGATGAGACCAAAATTTAACTTTTTGGCCTAAAAGCAAAACGCTATGTGTGGCAGAAAACTAACACTGCACATCACCCTGAACACACCATCCCCACCGTGAAACATGGTGGTGGCAGCATCATGTTGTGAGGATGCTTTTCTTCAGCAGGAACAGAGAAGCCAGTTAGAATTGATAGGAAGATGGATGGAGCCAAATACAGGGCAATCCGAATGCCCATACACACGATCAGACTTTTTGACAACAAACATGCAAATGACCTGTTTTCAGGCAACATCCAACCGTGTGTACGCTCCATCGGAGAAACTTTTTCGGTTTTCAGCGGACAAATGTTGGCTGTGCAAACAGTCCAACTTTTCTGCAACAAAAGTCCTATGTCGGCTAGTCCGATCGTGTGTACACTTTAGTCCAAAGTACAAACACGTATGCTCAGAACCAATGCAAAAGATCTGACAACAATACAGAAGTTGACCAAAGGGTGGCAGTAAAGAGCTGAAAAACCACATGATTTGGTGAAAGTTGGCTGAAAAAGTCCTGCCGTGTGTATGCATACCAAGTTCACGGCCAACACCCTTCGGACAGAAATCCACGGAAAAGTTTGTTTGAAGTCCGATCGTGTGTACGAGGCTTTAGAAGAAAACCTGTTTGCAAAAGACTTGAGATTGGAGCGGGGGTTCACCTTCCAGCAGGACAACGACCCTAAACATACAGCCAGATCTACAATGGAATGGTTTAGATCAAAGCATATTCATGTGTTAGAATGGCCCAGTCAAAGTTCAGACCTAAATCCAATTGAGAATCTGTGGCAAGACTTGGAAATTACTGTTCGCAGACGCTCTCCACCCAATCTGACAGAGCTTGAGCTACTTTGCAAAGAAGAATGGGCAAAAATATTACTCCAGATGTACAAAGCTGGTAGAGACATCCCCAAAAAGACTTGCAGCTGTAATTGCAGTGAAAGGTGGCTCTACAATGTTTTTGGTTGTAACATGACAAAATGTGGAAGATTTCAAGGGGTATGAATACTTTTTCAAGGCACTGTATGAATTTCATCTGCAAATTTGGCTCTTTGACTGGAGTACAGCTTTGACACAGAATGTATTCGATATTTTGTTCTTTATTGAACTATTATAGCACCGGAACGTTTGACCCTTTGTTGCGACAGCTTTCTCCTAGTGAAGACCTTGAAATTCTTACTTTCGATTCTGAACATATTTGTGAATGATTTTCAAGGGAACCTTTCAGTAAATCAAATTATTTCATTTCTAATACAAATTTAGCACTTTACTGCTAAAAACACAGTCATACAAAATTTGAACAATGCTTTTAAAATCGCATTTCAATAAACGCAATTCACTGAACGATTGGCGTCAGCGGCTGACGCGGCAATGACGCGGTCGGAAAGTTTATAACGTTATACGATGCATCATTAGATGGAAAGTTATTTTATTTCGAGAAAAGTGCCCAGGACATGGCGTGGAGTCACACGGTGGTCATGGAGTAATCAAGGTCTGGAGAGTTGTTAACATCATTAGCTGGAAGGAACAGACTGTGCCGCGGGCAAAACCGCAGGCAATCGCAGCTTTGATATTTTGAGCCCGTATTGATTAACCTTCCGCCAGCAGAGAAGGAGCTATTTACAGTAGAACAGGGAGTAACAAGGGAATGGGCTCACACGTTACAGTAGTTCACTCGCTGTTCGTTAGAACGCTTTTTTTCCAAGCAAGTTCGTTTTTTTTTTTTTTTATGCACTTCAAACCTAGAATCGTATGTTTGGGAGAGGCACTCTTGGTGCAAAGACAATATGTGAATTTTACTGCGATCACCAACAACCTCCTATTCCTAACATTTGCCGAAAGTTCTACTTCAAGCGTTTGCCGAAAGTATAACTTGCATATACAGCGCGCTCTTGTACCAGATCACATACTGGGTATGGCCGATACTGGCCTAAAAATTTGTTTGTTTTCGTTTCACTTGTTTTTTTTTTTTTTTATTTCATTTTTCGGGTCATTCGTTATAATCGAAATTCGTACATTTGTAAATTCATAAATTGGTAAATTTCGAAATCCGTCAATTGGTAAAATTGAAAATTTGTGAATTTGTAAATTTAAAAATACGAAATCCGGAAAATCTAAATAATAACTAACTTTTAATTTTTAGGTATTGGAATTACCTTTCAAATTTGGCTGTTAGTGAACGTAACGAGTACGAATTTATCCGAAGTTTCGAATTATCCAAAATAACAAGTGTTGCATCGAAACAAATTGAACGGACCTAATTAATAATTAATAATAATAATTCGTTTAGATACGGCTTTCGTTATTTCCAAAGTTACGAATTTTCCAAAATAACGAATGCCGTATCTAAACGAATAGAACATAACGAATGAATAATAATAAATAACAATAATAATAAAAAAAATATTATTATTATTAATTATTAATTAGTTACATAGTTACATAGTTACATAGTAGGTGAGGTTGAAAAAAGACACAAGTCCATCAAGTCCAACCTATGTGTGTGATTATATGTCAGTATTACATTGTGTATCCCTGTATGTTGCGGTCGTTCAGGTGCTTATCTAATAGTTTTTTTAAACTATCAATGCTCCCCGCTGAGACCACCGCCTGTGGAAGGGAATTCCACATCCTTGCCGCTCTTACAGTAAAGAACCCTCTACATAGTTTAAGGTTAAACCTCTTTTCTTCTAATTTTAATGAGTGGCCATGTGTCTTGTTAAACTCTCTTCTGCGAAAAAGTTTTATCCCTATTGTGAGGTCACCAGTTCAAATTGTTTAGATGCAACATTCGTTATTTCGGATAATTCGTAACTTCGGATAAATTCGTATTCATTACGTTCAAATTTGAAAGGAAATTCCAATACCTATAATTTAATAGTTAATAATAGTTAAGTTATTATTCGTTTTCAGATTTTCGAATTTCCAAATTTTCGAATTTTGAAAATCTGAAAATTTGAAAATTCCTAGATTCGAAAATTCAGACATTCAAAAATTCAGAAATTCAAAAATCTGAAAATTTGAATATTCGGGATTTCGAATTTCATATTTACGATTTTACACATTTTTGAATTTTCCAAAATTTTCAAATTTTCGGATTTTCAGATTTTTGAATTTCCGGATTTTTGAATTTTGTAAATTCAGAAATTCGAAAATTTGAAATTCGAAAATTTGTAAATGTGTGAATTCAGATTTCTCGAATATTCGAATTTACAAATATTCAGAAAAATTTGTTCATAAACGAGACGAATTGCAAATGTCTACTGATCACTGTACTAGTGTCACTGGTTCCCAGATTGTCTGCCGCAATATCACAGCCCTGCTATAAGTCGCTGATTGACGCCATTATTAGCAAAATAAATAAATAAGTAAAAATTCCAGTATATTTCCCATCGTTTGTAGACGCTTTAACTTTTGTGCAAATAATCATAAAATTGAATCATCAAATAATAAATCAATATACGCTAATTGGGATTTTTTTTCACCAAAGATTTGTAGCAGAATACCTACATTTATGAAGAAATTCGATTTTTATTGTTTTTTAATTTTGTTGGATATGTTTTATAGCAGAAATGAAAAAATATTGTTTTTTTTTTTTTTTTTGTTTTTCAAAATTGTTGTTCATTTTTTGTTTATGGCGCACAAAATAAAACAACGCAGTGTTGATCAAATACCATCAAAAGAAAGCTCTATTTGTGGGAAGAAAAGGATGTAAATTTTATTTGGTTACAGTATTGCATGACCGCGCAATTGTCAGTTAAAGTAGCACGGTGCCATATCGCAAAAAAATAAATCTTCCGGAGGTCAAGTGGTTGAGCAACACATTCATCAACAAAAACAGTGAATTACATGGAGTCTTAGCACTCTGCTCTCTCCCCTCTTCCTGTGCACTTGATGTTTGTTTGCATTAGAGATCAGAATGCAAGAAGGCTACCAGGTCAGTGCTGGGATGTGGAAGAAACAAAATCATGTAGAGAGAGAAAATAAACATTGAGGATGAATTACCTTAACGTGCTTGCAGCTATAGAGGTCATTGATGGCCAAATGTATTTATTTATTTATTTTGTAAAATTTAATTTTTATTAGTTTAACCGGTTCCATACCGGGCACTTTCACCCCCTTTCCTGCCCGGGCCAATTTTCAGCTTTCAGCACTTTCACTTTTTGAATGACAATTGCACGGTCATGCTGCATACACTGTACCCATAACATAACATTTTTATCATTTTGTTCACACAGCTAGAGCTTTTCTTTTGGTGGTATTTATTCACCACTTTTTATTTTTTGCTAAATAAACGAAAAAAGACCGAACAAAAACAAAACCACGCAAAAGATAAACAATCTTTCTACATAAATTTAGGTCAAAATGTATTCTGCTAAACTTCTTTGGTGAAAATAACCCAAATAAGTGTATTATTATTATTATTTAGTCTATAGGAAAGTTATGGAGTCCACAAACCATATGGTATATAAAACGATCAATCCTAATGTACTGACAGCCTCAATTCATCTAATTTCTTGTGGCCCAAAAATGTCAGGACAGTATAGATATCCCCCAAATGACCCATTTTTGAAAAGTAGACAGTCCAAGGTATTTAGTAAGAGGCATAACAAGTTTTTTGAATTTGTAATTTTGTGTCATAATTGTTTGGAAAATGAAGAACTAAAAAAAAATAAATAAATAAATTCACATTTTTTTTTTTTATATACTGTGACCAGTGCAGTACAACGTCATCATATAACTGGTGTTGTGGTGATCATGGACACTGACTGGTGAATTGCTGAAAAAATGTAATTTTTTTTTTTTTTAATTTTTTTTTTTTTTTTTTTGTTATTTTTTTTTTTTTAAAGATTTTTCTTTTTTACGATTTTTTTTAACACACTGTGACCAGAGCAATATAATGTTACCATAGTAACATTGTACTACTCTGGGGAAAGGATCAGGTTTTTTTTTTTTTTTTTTTTACACATTAGGTTTTCTAATAGCAGTGAATTTCATGCTATAAGCAAGCATTTTACTGAATGAACTTGATTAATTCAGTTTGTTTTGTTTTTGTTGTGGTTAGCTGTGATTGGCCATAGCTAATCAAGTGATACAGATGGACTGTGATTGGCCCTGTCTGTACCATGTGATCACTGTGACCAATCACAGCTAACAACACAATTGTACACAATGAATGGCATGAAAGGAAGCCATCCGTTGTTTACAATTATCATGTGATCTGCTGCGATAGGTCACGGTGATCACATGGTACCAGCAGCGAGCCCAATGGACACAGCCAGTGAGGCGTGATCCGGGAGAACGTCGTATGAAGTTCATCCTGATCAACGAAAAGGCCCACTTGGCCTATAGCAAAATGATGGAACTGGTTAAGAATATAGGGGAAAGAAAATACAATATGTTATGCTTAAATTAAGTTAAAATCACAAAATTCTGTACATACCACTTCATTAATAGTTTATAGTTGGATTCAGTGGCAGCAGCATTGATGGAACAATGGGCTGTGGTGTGCCAGATATGACCCCAATCTTTTTCTTCTATGGATTCACCTACAGGACAGGAAATGAAGGGAAATCTCTCTAATGAGACACAGATGATGGTAAAAAAAAAAAAAAAAAAATGGACAGTGGTCTTAAACCCCTCCTAGTCCATTCAAAATAAAAAGCGTTGGCTTTGGATAAATGTTAAAGCTAATTTACAGCTTGTTAAGAATCTGTATATATTGTAATGTCCATAGCTTGGACACATTTCTATTTCAAGTGTCACAACATACACCACTAAATATTGTTTGTACAATGAGGAGAAACTAAAATACTAGTTTTATAGAACATATTTTGGGGGTGTTTGCCTGTTGCACGGGTTGCTTTTACTAATAATAAAAAAATAAATTCACATGAGGTGCCTAAACTAAGGTTACTGGGCTTTCAAAACACAATCCAGGGACCATGTCTACAAAACCACACCCTCATTTGTAGCCACCCCCAAAAGGTCATGCCCCCCCCCCCCATTGTTTAACATGCCCTGAAACATTGGTCACAAACTTTTTGTCCAGGAGGTGGTTTTTAGAGGTACAGTATAAAGATAAAATATGTTGGGCCCTGCAGTGAATTGTGAGTGTAGCCACATTAAGTTAACAGTGGTCGGGGCTTAAAAGGGCATGTTTAAATAAAACCTGAACCTATGCTGCTTTGGGTCAAGAGAGGGTAAAGCGCAGAGCGCAGAATTAAGTAACACACAGAGTTCAGAGGTCAGGATTAAGTAACACAGAGAGACCAGTGATCAAGTTAAAAAATGTGCACACTTCTAGGGTCAGGATTACGTAATGCACAAGGTCCAGGAGTCAGGATTAAGTAACGCACAGACTTCAGGCGGTCAGAATCAGGTGTGAAGATTAAGTAATGCACATGGCTTAGGAGTCAGGAGTATGGAACGCACAGAGGTCAGGGGTTAGGATTAAGTAATGCACAGAGTTTAAGGGGCGGAGTTATGTAACACAGAGTTCAAGAGTCAGTGTTAAGGAGCACAGAGATTTCAGAGGTCAGGATTTCTTAACGCACAGAGTCAGGGTTAGGTAACGCTCAGGCTCCATGCTCACTGGAGCTGAAAAACTGCAGTTTATTGGCGTTTGGGCGTTTTTTTTTAAAAGCCCATAAACTCCACTCTATGTTATCCTATGTGTCCATGCACACGTTTTTTAGCTTTAATGAGCAGTGGAGTTTATGGGCTTTTTTCTGAATGGCAGAAATTCGTATTCAAACGCACGTTAATTAGCTTTCGGCGTTCTTTTTTTTCAATGCATTGTGGGAGTTTGGAATGCATTGTGGGATTTTTGGAGTGCCCTCTGTGTATTTTTATTAAAAACGCCCATAAATGCTAACACTAAAAAACGCTCATAAACGCTAGTACAAAACGCTGTTAAAAGCACTTTTTTCAACCAGTGTTTTCTGCCAGCAATCTTGCGTCCAGAAAAAGCTTTTTTGAGCTTCAGTGTGCGTGGAGCCTCAGGGCTCAGGATTAGGTAGTGCTCAGGGCTCAGAATTAGGCAACGCACAGGGGTCAGGATTAGGTAACGCTCAGGGGTCAGGATTAGGTAACGCATAGGGGTCAGGATTAGGTAACGCTCAGGGGTCAGGATTAGGTAACGCACAGGGGTCAGGATTAGGTAACGCACAGGGGTCAGGATTAGGTAACGCACAGGGGTCAGGATTAGGTAACGCTCAGGGGTCAGGGTTAGGTAATGCTCAGGGGTCAGGGTTAGGTAAGGCTCAGGGGTCAGGATTAGGTAACGCACAGAGTTCAAGATTAGGTAACGCTCAGGGGTCAGGATTAGGCAACGCTCAGGGGTCAGGATTAGGCAACCCACAGAGTTCAGGATTAGGTAACGCTCAGGGGTCAGGATAAGGTAACGCATAGGGGTCAGGATAAGGTAACGCATAGGGGTCAGGATTAGGTAACGCACAGGGGTCAGGATTAGGTAACGCACAGGGGTCAGGATTAGGTAACGCTCAGGGGTCAGGGTTAGGTAATGCTCAGGGGTCAGGGTTAGGTAACGCACAGAGTTCAGGATTAGGTAACGCTCAGGGGTCAGGATTAGGCAACGCTCAGGGGTCAGGATTAGGCAACCCACAGAGTTCAGGATTAGGTAACGCTCAGGGGTCAGGATAAGGTATCACACAGAGTTCAGGAGTCAGGATTAAAGTGGAGCTCCAGTGATATTTGTAAAAATTAAAAGTCAGCAGCTACAAAAACTGTAGCTGCTGACTTTTAGGCTACTTTCACACTGAACACTGCCCCACGCTAGCGATAAAGCGCCGCTTGTTTTAGCGGCGCTTTATTGACGCTGTGCGGGCAGGAGCGGGGCGCTTTTTACACCAGAGAAGGGGTTAACAAGGGGTTAAAAGCGCCCGAAAATCACAGCTGCCCCAAAAACGCTGTTTGCGGGACTTTTTTTCCCGTCCTGCAAGCGCACCACCCCAGTGTGAAAGCACTCGGCTTTCACACTGGGGAGGCTTTAGAGGCGCTTTACAGGCACAATTTTTAGTGCTAAAACGCCTGAAAAGCGCCTCAGTGCGAAAGGAGTCTTAATAAACAGATACTCACCTGTCCCAGGTTCAAGTTCTGCTTTAATTAGCACACAGAGTTCAAGGGTTAGGATTAAGTGATGCACAGAGTTTTGGGGTCATCGTTGTGCAGTTACTCAAAGATTGCAGCTTTTGTATGTATTCCTTAGGGCCCGGCATAATTTTGAGAGCAAGGTAGACTGTAAAATTTGCAGTGCATGAGCTCCAACGGATCATATTGTGCAGGCAAAAATCCAAAATGGCACAGCTTTGGCCATCTGCATGTGTGCAGCAGCATGAATGGGTATGCACACAGAGAATCCTCTATCAACGCCATTTTTGAAATGAGGCTTGTGCAGTGTGATGAGTTGAAGCCCATGCAATGTAGAGTTTACGGGATAGGCTCCCATGGACAAATCTGGGAATGCCCGTTAGAACAGTAAAAGATGACTGCTCTTTGTTCAATGGGTGACTATACTTTGCACATTGCCTTATGAAACAAACCAGCAGTTCACAAACATCAAATCATGTCATTGCTTTCATTGTCTGTCCATTACATTGTGTTGTGTTTCACTGCCATCCTAACAACTTCTCCTTCACTTTTCAGTAAAGTCATTATTAGCGATACATTCTTTGGATCAAGCATCAAAAGAAAACTTAGGTATATGTGTACTGATTGCACATTGTCATTCATTGCATGCTTGCCTTTGCTTGCTCCTTTATGTGTAGTTGCATCACTTAGTTAGTAGACCACAACTCAGCACGGCCACAATACTGAAAACGGTTTGGGGCTCTGGTGACGTATGTGTGGTATTGAGGTACACTTGCAACTAGATTCTTTTTTTTAAAGACATTTAAAGCATTGTCTCCATATTTAAAGTTTACCTATAGAGAAAATGAAATAGTGGAACATCTGGACTGGGTAGCTGATGGCTTTAGCTGTCAGCACATACAGTACATCTTACCTTAAAGCTGAACTCAAGAAAACCTGAAAATTGTCCCTTGCAGTGTGGCTGCTCGTTTAGCCTAGGGCAGGGGTCTCCAGACTTTTCAGCACAAGGGCAGCATCATATATTTTACAATTAATCATGGGCCAAAAAATAAACTAATTAGGGTCCCCATCGGAGTACTCCCTTACATCAGGGTACCCATCGGATTTCCCTCCTATATCAGAAGCGGAGACCATAGGGAAGACCTTAATTCTCAATCAGTGCACATTGAGGAAATGCGCCTGACCCTAGCTGAGGGGTGCAAAAAAAAAACCTTGTAGCAGACTAGTTGTGGCCTGTGGGCCATAGTTTGGAGACCCTTGGTCTAGGGAATAGTAAAAGCTGCTTTACTTGATCTTCTGCTCCCCACCAGCAGATGGGTGTTCCTTAATGCTCCAGCAATGGAGCCCTCACATCCAAAGCACCAGTACCTTGCTTCGGTCTTGATGACACCAGTGCCTTAGACCATGGGAGCATGGGGAAGAAGATGCTACAAGGACCCATTTAGTAGCCTACAGGAGCCGAGAATCATTAAAAAAAAACTACTTTTCATGTTCCCCTAGACCTAGACGAGCAGTCAACCCTTGAAGTGTGGGTACAGCTCCACTGCATAGGAGAATGTTTTTTACGTTTCCTGGAGTTCAGCTTTAACTTTTGTTATCCCAGAGCCATTTGGAAGTGGCTTCTATTCAAAAGTGACTGATGGTTGTTATTTGTATATATACCCATCCAGAGTGTGGCCATGCCTAGTTGTACTGATTGAACACTCAGCCCAAGCATTCATTGTGGAATGGAGGTGGAACCTGCCTATTCTCCTGCCATGTGTTTAGTCCAAGGCCAACCAATGTGGTCCTTTGTGCCCCACCAATATTCAGCTGCTTAAATAATTTAATGTAAGCTCCCAATATTTTAGAACAGGTAAGTCTGTTCACAGCTTTAAAAGAACCACTCTGATTTGGCATTTGTAATTATATATATCTGTCCTCCTAATTTTCTTAAGATCACTTTATTGGTTTAGGACATAGCAAACACATTTTGGGGGGGTTGGGGCTTCCTCCTTTTCAGGGCTTTTGCAGTTTTATATCTTTTGGTTGTGGGCACTGCAGTCTGTGCCCTAATATGATAATAATGTTTTGTAACGCTAACAAAACACTGAAGAAGGGAGAGCCCCTACCTCCGGAAACATGTTGGCTATATTGTTTGTTAGACACTAATAAAGTGATCATTGTATTTTTAAACCAGCTGGAGTTTTGAAGACTTTCTATTTATGCACAGTGTTCCTCACCCATGTTCACAATCTTCTGCTTGAAGGCATCCAATTCGAGCCACCATAGAGCTACTCCTACTCATCACCAACAAGGTCTAGCCCTACCTAACACATACTGCAAAGGGTTCTTGGATTATAACAACAGACCAATCACATTTCTCAAACATTGGTGTCTGACCCATGTCCACCTTATTTCCTGCCTCAGTTGATTGCTGATACCAGACTCAAAGTCCAATAGCTAAGGATCTTCACTGGTTCTCTTTAATATGGAATTTTATTATACATTGGATTCCTTCCCTATCCTGAGCACCCTAACCTTTTAAAGTAAAATATATAAAAGCTCTTGCATGTGCTCTAAAACCTACAGCAGCTGGTCAGATGATCATATGACCTATGCGATGGGAAATGATCGATGCCCATATAAATCCCACTAATCATCAGCCATTTTTTTCCACATTTTGACAATCCCCTTCAGCTGCTGAGATCCCCTGCCCAAATGCCTAGACATATAAACATATCATGTGATCAGCCATAGTGGGAGCCTGGGGTATGGGTAAGTTATACAATGGTTTTTATACCATTTATTTTCAGAGGGCCAGGGTGGTCAGCCTGGGGGTGGGGGGTCCATAAACCATCCCTTCTCTGTGCCCCCTCTTTTCTATCAGGGGGAACTGAGTTCTCTATCTTTTCCAATGACATCCGCCGGTCAACATTCTGAAATTCTCATGCATAGACTATTGTCCTAGGCAGTCATCTTCTAATGTTTGTGGGAACCATAGTAAAAACTGGACTCATCCCATCACCACAGTTGGAAAGGGACGGATCCACTTCTGTTTTTTTTTTTTTTTAGCAGATTAGATTGGAGGTAGGTGGTTGTAAACGGACACAAGTTCGTTTACATCTGCCGCTTCATAGAAGTAAATAGAGGGTCTGATTGGGTCTGACCCGATCCCACAGTAATTGGGTTAATCTTGATATATCCTGCCGGAATCTCTTTAGCTGTAAATTTTGGCCAAATTGGATGACATCACTGGGGCAGGTGAGAAAACATGCCATGATCACAAGGAACATTGGCAGTATGTGCCATTGTCTCTCTCTTCCTCCCTTTCCTTACATATTGATGCCAACCTTGGAAGTGTATGGAGCACTTGGCAGGGCTAAGTATATTTGCTTCTTTGAGGGTTTTGCTGCCTACATACATGGCCACCTCTTAATGTCTGCAGGTTGCCTTACCAATCGGTTTTCTGCCCAAACTGCCAAAATGTGATACCTCATTGGTTTAGCTTGGAACATGTGGTGAGTGTACCAGTACTAGACTAAAGATATCTTGCTGCAGGCCCTAAACTACTATAGATCCATGTCCACAAGGTCTGAGCAACATCAGCGTGGGCTTTGTACATCATCATTCCACCCATATGGAACTAAACTCATTAATTGTCCCCATTATTCAATACATTTCTATTACTCTCACAATGAAATATTCTAATTAGAAATATTTTACTGGAGTGGTTTGCTGTATCTGCCTTGGTCTTTTATGATCTGACTGTCCAAAACCAATCACGATCTCATCTGTCTCTGTTTAAAGTGGACGTTCAGGCAAAACCTTTTTTCTAAATTTGAATGGAGTGAGTTAGGCCCCATTCACACCTGAGCGTAGCGTTTTCAGGTAGAAAGTCACACAATTTTGCTGCCATTTTTGCCACTTTTTTTACCGTGTTATTGCCGCGATTTTGCCGCGTTTGTACCGTGATTTTGTACAGGTCAAAAGGTCACCAATGTAAAAAGCAGAAAAACGCCCAAATCTGCCTAAAAAAAAAAAGTTCCAGAACTTGTTTGAGCTTCAGGTGTTTTGGAGCTTCTGGCTTCAGGTATTTTGGAGATGTGGAGATGTGAACCATATCCATACAGAATAATCAATTTTTTCCCCTCCAGCGTTTTGTAGCTTCAGGCTTCAAGCTACAAAATGCTCAGGTGCAAATGGGGCCTAAAAGAGTTAAAATGTCTTTTGGGGTTTTATTGCTTAGGTAGATTTCTCCCATAAGTATTTGTCCTGAAAGCATAACAGTAAGTCAGAGGACACCTCCTGAAATTTAGAAGACATCTCCCCAAAGTCCAAGGGCATCTCAGAGTCAGAGGACATCCTATTTTTGACTGTTGTTACCAGAAAAGGTGTCCCCTTTGGCAGTTTTCCCCTCTACTAGTGTTCTGGTGACCAATGAAAAATTGATTCCTCTCCCACATTTTGTCCTGATGACAGAAAGGGGTTGATTAAAAAACTAAAGGCAAATAGACTGTGCACTCTCCAAGAGCAGTTGCTCCAGGTCTTAGTAAATGAGTAGAAGCTCTGCTGATCCATTATCCAATCAAGTGCAAGTAAAAATGCAGTTTTTTTTTTTTAATTTTCCATGTGATTGGGTATTCTTTACAAAGTGAAGTTTTACCTCATTTACTAAGCTCTAGGGAAAATGCACTTCCAGAGTGCAAAACAGCCTATTTGCCTTTATTAAATCAACCCCAAAGTGAGAGTGAATATACCAAGCTATCTCATACTAAAGGGTTGCCCATGGGATTTTTGAATGAGTTGCACCACACAAAAGTGAATCAAAAATGTCTGAAAAATATAAAATTTCATTGAGGTACATAATAAAAAAAATCTTCTCAAGAACCCTTAAATCATTGGCGGCCGAATGGTCGCCATGGATCCCAAACCAACCAGGAAACCAAATGTTTTTTTTTTATGTACTAATAGGCTTGGTCTCTCTGTATAAACTATCAGAGTCAGACTCCTGATGAAGTGAACGTTGCTTCATGAAACGCGTCAAGTTTTTAGACTCTGTTTTCTGTTGCTTATGTACTGTATTATAATTATGTATGATTCTGTACTGTATTTTATGCTATCTTGACAGGATTGTTTTATTACTATGTATCTCAATAAAATTTTATATATTTTTTTAGAAATTTTTTATTCACTTTTACGTTGTGCAACTCGTTCAAAAATCCCATGTGCAGCCCTTTAGTATAAGATACATTGCTTTCTGGGCATGGAACTGCACCACTATCCAGTGTACCAAGGCCTTTATTAATGCTGAATATACCAAACAACAGGTAACTCTTCCCCACCGTACCCAAAACTAAGAAAACTCTTTTTGCTGACATTTCACTTTTACTACAAGCAGAAGTAGTGGGGGGCCTTTCCTTATCAATTTCCCATTTGCATTGATGTGAAGTCTATAGGGAAACAATCTAAAAAAAAGGTGTGAGTAAGTGAGAACTCCGGGGTCTATGGCAAATTACACATATTTATTTTTAAATGTTCTATTTCATTATTAACAGTTTGTTTTCTGTAGTGCTGGTTTTTGGTACTTGAGCTGCCTTTTAATGGCTATCAGCGAAACGATTCACCTGATTATATAACAGAATATAATCACCATAAAAATATGGTTTAGACTAGAGGGAATGTTTAGGTTTGATCAGCCTGTATAATATTAAAGTTACTTTAGTGCATGGGCCTGTTAATATGTTCCTTAGTAATGCATGTGTTTTAACGGGTTGCCTGAAAACCTTTGGTTGCATGTAGTAGCTATTTGGCCTTTAATAAATAAGATCACAACATCATGATTCAATATACAATCATGAGCAAACAATTAGACAGACTTGTTGGTATGCAAATGCTGGTTCATACATACACTATATTGTCAAAAGTATTGGGACGCCTGCCTTTACATGAACTTTAGTGGCATTCCAGCCTTAGTCTGTAGGGTTCAATATTGAGTTGGCCCACCCTTTGTAGCTATAACAGTTTCAACTCTTCTGGGAAGGCTGTCCACAAGGTTTAGGAGTGTGTCTATGGGAATGTTTGACCATTCTTCCAGAAGCGCATTTGTGAGGTCAGGCACTGATGTTGGATGAGAAGGCCTGGTTCGCAGTCACCGCTCTAATTCATCCCAAAGGTGTTCTAACGGGGCAGTCACCGCTCTAATTCATCCCAAAGGTGTTCTAACGGGGCAGTCACCGCTCTAATTCATCCCAAAGGTGTTCTAACGGGTTGAGGTCAGGACTCTGTGCAGGCCAGTCAAGCTCCTCCACCCCAAACTCACATATCCATGTCTTTATGGACCTTGCTTTGTGCACTGGTCCAAATCATTTGGTGGAGGGGGGATTACGATGGGAGGTTGTTTTTCAGGCGTTTTGCTTGGCCCGCCCTTACTTCTAGTGAAGGGAACTCTTAAGGCATCAGCATACTAAGACATTTTGGACAATTTCCTGCTCCCAACTTTGTGGGAACAGTTTGAGGATGTCGCTTTCCTGTTCTAACATGACTGCACACCAGTGCACAAAGCAAAGTACATAAAGACACTCCTTAGCCTTGTGGACAGCCTTCCCAGAAAAGTTGAAGCTGTTATAGCTGTAAAGGTTGAGCCAACTCAATATTGATCCCTACAGACTAAGACTGGGATGGCCTTAAAGTTCATGTGCGTGTAAAGGCGGGCGGCCCAAAACTTTTGACAATATAGTGTATGTGTTAACTACTCCTATGGTAGACCACTATTCAATGACAACTTAAGCTAGCCAGAGGTGAGTCAGTTATTTTCTTTCAACCAGCCTGTGGGTAGGTGCAGCATGATGCGGCAGGCAGAAAACAGAGTCCAAGTGCAGCTACAGAAGTCCAGCAATACAAACAGGCCCAGTGGGATTGCCTCCCTAAATTGGGGTCCTCTACCCCCCAAATCAGTATCCTCTGCCCCCCTGCCTACAGTAGTGTTCTCTGCCCCCCAAAGCAGTGTCCTCTGCTCCTCCCACAGTAGTGACTTCTGCCCCCCACATTAGTGTCCTTTGCCCCTCTGCCCCCACAGTAGTGTCTTTTGCCCCTCTGCCCCCCAAAGCAGTGACCTCTACCCCTCCAAACAGTGTCCTCTGCCCCCCCAGTAGTATCCACTGCCCCCCCAAGCAATTCCCTCTGCCCCCACCCACAGTACTGTCCTCTGCCCCCCCCCAAAGCAGTGTCCTCTGCCCTACCTCCCCACAGCAGTGCCCCCCCCAAGCAGTGTCCTCTGCCCATCCCCACAGTAGTATATTCTGCCCCCACAGTAGTGTCCTTTGCCCCTCTGCCCCCATAACAGTGTCCTCTGCCCCTCCAAACAGTGTCCTCTGCCCCCCCACCCACAGTAGTGTCCTCTGCCCCCCCAAAGCAGTGTCCTCTGCCCCCCCCCAAAAGCAGTGTCCTCTGACCTCCACCACTGTAGTGTCCTCTGCCCCTCTGCCCCAAACAGTGTCTTCTGACACCCCCCACAGTAGTGTCCTCTGCCCCCCGCCCACAAACAGTGTCCTTTGTCCCCCATAAGTAGTGTCCTTTGCACCCGTCACATCATCCCCCTTACACAATGCAATGTACTGTCCTACCTTACAAGGGTTGTACAGCAGAGCAGAGAGCGGAGAGAGGCAGCACAGTACTGGAGGAGGGCAGGAGCGGGAGCTGCTATAGTTAACTTTTCATATTAACAAGCTGGTGATTGGTTGCTAGGACCACCTAGCAAACAATCACCTACTGGTTAAATTGAAAGGTTAACTGAAGCAGCTCCCGCCCTCCATTCAGTGCTGTTCTGCCTCTCACTCTCTTCTCTGCTTTTAAGATGAAAGTGATGGAGGCTGAAAGAAGGATCAGCAATCCATGTTCGCCAACCACCCGTCAGTTACCCCACCGACGACCACCAGATCACGATTAACGGGTTGCCGACTCCGACTCTACACCATGGATAATTATACTTTATGTTGGGGCTGTTAGTTGTCATTCTGGGATTTCAGGACGTAAAATAAAATGTATCCTGTTTTTTTTGTCCGGGGTCTCCAAACTTTTCAGTTTGAGGGCCACATCATATATTTTGAAAATACTAGCAGGCTGAAAAAAATAATTTTTATAACCTCTTCCCCCATACATCAATGTCTGCCCAATTAAACCACTTGGGGAGATTTCTAATCACTTCCTGTTCTCCTTTTACTAAAATAGGAAAAATCTCTCCAACACATACTTAACCTGGCCATACACTAGTTGAACAATTCTATATTTATACTCTTGACTTGGGGCTTTAAGGCAATAAAAAATACATCCAACAAATGTATTAATATTACAAAATGACAGATGTGTGGAGTCTAAGCCCCAGCCTGCTTCATCACCAAGGCCCCTGATGGTGAGGATGGACTTGCAGCAAGCTGGAACCAAGTCGCCGCCCCCAGATAGATCTGTCAATGCGGAGACCACTCTTGTGCAAAGTACAAATGGCAGGAGACAGAAAGGAATCCAAGACACAAGCTGAGGACAGAGCGAGTGGCAGACGAGCACAAACGATAGGCAGGCCATGGTTGGTAAACACGGGAAGTCAAACACAGAATACTTGTAATGTTAGGGGACAGGAGCTCAAAAAACTGTGAAGTTGCTCATGCAAGGAACACTGCACTGAGCATGAACACGTGTATATATAGGGAAGTAAACAGGGAGGTGACCCAAGAAGTAGTAGAAAGGAAACTGATATCAATCCACAGTAGAGCAGGCAACTCCCATAGTTGAGCAGAGAAGCCAGCAGCACATGTGAAATGGAGTCAGAGATCTAGCAGAACACTGCAACAAGGAGGCTAGAATTTTACAAACAGAAATCTGCAGGCTAGACCGTGACAAAAAATGAATGACGTTATTGATACAAAGGTTAAAACATTGCACTTAACATTTAGGCTCTGGTGTACCAATAATACTCATATTCCATAAACTGATACTCCTCTATACAGCAGGTACACCTAACAATTTATAGTAGAACTTTTAATAACGGTAATGTAACAGTAATACACTAGTAGAATTTCGTTCAAAACGTTTCTATAGCACCCTCTAGTGTGCAACCAGTGTTGGTAAATTTGTTTTTTAACTCGTGGTAGTTGTGTGAGTCTGTAATTGGGTCGGGTTACTGTAGGTCAGGTTTGAGGGCTCTACAGGTCAAGCCTCTGGTACCTCCCCCTGGTTCTAGAAGCTTAGAGAGCTTCTTGAAGTTAGTGGGTGGAGGCCAGGAGGTGCCAATCTACATACTTGAGGGAATCTGGCCAAACCCCAGGCAGAAGACCCTGGCAGTGTGGCTGGATCAGCCCTTAGATATCATACAGCCTGGCCAGCAGGGGAGTCAGGTGGCAGATGGAGTGAGGAAACTGTGTCAAGGATGGAAAAGGACCTGGGGGTGCTAGTAGATGATAGGCTTAGCAATGGCATGAACAAAGACAAGGCGCCTCTAAGTGCAGAAGTTTACATATTTTAATATCCCCAACGGGACTAAAAACACTACAAGATGGGATGATAAAAACGGCACATCATAGAAATGCGGTATGCAGCATTGGAAGGGGTCACGGCAGGAGGGAGTCCTCAGGCTTAATCACGGATCCTGTGTCATTCAGCGGCAAAGTATCCTGGATGCTGAAGCGCCAGCGGTGCTGACGTCATCCGAAGAGAGGAGGAAAGAGCCTGGAAGTGATGTCAGTCAGAAGAGACAGCAAACCAGCCTGGATCTCAGCTCTGGGCGGATGTGGTCATAAAGAAGGGACGCGTTTCGGAACGCTAACTGGTTCCTTTATCAACCTAGGTAGGTTGATAAAGGAACCAGTTAGCGTTCCGAAACGCGTGATTAAGCCTGAGGACTCCCTCCTGCTGTGACCCCTTCCAATGCTGCATACTGCATTTCTATGATGTGCCATTTTTATCATCCCATCTTGTAAATGTTTTTAGTCCCGTTGGGGATATTAAAATATGTAAACTTCTGCACTTAGAGGCGCCTTGTCTTTGTTTATGTCTCCATAGAAACTGCTTCTTTCTGTCAGCTGCTGCCATAAGTGTTGAAGAATCCTACATATGTCTGCCACCATCATTTATGTTGGACTTTTTTTAGAGACATTTCTTTCCCTGAAGCCCTGAGCGCCCTTACCATCCTCTTTTTCAGCAATGGCATGCAATGCCAAGCTGCTGCTAACAAAGCAAGCAGAATATTGGCATGCATTAAAAAGGGGATTAACTCCAGAGATAAAACAATAATTCTCCCGCTCTACAAGACTCTGGTCCGGCCTCACCTGGAGTATGCTGTCCAGTTCTGGGCACCAGTCCTCAGGAAGGATGTACTGGAAATGGAGCGAGTACAAAGAAGGGCAACAAAGCTAATAAAGGGTCTGGAGGATATTAGTTATGAAAAAAGGTTGCGAGCACTGAACTTATTCTCTCTGGAGAAGAGACGCTTAAGAGGGGATATGATTTCAATTTACAAACACCGTACTGGTGACCCCACAATAGGGATAACACTTTTTCGCAGAAGGGAGTTTAATAAGACTCATGGCCACTAACTAAAATTAGAAGAAAAGAGGTTTAACCTTAAACTGCATAGAGGGCTCTTTACTGTAAGAGCGGCAAGGATGTGAAATTCCTTTCCACAGGCGGTGGTCTCAGCGGGGGGCATTGAAAGTTTCAAAAAACTATTAAATAAGCACCTGAACGACCGCAACATAAAGGGTTATCCAATGTAATACTGACATATAATCACACACGTAGGTTGGAATTGATGGACTTGTGTCTGTTTTCAACCTCACCTATTATGTAACTATGTGTCTTGTGGCCTGGGAGGGGACCCTGGGTTAAGGGGGGCTCTGCCCCCAGTAAAATTCTGCATGGCATGGTGTGAAAGAAAATCGATTTAATAGTGACAGAGGCAACAATGTAGACTTAACAGAGCTCAGTCCCCACACAATGAGCGTGCTGTCAACACCCAAAGCTTGCTCCCCTTTGACGCATATGTGTGGCCCACCCTCTTTGCTGCCACACATTTGTGTTGCTTGGGTAGCAATAGGTTAAATAATCAACTTCTGTCTGGTGGGCTTTGAGGGGGGTGACGGAGGCCACACACTGATTGAAATTCTTCTAGTCCCTCCTGGCCAGCTTGCCTAGCCCTTCTTTGCTCTACCCAACAAAAATCCAAGTTCTGGCTGGAGTTCGCTTAAAATGACTCTGTTACTAAAAAGAAAGTTTGAGAAAAAGCTGCCCCTGCAAGAATGTCAGTTACAACTTACCTTTTCCTACATCTGCTGGAATGCCAACCTAAAGGAAGAGGGACTGTTCGCCTGAAGTCTCTTCAGAAACTGACACTTTTGAGTGTGCCAGTTTCCTATGTCCCCTGCTGTGCTAATGTGGTTCTTCCCACCAACCCTTCTCACAACAATAATGCAACAGGGTTCGGAGGAACCAGTGAGCACAGCAGGGACAGGAGATTGACACTCCCCGAAGTGTTGATTTCTGAAGAGACTATAGAGGCGATTTCTAATCATTAGCAAAAGTCTTATACAAAGAACTAGGGATTTTCTAGGACAAAGAGGGATTATTTCTATTCTGTGGATCAGGAAGGGAGGAGATCTCTCCAACACTATCATCTTGTGACAGGGAAGCATTATGTCCTGGACCTCTCTATTCTTTAGTCCAGGGGTCTCCAAACTTTCCAAACAAAAGACCAGTTTACTCTTCAGACTTTAAGGGGGCAGGACATTGGTGTTAGTGGGGGGAATAGTACCCCGTTGTTGGTCTCAGTGGGAGGAATAGTGTCCCATCATTGGTGTCAGTAGGAAGAATAATGCCCCATCATTGGTATCAGTGGGAGGAATTATGCCTCATCGTTGGTGTTAATGGTTGAAATAGTGTCTTGTATCAGCGAGAGAAACACTACCCCAAGGGCAGTATAAAGGAAGGCAAAGGGCCACATCTGGCCCCCAGGCCGCAGATTTGAGACCACTGCTCTAGTCCCATACAAAAGGGACCCAGTAGCTTTTTCCTTGTGGAAGTAAGTATAGCCTTAGATTTCTGTTTCTCTGTGATGCCATAAAGTAATTGTGACCACTATACTAAGATCAGTGAAATTGCATGGATGTCTTGTAGCCCGTCCTGACAAAGTGGAGCTATCTATAAAATGCATTTACCACATCATAAAATATGATGTGATTAATAAATCTAGAATTTTTTATATTATTATATTTATGTGTTGAATTTATGTCCTTGGATACCATCCTAGAATGTCCCTAGTTCTTTGCTGTAATCATTTGCTTGTTTGGGATGATGGCACTTCAAGGTTTTAGCCTAGTGTCATCCTCTTTCTCTCCCTTCTTCTTCAAAACAATTCTTCTAAAAATTGTGTTAGTCGCTAAACTTCCCTTCCCTTGTACCTCTGCCACTTTTAGGCTGGGTTGTGGCTCACAGCAGGGGTCCGATGATTCCTGGTTCACCGTTTCATCAGCACAAACTTTTTTCTCTCTTTTAACTGCGTGCTTGTTTACTCCATACAAAGCCTCCAAGAAGCTTTTAGTCTAGTTTTTTTTTTAATCTAACTTTTATTTTTTTCTAATCATATTTTTTTCAAGGAGTAAAGAAATTGACATAGACACTTTCTGTACACCGCCTGACATAAATTAAAGCATTTTTAATTTCATGTGCAAAAGTTTAAGGAGAGTAGAAGGACATAGGAAGTTACAAAGGTATGGTACACATGGACGTGTATTTTCCTTCATTCAGCTCACTTCTTTAAAGATTTTGTAAAGGACAAAATCAAGAACACTATCAACCTTCACTGCCCATGTCCGCTGATACACTCATATTTACACCTTTGTGACCAATTTAGATAGGTGTGAACCCAGCCTTAGAGGAATAAAGAAAAGTAGCCTTGGGTTAGCTCCGGTTCCTTCTGGTTGGAGCTTATGAAGAACTTAGTTAAGTACTTTTTCCTGGCCCTCAAGTGACAGGACTGGTGACTGGTCAGGATGGGGGAAAGTGTGGTGTGACCAATAAAGAACAGCTCCATTTTCCTGATCTTTGCATGCTAGTTTAGAGTTTTTGAAAATGCCTTGCCTTGTGGCCAGTATAAGGGCGGCTTCTATAAAAGGTAGTTGGCAAGTGCAGTCCTTCTCTAGTGTCCATGACCAGCATAAGTTTATATCAAAAAAGGGAGGAAGAAAGGCATAGATGGAAAATAATGGAAGGAGGAAGGATAAAAAGAAAGCCTTGTAGAACGACTTATCTTCAAGTGTTTGGAGCACCTCTGTTGTTTTTTTTATCCTTTCCTCCCTTCCAAAATAAAATTTAATTCCGGCGGCAGCGTAGATGAGAAATTTGTGCTGCAGAAAGTCAAGGATAAAGAAAAGTAAATTTGCATTCATATTGCTCTGTAATGTTGCGTGGCCTGTTTTAATTTTCATGAAAGAAGATGTAATTGCAGTGTTTAATGGAAAACAAAGATAAAACCGGGATTGCTACATTGTTGTTTATCAGCACAAACTCTTTTCTCTCTTTTAACGGCGTGCTTGTTTACTCCATACAAAGCCTCAAGAAGCTTTTAGTCTTTTTAGTCTTTTTTTGTAATCTAGCTTTTATTTTTTTTCTAATCATATTTTTTTCAAGGGAGTAAAGAAATTGACATAGACACTTTCTGTGCACCGCTTGACGTAAATTAAAGCGTTTTTAATTTAATGTGCAAAAGTTTTAGGAGATTAGAAGGACATAGGAAGTGACGCAGGTATGGTACACATGCACGTGTATTTTCCTTCATTCAGCTCACTTCTTTGAAGATTTTGTAAAGGACACAATCAAGAACACTGCAAGGTTAACTACCCATGTCCGCTGATACACCCATATATACACCTTTGTGACCAAGTTAGTAATGCTTATGGCGCTGCTCAAAGCAAAATCACATGTACATAAGTATTCACAGTCTTTGCCATGCCACTCAAAATTAAGCAGGTGCATCCTGTTTCTACTAATCATCCTTGAGATGTTTCTTCAACATGATTGGAGTCCACCTGTGGTAAATTCAGGTGATTGGACATGATTTGGAAAGGCACACACCTGTCTATATAAGGTCCCACAGTTAACAGTGCATGTCAGAGCACAAACCAAGCCATGAAGTCCAAGGAATTGTCTTTAGACCTACGAGACAGGATTGTATTGAGGCACAGATCTGGGGAAGGGTACAAAAAAAGGGCTGCAGCATTGAAGGTCCCGATGAGCACAATGGCCTCCATCATCCATAAATGAAAGAAGTTTGGAACCACCCGGACTCTTCCTAGAGCGGGCCCCCTTGCCAAACTGAGTGATTGGGGGAGAAGGGCCTTAGGGAGGTGACCAAGAACCCGATGGTCACTCTGATAGAGCTCCAGCATTTCTCTGTCGAGAGAGGAGAACCTTCCAGAAGAACAACCATTTCTGCAGCACTCCACCAACCAGGCCTGTATGGTAGAGTGGCCAGAAGGAAGCCACTCCTCAGTAAAAGATACATGACAGCCCACCTGGAGTTTGCCAAAAGGCACCTCAAGGACTCTCAGACTATAAGAAACAAAATTATCTGGTCTGATGAAACAAAGATTGAACTCTTTGGCCTGAATGGCAAGTGTCATGTCTGGAAGAAACCAGGCACCGCTCATCACCTGGCCAATACCACCCCTACAGTAAAGCATGGTGGTGGCAGCATCATGCTGTGGGGATGTTTTTCAGCTGCAGGAACTGGGGAGACTAGTTAGGATCGAGGGAAAGATTAATGCAGCAATGTACAGAGGCATCCTTGATGAAAACCTCCAGAGCACTCTGGACCTCAGACTTGGGGCAAAGGTTTATCTTCAAACAGGACAATGACTCTAAGCACACAGCCAACATAACAAAGGAATAGATACCGGACAACCCTGTGAATGTCCAAAGTATTGAGCAAGGGCTGTGAATACTTATGTACATGGGATTTTTTTTTTTTTTTTTATTTTTAATAAATCTGCAAAGATTTCAGGCGAACTTCACGTTGTTATTATTATGGGGTATTGGATGTAGAATTTTGAGTAAAATAATGAATTGAATCCATTTTTGATTAGGGCTTTAACATATTAAAATGTGAAAAAAGTAAAGCGCTGTGAATACTTTCAGGATGCACTGTATGCATAGGATTTTTAATGTCAATGAATAAATAAATGACTTGGCAGTTCATGTCTTAAAGTGTGTCTTTACTTCTACAGTGGTAACACTATTCTCAAAATAGTTTTTTTATGGACTAATTTGAAAATAAAACACATTTTCTCAAATGCATTAATTCCTAAATGCATCTCCTAGCTGTGTGTCTATAGGTCTCATCCCTATAGGTCTCCAATATAAATATATATATATATATGGGATAGGGATATATATATATATATATCCCTATAGGTCTCCAATATAAATATATATATATATATATATATATATACAGTATCTCACAAAAGTGAGTATACCCCTCACATTTTTGTAAATATTTTATTCTATCTTTTCATGTGACAACACAGAAGAAATGACACTTTGCTACAATGTAAAGTAGTGAGTGTACAGCTTGTATAACAGTGTAAATTTGCTGTCCCTTCAAAATAACTCAACACACAGCCATTAATGTCTAAACCGCTGGCAACAAAAGTGAGTACACCCCTAAGTAAAAATGTCCAAATTGGGCCCAAAGTGTCAATATTTTGTGTGGCCACCATTATTTTCCAGCACTGCCTTAACCCTCTTGGGCATGGAGTTTACCAGAGCTTCACAGGTTGCCACTGGAGTCCTCTTCCACTCCTCCATGATGACATCACGGAGCTGGTGGATGTTAGAGACCTTGTGCTCCTCCACCTTCAGTTTGAGGATGCCCCACAGATGCTCAATAGGGTTTAGGTCTGGAGACATGCTTGGCCAGTCCATCGCCTTTACCCTTTACCCTCAGCTTCTTTAGCAAGGCAGTGGTCGTGGTCATGTTGGAATACTGCCCAGTCTCCTAAGGGCGGAGACCATGCTCTGCCTCAGTATATCACAGTACATGTTGGCATTCATGGTTCCCTCAATGAACTGTAGCTCCCCAGTGTCGGCAGCACTCATGCAGCCCCAGACCATGACACTCCCACCACCATGCTTGACTGTAGGCAAGACACACTTGTCTTTGTACTCCTCACCTGGTTGCCACCCCACACACTCAACACTCTCTGAACCAAATAAGTTTACCTTGGTCTCATCAGACCACAGGACAGGGTTCCAGTAATCCATGTCCTTAGTCTGCTTGTCTTTGGCAAACTGTTTGCGAGTTTTCTTGTGCATCTTTAGAAGATGCTTCCTTCTGGGACGACAGCCATGCAGACCAGTTTGATGCAGTGTGGGGCATATTGTCTGAGCACTGACAGGCTGACCCCCCCACCCCTTCAACCTCTGCAGCAATGCTGGCAGCACTCTTACATCTATTTCCCAAAGACAACCTCTGGATATGACGCTGAGCATGTGCACTCTCCTTCTTTGATCGACCATGGCGAGGCCTGTTCTGAGTGGAACCTGTCCTGTTAAACCGCTGTATGGTCTTGGCCACCGTGCTGCAGCTCAGTTTCAGGGTCTTGGCAATTTTCTTATAGCCTAGGCCATCTTTATGTAGAGCAACAATTCGTTTTTTCAGATCCTCAGAGTTCTTTGCCATGAGGTGCCATGTTGAACTTCCAGTGACCAGTATGAGAGAGTGAGAGCGATAACACTAAATTTAACACACCTGCTCCCCATTCACACCTGAGACCTTGTAACACTAGCGAGTCACATGACACCAGGGAGGGAAAATGGTTAATTGGGCCCAATTTGGACATTTTCACTTAGGGGTGTACTCACTTTTGTTGCCAGCGGTTTAGACATTAATGGCTGTGTGTAGAGTTATTTTGAGGGAACAGCAAATTTACAGTTATACAAGCTGTACACTCACTACTTTACATTGTAGCAAAGTGTCATTTCTTCAGTGTTGTCACATGAAAAGATAGAAAAAAATATTTACAAAAATGTGAGGGGTATGCTCACTTTTGTGAGATACTGTATATATATATATATATATACAGTGCCTTGCAAAAGTATTCACCCCCCTTGGCATTTTTCGTGTTTTGTTGCCTCACAACCTGGAATTAACGTGGATTGTTTGAGGATTTGCATCATTTAATTTACAGAACATGCCCACAACTTTGAAGATGTCTTTTTTATTTTATTGTGAAGCAAACAACAAATAGGACAAAATAACAGAAAAAGTCAATGTGCATAACTATTTACCCCCTAAAGTCAATACTTTGTAAAGCCACTTTATGCGGCTATCACAGCTCTAAGTCGCTTTGGATAAGTCTCTATGAGCTTGCCACATCTTACCACTGGGATTTTTGCCCATTTCTGCATGCAAAAATGCTCCAGCTCCTTCAAGTTGGATGGTTTGAGCTTGTGAACAGCAATCTTTAAGTCTGACCACAGATTTTCTATTGGATTGAGGTCTGGGTTTGACTAGGCTATTTCAACACATTTACATGTTTCCCCTTAAACCACTCAAGTGTTGCTTTAGCAGTGTGTTTGGGGTCTTTGTCCTGCTGGAAGGTGAACCTCCATCCTAGCCTCAAATCACACACAGAGTGGTACAGGTTTTGCTCAAGAATATCCCTGTATTTACATGTTTCACAGTGGGGATGGTGTTCTTTGGGTGATGTGATGTGTTGGGTTTGCGCCAGACATAGTGTTTTCTTTGATGGCTAAAAAGTTAAATTTTAGTCTCATCAGACCAGAGCACCTTCATCCATACATTTTGGGAGTCTCCCACATGCCTTTTCGCAAACTCAAAACCTGCCATTTTGTTCTTTTGCTGAAAGTAATGGCTTTCTTCTGGCCACTCTGCCATAAAGCCCAACTCTATGGAGCGTACGGCTTATTGTCGTTCTATGTACAGATACTCCAGTCACTGCTGTGGAACTCTGAAGCTCCTCCAGGGTTACCTTAGGTCTCTGTGCTGCCTCTCTGATTAATGCCCTCCTTGCCCGATCCCTGAGTTTTGGTGTGCGGCCATCTCTTGACAGGTTTGCTGTTGTGCCATGTTCTTTCCATTTGGTTATGATAGATTTGATGGTGCTCCTAGGGATTTTTTTTATAACCTAACTCTGACTTGTACTTCTCAACCACATTTTCCCTTACTTGTTTGGAGAGTTCCTTGGTCTTCATGGCAGTGTTTGGTTAGTGGTGCCTCTTGCTTAGGTGTTGCATCCTCTGGGGCCTTTCAAAAAGGTGTGTATATGTAATGACAGATCATGTGACACTTAGATTGCACACAGGGGGACATCATTTCACTAATTATGTGACTTATGAAGGTAATTGGTTGCACCAGAGCTTTTTATGAGCTTCATTACAAAGGGGGTGAATACATACGCACATGCCAATTATTCGTTTTTTATTTCTGAAAAATAGTTTTATGTTTATATTTTTCTAATTTTACTTCACCAACTTAGACTATTGTGTTCTGATCCATCACATATAATTCAGATAAAAAAAACAAAACATTGAACTAAAGGCTGTACTGTAACAAAATAGGTAAAAAGCCAAGGGGGTGAATACTTTTGCAAGGCACTGTATATGTATATATATATATATATATATATATATTTGCTGTATATACAGTGTATGTATTTTTATTTTTGGAAAGAGTAGGAAAGCATTAGAAGCTTTGCCATTTTATGAGAAAGTTCTAAGAAATTCCAGAAGGAAATTCTGCTCTGGGTTTCCTCTAGTGCTGGCCATATGACTAAAAGCCTACAGTATGTTGTTTAAAAAGCATTAGGCATTTTGGACACTGGAGGAAAAGTAATCATTCATGTTTGTAAAAAAAACCCCAAAATGCCCAATTGCCCTCCCTAGACCCCTAATACTCAGAGCTGGTCATTCTCAATCTCATAGGTCTATAATTAACCTCTTCCAAGACCTGTAAAAAAAAATCTAGTGCCGGTTGCCTGCACTCAAACCTCCTGCAGTCTTGACTTACACAATAAAATAACTTAACTTAACTTAAAGTGGTTGTAAAGCTTGAAGTTTTTTTACCTTCATGCATTCTATACATAAAAGTAAAAAACCTACTGTGTGCAGCAGCGCCCCCAGCCCCCCCCCCCCCCAATTTTTTTTTACCTGAGCCCCATCTTGAGCCAGTGATGTGCACGAGAGCCTCAGCTCTTCCTGGTCTCTCCCTCATTGGGTCAGACAGCAGTGATAGCCATTGTCTCCCGCTACTGTCTATCACAGCCAGTGAGCCAATGAAGAGGGAGCAGGGGTGTGGCCGAACCACACCCTGTGTATGAATAAATACACGGAGCAGTGGCTCAGGAGCCCCCATAGCAAACTGCTTGCTATGGGGGCACTAGGCAGAAGGGAGGGGCCCGCTGCCCAGCGTGGAACCTGAGAAGAGGAGGATCTGGGCTGCTTTGTGCAAAACCATTGCAGGTAGGTATGACATGTTTGTTATTTACAAAACAAAATAATGAGCTTTTAATATCACTTTAATAATAGTTTTAAAAAGGCGCATGTTAAATATACTACAACACTCATAATACAATGAAGTGTTGATATAGCATATATTTCCTGTTTCCTTTGGGGTGATCATATTTATGACTTTGTTCAACTTTCATTGGTCCTTTATTGTACAGCATATAGCTTTCCCTTTTTTTTGCTCTATTTGGGTATCAGGTACTCAGGTTTGGGTAGTTTTCTTTACTGACTGGTTAAATATATAATTGCATTTTATAGCTGTAGCACTCTGGGGTTTAGTCAGGGAGCTCCTCACAAATTTACTTGCCACGAATAGTTATCTTGGTTGATCGTTAGAGATCCATTTTCTCTTCTACCACTAGGTGACCGGGTACTTGTTGGTACTAGATATGAGAAGGGCAACTCAAGGTCAGGCTATGAGTATACAGGGTATCTCAGCCAATGGGCAGGGGTTTTCTTGAACCCCTTGGCCTGCTGGAAAAACGTATATATCCGGGTGAATTTAGGTGATCTATATACTGTGCCACCTGGACGGCTGTCTGGGTGAACGTGTGTCGTGTTCCCCAGGCTGCTAGCCCGGAGATTTGGCCTATACCGGGGGCATCAGGCTGTGTGAGGGCCAATCCAGAAGTAGGAGGGCAGTGCAGGGTTGGCACTGCGGCTTGCAGTCCAACCAGAAGTGGCGGTTCTGTCGGCCGGAGGACCTGTCGTGGTCAGAGGTAGAAGGGAAGCTGTCACCACAAAGGGACCAACCACCTTTACCAGGAACCACAGTGAGTAACTGAAGCAAGTACCGAAACCATATTCTCATGGAAAGGGCACGATGGAGAATCGGGAAACTTCAGGCGGTGATCAAGTCAGGGACCCAACGCGCGGAGGAAACGCTTGCAGAGCAGCCTTGTGAGTCAAGCCAGGGACCGAGACAGTTAGCAGGGGTGAAACTTGAGAAATATCTGGAGCGTCAATCTAGGGACCCAGCAGAGAAGCGGGGGTGACGCTTGAGGGAGATACCACTGCAAACCTTGGAGGAGCTTAAGGGATTCAGAGTCAGTGAATCAGAGGGTCTAGTGAAAGACTAGGAGCTCAATGTTGAAGAACTACAAGAGGCAGTTGTAGTGGAGCTGAAAGACTATTATGTTTGAGTTAGGAACTGTTAAAGACTGTTACCATAGGAGACAGATGTGGCTTCTTGCTGGGGTCTTTCCCTGCATGGCTGTTCTGTTATTGAAGTCTCAGGGTCTGCCAATTGAATTAGCAACTATCTAAGGGTGTCCTGGCCCTAACCACCTTTCCCCAAAAAATACAAAAAAGGACTGTTAAGAGAAATGAAAACCTCTTTTACATCCAAGAAGTGTCTGGCGCCCAATAACTTTGTCCACCTTGCACCCACTATGCCTCACAACCCACCACATACAGTAGGATGTCAGCTATCTTTGGCTTGGAAAGTTCTCAGTAGACTGGACAAGGCCAGAGACTTTGCTACATAGCTCTCCTAGTTGACCGTGTCTGTCTATGTATATTGGAAAAGGACAAGAAAAATGTTTTGCCTTCTTTTGGCTAATGTCCAAAAATCATTGCAATTTGCAAATTTGTTTATTTTTATTTTTAATCAAGATGTTTATACAGCACTGATTTTAGAGATTCTAGTCTTTTTGGACACAAGAATTACTGCACTAACTGTGCCTAATTGAAAAATGACCACTGCAACAATAGTTGAAGCAGGGCTACAACAAAATGGCGCCCATCCACACGCTGGCTCAGGATACAAGACCACTTTCACACTGAGGCGCTGGTCATGTTGACGGTAAAGCGCTGCTAGTTTTAGCAGCGCTTTACCGTAGTTTTATCGGTGCTTTTCGGCTGCTGGCGGGGTGCTTTTAAACCCCGCTAGCGGCTGAAAAAGGGTTACATCGCCCGCAAAGGGCCGCTGCCAAAGTGCCTGCAAAGCTGGCCATTGATTTCAATAGCAGGGGTAATTTAGTAGCGGTGTGTACACCGCTTCCACACCGCCCCAGTGTGAAAGCACTCAGGCTTTGCAGAAGAGGCAGTTTACAGGTGCTTTTCAGGCGCTATTTGTAACACAAAAATGCCTGTAAAACGCATCCAGTGTGAAAGTGGCCTAAACTTTTCTTTGTTAAAAATGGCTTTACCCCAGACTCCTACCCTCTACAATTAAGCCCCTACATTGGGTAAAATGCATCAGAGGGGTTCTCCCATGGGTAGGAGACTAAGCTGAAACCATTTTTAACAGAAAGGTTTACTGTATGCTGAAGCAGGGTGCGGACCGGCGCCATTTTGTTGTAGTCTTGAACGTGCCTGATGAGCCTCTATTCAGCCCAACCAGCACCTGCAAGCAGTATGGCCAATCAGCTGGGATAACAAACAGGGGCATCTGAGGAGCATCATTTTAATTTGGTCTTGTCTACTGAATATTTGAAGCAGGCTATGCTCGATCCATTGTTGGTACTTTACTGCTCTGTTACTTTCACAAGGTCATGCCCTCCACACTAAATGATGAGCCCAATTGAGCTGCTGTTGTCTAAGTGAGCTTATATATGCTATAGACTTGTGAAAAATCCTCTAGAGCATTGGCGGTTAGCTTACTTGATAAAAGATGTGCAGCCCTCTGATATCTAAGGGTTGCACATACAGCATATTTCAGTTTCTTTGCTACAGAAAGCTGTAAGGCTCCATGCACACTAGCGTTTTTCATCTCTTAGAAGCTGGTATTAGCATTTTTTTCCGCTCCTAGAAGCAAAATAGTGTTATCCTATGTGTCCATGCACACTACTAAAAATGTTTTTTTAGAGGTTTGTTGGAGCGTTTTTTCCAGCAGAAAAAAAAACCGCTGAATGCTCCTAAATGCTACTGAAATGCTCCTAACAGCTTTCTTTTAGCTTTTTTTTTTTGTGTACATGTACTCTAAAATGCTAATAAAACGGAAAGTGTATTATCAAATACTTACCGTAATTTTCCTTTCCTGATGGACTCCATGGCACCCTACGTGTGGGTTAACCCCGCTCCTCTCCAATGCTATAGGACCCCACTCCCATAAATTTGAGCTCACCACTAGAGACTGTGTTCCATTACTAGCCAACTCTTGACCGATGGGTGGGAACTCCATTTGCCATGGAGTCCATCAGGAAAAGAAAATTATGGTAAGTTTTTGATAATAAATTTTCCGTATTCCTGACAGACTCCATGGCAGCCTATGTGTGGGAAATAACTAGCCAGTCCACACGGGTGGGTATGCTGATCAAAAGAAATTTAATTTGGCCCGTCAACCGACAGGATTCCTAAACCAAAGTTCACAGAAGATAGAGGCGCAGGCTCTATACAGTAATGTGACATAAATGTATTAATGGAGGCCCGTGGGGCCACTTTACAGATGACGTCTGAAGCCGCATGCCGGCTGCTGCCCACAAAGCTGCCATACCCCTGGTGGAATGTGCCATCACTGTCTCTGGAGGAGCCAAGCCCTTAGCTCTATAAGCTTGCTGGATGGACTGGACGATCCAGCCTGCAATCGTTCTTGACGAAGCTCGCTTCCCTCTGTTACTGAGTGCAAGACAAACAGGTAGTCGGAGCGCAGTCTCTAGTGGTGAGCTCAAATTTATGGGAGTGGGGTCCTATAGCATTGGGGAGGAGGCGGGGTTAAACCACACATAGTCTGCCATGGTGTCTGTCAGGAAAATGCTAATACTCCTAAATGCTCCTAAAAGCTTCTAAATGCTTCAAAAAGCTTCTAAAATGCTACTAGAAGCTGGCACAAAAATGCTATTATCAGTTTTTTTCATCTAGCATTTTTTTCTAGCTTTTTTTAAGCTTATGAAAAACGCTAGTGTGCAGGAAGCCTTAAGCCTCGTACACACGGTACGCTTATTGGACAACCAAGCATCTGATTTTTGTCAAAAGGACGTGTGTCAGGATCTTGTCTTGCATACTAACGTTACACAAATTGTTGTGCCACAAACACGAACGTAGTGATGTACTACGATGAATTTCAGCTCTTGAGCGCCACCCTTTGGGCCCCTTCTGCTAATTTTGTGTTTGGCAAGCATTCATTCCGAGCATGCATGTTTGTACTTTCGACTTTTGTGTGATGGATTTGTGTACTGACCATATGAAAATCTGCCGAGGAGCTGTCGGTTGACAAAAATTTACTAGCCTGTCATCCGAAAATTGGAAAAAGATTGTTGAAAGGAGCGTACTAACGGTAAGAACTTCGGACAACAGCCTGTCAAACCACAATCCCCTTCTGATTTTCGTACAGTGTGTACAAGGCTTTAGACTGTAGACATACTACAAGAGATGGTTCGAGACTGCATATCTGCTACGGGAGTGGTTTGAAACTGTAGGCTTGTTACAGGAAACAGAGACGGATGACATGTTATATGAGACTGTTAAAGGATAAGTTCACCTTTTGTAACATATATGTTACAACCATTCTGTGAATGGAAAACTACAAGTCCCGACAGCCTTTGCGGTCGTTTTCAATTAACTACACTGACAGATCTGTAGGAGACCTGAAGGGCACCAGCGATCTGCTGACGATTGGTGCGATTCTAGAGGCTCCAGAAAAAAAATGAAAAATAAATGCACATTTTTTTTTTTTTACCTGCAAAAAAAGTGTATTTATTATTTTTTGTTAAAAGGTGAACTTATCGTTTAAGCTGGCCATACACTAGTCAAATTTCATTAAAAAAAAAAAGTTTCTTTTGTGTTGTCTAATGGTTAGCGGGGTCAAATCGATGTTTAGTTTTTCACTACAGTGACAAGAAAATTCAAAGGAGCAAGACTGAAACTTTTCTGAAATGAACAAATTTCTAACAGCAAATGTATTTTTGTTGGGGGAAGTCCATTCACTCCAAAATCATTTTCAAACAGTGGCGGCTGGTGCTTAATTTTCCTGGGGGGTGGCTGCCCGTGGCCCCCCCAGCCAAGAAACCCACCCGCCCCAGACAACCACCCCCCCCCCCCCCCCCCGCGCCAGTCGCTCGATCGCCACATGGCCGGGAGGAGAAACAGGAAGACATTAGCAAATATTCATTCGCTAATATCACACAACTGGGTGTGCTCCGGGCACAGTGCTCTACGCCTCGAGCCCACCCTTGTTTGAAGCCAATTGGAGCCCCAGGGTCTAATCATGTGCTTCTAAAAAAAAACAACAACAAAAAAAAAACCCATTGGAATCCATGCGTCCATTGTTGAATGTACTGATGAGAACTTTTGTATGATTGTTCAAATGAACACTTGTCTACTAGTGTAGCCTTTTTTAACCAGGGTGCTGTGGCACCCTGGTGTTCCTCCTGGGTTCTTCAGGGGTTCCTTGACAAATTGCCCAAAAACTGGCAACAAGCTGATGGGTGAATCAAGCCTGCTTTTTTTTTTGTTACCCAAAGCCACAGGTTTTTATTGTGCAGCATTACATCCATGGTTACCGTGCAGGCCAGCTGCCAGATTCCTAACAACCAGTGCTATCATAGGTTGATAAAGAGGATGCCATTCACCTGAGGACATCCTTGTTTGCCCCTTTCCATCCGCACTGGAGTCACATTAGCTGAATGAGGGAGAGAAACTGAGGGAGAAGAGAAACACAGGAATAATAGTCAGTACCAGTGTGCAACAGTATATTGCTTTGTAAAAATAAAAATCACCTCTAATGATGGGTGCCCTACATGTGTAGAGGCCAGTGCATTATCTAAAACTATTTAGGTTAGTTTTTAAATTTTAGAATGGAGTGCCGTGAGAGTTTTAAAGGGTGCCATGACTGAAAAAATTTTGAGAAACACTGTGCTAGCCTTTTTTTTACAACCATTTGTGCTTCCTACAACCACTTACAAAATAATGGTGCAGCATTTTGATATTCTGCTCACCAAGATTCACTACAGGGTAATAAAAAAAAAAAGAAAAGGGAATGAGCTGCACGAAGTAAAGAAATATACCTAAACCATTTAGGCAGCAGAAGCCAATCTGAATATTTTTCCTTTCCTTGGCTCCTAGTCAATGAGAACTTCAGGAGAACAGTCACTGAGTGCTAAAGAGCTTCATGTGGTCATCAGATCTCTATGTTGGGCACCATAGCAGTAGTGTGTTTATAATGCAACTTTTGTGCTGAGTTCTCCAGGGGATGTCAAGCTGGTCTCATTTACTTCTACTCTACTACTACTATATATATATTAATAGTCATCTTGCTTGCATAACTTCCATTTGAATACCTTAGACCTCTAAGGATGTTCTTGAGAGTTTTCCAGCTTGTTGGAAAATTTTGTAATAAAGGCATACCCTTCACCCTGCTTTGGAGAAAATAGAAGAATTAAAAATTGTGTGTCATACAGCCAACCTTCCTAATATTAGGAAAGATCTTCTAAATGAAGTCATCAATGTAAGGACCATCTGATGTATCTCAAGCCATCCTTCCGGAGACATCTGCCCATCTGAGAATATTGTAGAAAGCTTGGTTAAATTAATTTACAAATAATAGTTCCTTACAGGCCTCTATTAAAATGTTTTTTTTCTTTCACAGTCAAAGGTGGAGTCTTCTAGATCGAGTACGCCTGTCCAATCCTCGTGGAACCAGTCCAAAAGCCAAAACTTTTTCCCCACTGAACACTGAAGGCGTAGAAGAAAGTCCCTCCAAAGAGCCAAAAAACATTGGAGTGAGCAACAAGGAGCGGTTCCGTACTGCACTAAGGATGAAAGCCTATGCCTTCTGGCAAAGTTCAGAAGGTAATCACAGCTCTTTAAATAGTAAAGCTTTGAATTTCCACTTAGTCAGCCTATATATATTGTATGTAGTATTTAGGGGTCTAGTTATATTTTGCAGAAACACTTCATCTCTTTTAAGAAGGAATTTATAAAGTTGTGTTCTATAGCACAGAGTTGAGAAATACTGAAGTTAATTTTGAACAGGTGAAATGTACAGCTAATCTCTAGGCAGATATAGAAGACACAAATAACTCAGCCCTGTATTCATTAAAGAATATGTTACCCCAACATTTAATCTTCCTGATATGTGTCTGTTGTACCATGAACTTGTTTTAAAGAGTATCCTGTTCTCTTTGCATTGCTTCCTTTGTGTGAAATACCTGGTGTTCCTGCCAGTCCCCTGCTCTCAAATTTCAAACTGACCATGAAAGCACATCCTTCTCAGGGTGGTGATTTTTCTGGCTGTGCTGGGGGTACATTCTACCTGTCCTCCAGTGGCCAAGACTCGTGCTGACATCCCCCTCCCCCACACAGCCATTTACTGGGAAGATCAGTATACTGCTGTTTCTCTACCCACAGCTCTCTAAGCCCCTTATGCAGCTGAGAACAGATCACTTATTCAAAAACAAAAAAAAAAGGTAATTTACAATGATATATATATATATATATATATATATATATATATATATATATAAAATTTGATTTTTTATTTTTTTTTTAGCTGAAAGGGTTGATTTACAAGTCAAGGGTTCACATATATTTTACCCACTAGCTGTCTAGGGCAGTTTTCTATTTTTTTTCATGCACATGTTAATATCAGCATTTTTTTTTTGCTAGCAAATTATATAGAACACCCAAACAATATATGTTTCCTGAAAGCAGAGACCCTGGAGAATACAGTAGTGGCTATTGAAATTTTTTATGTCACACAATATTTTCACAGCCATTTGTCAAATGTAAATTTTCAGGAAAAATACATTAACTGCTTCCGGAACGTCTTCCGCACTTTTACTGTGGCAAGGCAGGCCCGGCTGCGCGAAGCGACATACCTGTACGCCGCTCCGTGCAGTAGTCTCTGTGGGGCGTGTGTGCCAATTGGCCAGAGGGCGAGCCAATCAGCGGGTCTGGCCACCCGCAATCGTTCCACAGAGAGGCAAAATGGCCAACAAGGCAGGTAAACAAGGCAGATCGCCATTCTGTGACATGGAAAATGTATGTGTGCCGCTCAGGCTCGATGGGGATGGGTTATATAAGTAGTCATAAAAGTAGTACATCCACATGGGAGATTACCACCACTGGGGGGGGGGGGGGGGGAGGGAAAGGGGAAACATTTAAAATGTTAGGTTTCTTCTCCCTTTTTTTTTTTTTCTTTTTTTTTTTTTTTTTTTACTAACACTTTGGGGGTAATTTATTTGTTTAAAGGATTGGTGGAAATGGGATTGAGGTATCAGGGGAAGAGGGAAACACGGATTCAGGGTGGAACGAGAGGGAGGCGTTTTTTCTTTTTTCTTCTGTGCAATCGTCCTGAGATCCACCGCTTAAGTTTGAATTTACCCAGTTAATTATAAATCTTTAGATGCACAGGGATAATAAGATTGAATTTTATAGGTGGGATGGTGTTGTCACGTTTAGAAGTACACCCCCTTTTATTTTTAATTTTTTTTATATATATTAAATAACACTCTCTGGGTTATCTATCTAAAGGATTGGGTTAGGTGGAATTGAATTATCAGGGCAAGAGGGAGGGACACACGGAATTAGGGTGGAACGGGTAGGCATATTGTGCAATCTTCCAGAGACCCACCCCTTAATATTTAATTTTAAATTACCTGTTTTTTTGTTTTGTTTTTTTTTTTGTTTTTTAGGAGCACCGGGAAAATAAGATTGGGGCTCTATAGGTAGGATGTGGGGCCGTCGTGTTTGGGTTAAGGAGTTTTATACATAAACATTTAGTTTATTTATTAATTTTTCTCTCCCTCCTTGTGAGACTTCCAGGGGTTTCGTCTCTCTCCTGCAGATCGCCATTCTGTCGGGGGAGAATATAGAGATCTTGTGTTCCAGGAACATGGATCTCTGTGTTTACCCAGGCAGACCATCCCCCACAGTTATCAAGCACCTCCTACAGACACGCTTAACCATTTGATCGCCCCTGGTGTTAACCCCTTCGCTGTCAGCATCATTTATACAGTGACAGTGCATTTCATTTTATTTAGCACTGATCACTGTATTGGTGTCACTGGTCCCCAAAAAGTGTCACTTATGCCGCGTACACGCGACCGGACTTTCCGTCAGAATAAACTCTGACAGTCTTTCCGATGGAGTTCCGCTGAAGCGGACTTGCCTACACACGATCACACCAAAGTCTGTTCATGTAGAACAAAATGACGTACGATGGGGCTAGAAAAGGAAGTTCAGTAGCCAGTAGCCAATAGCTGCCCTTGCGTTGTTTTTGGTCCGTCGGAATAACATACAGACGAGCGTTTTTTCCCGATAGGAACTGATTCCGTCGGAAAGATTTGAAACATGTTGTATTTCTAGGGCCGTCAGAATTTTGGAAAGAAAAAGTTCAATGAAGCCCACACACGATCGGAATGTCCAATGGAATGATTCCGTCGGACCTTTTCTGCCGGAAAGTCCGGTCGTTTGTACGCGGCATTGGTGTCAGATTTGTCCACCACAATGTCGCAGTCCTGCTAAAAATTGCTAATCACCACCATTACTTGTAAAGAAAAAAAAAAAGAAAAATCCCTAAATCAATCCCATAGTTTGTAGACGCAATAACTTTTGCGCAAACCAATCAATATACGCTTATTGGGATTTTTTTTACCAATAATAGCAGAATACATATTGGCCTAAATTGATGAAGAAATTCGATTTTTTACATTTTTTTTTACTGGATATGTATTATAGCAGAAAGTAAAAAAAAAATTGTTTTGTGTTTTTTTCAAAATTGTCGCTCTTTTTTTGTTTATAGCACAAAAAATAAAAACTGCAGTAGTGATCAAATACCACCAAAAGAAAGCTCTATTTGTGGGGGAAAAAAGGACATAAATTACAGCATCGCACGACCGCGCACTTGTCAGTTAACGCAGTGCTGTAACGCAAAAAATGGCCTGGTCACGAAGGGGCTAAAACCTTCCGGGGTTCAAATAAGTTTTGGAGCTCACAAACACAATTTATTACCTATTTTTTTTAGTAAAATATAAAATATGATGTTGCATTGAGTAAATAAATACCAAACACGTCAAGAATTAAAATTGCGCATGCTCGTGAAATGGTGACAAGTTATGCTACCTAAAATTGTCCATAGGTGATGCTTTAAAATTCTTTACAGGTTATCAGTTTATATTTAATTGCGAATTATAGCCCTAGAATAATTGCTCTCACTCCAACATTTGCAGCAATACATTATGTGTGGTGCTATAACTGTTTACATATGCATGCTGGACCTACGTGCGTGTTTGTGTTTGCCCCCCTTGTGATAGCTTTGAGGAGTGACAGTTCTTCTTTATGGAGATATCAAGGGTCTAGTAGACTTCTGATGTCTCACCTGCCTTTAAAAACAACTACCCAAGCACAGCGCACATACGTGCATTTTTGGTACGTTTTTGGCAGGGTTTTGAATTTAACAACCAATCTCCTCCTTATACAAAAAAATGAATGAAGCAAAAAAAAAATACATAAAAAACAAGAAACAAATGATTAGGCAGCAGCACTAGTGTGAACCTATGCTAGCTATACATCTGGAACCACTGATATGTAGCAAAGACATAGGCGTGTGCAAGGGGTGTGCCAGGTGTGCCTGGGCACACCCTAATCTTGGGGTTGGCAACCTGTCAATGGTGGGCAGATGACAGGTAAACCACAACCCTTCCTTGCCGACCCTCAGAACCTGGACAGGAGAGGTGGCGTGGGTGGAATTTAGTGGAACCGATCTGTATTTTCCTCCTGCAGCAGCTGAAAGTAGGCTTCTCCTCTCCCTTTTGTCAACATTCAGCTGCCACAGGAGACAAATATAGGGGATTGGTACTAATATATGCCTCCTCCCGCCACCCCTCATTTCCCTGTTCCTCTTCCTTTTGCTGCCTGGGTCTCCCATGTGCTCCCTTGCTCCCCCTTCCTCCCATTGTTTCAGGATGGAGAGCGGGGAAGAGGCCGGTAAATATGTCAAACGCATATGTGTTGGAGCTTTGGGGTGCACACCCTAATGCAATAGGCTGCGCACACCTATGAGCAAAGACAGCCTAATATTATAGAACTATTTATTCCAAACGGCAAAAAACTTTCTAGGATTATTATGGCTTCTATGGAGTATGCCTTGGAAAGTATAACCCAGAAGGTTATAGTAAGAAGGACCCACAAAGTAAAAAAGTGATTTCCTGCTCTCATCAGGTAGGACGTAATAAGGCAGCATTGTTCTCTTATTTCTGATAATTATCTTGCTTTCTCTGTAGATGCCGGAACAACAGGGGACCCTATGGCAGATGGCTACAGTAATGAATATCTGTTGGAGGATTTAATCCCTACGATAAAAGTGGTCATCCATGCTTCTAGGTAAATGTCTTTCCTTTGTTGTAAGCACAGTTAAACTGTTATAGCAGCAATGGGATTGATGTACTAACAGCAAATAGACTGTTGACTTCTATCATCCAATCACGTGCAAGCAAAAAGTGCTGTTTTTTTATGTTCCAGACACGTGATTGGGTATTCATTGCAAAATGGAGCTTTACCTCATTTAATCAACCCCACTGGATGCAGCCACTCCTTGACCTGATCTGTTGTGTCTTATGGGGCTTGAGCTATGTCTGTAGAAAAAAGGACACAATAAATATGTTCGATGGGCACCCCCCTTCATCAAGGCTCAACATAGGATAACACTTGGGAGGACTTTGTAAATGGTGACTTTACAGGTCTATAGTAGAACCAGTATTGGTTTCATGTACTTGATGGAGGAACCTGAGGTGATGAGGGTGGCCTTTTTTTACACCTCTAGCTCAGGGCCCTGTTGAATTGAACAGGTGGTGCGAGGGCACACAGTGGCACGAATGCCTTATAGTTCTTGCCAGCAGCTGGTAGGGGTAGATAGGCGATAGAGGATTAGCGAGGACTGGCTGGGCAGCAGACAAAGGATCAGCAGGGACTGTTTGGGTAGCAGGCAGATGATCAGCAGAGACTGTCTGGGCAGCAGGTGATAGCAGAGACTGGCTGGGCAGGAGACAGATGATCAGCCAAGACTGGCTGGGCAGGTGACAGATGATCAGCCAAGACTGGCTGGGCAGGTGACAGATGATCAGCCAAGACTGGCTGGGCAGGAGGCAGATGATCAGTAAAGACTGGCTGGGCAGGTGGCAGATGATCAGCAAAGACTCGTCAGGCAGGAGGCAGATGACCATCAGAGACTGGCTGGGCAGGAGGCAGATGATCAGCAGAGACTGGCTGGGCAGCAGGCAGATGATCAGCAGAGACTGGCTGGGCAGCAGGCAGATAATCAGCAGAGACTGGCTGGGCAGCAGGTAGATAATCAGCAGAGACTGGCTGGGCAGCAGGCAGATAATCAGCAGAGACTGGCTGGGCAGCAGGTAGATAATCAGCAGAGACTGGCTGGGCAGCAGGCAGATAATCAGCAAAGACTGACTGGGCAGCAGGTGATAGTGGAGACTGTCTGGGCAGCAGGTGATAGCAGAGACTGGGTGGGCAGATGATCAGCAGAGATTTGCTCAGCAGGAGGCAGGTGACCAACGGAGACTGGCTGGGCAGCCGTATCGGTAACTGATGGTCAAATCTAGTAAATCATGTAGGCAGATGTGTAGATGGAATTCAGGCCGGGGAGAGTAATGGACGAGCTAGTCAAGAATAGAAGGAGCAGGTAGAAGTGTAATCTAAATGCAAGCCATGGTGGGCACAGGTGGATATCAGGAGTAGCTAAGGCAGGCCAGGTCAATATATACATTGTATACTTGGATTTTGCAAAAGCGTTTCCTCGCACAAAGCTAATGTGTAAGGTAAGGTCTACAGACCTGGAAATATCAGTTTGTAAATGGATAGGAAACTGGCTAAAAGACAGAATACAGAAAGTAGTGGTTAATGATTCATACTCCGAATGGTCTAAGGTTATCAGTGGTGTACCCCAAGGTTCAGTGTTGGGGCCCTTACTTTTTAATACCTGTATAAATGATATGGGGTCTGGGATTAAAAGTACCATTTCAGTCTTTGCAGTTGACACCAAACTATGCAGTGGAATAACATCCTTGCAGGATGTCTCCAACTTAGAAGCCGACCTCAGTATCTAATTGGGCGACTGTGTGGCAGATTAGGTTTAATGTTGATAAATATAAAGTTATGCACTTGGGGGCTAAGAATATGCATGCATCATATATACTAGGTGGGGGGACAACTGGGGGAATCCATAGTGGAGAAGGATCTGGGTGTTCTGGTAGATCATAAACTCAATAATAACATGCAATGCCAAGGTGCGGTTTCCAAAGTGAGCAAAGTCTTTTCTTGTTTTAAGAGAGGTATAGACTCCAGAGAGAGAGATATCATTTTGCCCCCCTGTACAAATCATTAGTAAGATCCCATCTGGAATATGCATTTCAGTTTTGGCCACCAGTTCTCAAAAAGGATATCGGGGAACTGGAGAAAGTGCAGAGAAGGGCAACCAAACTGATAAGAGGCGTGGAGGAGCTCAGCTATGAAGAAAGATTAGAGGAACTGAATCTATTCTCTCTTGAGAAGAGGAGATTAAGGGGGGATATGATCACCATGTACAAATATATATACGGGGTCCATATAGTGAACTTGGTGTTGAGTTATTTTTACTTTTTTGGTCAACACAGGTTTTACTTTATGGTCAATACAGAGGACCAGGGGGTCCAGGGGGCACTCTTTACGCCTAGAGGAAAAGAGATTTCATCTCCAAATACAGAAAGGTTTCTTCACAGTAAGAGCTGTAAAAATGTGGAATAGACTCCCTCCAGAGGTGGTTCTGGCCAGCTCAGTAGATTGCTCTAAGAAAGGCCTGGATTCTTTCCTAAATGTACATAATATAACTGGATACTATCATTTATAGGTAAAGTTGATCCAGGGAAAATCCGATTGCCTCTCGGGGGATCAGGACGGTATTTTTTCCTTTGCTGTAGCAAATTGGATCATGCTTTGCTGGGGTTTTTCCCTTCCTCTGGATCAACTGTGGGTTGATCTAGGATTGTGTATATGGGAATGTATGATATTATTTTTTATTTATTCCTTTATTTTTATAGTTAAACTGGATGGACTTGTGTCTTTTTTCAAGCTGGCTAACCAGCTTGAAAAAGTTAACTATGTAACTGTAACAAAGTCTCTTTAGGCCTAATGGTGAGCTCCAGAGCCAGAGACAGCCTACATCCTTCTGTGTAGAGTGGGTTACAAGGCATGGTGGGTGTAATGGTGGATTGATGGGCGCCAGACACTTCTTGAATGCAAAGAGATTTATTGTCTCAACAGAACTGTGGGAGAGTGGGTGGGGCCAGGACACCTTTAAGTAGAGGCAATGTTAATTACTCCGAGACTTCTATAGGCAGACAGCCATGCAAGGAAAGGTATCCAGCTAGACACCACATCTGCATGGGTAGGAATGCTGTCTCCTCTGGCAACAGTCTTGTAACAGTTTCTAACAAAGGTTATTTTTTGCTTCTTCTACAATCGCCTATTGTAGAACTTCACTCCACAGAGCTCCCAGTCTTTCACTAGACTTTCTGATCCACTGTCACTGGATCCTCTGTGCTCTTCTCACTCAGTATCCTCCTCAAGCGTCACCCCCGTGTCCCTGCTGGGTCCCTAGCTTGGCACTCACAGATACTCCTCAAGCGTCACCCCACTGGCCTGCTTGGTCCCTGGCTTGGAACACTCTAATGCTCTACAAGCGTCACTTCCACTGGCTGGGTCCCTGGCTTGAAACTTGCTGAATTTTTCATACTTCTTTACTGTCCCCGGTTGGTGAGAATGCTGCTCTGATACTTGCTTCAGCTACTCACAGTGGTCCCCGGTAACAAGGTGGATGGTCCCTTAGTGGTAACAGCTTCCCCCCCTCTTCCTCTGACCATGACAGGTTCTCTGGCCAGCGGAACCGTTACTTCTGGTTAAACTACAAGCCCGCAGTCCCAACCCTACGCTGCTTGTTGCTTCTGGATATGCCCTTAGACAGCCTAGCAGCCAGATGTCCCCAGGATAGGCCTTAGGTTTCTGGTCTAGCAGCCCGGGAGAATACAACACGTGTCCACCCAGACAGCCGTCCAAGTGAACCTCGATCACCTGACCTCACCCAAATAAATAGGCTCTCCCAGCAGGCAAAGGGACCCAAGAAAATCACTGCCCATTGGCTGAGACACCCCCATTTATTCTTAATCTGTCCTTGCAATGCCCTTGTCTTATCTAATGTCATCAGATACCTGGTCATCTAGCGACAGAAGAGAGGAGTGCAGCAATTCCAGAATTAGGGTGAAATCAGTTGACCTCCTAAAAATTAGCCAAGGGAACTATCACTTGGCAAATAAATTTAGGAGCAACCCTGCCTAAACATCAGGGTGCTACATCACTTATAATGGATAGTCAAATACAGAGATGCAGAAAGCAAGTTACATGGCAATGCTGTACATGAGACATCACTGGTCATGTGCAGCAAGATCAGTTTAATAAACTCACTTAGACCCCTTTCACACTGAGGTGCTTTACAGATGATATAGCGCTAAAAATAGCGCCTCTCTTTTCACTCCAGCTTTCACACTGGAGTGGTGCGCTGGCAGGGTGGTCAAAAAATTCCTGTAAGCAGCATCTTTGGGGCGCTGTAGGAGCGGTGTATACACCGCTCCTAAAGTGCCCCTGCCCATTGAAATCAATAGGCAGTGCCATCGAAGCACCGGCAAAGCGCCTCTGCAATGGTGCTTTGCGGGCACTTTTAACCCTTCTTCGGCCGTTAACGAGGGTTAAAAGCGCCCCGCTAGCAGCCAAAAAGCACCACAAAAACGACTGTAAAGCGCCGCTACAAATAGCGGCGCATTACCCCCGGCGCTGCTCAGTGTGAAAGTGCCCTTAGCGCCAGCATCAGTGACAAACATATGCACATTCCCACTCATGTATTTGCGTGCCTCCACAATTTTGTGCCGTCCTGCGTCTGTACACAGGTATTCGAACCAGTGCACAATTCCGTATATTGGCATGCCCTTCCCGACAGTTTAAATCTCCACATGGAGTAACTAAACTAAACAGCAGCTGCTGAGCAGCCCACCAAAATGCGTTGGTTGTTTTTATATGACTTATTTAGCAACAATTAAAGTTATCTTGGATTATTTCATTCGGTTTTGGTCTGGCGCTCATTTCTATATATCTATGGTTTGAGCTACTGTCGGGTGCCCATTGAGGAAAACCTTGCGCTGTGGGAGCCGCCTTGCCAAAGCGATTGCGATTGTTTGTAATCCTTCGCCATTTTAATTTACATGCAAGTTTCAAAGTTTGTAAAATAGGAAGAGCCGCGCTAACACAAAAACATATAAGCAGCAGCATATAGTGCGATCACACCAAAATCTAGAGTCCTGTAAAAAGCTGCGCTAAAATTATTAAAAGTTCATATAAATGACATCAAGGGGATTTCTCCAAGTCCTTATTTCAAAGTGAAAACACCACCACCGTGCACTTCTAAGCAGTAGTGACAATCCACCCTAGTAGTAGAGCCTGCTTACCAGATGGCAAGCATAAAAGGGCAAGTGGCTTTAGCCTAGCCAAGGCCTTTTAGCTTGCTGACGCTCCCGGTGTTCCTATGGGGGGTAAATCTCCAGGCTCCCTTAGGTTATCCTCATGTCGCCATTCAACACGAAAAACCCGGATGACCTGGTGGGATGTCTGTGTTCCAGATCTTCATACACCGCTCCTTCACCGCTCCCAAAAAGCGGTTTGCAGGACTTTTTTCACCGCCCTGCCTGCGCACCGCTTCAGTGTGAAAGCCCTCGGGCTTTCACACTGAACAAACAGCGGAGGCTGTTTAGGGGCGGTTTTCAGGCGGTATTTTTAGCGCAATACCGCCTGAAAACCGCTCCAGTGTGAAAGGGGCCTAAGCAAAGTGGTGCCCACAATTGCTAGAAACAGCTTTGAATAAGGTCCTAGCAGACATATTGTGTTACCTGCTTCGAAGCAGGACTTTTACTTTTCTACAGTTAAATTGACTGATGGGTTCACTTTAATGATGTTGCTGGCTGAGGTTGAACTGGAATTGCTTGTTTTGTGTATGTTCTTATGTTGGTTTTCTCCCATATAGAATAATGCAGTTCCTGCTACATAAGAAGAAATTTAAGGAGACTTTGCGGCCTTATGATGTGAAGGATGTCATAGAGCAATATTCTGCCGGACATCTGGATATGCTCTCTAGGATTAAATACCTCCAGTCAAGGTAAGGGAAATTTTTGGAATAGAGGAACACTGGTTTGTATATTTTATGAAATGGTGTGGCTTTCATATACTATATTGTCAAAAGTATTGGGGCACCTGCCTTTACACACATAAACTTTAATGTCATCCCAGTCTTAGTCCGTAGGGTTCAGTATTGAGGTGGTCCACCCTTTGCAGCTATAACAGCTTCAACTCTTCTGGGAAGGCTGTCCACAAGGTTTAGGAGTGTGTCTTTTTTTTTTTTAACAAAGGTAGGTTTAGGAGTGTGTCTATAGGAATGTTTGACCATTCTTCCAAAAGTTCATTTGTGAGGTCAGGCACTGATGTTGGACTAGAAGGCCTGGCTTGCAGTCTCCGCTCTAATTCATCCCAAAGGTGCTCTAGCAGGTTGAGGTCAGGACTCTGTGTAGGCCAGTCAAGTTCTTCCACCCCAAACTCGCCCATCCATGTCTTTATGGACCTTGCTTTGTGCACTGGTCCAAACCATTTGGTGAAGGGGGGGTTATGGTGTGGGGTTGTTTTTCAGGGGTTGGGCTTGGCCCCTTAGTTCCAGTGAAGGGAACCAAGACATTTTGGACAATTTCATGCTCCCAACTTTGTGGGAACAGTTTGGCGATGGCCCCTTGAAGTTCCAACATGACTGCGAACCAGTGCACAAAGTAAGGTCCATAAAGACATGGATGAACGAGTTTGGGGTGGAGAAATTTGACTGGCCTGCACCTCAACCCGATAGAAAACCTTTGGGATGATATAGAGCGGAGACTGCGAGCCAGGGCCGCCAAAAGAGGGGTAGAGTCAGCCCTCCTGTATGGGGCCTGGGCCCAATCAATTCCCCAGGGGTAGTGAGGGGACTGTTCAAACACCTCTGGGTACAGTAATTCCAAGAGTCATGGTTCTTAGTGATTAAATAAAAGTTCCCCAGGACCCATCAGTTGGTCTCTTCCTCTATATTAATTTATTTGTTGGGAGCTGCAACACGGATTATTACACCTGATCCTGAAAATGAGGCCCTGCTGCTGAACTGATGGGGCCTGGCTGCCCAGGGAACTTTTATTTAATTGCTGGGAACCATGACTGAGGGATTGCTGTGCATGCATAATAATGTATTTAAAGTCCTGTGTACCATGGATCACGTACAGCAGATTAGAAACACTGGACTGGGGGGGGGGCTTGGGCCCCTGTAAGGCAGGCTATATGGGGCCCCATGATTTCCAATGGTGGCCTTGGTAACAGCTATCAGAAATCTCTAACCATTGCCTGAATGGTGCTAATATAAGCTACAATCTTGGCATTGCTGGTGTTTTGACAATTATGTATGACTACGAAGTATACAAATTTATTTTACCATATTATTTTTGACTCTCAGGGCTCACTGTATATAGAAGCAATACAGATTAAATGTGGCCATAGCTCTGCTTTAAGAAAAAAGCGTGAAAAAAAGCATTGTTTTCCAGTTGCTTTTGGGCTTTAGAGCTTTGTGTTCCAGTTACTTGGGGCTCTGTGTTCCAGGTGCTTAGCTGTTGTGGCGATGAAATGGAGAGAAGAGTAGGGGTTAGGGTGAAGAGCAGATGGGGAGGAGGGAGGAAATGAGAAAGGGTTTTGTGGATTAGGTGGAGGATGAAGTGAAAAGGGGGTGAGATGAGGAGGGAGGATGAGAAGAGGAGGGGTTTTGGAGATGAGGAGAGAGGAGAAGTTGCAGAGGGTGAGGAAATGAGGAGGGGTTTAGTAGATGAGGAGGGAGGATGAGGTGAAGGGGGGAGATGAGGAGAGGTTTTGGAGATGAGGAGGGAGCATGAGGTTAAAGGGTGTGGGGGTGAGGAGGAAGGTTGAGTTGGAGAGGGGGAGAAAATGAGGAGGGGTTTAGTAGATGAGGAGGGAGGATGAGGTGAAGGGGGGGAGATGAGGAGGGGTTCTGGAGATGAGGAGGGAGCATGAGATTAAAGGGTGGGGGGGGTGAGGAGGGAGAATGAGTTGGAGAGGGGGAGGAAATGAGGAGGGGTTTAGTAGATGAGGAGGGAGGATGAGGTGAAGAGGGGGAGATGAGGAAGGGTTTTGGAGATGAGGAGGGAGGATGAGGTGAAGGGGGAGATGAGGAGGGGTTTTGAAATGAGGGGGGTGCATGAGATTAAAGGGGGGGGGTGAAAAGGGAGGATGAGTTGTGGAGGGGGAGGAAATGAGGAGGAGTTTAGTAAATGAGGAGGGAGGATGAGGTGAAGGGGGGAGATGAGGAGGGGTTTTGGAGATGAGGAGGGAGGATGAGGTGAAGGGGGGAGATGAGGAGGGGTTTTGGAGATGAGGAGGGTGCATGAGATTAAAGGGGTGGAGGTGAGAAGGGAGGATGAGTTGGGGAGGGGGAGGAAATGAAGAGGGGTTTTAGAGATGAGGAGGGAGGATGAGTTAGAGAGGTTGGAGGTTATGAGGAGCGGTTTTTGAGATTAGGATGGAGGATGAGATGAGGAGAGATCTGTGTTCTTTGTAATCCATCAGAAATGAAGGAGGCAGGGCTGACACCACACATCTTAAGATTTCCAAGCTCAAGATACACTGTACTGTCAGCTCAAAAAAGAAAATAAATAATTGAATATGTTTCTGGCACGTAAACAATTATTTTTCTTTACTTTTAGTGTTTTTATAGGAATAAAATATTGGGAAATGTGTGTAGCAATAACTCTCGGCGGAGCTGCTGGTTTAAGTGGGCTTGTTACCTTCACTCTCCTTCCCTCTGTTTAACTGGCACCGGGTCTAGGGTTCCGTTGAGTTTACCTCCGGACGATACAAGCACCAAACACTTGAGTGCGTTTTCAATGCTTTATTGAACAATTAACGAAGGAAGTAGCAGGAAAGAGGCAGAAGGGAAACTGCAGGGAAAGCTCAAATACCTTTCTGTAGGATTTTTGACAAATGTCCTTTAGGGTTGAATACTACAGTAGAATGCGCTTCCCTCGTGGGACACACTCCTTGCTCGCCTGGATAGGCCTCTCTCACTTGCCTAGCAGCCAGTTCGTAGCAGGAACAAAAGTCTCTGCCACAGACTTGCTTGGGATGAACCCGTACGATCCTCTGCCACAGGATGTATTGGTTTTGCGGTGAATGTCAGTCACAGTGCTTGAACCTTTAAGCCAAACCCGGTAACACTATGCTGTAAAGTTACTTAAGATACGTCCTCCAACCGAGTCACCAGGCCCCTCTCCAGACCAGCACTCTGCATGATCCTTCCATGACGGGTCCTCCCCTGGGATCTCCTCGGTTGTCCAGCTTCTTCACTCAGGATAGACAGCTCAGGACCATTCCTCGGCTGCTGTGGTAGGCCCCAGACAAGCCTCTGGGCCCACCCACACGCCACAGTGACGCGGGCCTCCGTAACGGAGGAGCACGAGGTAGCACTCTAACGCATACCTGTCGGCCAGGAGGGCCAGCAGGTGGCTGTAAAAAAAAGACCCTAAAACATGGCGTCTGTCCCATAAATACCCTCTCCCAGAATCCCACTCGGAGGACCACCTCCACCGAGTTGTCTCCGGGACAGAAGAGCATCCATACGCTTTGACATGTTGCCTTTCCAACACTAGCCGATAGTAACAACGACACCCACCGGCCCAGTATACACATGCAACGTCAGCCAAGCTGGAACAGAGGCAAATCTAACTTCCCCTAACGAGCAATTTACTAAATTTACCTATCAGATGGTAGATCGCAAATCTACCAGCGCTACATGTGTATGTATTGCAGAGATGTGCTAAATATGTTTTTTTATTTTGCCTTGACATACACTTGAAGAGAAAGAAATCAGAGGAGGAGATTCTAGCCTGGTCATGTTATCAATAGAAATCATGTGAGATGTGACTAGCCTCTTTTCCAGTCATTGAGTTCTTTCTGCAGCATTAAGCAGAGACTACTATGCAGGACACTGCAGGCTCTACATCATGGCCTGCATTTTGTAAATGGGCCACAATATTGTAGTTTTGACTGGATTGTGATATCCGTACTCTGTTTTAAATTGGTCCCTCAGTCTCTCTATAGGCTCTGTTTTCTTCTGCTATTATCATGTTCCTGTCAGTTGATATGCATGCGGCAGACCCTGACTGGCTCTTATTGCTGGATTTCATTCTTTGGAGAGCGCAGCAGGAGTAGGTGGCACACATGAACCCTGGAGGGAACACTCAAATTCTCCAGGTGGACAGGAAGAAATTCGGGCATTATCTTGACAAAAATATAAAATATGCTACTCCCAAGCCCTAAATCCGGGTCACCATCATGGAAGATCAAGTGCTAAAAGCCAGCAGGGGCTCATCAGGCCCGTCGCGACAGGACAGGCAAAACAAGCAATTGCTTGGGGCCCCGAGCTGGCCTGGGGCCCCAGCCGCGCCGCCGGCTGCCGCTTCCTATAAGCTGCAACCTGTATCGTGGCCGAGCTCCTCTTCCTTCCTCTTGCAGTCCGCGTGGTACAGGACTCAGGAGATTCAGTTTCCTGTTCCCGGCAGGACTGACAGCAAGTGCACACACTGAGTGCTCACTTCCTTTCAGTCTGGCCGGCCGGGAACAGAAAACTGAATCTCCTGCCGCGCGGTACGCGGTAGGGAGGGGGGGTTAAAAAGAACACGGGGGGGGGGGGGCTTTGCGTGCGTGCGGGGGGGGGGTTGGGAGGGCCTCAATGTCCATTTTGCCTGGGGCCCCCAAATTCCTTCAAACGGCCCTGGGGCTCATCCTATGCCCCACAGACTGCACAAATATAAAGGAAAAGACCAGATGCACTCTGCAGAAAATCCAAATGCTGGTAACTTTATTTATCCATACAGCATGAACAAAGAGTACCACTAGAAATTTCTTATAGAGGAGGAAGTCCCAGGTGTGTACTCTCTGCTCATGTTGTCCTGATGAATAAAGTGTAGCACCCTCTAGTGTGCTACTAGTGTAAGTGTAGGCAAATTTATCTTAAGACTCATAGTTAACTTGTGAGTCTTAATTGGGTCATGGGTTTACTGCATGTCAGGCTCGATTACTCACAAAGGCAGGTCTCTGGTGCCTCCCCCTGGTTCTGGAAGTTTGAAGAAATGTCTAGAAGCTATAGTGCAGAGGCCAGGAGGGTTGATCTGCATACTTAGGGGTGCTTGGCCAATTCGCAGGCAGTGGGCCTGGCAGGGTGGCTGAGCCAGCCCTTAAATATGGATGAGTCATGCCAGTAGGAGAGTCGGGTGGAAGATGGAGTGCTGAAGAGACTGTCGGTGGCCTTGGAGCGGAGCCCCTTGTCCTCAGCCTACAGCTCTGGCTGGCTTGGGAGGATCCTGACAGCAGTTCAGTTTGAAAGGAATCTTGCCTAAGGAGCAGCAGGAAGCAAGGAGGACAACTTGAGTACATCAGCACACCTAGGGATACACAAGGGGAGAGACTGCCACATGTAGCAAGCCTTTCTGGAAGACAGCATTGTGCTTAATCTTTCCTTTCCCTTGCCCCGTTAGATCTTCAGAGCAGCTGGGTGGGCTGGTGAAGGAGCAGCTGGGTAGGCTGGTGAAGGAGCAGCCGGGATGGCTGGTAGTTCCTGCAGTCGGTAGAGCTGGGATCAGTGTCTACAGTGGAGTTGGAGATACTTTAGTATGCAGCCTACAACACTTTATGCTACTTTCCAAGAGACTGAGAGTTCCTAGTCCTTAAGGGGCTCTTGCATCTGTTAATCATCAGACTGTCAGTGTTCAGGAGGAAGAAGTTGTCCCTGTTTCTGTTGCAATCAAGTTGGGCATCCCATAATTCTTATTCCCCATCCATGTTATTACCCCTAATAAAACAACAAGAACCAAGCTCAAAGACTATTCCTTGTGTCTGGAGAAAGTGTGGAAAATGCTTGTTGCCTGGCTGTGTGAGTGGGGAACCCAGTCATCTGCAACCCCTGTGGGGGTATTGCTACAAAAGATACCAAAAATTAAATTTGAATAAGTGCAGCTTATCTTTTCCTATGGCTTTGTAGAGTCAGGCGTTATGACACAGATTGCACTGCTGGACTACAAAAACCTAAACGTAGCCAAAGACTGACTCTTTAAATTAGGCTCCACCTATTATCAAAATATTTCTTTGGGGTGGGCTGATCCTTTAATTTCTGTTGTTGACTTGTGCTACAGCTAACTTTTCAGAATACATAGAAAATTCCTGTCTTAATTTCTTCTTCTCCAGAATAGATATGGTTTTTGCTCCAGGTCCTCTTTCCACCCCCAAACATAAAAAGTCCCAGAAAGGAATGGGTGGACTTGGTGGAGGATACAGCTATCCATCTCAACAGTCTCCAAGGTAATATGGCCCTGATGATCAAGCCATTAATTTCATGCAGTTTATTATATGTTAAGATGACCAGAAGAAGTTCTAGAGAATATTATTTCCTAATTACAAAATGTATTTGAAATCTTGACATGTTTCTTTTTTGAAGCGGTTACTGTTTCCATGCATACACGCAATATTCCTAGATGAACCAGCCGTTCTCTAGTGCTGTTACATTTGGGTTCTGTACTAAAGGCCAACTGATCTGGAGCAACATTCCACAGGACTAGACCCATCAATCAGAGCACTATGTACAGAACTCTATCAACCAACCAGGCATTTGAAAATTCAGACTGCTGGCTTGCATCTATTAAGAGCAATGGAAGGGTCCCAATGCTAAACCAGTGTCAGGAACCAAAAACCGGATGGAGACAGAAAGTGCAGTTAAAATCACATCTTTAATGAAATGGCAGAAATAAGTGTAGGAACGTAATCAAAAAACAGAAGCCAGGGTTTGGATGCCAGAGCAGGTAATGAGACAAGCCAGGGTCAGGAAACCAAAAGTCAGCATAGTCAGGAGCAAAATTCAGGATCAGGAATCGGAAGGGAAGTTATACACAGGAGTACAGGAAGGAAGCACTTAGAGATCATAGACCACGCAAGGGAAAGGAGGAAATGAGCAAAGCTGCTTAAATAGTAAAAAGAGGCTGGCTGTAGGCTGGACTAATGAGGCAGGTTAATGGTAACCAGGTGAGTCACTGTGGTAACAACGAGAGGCTGGTATTTAACAGACAGCTGAGCAGCTTCTGAGCACTGAAGGAAAAGAGAAACAGGTTCTTTTTACTTCACAAAATATCATCCATGAGACTTCGTTCTCCTCTTTCAGGCATGATCCCTATGGTTCCAAAGCATCAGAATATGAAGACCAAAGTATGATGGGAAAATTTGTAAAAGTGGAAAGACAGGTACAGTATAAACCAACATTTTAAGCAATGGTGTTTATTTGTGAAATGTTCAAACAGCCTGTAGAAGGACAGGGTTGATCCTGGTCATACCCAGATATAGGGATGAGCTGCCAAACTCTATTTCACAGTGAACGGATTTAGCATTTGTCAAAACGTTGTCAAAAATTGCCTTTGTTCAAACCAAAGCCATGTTGGACTCCAGAGCTGTGTGACATGGCTATGTTGTTAAGCAAAGCCATGTGAACCAGATGTCAGTATTAACTGACATGTAATGAATGGCTTTGGTGATCAAAAATAGCCACATCAATGCCATAGATTTATCAACCAAGCTGTCATTGTATTTCTGATGTGTGCACCACTTATAATTTTGCTCATTCCTGCATGCAATTAATTTCTGTCAGTTTCCTTTATGCTTTTCGTAATAGGAGCAATCAATATATATCAAGGGAACTTGCCACCAACAGTTTTTTGTTGCCTTGATCCATTCAGCCCGTGTTATAATTGAAACACGTGGTAATTTTCAGTCAATTTTTATTTACCAAGAATGCAAATACAACACAAGTAATCAGCAGAGTTTGATCGACCACTGGAATTCAGTTGTTTGGGAAGCCGAAACTGGGCAATACTTTGACAGGTTTAATACAGTTTATTAAATTATGAACAAAAAAACAGTATGGTAATGTCTTTAAAAGTGACTTGATTTTTTCCAATGGGTTTGATCAGGCTAATTAAATTCCATTGCCTTTCGGTTCATCAAAATCACTATTTTAGGTCTTTGATTGCTTTTTGATTTTGAAAAAAATGAAATTGTAGCTATTTCCTTAGTTTGTCCTCTTTACCGCTTTATCAGCTATCCTGACATTCAACTGACAATCAGAATCAAAAACATTAAATAAGAGGAGTTTTGTCAGTTGCACAATACAAGGGATTCTCAGGGATAAGTTATACATGTTACCTGATACAATTAGGTTGTAAATAAGTCTACAGCTGGACGGAGATTCAATTTGCATGTTTATTAAACTTTTTATTTTCTGTGTTCATTTTTTTTTCCTTCTGTGACTCCTGGATCAGGTCCAAGACATGGAAAGGAAACTGGATTTTCTGGTTGACATGCACATGCAACACATGGATCAGCTACAGGTCCAAGTTACAGAATACTATCCACTCCCAGAGGCAACAGTTAAAGAAGAAGGAGAAGAAAGCCAATACTCTGAAGTCGGGAGGGTAATTTATAACTACACGGAGTCTTGCGCCCATGTGGATCCCTTCAACTTGCACCAAGTTTCATTTAACAAAATGGACCAGTATGGGTTCTTTGAGGACTACCCCGTGGATTTTACTTCACCTATGCCTTTTAATGGTGACAATTGTTCCAGAAGGTCGATGTCCTCTTCAGCCAACTACACTGAAAGGCCAACTGTTTTGCCTATTCAGACTTTAATAGACACACGGGTGGATTTTCGTCACAAAGGAGAGGTATCAAGTCCTCATATAGAGAGGGGTTCCCCCATCCATAGAAGAAGTTTTACAAGGGACAGTGACACCTCTTTATCTTTTCTATCAGTGACCCATGATGAACTTCAAAGGTCCCCCAGCGGGTTCAGCATTTCCCAAGAAAAAGAAGACTTTAATTTTGGTTCTAATGGCTCAACGTGGATGAGAGATAAACGCTTTTTAGCGGAAGGTGAAACGGACACCGATACAGACCCATTCACACCAAGCGGCCCCATGACTTTGTCGTCAACAGGAGAGGGTATCTCCGATTCGGCATGGACACCTTCTAAACCTACTTAAAGAAAATGAGGGGAGAGGGAGGGGGGAATTTATCTTTTCGTATGATGTACTATTTGTACAAGTCACTATACACTTTCCAAAGTTGAATAGTTAAGATCACCGATGGCTACATACGATGCATGCTTCAATTTGTAGTCACTGCATCGCGCCACTTTTTTTTCCCCCTCACTTTTGGTTGCTTACCACTAACAGGAACAGCTTTTAGACTCCAGCATGAGTTGCATGCATTTACACAATATAAATGTTAAAAAAAAAAATAATTATATTTTATATTTTGTAACGAAAAAAAGGCACATAACCTTTGGGTGGAACTATGCAGAGGGTAATGTGGTTGTGGTATTTCACCTTTCATTGTAAACATGGCAACTTTCATTTTCAAAGCTGCATTTCTATTTATTTTTTCCGCCAACCTTTGGGTAACTTTATTTGACATTACTAGATACAGGTTTAAAAATACATGTCTGGTTATGTGTACATGGGTTTTTCTTCAAGAATGAAAAGACAGAGGGCAATTAAGCATGCCTTTAAAATATTTGGACTGTAAGGCACCACCAGCCCAGGCACAGTAGGCACAAACAATGGGAGAACCCGAGAGAGCTTTGACATTTGCCTGCAAAGTGTCAGAGGTCTTTAAATCGTGCTTAGAGACAGCTGTTGTATATGTAGGTAACAATTGCACTAAAAAATAATTTATAGAGGCAACCACCTACTCAAAAGCTACTGATGTAAGAAAAAAATAGCATTCCAAAAAGCTTAAGGTTGGGTTTACACCTAATACCAATGCGGCTCCCAGCAGGGGTCCTGTGCGTCCCCGTTCACTGTTTCCAAAAGACGCACAGTGCTCCTGTGCAAATTCGCACAGGAGCTGCAGCAGAGATATGTGTACCAGCTCCATAGAGAGCCGGTCAAAATCTCCTGCTATTGCGAATTGGACGCGAGGAACCCGCATCCAATTCGCAATGGTGTGAACCCAGCCTTAAAACTGGCAGTCACCTGCTGAGAGTATACCAGTAGTAACATCCAAAGCCTCTGTGATCCATGTGTGGTTCCCAGACCACTGCTTTAGGATCGGATTGTATCAGCTTGGCTAGTATAAATGAAACTTGCTGCCAATGTTGGTAGGAAACAGAGCATTATGGTAGTAGTTAGTCACATTCAAGTGGACCAATCACCCAATTGACTTCTACAGTTCTGTTGAGCGCCAGAAACATAATTTCATTTAAACTAAAATGGGCAACACGGTTTGTATTAAGGTGCCTATGTTGTCCATATGAATTAAATGCTATAGTACAGGGTTGTCCAACCTGTGGCCCTAGATGGTTATCAATGCAGCCCAACACAAAACCGTAAACTTACCTAAAAATGTTGATTTTTTATTTTTTTTGTCTTTTTTTTTTTTGTTTTTTGTAAGAATAAATTTACACTTACTGTAGCAAACACATGTGGAGCAAGACAAATTTGACAGTGTCTCTTTACTGGACTTTTAGTTTTTTATCTTCCCAAAGAAAAATCTCCCACTCTTCACAATCATGCCTTAGTCATGTCATCAGTGTTCGGCAGCACCTATATTTGTGAGCAACTGTTTTCAAGGATGAAGCACATGAAGGGCAAAATTAGAACCAAAATATCTGATGAGCACCTTGAGAATTCATTGAGAATTGCTACTCTATCCATCCAACCAGATATTGATGTGTTAGTTTATCAAAAACAGTGTCAAATATCGCACTCGTTTTTTGATGACCTCTTTTAGTTTTATAATAAACAATATTACAACAAAAAAAATGTATTACTCAGATTCAGGTACATCATCTATATCAGCGATCATTAACTTGTGATCTGCCTGACTTTTTCTGCTCATCATCTGTCCTTATGGTTAGTGCATTTTATGTGTGGACCAAGATCATTCCTCCAATATGGCCCAGAAAGGTCAAAAGGTTGAACACCCCTGCTATAGTAGGTTTCCTACACTCATTAGAACTGAGGAAGCCTCCTGAGTAATGATGAGGATGTTTCACTGTTCATCCAAGTCCACTAAAATGTGGCCAACTACTATTCACTAGACCATGACCTAAACAAATAAAACTTATATATTAGGGATAAGTTCCTAGGCCTGCATACGTGCTATGGCCATTGTGAGGAGTACCCACTCTCCCTGTTGAATTCTTTATTTTATACTATGAGGAGTAAAATAAAAAGGGAATGTAGATTGAAAAAAGTTGGATGGACACCCCCAAAACCTCCCAAATGGATAGGAGCCAAATTGTTAATTATGGCAAGGAGTTCTTGCTGCTGGCATACCAAACTCATCAAAGAAGCCAGAGGCTGACACTCAGTCTACCAAGTTTCACCTATAACCTTATATTATTACTCCCTTATCCTAAAAACTGAACTGCCTTAGGCTTAGCCTATGTTGCTTTTGCACGGTTACTGGTCCCTACGCAAGTGATGCCCGAATCATCACCGGCAGAGGGCCCTTATCAACGTGACATTGTTATGTTTCTGAAGTGAAGCCCAGGTATACAAGGCCTTTAGTTTCAGGCCTCCTAGACATGACATAGTTCTGCTTTCCTCCATGGCAATCAACAGTGCCACACAGTATCTCTGTGTCATATCCTAGGGCAATAGATTTTTAAATGTCTACCTTATGATATAAAGCTTATAGCTTAACAGCAAAGCAAAGTATCTCCTATCATTTAAAATAGGATGTACGTAAGCCAGTCGATTAAAGTTGCCTAAAGAATGGTGTAGCTTCTTCATCTTCATCCCCCTATACCAAAAAAGAAAAACAAAAAAAATTCACTGGACAGCATAAAACCTATTTATTTTCTTTACCTTATCAATCGGTCACCAATCTGAAATGTATTTAAAATTTCTATTTAGACATGCCAAGGGAAAATTGCTTATTTATATTCTGGAAAGCGGTTATTTTCATTGTGGTCTGAAGTTTACATAAGTACTGTTATATAAAATATAATTTTTTTAAATGTTGTTTTAAGGCTAAATACAACAATTGTCATATCTAATGTTACTTTGGGTTTTTTGACTGTTTTCTTTTTTTCAGATGCTCTGCAGTACCACCATATTGGCTGCAGGTGTCACTGTTGCTATAAAGAAAAAAATTGTGTCTATTTTTTTTTTTTAAATAATGAGCTCTTCAGCTGCTGGCTGTAAAAGATGTCGGAAAACTTTAATGGAACGTAAAGGGAACCTGTCTTGAGACAAATGTAGGTGCTGCTATTTGCAAATCCTTGCTGAACATGCTAGTTGCTTGGCTGGCATGTTGACCATGTGAATTCAATTTTTAGTGAGGCTGGGTTAGGAGTTCTGGGTCCTGCTACATTCCTGTTTCCTATCAGTGACCCATGAAATTTCAAAGCTTATACAGCACCATGGCAGCATGCCAGTTAGCAGCTTCAGAATGTGTTGATCATGAAATTGACAGCCTGGTAACTAACATTTTCAGAATTGGTCAGCAGTGCCAACACTGTTAATTCTCTAATTTCTGGTCTCCCCTACAAAAGCTTTTAACAAAATCTGGGCCTTCTTTTTTATGGGACTCCTTCATGTTCTCCAGGGCATGGCTGCACCGGGAAGAGTAGCCAACCATTGCCAAAAGCCGTCAGAGCTGGGAGGATGCTGAGACTTGTAGTTGTTCAAAAGCTAAAAGGTTACTAGAAATCCCAAAGCGTTTATTTGTATCATATATTTTATTCTGTTTACAGATCACAAAGTGAGAAGACAAACTATGGGCCAACATTTCTGAATGGGTCAGTCCACTAATGTTTCAGTAATTGATGGACCCTATCGGGGTGGCTTGTTATAGCTTGCTGGGAAGAGACATTTTCCACCACATGGTGGAGGCCCTTAGGAGTTGATATTAAATATTTTTTAATGAAAATAGAGTGAAGAAAAATGGAAAATCTTGTTTGTATGGTATTTTCTCATAATAAGGATCATTGTTGTTCTGCAGCCTCTTGAGGTCAATGTGTGCTGCTACCATTAACAATAAGTCTTGTGGAGCAGCTTGGTAATATCATTTTAGGACTGCACCAATGCAATTTCCATGCTAGAGCTCATTCCTCACCTTTCATGTCATCCTGTAGGTGTCTTGTTCAGCTTTAGGGCAGACAAGATCCCCAGTGAACCCTGCTACACGGACTCCTTTTAGAATTCCATTATTTTGATGAAAAGCATTTGACCATGACTTTGTGTTTGCTCTTGGCTGGAAAAAATATAGGCTTTTCTCTTGCTTATGAACAACCCACTTGGTCCTTCTGCTTCTAACAGTCATAAATATGTAGAAGAATAAAAAAATAGGGACCCGTGTGGCGCCACGTCTCCTCTTTAGCATGATATATGTGATCTTGTCTGAATGAAGCCCAATAGGAAATGCTTTGTTGTCATGGACCAATAGAATTGTGTTCTCGTGCCCCGGGTGTCAGTCATGATAATGAAATGGTGGAGACACAGCTTGCCTTCCACTAACTCCCACTGATCTTACATTAGTGTTGGCATAGAGAATAAATTATTATGGGTGTCTAGTTTAGGAGATCAGTTAATAGCACCCCTCCCATCTTCAAAAGACAGAGAATTATTTGTTATTTAAGTTTAAGTAAACCCTCGTATTGTTTTCAGCCAAGGAAGCTGCCATCTTGGCCTCTGTTAATTCTTCAACTGCCATGATGTGTCACATCTGATCAGTTATGGCACCAGCCATTGGATGGTTTGATAGTTTAGTTGAGAGCACAACCAATGTGACAGTTACATTCCTGGCATGTGTCGGAAATGTAACTGTTTTTTTAAACTGTTAAATCGGTTGGTTTACTTCTGCTTTAAAGTTACACTTTGAGGTTTAAATATTTCTGGCAATACAAAACACTGAAAAAAGTTGTTTCTTTAAATGATTTGATGGAAGAGTTTCATCACTTTTAAGAAAGAGACAGAAATGAAAACTGTTTTGCACTACTAGTAAAAACTACATTCTTTACCTAAAGCAGGTCCATGGCCAGACTTAGGGCCCTTTCGCACTGAGGCGGGGGCGGGGGCGGCGTCGGCGGTAAAACGCCGCTATTATTAGCAGCGTTTTACCGTCGGTATACGGCCGCTAGCGGGGCAGTTTTACCCCCCGCTGGCGGCCAAGAAAGGGTTAAATACCACCGCAAAGCGCCTCTGCAGAGGCGCTTTGCTGGAGGTATAGCCGCGCCGTCCCATTGATTTCAATGGGCAGGAGCGGTGAAGGAGCGGTATACACTCCGCTCCTTCACCGCTCCGACGATGCTGCTAGCAGGACTTTTTTTCCCGTCCTGCTAGCGCCCTCGGGGCTTTCACACTGGAATTAAGGCAGCGACACTTTTGGGTTGGTTTGCAGGCGCTATTATTAGCGCAATAGCGCCTGCAAACCGCCCCAGTGTGAAAGGGCTCTAAGGACATTCAAGTGTTTACATATTAATAACAACCAGTATATAAACTATTAAACAAACCCTTACTGACTTCTGTAGCTGCAGATGCCATGGAGCTATTCATCCTCAAAGTTCACAAGAGGAGCACCGACCTTGTTCAAGGTGGGTCTCGGCACTCTACTTTCTCCCCTCTTCCTGTGCACCTCCTCTGTGTTTACCTTAGACATTAGAAGGTTGGAAGGCTGCCAAGTCACTGCCGGTAGGGGGGGAACCCAATGATCTAGTGATATAAAATGAAAGAAAAAATATTTTTCTCAGAGCTTTGAGGATATATTACATCATAGTGTCTTTAGCTAGAAAGGTCACTGAGAACCAAAGAATTTGTACCACCTGTTAGGAGCATGTACATAATTGAATGTCCATAACCTGGCCACAAATCCTACTTTAAGACAAAGTCCACTTCTTTTGTGAGCATTTTTTTATTTTGGCTATATGTTCAAAACAGAAAATCTTGCAAATGTCATTATTTCATGTTCGCTGTATACAAGCAGGTAGGGTGAATCTGATGGTTGTACTTTAGGGTCTGTATGCAGTTCTTTTACTTGCACTGTAGTTAAAAAGGACTGCTGAGCCAAAGGCACATATATATTTTTATACCCACTCCTTCACAATTTGTAAAGAGACCGACCATTGGATGTGATGCTAACACAACATGATTGATTGATGGGTCTTTGGGCATAGAGAAGGATTTAAATGTTTGTATTAGATAACTCTACTACTTACCAATGCTAGCAAACGATTAGAACTGCTTTTCAGCCTCTGAACATCTGTGCTTTGTTCACAATTTGACTCATGGAAACTAGATAATGTCTACATTGGGAGTTTTGATTTCCCATGTGTTTTAGGGACTTAAGTGATGAGATTTTTGCTCTTAAAGTTTGCACAATTGCTGTGTGCATGATGATTGGGCTATATATGCCCTGCCTGATTGTTAATTTAGGCAATAGTGGAAATAGGAGTACTCCTGATATAGCATCAGAGTCAGGAACTGGTGTCCCCTTTGTATTTATCTTGGCTCATCTCACTATACTCTATCGATAACGGAATCTCTCTTTTGAAATGATTGACCTGTTAAAAAAGAAGTATGGGCTTTTTTTTTTTTTTGTTGCAGAATCATACTTACCTAGGTGGCATCTGTCCCCCACCGGCTCTAACACTGAGAACCGATCAATCAAACACTCGGTTTTCAGTGCTCCCTGAACAGAGAGCTGGTGACTGTCAGCCACTGGCTGTCTGCTCTGGCCCCCCACTCACTGCTGGGCTATGGAGGGGGCGGGAGTGGCTGGCTCAGGCTCTTAACGGCTCACTGAGAGTCTGAGCCGGGTGCTAGTCCAGGCATGTGGGCGGATCCCAACTTGATTGTTGCAATCTTGCCCAAACCTGGACCAGCTCTGTGAAATCAGCCGACTCTGCTGAAAATGAGTTACAGGAGTGCTGAACAAACTGCACTCCTGTGATCCATAGGGGGAAGTACAGCCAAACAAGCTTTGGCTGTACTTCTCCTTTAAAGCCCAACTGAAATTTCAATTTAACTCCTTTTAAGTTTGCCTTACAAAAAAAAAAGCTGCAGCTTGAGTAGAAAGGTCTGTCCCCTGCCAACATACTGTAGCCCCCTTATAGTACCAAACATAAACCGGCCAAGAAACAACAAACACCTCTGCTAAATCATACCATGGCTTTTTCTAGTGCTATTTAGGCCTTTCATTGAACATAGACCCTAAATCTGGCCATAAAGTAGTAGAATTTTGTTTAAAAATATTTCATTTTTATGAATGATCATTCAGTTTTCTAATGGTTAGTGCTGTCAAATCAACGTTCATAGTTTACCAAAGTAACAAGAAAATTTGAAGGAGCAGAATGGAAAACTTTTTTTCTAAAATTAATTAAATTCTAACTTTATGTTGTTTATGTTCAGGAAATTCCATTCATCCCAAATTTGAATGTTAAGCAAACAAGTTTTTGAATGACATTCTTCAAGTCTCTGTTGGCATTAACTAATGTACTGATGAGATTTTTTTGCTCGAACATTAGTTAAAATATCAACCAGTGTATGGCCATCTTAGCTCTCTATGTGCCTGCACACATTCTTGCATTTTAACAGTTGTTTAAACCAGTGTTTCTCAATCAAGGTGCCTTCTGATTTCCCCCAAGGTGCCCTAAGCATTGAACCGAGTTTGCCCCCGAACAGCGTCATGAGTTGCCATGGTGCAAGCAGAACTCAGATGTGAAGGGAGGACTTTGATGTAATGGGGGGCTTCTGATGTGAAAGGGGGGGCTTCTGATGTGAAAGGGGGGTTTAAATGTGATGGGGGGCTTCTGATGTGAAGGTAATTTCATCAAGGTGGTTGTGTGCATTGTCCCAGGCTCAGGTTTCCCATTGATAAGCAGCATTTAGGTAATCTAGATCTTGACTGGGGTGCCTTGAGATTTTTCATACTTTTAAAGGGTGCCGTGACTCAAAAAAAAAAGTTGAGAAACACTGCTTTAAACGTAGAGCTTAACAGCATAACATAAAATATCTTTGGAATTAGTTCTTCAATTAATTATAAACTAGCTGAGAAAATGTCTCCTTGCAAGCTGTGTATTAATTGCAACTCGCTCCCTTTAAACTATATTTGAAATCCAAGGACTGCAGTGCCTAGTGCATTTTAAATCAGAGAAAGAAGGCATATTAGACTAATTCTCATCAATTAGGTCAATAAAATTCCAGCTGCTTGTTTTAGTGAATCTCAAATTCACTGTAAGAATATCAATAAGGACCTATTATAGGTAATATATGATAATAACCACTCTGAGTAAGTAGCATAGCCCCTACAGTAGATCTTGAACCTTTTCTATGCAGGCCTTGATAAGAGAGTCCTTTATCTGCTGTAAAAGGTGTAATAATATGTTATTCCCCTTCAATCTGGTGCTGATTGATTCCCGAGGGCTGCAGAGGTTATGGTTTTGACTTATCTAGAACAGTTTGAGTCGCCCTGGGATATCATCTCCTCTAATCTACTAGGGCATAGTTATGAAGCAGTGAAAGATCAATTCCAACACTATTCACTTCTTTTCTACTCTAAAAAGATTGTCACTGCCATTCACTCATCAACTTTATTTCCCATTCTTCAATGGGAGATTCTAGGTGGCAGCAATATCTGCTATATCTAAAAACCCAACACTTTGATGTCAAAACTGACAAAGTAACAAATACAGTACATGTAAAATATACCCAATTTGTCAGTTGATGCTAATGAGGCGGTGACTTTGGACAAGTACATAACCAGTGAAACCCCAGCCTGAAATATTGCTATAATGCAGCAATTCTCAGGCATGTCAAATTGTTGATTTATGGGCCTCAAGCGGCCCTCTCGCTTCTTCTTTGTGACCTTCAGCGGTTTAAGGATAACAATTTCAAATGTACCTCCAGCTAGTCTCCAGTTATTAAGTTACACTTCCTTATGTTATTTTTCATCTAATAACTTAAGGAAATGCTTTAATGTACTTTTTCTCTGAGAATACATATTGTAAAATTCAAGATAAATTTGATGAACGTTCAAGAAGAATTCCAGGTATTTTTTACATAGTTACATTGATCCACCTTGGCCCAAGGTAACTATGTATATGCGATACCTGGCCGAAACCCCTGGAAGCTGGATATAGGAGGTTGACACCTCCACATCGTCCAATCAGAGAATGCTTGCATTATCTGAATGGCGTCTATGCTGAGCATCAAAGTAGAAAAGTGCAGCGCTAGTCTATATGTGAAAATAAACAAATAAACAAATATGTGACTCTATATGGCAAAAGTCAAGTGATAAAGGCACAAAAAACAATGACATAGCAGGAATGTGCAAGTTAGTGTCTCAGGAAAGAATGACAATCCCAAAAAGTCTATAAATAATTAAACCGGAAGATCCTCTCCCAAGCAGGGGAGTGATAGTGTCTTGGAGGGGCTGTGGACACTTGTAAGGAGGCGACCACAAGTTGCAATGACACTCCAATCTTCAAGAAAAAAGGTGGGTACTCTTACCGGATCAGTAGGACGCATCTACCATATAGCAGTGCGTCAGTAAGGCAAAAAGGGGATGGTCATCCAGGATATCCAACCAGGTAGTGTCTTCCGGGTCCCGACCACCAATGGAGGGGTGGTGTCCTAGGCAGGCTGTGGATCTCCAATGCACCCGATCTCCGATACCAGAATTGAGCGATCACAAGCAAATGGTTCTATCTGTAGTTTGCCTTGGTCTTTTAGGTCAGTGGTCATAAACCCTATCCTCAGGGCCCACTGACAGGCCAGGTTATGCTGAGAAGCCAACCTCCTGTATTCAGAATGCATCAGGCCAGCCACTTAGCATGGGACCCAGAAGCAGGTGGAGATCACTGAAGTAGCAGGGCCTACTTCAGTGATTTACAGCTTCCGATGGGATAGCCATGTGTGGTATATAAATAGTTACATTGGTTTAAGCTGGACCACTGTAACTATGTAAAAATATACCATACCTGGAATTCATCTTCAAGTTCCAAAGTGCCATCATTTGTTTAAAGTAGGTGTGCCCTCAATAGACATACTGTGGCCCCTTTGGAGAATTAGTCCTCTCAATTCAGCCCACTGCTTCATTTAAGTTTGAGACGCCTGCTGTAGAGTCTATAGTAGACATGATAGGCCCTGCAGCATGTACCTTCCAAAACAAATTGGCAGTGCTAGCTCCCTTATGTTTTCTGACAGGTTCTCCTCAACTGTAGCATACCTCTGGAAAACTTTTTTCCTGATTAGTGAAAAAAGTTAATTTGCACCCAAAACTGTCAATACTGCATTGTATACAATTGTGTTAATAAAGTATTCCATTGAGCTTTCTTTGCACCTAAATTTGACAACATAATGTAACCCTGGTTAGGTTTTTGGGAAAAACTGTTAGTTTTACGTGTTACTGTTTATGGTATCTTCATGCTTCTAACTCTTAGGGATAAAGGGAGAAATTTCAAAAGATTAAGACTTATATATGGGCACTGCAGCTTAAAAAATGTATAGATATAGCATAGCAGAAAAGTTATAGTCCTAGAGTGGAGGGGGTGGGTCAAGATATTTGGAGGTGTTGAATGCTGGAATGTAGATGAAAGTCAAACCGCCATGAAAGTGGGTATCACCTGATGTCCTATGATTAAGGTGTTGCATGATACTTGTTGACGGTTGTCATCTGACTCACAATACACTGTCTGATTCTTGGCATGTGATTGAACTGACCTTTTTCTTTTGGCTGTTATGTTGTTCCTCTAGCTTTAGGTCTTTCTGAGTCGCCAACCAGAAAACATTATGAAGATTGGTGACTCAAAGCATTGAAGCAAGAGTTTCACGAGAGGTCAACAAAGCCAAGCTCTGTTGTTTTCTTATGACAGGTTTCCTTTAAAAAATCTCTTGCATTTCCATTTGACCAAAGTTCTTTAATTGCAGAGCATTTCCCTCAGCCCACCTAGACGCATTTGGTGCCTTCTGTTTTGTTTGGCCCTTCATTGCAGTGTTATGTGTTATTACAAGTGTGGTAAAACTGAACTCAGATGAGGTGTGTGGGGACTTTTCTGCACATTGTTGATGTGTTTTGGGAGACTTTGAAGTAGTTTTAACTGTCACCTCAATGCACTAAGCACATAAACGCCCCTTTCACATGGGATGGATTTCGTTCCAATAAGGGGACCAGCTCACAGATCCCCTGGTGATTAGAGCAGAAAGGGGGGTGACACATCCATGTCCGCCCAGTTTCTGAAGAGTTGACACAGACAGAGCCTGCTCTGCTCCATGGGTGGCCAGGATTTAATGGACTCCACTGTCCGTTTACACCCAACTACTTTCCGATCCGATTCACCTAAACAGAAGAGAACTGATCCCCTTCCTTTTTTTTTTTTTTGGCGTACCGAATCAGACTAGGAGGTAGGCAGGTGTAAACATACACATCTGTTTAAACCAGGGGTCTCAAACTGGCGGCCCTCCAGCTGTTGCAGAACTACAAGTCCCATCATGCCTCTGCTTATCAGAGTCATGCTTGTAACTGTCAGCCTTGCAATGCCTCATGGGAATTGTAGTTCTGCAACAGCTGGAGGGCCACCAGTTTGAGACCCCTGGTTTAAACCCTCCTGTCCATAGGAATGCAGAGACCTTCTGATCAGGTCCACCTGTCCAAAAGTAAAATAGTGAATAAGGGCTTCCATTATTATGGCTGATAATGTCATCATAACTTTCAGAGTGGCTGCAAGGAACACCAATATCTTTATGGTGTTGAGACTCAAAGTATGTTCCCCATCCATTGTATAGGGAAATCATGGGAAATCTACATGCACAAAATAGGTTTCAAATTTTTGGAATCCTGACTTGCATATGGTGTGGACTTTACATGGTTTCCATGTGTTCTATTACCTACCTTCTGTCTTTGTTTTTACGTTACAGAAAAACAGCAACTGCCATTCCACTGTCCAATGCCCCAGTGGCCGGTAAGGTTAAAGTCACACTTTTGCTATCTTTTCAATGGAGATAAGAGTGATAAAAAGTGTTGTGAAAATACCTGTTTCCACAAGGTGCTCTTTCCCTTGCTGGATGAGTGAAGCATTGCTTCCAACTGATGGTAATGCTGACGAATATCACTCACCAGGGAGAGAGAGACATCTTGTTCATCTAGCTGGCAAGGGAGTGTCCTGTAAAAACGGGAGAGTATTCTTCTGCCCTGCCGTTTCCTGCACAGCCTTTTCTGGTTCAGGACAGGAAATCCAAGTGTGACATTAGCTTATGGGCACTCTCACTGGACAGGGAGGCGGCAGTTGGTGGAAACTGGTGAAAGTGAAATTGACTTTGGCTTTTTTTGGCCAAAAAACAGTACCGTAATTGTGCGTATTTATTTTTGCCCGCTCTTAGGCAGATCATTTAAATATAAACATTATTCACTATTTACGCAATAATACCTACATTCATTTAAAATTCACTTTAAAGCAACGGGTTGAGAAGGGGCAGGAGCAGAAGATCCCATTTGTGATGATGGGCTCATTTTTTTATTTATGGTTTTATTTATATATTTTATCTTCCACAATTTGAAACTGTTTCGCCTTGTATATCATTTCCTACCAAGTTTTTTTGTCCGAACTTTTATGTTTTTGTTTTATGTTTTTCTTCTATTCCTAATTGCTCGACTAGTTGGGCACAAGCGTTTTTAGATTTTCTTTTGGATGTCAGACTGTATTTTTCAAGGTCATAAACCAAAGGATGACAAGCTATTGCTTTTGTGGTCACTAAGCTGTTGTTTCTTCCACTGCAATTTATTTGGTTTGGAAATGAGAAACACGAGATACATTCCAAACAACCTCAGGGCATTCTGTTTATATGAATAGGTGTCAGAAGTTCAGAGACCCTCTAAGCTTCTAATAGAAAACTGCCATGATGCTGTCAGTGCACAGCTTCCTTGATGTCCTCTAGAACTTTTACATTGCTAAGGAATAACATTGCAAAGTAATATAGCTATATAAAATAGCAAAACAGTATAGGTAAATTCCATTGTGATCAATGGGCATTTATGGGAATTGTCCTATAGGGACCAAATGGAATGCAACTCTTTTTTTTTTTTTTTTCTTCCTTGCACTTTCCGTACACTGAAGAACCGAGGTGGCATGTGAGATGTGTAGACTGCTGTTCTAGTATATTCATGCTACAGATGGGGACGTTTTGGAAAGAGTAGCTCAACCATTTCAATATATGGTCCTGCTCCATTTCAGGACTTACTTTTAATGATGGTGTGATTGGTGATGGGCGCCAAGTTGAACACAGAGGCAGTCGAAATTAGGATCTCTCTTTTGTACATTGGAAAAGCCTTGCTAAATAAATAATAAGACCCCTTTCACACTGGGGCGGTTTGCAGGCGTTATTGCGCTAAAAATACCGCCTGCAAACCGCCCCTAAACAGCCTCCGCTGTTTGTTCAGTGTGAAAGCCCGAGGGCTTTCACACTGAAGCGGTGCGCTGGCAGGAGAAGAAAAAATCTCCTGCAAGCCGCATCTTTGGAGCGGTGAAGGAGCGGTGTATTCACCGCTCCTTCACCGCTCCTGCCCATTGAAATCAATGGGACAGCGCGGCTATACCGCGGCAATACCGCGGCAATACCGCGCTGTACGGGTGGTTTTAACCCTTTTTCGGGCGCCAGCGGGGGGTTAAAACCGCACCGCTAGCGGCCGAATACCGCGGTAAAACAGCGCTAAAAATAGCGCTGTTTTACCGCCGGTGCCCCCTACCGCCCCAGTGTGAAACGGGCCTACCCCTCACATTTTTACTGTGACAATTCTGCATCAGCCACCCCACTTCCTTGTGGGCATGTTGGTGATGTCCAACTTGTGATGCAGCCGGGGTACTGATTCCCAAACAAACCTACTGCAGGATCCCTCTCGGGGGCACAAAGCCTGATGATGAAGAAAAAAAATACACTAAAGAAAAATGTTCTTACCATCATTGCTCAGATGCTGGATAGTGAGGGTGAGGGTAGTAGTGCTTGATGTTTTGATATAAACGTTTCTATGAGCTATTGTAAAACACATATTCTGGTGTTAAAGTGAACCAGTGCTTTACTCATGCAGAGAAAAAAACATGTACACTTTAATACTCCCTCCCGCAGCTACTTTTACTTACCTTCCTTTTACTATCCTTCTACTGCATGGGAGAATCTCTGTGTAAGCTCCAAGTGATGAGTTTATAACGGACTAAGGACCCTCCCCTTGTCATCATGTGACCGCACTGGGTGCCAATTTGGCCTATCGCCAAGGACCACCACTGTCACATGGGAGGAAGGTGAGTGAGTCGAATTTTCCCCATTGCCCAGAGTGACTAAAAATATTACTTTGCTTCCACAGACAAACGTATCGCTGGGGGATTGAAGGAAAGAGAAAATTACACTATATTGTCAAAAGTATTGAGAAACACCTGCCTTTACACTCACATGAACTTTAATGGCATCCCAGTCTTAGTCTGTAGGGTTCAATATTGAGTTGGCCGACCCTTTGCAGCTATAACAGCTTCAACTCTTCTAGGAAGGCTGTCCACAAGGTTTAAGAGTGTGTCTATGGGAATGTTTGACCATTCTTCCAGAAGCGCATTTGTGAGGTCAGGCACTGATGTTGAACGAGAAGGCCTGGCTCGCAGTCTCCGCTAAAATTCATCCAAAGGTGTTCTATTGGGTTTAGGTCAGGACTCTGTGCATGCCAGCCAAGTTCCTTGACCCCAAACTCGCTCATCCATGTCTTTATGGACCTTGCTTTGTGCACTGGCCCAAATCATTTGGTGAAGGGGGGATTATGGTGTGGGGTTGTTTTTCAGGGGTTGGACTTGGCCCCTTAGTTCCAGTGAAGGTGTCAGCATGCCAAGACATTTTGGACAATTTCATGCTCCCAACTGTGTGGGAACAGTTTGGGGATGGCCCCTTCCTGTTCCAACATGACTGCATGCCAGTGCACAAAGCAAGGTCCATAAAGACATGGACGATCGAGTTTGGGGTGGAGGAACTTGATTGGCCTGTACAGAGTCCTGACCTCACAAATGCGCTTGTGGAAGAATGATTCCCATAGACACACTCCTAAACTTTTTGGACAGCCTTCTCAGAAGAGTTGAAGCTGTTATAGCTGCAAAGGGAGGGCCAACTCAACATTGAACCCTACGGACTAAGACTGGGATACCAAAGTGATGTGCATGTAAAGGCAGGCGCCCCAATACTTTTGACAATATAGTGTACCTCTGGAACATAACCATTAACAAAAATCCCAGGCGTACCATTACTATTGCTATTAACTGTTTCATGGGTCACTTTAGTTGGAATCAAGAGAAGCCTGTTGCTGGTTGGAGAAACCCTTTTAACCCGTTAACAGATTAATGTACCTTTTTTGTGCTTTGATGGCTATTGCATTAGGGCATCCAAATCAACTTTAAAGGCAGGTAAAGCTTATTTAAAATAAAAAAACAAAAATGTAAAATATAGCAGTATATCAGTCCTTAGAAGTGTTGGTTGCATTTGTTATTTTTCAATATTTTCATCAAGGAATTTCGCAAATAACACACATCCTGTCCCATTATGTGTACTCTCATTTCTCCATTGTGTCTATGGTTGTGACACAGGCTGGACTTCAAACATATTCAAACATATCTGCCTTTGTTCACCTCCATTAAATGGTAGTTGATGGGATAAGTAGTTTACACAAGAAAGATAAATACACTACACACTTTATTTTTGGCAAGATCTACATGTATTTTCTGTACCTGCTGAAACATGTTCCTAGTCTAAAAAGAGCAAACTAATGCAGCCATCACACCTAAGGAATGGTAAGTTGCAATATACTAAATTTTAGTTTTTGAGTTTAAACAATCTTTAATTGCCTTTCATAGTGAATAGACATTACATTTGTTTTCTCTTTCATTTAGTGAAGGACACAGTGGAGATCTTGAACGATGCTCAGAGATCAAGATCTTCACTGTGTTCTTCAATGAACGAAGGAGAAAGTAGGATTTTTTTTGTCATTGAAGGACACAATGGAGATCTTGATCTCTGACCATTGGGTTATGGCTTCAGGCAAAAAAAAAAACTCAATGGTCAGACATCAAGATCTCCGTTGTGTCCTTCAATGAACTTAGAGAAAAGAATTTTACAGTGCGTAAAAAAAAATCCTATTTACTCCTTCCTTCACTAAAGAACACAGCGGAGATCTTGATCTCCAAACATTCAGATTTTTTCCTTGAAGGTGGCTCCATAACCCAGTGGTCAGAGATCAAGATCTTCGATGTGTCCTTCAATGAACGAAAGGGAAAATAATTTTACATGGAGTACAACAAATCTTATTTGTGGGTTTAGATACACTTCAACAAGCCTCAATGTACAAAATAAAAAATTCCTGCACTATTTTTGGCAATGTAGCACTGCACAACACAAACTCTGTTAGCATCTGTGCATTGCATTGTGCTATAGAGCAAGTGCATTTGTTTATTTTACAGTATATGTATGTTGGGGGGGGCCATTCCAACCGTGCGCCAACTCATATGTACCATGAATTACCCTGAGTTGCTTTATGTGGTGTTGGATAAGGTGGGTCAGAAGTTAATTGGAAGAAAGATCTATACTTGATTTCAGCAGCTGTTGCTTTGAATCCAGTGTTTAAATAGTCTTCATCTAACTTTAATGATGTTACTAAGACCTTACAATTTTGAGGGTTGGTCTGCCCGATTTAAAACTATAGTTTCCATCAGTTCCTGTGGTCAAAAGGGCCGGCGTATAATAACTGGACGTAATGTAAAATGGTCTGTGCCCATACCTGCCAACCATATTTCAGCAAATACTTTTCTACCATAGGTGAGAAAATTAAAGCTAACGTCCTATTGGTGGGATTACTCGGTGTGTGAAATCAGGTATATAAAAGTAAACTTTTTTAATAACATGAAATAGAAATATAACTGCTGAGATCTGGTTGGTATGGGCGACACTTTTTTTTTCTTATAACAGTCCCAAAATAGGATAAAAAAAAAAAAAAATGGATTTCAATGCGGTCAGCTTTTTTCAGGGCATCAGATAAATATTTGTATTTGTGCCTTGCTTGCTAATTCTTCATGATACGGAGACGCTTTTCAGATTTTGGTTGATAAGGGAACACAATTTTATACAAGTGGCCTTTAGTGCTATTTATTATTTTACTGTACTTTTTAAACAGTATGTGTAATTTCTATTCTGACACTGTCCGATATTTGGAAAAAAAAAAGGAAAAAATATGAATATTCAATATATATTATGCAATGGGTAATTCTTATCTGATTTTTTTAATGTTCAGTCAATAAAACCGCACCACTGATTATTAAACAGTTGTCGTGTTGTTTGTGTATACTGGTTCATTCTCTCCAAAAACTGGACTATAAAGCAGATCGTAACTGTATCAGAGCACCGCAAACTGAAAATGCTATTCAATTCATTTTTTACCACTTGCCGACCGCCCTATAACAGTTTTACTGCTACAGGGTGGCCGCTGTGCATAGGATCACATATATACAGTATCTCACAAAAGTGAGTACACCCCTCACATTTTTGTAAATATTTTATTCTATCTTTTCATGTGACAACACTGAAGAAATGACACTTTGCTACAATGTAAAGTAGTGAGTGTACAGCTTGTATAACAGTGTAAATTTGCTGTCCCCTCAAAATAGCTCAACACACAGCCATTAATGTCTAAAGTGAGTACACCCCTAAGTAAAAATGTCCATATTGGGCCCAATTAGTCATATTCTCTCCCCGGTGTCATGTGACTAGTTAGTGTTACAAGGTGTCAAGTGTGTTAAATTTGGTGTTATCGCTCTCACTCTCTCATACTGGTCACTGGAAGATCATAATGGCACCTCATGGCAAAGAACTCCCTGAGGATCTGACAAAAAGAATTGTTGCTCTACATAAAGATGGCCTAGGCTATAGGAAGATTTCCAAGACCCTGAAACTGAGCTGCTGCACAGTGGCCAAGACCATACAGCGGTTTAACAGGACAGGTTCAACATAGAACAGGCCTCGCCATGGTCGACCAAAGAAGTTGAGTGCATGTGGTCAGCGTCATATCCAGAGGTTGTCTTTGGGAAATAGACGTATGAGTGCTGCCAGTATTGCTGCAGAGGTTGAAGGGGTGGGGGGTCAGCCTGTCAGTGCTCAGACCATACGCCGCACACTGCATCAAATTGGTCTGCATGGCTGTCGTCCCAGAAGGAAGCCTGTTCTAAAGATGATGCACAAGAAAGCCCGCAAACAATTTGCGGAAGACAAGCAGACTAAGGACATGGATTACTGGAACCATGTCCTGTGGTCTGATGAGACCAAGATAAACTTATTTGGTTCAGATGGTGTCAATTGTGTGTGGCGGCAACCAGGTGAGGAGTACAAAGACAGGTTTGTCTTGTCTACAGTCAAGCATGGTGGTGGGAGTGTCATGGTCTGGGGCTGCATGAGTGGTGCCGACACTGGGGAGCTACAGTTCATTGAGGGAACCATGAATGCCAACATGTACTGTGACATAATTGATATAGAAAGTGCAGTGCTGAGTCATGAAATATCTGCATAAACCACAAAAAAAAAAAAAAAAAAAACGTGAAACAAAAACAACATATAAAGTGCATGATTAAACTCCCATGTAATGAAGTGCAAAAAAGTCCATAATAACAGTGAATCCCACAGGTGGATATTTGACTGGTGAACAACTTGATGTGTAAGTAATTATGAAATTATATAAAAACGTCCAGACCACCAACGAATCACCTCACTCATGCTCCCCTCCCCCCCAATAGGTATAGGCTCACATCTGGGAGTGTGCGACCCCCCAACTAAGCAGGGTCAAATAACATTTGTGAGCCACCCCAGGACTCAATGAGATATCCAACACAGCTGACTCCTATACTTCTCCCATGGTCTCCTCAATATTGAACCCTACGGACTAAGACTGGGATGCCATTAAAGTTCATGTGCGTGTAACGGCAGGCGTCCCAATACTTTTGGTAATTAGTGTATTTACCAGATCAAAAGGGAACAAATACAAGAAGTTCCTTGTAAGGGCTTACCTACACTTTACAGGAAAATATGGAGGCTGACATTGCTGACCTCCTTCTGAAAAATGTTAATTTCCTGTTTGTCTCTGGCTTAATTTAAAATTGTGAGGTGGGGCCTCTGTGGATTGGACCTGATTTCCAGCACATCCCACAGATCCTTGATTGGATTGAAATCTGGAAAATTTGGAGGCCAAGTCAACAACTCAAACTCATTGTTGTGTTCCCTTAAACCCTTCTTGAATTAATCAGACCAGGTCACCTTCTTCCATTGCTCTGTGGTTCAGTTCTGATGCTCACATGCCCATTGTAAGTGATTTTGGCTTTGGACACAGGACAGCATGGGCACTCTGACTGATCTGCAGCTACACTGCCCCATATTGGAACAAACTGTGATACTGTGATATAATGTGTGTTCTGGCACCTTTGTAACGGAAACCAGAATTAACCTTTTTTTTTAACAATTTCAGCTACAGGTACTCTTTAATTGGATCGAAGTACGTGGGCCAGCCTTTGCTCCCCATATACATCAATGGGCCTTGGCCACCCATGGCCATGACACTGGTTTGCTGGTTTTCCTTCCTTGGACCATTTTTTTGATCACTGCAGACCAGGAACAACCCACAAGAGCTGCAGTTTTGGAGATGCTCTGGCCCAGATGTCTTATTCAAAATCGCTCAAATCCTTACGCTTGCCCATGTTTCTGCTTTTAACACATCAACTTCAGAGGCGACATGTTCACTTGCTGCCTAGAATATTCCACCCACTTTTAGATGTCATTGTAATGAGATAATCAATGTCATTCACTTTACTTGTCAGTGGTCTGAATATTATGACTGATTGGTGTAAAACCAATCACTAAAACCTCATATACCCCGAAGGAGCCTATGGAAAATTGCCCAGGTTCTTTTCCCAGTAGACTGCCCCGCAGCCAGGCACATGATCACAGTCACTCTTTGCCTCAAATACCAGTCTAGGGGTGTTCTCTTTGTTGTTTTTATTTCTGGAGCAACTGGTATAGGGCTGATGGAATTGGGTTGGGTACTCCAAAAACAGAAACTCTGTACAGATTGAGGACAGTAAAACCTTTCTGAAAAGCTGAAGAAGATGTCCTTGCATATAGCAAAATGTGGACTTGGCTTATAGTAGAAGCAGTTAAAGTAGGCTTCTTTCTTTAGAGACACCAGAGGAGAGTCCCTTCACAAAGAACTAGAAAGACTAAGCTCTTCAGGACACCAGCCAATGTCCCATAGCTCCCAACTGTCCCTGATTTCGAGGGACTGACCCTGATTTCGAGGGACTGTCCCTGATTTGGAGCAATGTCCCTCTTTCTCTCATTCCTCATTTGTTCCTCATTTTGGTCTGATCTATATAGATGTAAATAAAATACACTTTTTATCTATCAAAAAGTATTTTCCAGCGCTAAACCTTTCATCTGATTTCTAAATTGCTGCATTTATAAATTCCAAAAGCCAATATAAAGGAATAGTAGTGGTAAAAAAAGTACTTGTGGGTTTAACCAATCTTGTTTTTTGGTACAATTCTCCTTTAAGGGGGCGTCACTGGGGGTGTGTCCTATGCCTGCATACTTTTGCTGATAGGTGTCCCTCATTCCCAGCTCAAAAAGTTGGGAGGTATGAATGTCCCCTTTGGTCAAACACACAGCTAACTCTCTAGCACCAGAGGGATGGCAGCAGCTCAAAAGTCCCTACGATTTCTCACAGCAGTCTGGACTCACAAATGTCCAGGGACAGTTGGTTGCCTCTTTCCAACATCGATGCGACACTTTTCTCCTGTGATACCAGACTAGGTCTTCAGAAGACAGCCCCTCAGTTAGCTCTCTGTAGCTTCAGCATCCACCAAGGACCTCATGAACATCAAGCACATGGCAGCACTGCACTGGAGGGCAGCAGCCCTACAGGCTGGACTAATCCTCTGCAGGAAAAGACCCAGCAGCTCTGTGTCTCAGAGTATTTATAAAAGCTCAAAGCAGCCTTCAGGGCCACCCTCCCTGGGATTGGCCAGGGCTGTATAAATATTGAGGCTTGGTTCACACTGTTGTGCGAAGCAGCTAACAGCAGGGGTCCGGTGCGTCCCTGTTTTCTGTTTCAGGGAAGAATCAGGCCTGAATTTTTGCCTGAACTCAGACCTGAAACAGAGCCAAAAAACGCACAGGACCCCTGTGCAATGCGCTCCGCAGCCACCCTGGGGATATGTGAACTGACTCCATTGAGAGCCAGTCACAGTCTCCTGTCATCCGAATCGGACGCAGGGAAATCCGCATCCAATTCGCAATAGTGTGAACCCAGCCTCATGCTGCTCTTTGCTTTGCGCATTGCTCCACACCTATGTTCCAGAGAGTTCCTCAGCTCCCTGGAAATTAGAGGAAACAGTCCAAACTAGCAGAAACTGAAACACTGAGGAGACCTAACTAATCACATGCAGTTGCACTGATTACAGTGAGCACAACTAAATTAACCTAACAAACAATTGCAACCACACTGGTTACAGTGAGACAAACGAAATTTATCTAGCAAACAAAAATACAACTCCACTGAACAGTGAGCCAGCACTAAATCGAACTAATCCTAGCACCAGTGGCGGCCTGTCCATTAGAGGCGCCCGGGCGCCGCCCCCTCTTTCCACGCCACCCCCTATATGAATAATGGATAGATTCATGCATAGCATAAATCTATCCATGTCTGCTGTGGCCACCACCTGTTCATGCATCCAGCCCCTTTCAGGGCACCGGGCGCCTGAATAACAGCGGTGGGGGTGTTTTTTTGAAGCACCTGATTGGAGCTATAGGCTCTAAAAGGCTTCAAAATAGGGTGGCTCGGAGCGCAGAGATTGCGCTATGAGCCCACCCAGATGTTACAACAGCGAATGAATATTCGCTGTTGCAACACTATTCCTCATTCCCGCTAATCAGAAGCAGGTCTCAGACCCGTTTTCCGATTGGCCGAAAAGAGAAGACTCCCGATTGGCCACCGAGGAGGAGGGAGGAAACAGAAGCCGCTGATGCCCGTGGAGAGTAGAGGAAGGGATAGATGTCGCCGCTGCCGAGCAAGGGAAAGGGAAAAATATCCTGGACGGCCGCACACCATAAAAGGCATCTTTATTGATATGAAGAAATAAAATCCAAATGCAGTCACCTCATGTACAGGGAGGAACAGGAAAGATTCATAGCTGAATGATTAAAGTTTGATCATGGGTATATATAGGGACTTCAGGTTTTGATAGCCAATCCAGAGATGGTTCACTTAGTAAACTTTTTTAGTTTGGTGGACCTTTATAGGCATTATTACATTGTCATGTTATCTTGTCTTCAATTTTTGATTATGTGGCCAGGTCTCTATTTGAGAATTTGAGACCATCTCTGGATTGGCTATCAAAACCTGAAGTCCCTATATATACCCATGATCAAACTTTAATCATTCAGCTATGAATAAGCGCCATGATGGGGCATGAAACATGTTAGCTATCTTTCCTGTTCCTCCCTGTACATGAGGTGACTGCATTTGGATTTTATTTCTTCATATCAATAAAGATGCCTTCTATGGTGTGCGGCCGTCCAGGATACTTTTCTCTTTCCTCAAGCTTGTGCAGAGCCAGCACCTGTGAGTTCCATTAGGGCGGGTGTCTTGATACGGATTTGAGAGATTGGAGCGGCAATCTTTTGCTTATGCCGAGCAAGGGAAGCCGCCGGTGAAGCACTACATAGATGGGGTAAGTGCGCTTGCCACTGACCGACCAACCAACTGAGGGGGGGTGATACTGTTTGGCGTCCCCCCTAAAAAAATAATCACAGACCGCCACTGCCTAGTACCTATCTAGGAGGGTGCTTTAACACATTAAGACATTTTCATTGTTTCTAAATCTGCAATCTGGAAGAGTCCTGGTTGTGGTAAACTTCTTCTATTTGGGAATTATGGAGACCACTGTGCTCTTGGTAACCTTCAGTGCAGCAGAAAAGTTTTTGTAGCTTTCCCTGTGCTTTGCATTATTTCTGTCTCTGAGCTCTGCAGGCAGTTCCTTTGACCTCATGGCTTTTGCTCTGGTACAGTATGCATTGTCAGCTGTGAGGCCTTTTATAGAGAGGTGTGTCTTTCCAAATCATGTCCAATCAATTTAATTTACCACAGGTGGAATCCAATCAAGATGTAGAAACAGCTCAGCAATGATCAAGATAAATGGGAGGCACCTGAGCTAAATTTCAAGTGTTGTTGCAAAGGGTCTGAATACTTATGCCAATGCGATATTTCAGTTTTTCCTTTTTCGTACATTTGCAAATATTTCGAAAAATTTCTGTTTTCACTTTGTCATTATGGGGTACTGAGAGTAGATTAATAAGAGAAAAAAAATAATTTAAACAACTGTAGCATCAGGCTGTAACATAACAACATTAAAAATAGTAAAGGGGGTCTGAATACTTTATGAATGCACTGTATATATTTAAATAATACCTTGCTCTTGACAGCTGAACAGTATAGAAAAGATGAATCTGCGATGCTGAGAAGGGGGTATTAAAGAGAACTTGTTGCTTTGTCCTCTTAGGACAAATGGCCAAGTTCTCTTCAAAGCAGCATTAGGTAGCAAAATAAGCAGAGAGGCCATTTTCAGGCTCTTTACATATGCTTTTTTTAGCGCTAAAACGCCTGAAAAGTGCAATCAGTGTGAAAGGGGTCTAAATCTTTAGAAACCTGGCAGGGTCTCTTTAAGTACTTTTGCAAAAAGAATTCCATTCCAATTTTTAATGATGTAGTCACTTGAGCAGGTTCATGTTTTTTTCTTCCCTTGGTCTCCTTTGGATTTAGTGGTGCACACCTGTTCTTAATTGTGATGGCGGAGGGCCGTCACACAGGTGCTGGGTAATGCCACTCGCTGGGTCACTAATCTGAACTCCGACCTTTAACAATCCTATTCTATTTCTGACCTGTGATTAGCGCTTTGCCTCTTCACAGCAGAGTGATCACAAGAGGGACATTGTGTATGAGAATTCCACGGCTTCTTCTCCATAACAGCCTACAATGAATTGGGGCGGTTAAATGTTCCTCGGAAGAATCAAATTTTAAGTCTTAATGAATAAGACCACTTTTCTGATTTTGTTTCAGAGCCGTATGAGTTATTGTACTTTTGTCATTATTATTATAGAAGATTTATATCACATCAACAGTTTGCAGTACAATTCAACACAAGAGGGCTAGGAGGACCAATGCCTGAAAGAGCTTTAATCTAATATTGTATCTTATGTTCTATTTCGTAATGAAGCTGTTCAGTTTACAAATATATAATTATTGTGTTGGTGGGGATTTGTTATTTTTTTGCAGAGGTCATAGCTATGGATCTCAAAGCCAAATTTAGCAATGTCAGTATGCATCAGTTAACTTGACATCTGTACCTCTAATTCAGTGTTTATCAACCAGGGTTCCGTGAAACCTTAGGGTTCCTCCTGAGGCTGCTAGGGTTCCTTGAGCTTGAGCAATAGTGGATTGATCTCCCACCTTCACTGATCACCAATGCAAGTGGATAATTTCACATTACTTCCAAACTGACCACTGAGGTTGCTAGAGGTTCCTTGAGCTTTGAGCAATGGTGGATTGATCTCCCACCTTCACTGATCACCAATGCAAGTGGATAATTTCACATTACTTCCAAACTGACCACTGAGGTTGCTAGAGGTTCCTTGAGCTTGAGCAATAGTGGATTGATCTCCCACCTTCACTGATCACCAATGCAAGTGGATAATTTCACATTACTTCCAAACTGACCACTGAGGTTGCTAGAGGTTCCTTGAGCTTTGAGCAATGGTGGATTGATCTCCCACCTTCACTGATCACCAATGCAAGTGGATAATGTCCCATTACTTCCAAACTGACCACTAATGTTAGAGTGGACACTAGGTACCCTACATTATTTATTCTTACTGTATATTAAAAACTTTCTTTGATATATAAATCACGGTAATGTATCAAGAGCTGTAGGCATCATTCTTTTTAGCAGGGGTTCCCCGAGAACCTGAGGGGAACCTCAGGGGTAAAAAGGTTGAGAAAGCCTGCTCTAATTTGTCAACCTAAATAAGTCTTACATTGTTTTCTTATGACATGTAAAGCTTTTATTTGGCACACTGTTTTATTATATATGTCATACTTTTTTTTATTATATCCTGTTAAATGGACAGGGATGTTCTTGAAAAAACAATACATTCAACTGTTTTTATATTTATCTAAAAACCTTTTTAATGTATATATTTTTTTCCTGATTTTTACATTAAAGCAGAACTTCACTCTATAATTACTTGACCTCCAGAAAATTTTTCCCCCTTTTTTGTTTTTCAGCACTACGCTACCACTTCAGCCCCGGAAGGATTTACCCCCTTAATGACCAGGCCATTTTTTGCGATACGGCACTGCGTTACTTTACCTGACAATTGCGCGGCTGTGTGACGCTGTACCCAAATAAAATGTATGTCCTTTTTTTCCCACAAATAGAGCTTTCTTTCGTTGGATCAACTCTGCGGTTTTTATTTTTTGCGCTATAAACAAAAAAAGACTGACAATTTTAAAAAAATATATATTCTTTTTTACTTTCTGCTATAAAACATATCCAATAAAAAATTTAAAAAGTCTAATTTGTTCATAAATTTAGGCCATTGTGTATTCTGCTACATATTTTTGGTAAAACAAATCCCAATAAGTGTATATTGATTGGTTTGCGCAAAAGTTATAGCGTCTATAAACTATGGAATATATTTATGGAATTTTTATTTATTTATTTTTACTAGTAATGGCGGCGATCAACGACTTAAATCAGGACTGCGATATTGCGTTGGATAAATCAGACACCTAACTGACACTTTTTGGTGACCAGTGACACTAATATAGTGATTAATGCTAAAAAAAAAAATTGCACTGTCACTGTACTAATAACACTGACAGGGAAGAGGTTAGCATCAGGGGAAATTAAAGGGTTAAATGTGTTCCTAGGGAGTGTTTGGTTACTGTGTGGGGGGTGCTTGTACTGCGGGAAGGCAGAGATCCATGTTTCTGTTTAGCTGAAACACAAGATCAATGCCTTCCCTTGTCACAGAATGGCGATCTGCCTTGTTTACGTAGGCAGATCGCCGTTCTGCCTGTGCCTTGAATGACTGGTGGCTCCACCGGACCCACTGATTGGCTCCTGCTGTGTCCAATCACAGTGGGAGCGGGTCGCTGACGTCGTGTGTGCACGCCCCAGACCCAGAAGTGCAGAATCATGTACCTGTACGTGATTCTGCGCACAGGAGCCGCCCCCCCCCCCCGCAGTAAATGTACATGGGACTGTCGGCGAAAGGTTAACTGGCAATTGCACAGTCATGCAACACTGCACGCAAATAAAATTGATTTCATTTTTTTACACAGATAGAGCTTTCTTTTGGTCTTTTGGAGGTATGTGATCACCACTGCGTTTTTAATTTTTTGCAATATGAATTTTAAAAAAATGGAAAATTTTGAAAAAAACCCTATTTTTTATTTTTTGCTATAAATCATCCAATAACATTTTTAAAAAAAAATTTATTTCTTCATGAATTTAGGCCAAAATGTATTCTGCTACATGTCTGGTAAAAAAAAAAAAAAAAAAAGATCCCATTAAGTGTATTTTATTTGGTTTACGTGAGTGTCTACAAACTATGGTATATATACACAGTATATTAGAATTTTTATTTATTTGTTTTTTATACTACTAATGCCGGCGGTCAGCAAATTATAGCAGGGCTACGATATTGCGGCGGACATTCGAAGACTTAAGCCTCGTACACACGATCGGATTTTCCGACAACAAAACCATGGAATTTTGTTCGAAGGGTGTTGGCTCCAACTTGTCTTGCATACACACGGTCACACAAATGTTGGCCAACAAGTACGAACGTAGTGACGTGCAAGACATACGTGATATCTCCATTACGAACGCTAGTTTTACAAGAATCCTTGATTCCGAGCATGTTTGTACTTTGGACTTTTGTCCGATGGACTTGTGTACACACAATCGGAAAGTCCGACAACACACATTTGTTGACTGAAAATTTGAGAACATGCTAGCCAACATTTGTTGGCGGAAAGTCCGAAACAAATGTCCGATGGAGCATACACACGGTCGGACTTACCGCCAACAAGCTCACATCCATTTCCTGTCGGAAAATCCGATCGTGTGTATGCGCCATAACACTTTTGACACTTTTTGGGAACCAGTGACACTAATACAGTGATCAGTGCTAACAAAAAAATATGTGCGGTCAATCTGACACTAACTGATGCTAAGGGAAACTGACTAACTGCCACTGATATCAATAGTGACACTAATACCATGTTCAGTGCTAATAATATATACTCTCACTGTACTAATGATACTGGCTGGGAAGGGGTTAACATCTAAGAGCGATCAAAGGGTTGAATATGTGCCTAACACTGTGTAATGTGTGTGTTATGCGGTGCAGCATTATGGGGGGACTGAAGTTCTAAAAGTTTTAGATCCAAATCTGTGTCCCTTGGTAGGTTCTGCCAACAGTTGTGCTTAAAAAGAAAAATGGCAAATTTCAAATGTCTTTAGAAAGTGGGTTATACCATAAATTTAAACACATGTGCGTTTATGGCTCAGTAGAAGAGCATTTGATTGCATATTGAGAATTCACAGATCCAAATCTCTATCGCCCATCAGGTTTTGTCAATATTTCTGCTTAAAAAAAGATTGCAGTTTGCAAATGTCCTAAATAAAAGTGGTATAACAGATAATAAATTAAAAAGAACACATTGAAAACTTAGTAAAACATGGGGAGGGGGCAACAAATGTGGGCTCATATCTTGGTAGTAGAGCATTCAACTGCAGATCAGAAAGTCTTAGAACCAAATCTTTGTCCTCTGTTAGGTTTTGTCCATAGTTGAAAGCAAAAAAGACAGCTTACAAAAATTGTAAAAGGAAGGCGGTATCAAAGAGGAGTAGTGCTTACTCCTGTAGGAGCTGCTGGAAATTTACCCAGGTTCTTCCCCAGTAGGTTGTCCCACAGCCAAGCACACAATCTCAACCACACTTTTCCTCCGTAACCAGTCTAGGGGTTTTGTTCTTGTTTTTATTTTTGGAGAACTTGGGTAAGGCTGAGGGAATTGAGTGGGATTCTTCAAAAACAGAAATTGTGTACAGGTTGAGGACCGTGGACTCCTTTCTGAAAAGCTGAAATAGAAGCCGTTGCCTTTAGCAAACTGTGGATTTGGCTTGTAATAGGAGCAGACTTCTTTCTTTAGAACACTACGAGCAAAGTCTCTTCACAAAGAACTAGATAGACTGAGCTCTTCAGGACACCGGCCAATGTCCCCTTTGGTCAAACACACATAGCTGACTCTCTAGCACAAGAGGGTTGGCAGCAGCCCAAATGTCTCTAGGATCTCTCAGCAGTCTGTACTCACAAAAGGTCCAGGGACAGTTGGTTGCCTCCTTCCAACTTCAAAGCGACACTTTTCTCCAGTGATAACAGACTAGATCTTAAACAGACAGCCCCTCAGTCAGCTCTCTGTAGCTTCAACATCCAGGCCCTCAGGTTGTCCACCTGAGGCCTCGTTAACAGCAAGCACATGGCAGTGTTGCCCTGAAGGGCAGCAGCCCTCCAGGATGGACTAATCCTCTGCAGGAAAAGACCCCTAAGCTCAGTCTCTCAGAGTATTTATGCAGTTTCCTAGCAGTGTTCAGGGCCCTGCTCCCTGGAATTGTCCAGAGCTGCATAAATATTCATACTGCAATCTGCATAGCTCCACACCTATGTTCCAGAGAGTTCTCACAGCTCTCTGGAAAGCAGAGGGAGCTATCAGACTGGCAGCAGCTGAGAACACTGATCTGACCTAATTAATCCGCTGTACTGGTTACAGTGAGCTCAACTACACTTACTTAACACAATGATTACAGCCACACTGGTTACAACGAGGCAAGCTAAATTTACCTACCAAAACACACCCAGCTCCACTGAACACAGTCATAGCACCTATCTAGGAGGGTGCTATGTTCATAAGAAGAAACACATCAAAAATGTGGCAACATTAGTAGGTTTAGTGCTCTGTAGCAGAGCATTCTTTTGCAGGTTGCGAAGTCCAGATACAAATCTGAGTCCCTGAATATCCCCGGTTTTCAAAGTACAATGAAAAAATGTAAAAACGTAAGCAATGCTGGTTTGTAACTCAGTAATAGGGCATTCAACTGAGAACTCTCAGATCCAAATGTATTTCCCCTGGTAGATTTAATCCATAGTTGTGCACAAAAGGAAAGATGGCAGCTAGCAAAGGACTTTAAAGGAATTCAGTATGAAAGTGTTAAAAGAGAAATTTTTAAAAAGTTGGTAAAGCCTTTGATCGCAGATCAAGGAGTCCCTTATTCAAACCTGGGTGCCCGTGTCTGCACATACACTATATTACCAAAAGTATTGGGACGCCTGCCTTTACACACACATGAACTTTAGTGGCATCCCAGCCTTAGTCCGTAGGGTTCAATATTGAGGTGGCCCACCCTTTTCAGCTACAACAGCTTCAACTCTTCTGGGAAGGCTGTCCACAAGGTTTAGGAGTGTTTCTATGGGAATGTTTCACAATTCTTCCAGAAGTGCATTTGTGTAGTTGAGTTGAGAGTTGAGTTGCATCTTGATATAGCGCTGTCATAGGTGTGCGCAGCCTATTGCATTAGGGTGTTCACCCCAAATGTATTAAAACGTGGACAGTGTTAGTAGGGCAGTGGATGGCGTCAGTAGAGCAGTGGGCTTGTCAATAGGTCAGAAGTTGGTGTCAGTAGTTTTTTATTATTAGTTTTTTATTACTTCTTACAATTTTCTTATTAGCTGCAATGGGGGGGCTTTGGTGAAATATCATCAGGGGAATCTGCGCGGCACCAGTTGATTAGGGTGTGCCCAGGCACACCCGGCACACCCCCCTGCGCATGCCTATGAGCGCGGTCCTTACCCTGCAGAGTCCCGACACGCTTACAAACACATACACATACACACATACTAGGGCCAATTTGTAGACAGGTCTGGCACTGATGTTGGATGAGAAGGCCTGGCTCGCAGTCTGCGCTCTAATTTATCCCAAAGGTGTTCTATCAGTTGAGCTCAGGATACTGTGCAGGCCAGTAAAGTACCTACCTCCACCCCAAACTCGCTCATTCATGTCTTTATGGACCATGCTTTGTGCACTGGTCCAAATCATTTGGTGGAGGGGGGATTAGGGTGTGGGGTCAATTTTCAGGGGTTGGGCTTGGCTCCTTAGTTCCAATAAAAGGAACTCCGAAGGCGTCAGCTTACCAAGACATTTTGGACCATTTCATGCTCCCAACTTTGTGGGAACAGTTTGGGGTTTGCCCTTCCTGTTCCAACATAACTGCCCACCAGTGCACAAAGCAAGGTCCATAAAGACATTGATAAGCAAGTTTGGGGTGGAGGAACTTGACTGACCTCAACCCAATAGAACACCTTTGGGCTGAGCAGAGACTACGAGCCAGGCCTTCTCTCCAATATCAGTACCTGACCTCACAAATCCGCTTCTGGAAGAATGGTTAAACATTCCCATAGACACACTCATAAACCTCGCGGACAGCCTTCCCAGAAGAGTTGAAGCTGTTATAGCTGCAAAGGGTGGGCCAACTCAATATTGAACCCTACGGACTAAGACTGGGATGCCAATAAAGTTCACGTGCATCCCAATACTTTTGGTAATATAGTGTATTACTGGGAATAATCCCTATTAAAAAACATGAATTTTACCAGTGCTGGAAAAGACATTTATTGTGACCAAACCATGAAGATGGGGCATTGCTTTAAATCAAGACGCAGCAGGATTTCTGCTTGCTTGAGGTCTGTTTTTGTGAGATGTATTAAAAAGATTTGTTCAGTCCAGTTATTGTGGCCCTGAGCAGAGCATTCAAGGAAGATAATTTGATCCCTGGGAATCTATGTTTTCAATTCAGAGAGATAATTGTAGTTGGTCATTCATTGTCTTTGTGATAACTTTGTAGGTGACAGTAACTTTCACAAGCTCAGGATAACGATCTCCCTGGATGCTGCTAGCTGTATCTTGATGATAACATTGTCCAATGCCCCGGCTCATAAATTGTATTTTGGTTTTTGTTATATCTGGCTTGAAAACAAAACAAAAATAAAAATGACTTTTAGGTCTTCCTGGGGTCCTCTGTAGTTTTGAGTTACTGTCCTTTCAAAAAAACAGATGAGAAAAAAACATGATACGTCATCCCATCCGAAGATTATTGTCTTTGCATAGATAGCTGAATGTCATTGTACACCTCAAATCACTGTGAATTTCAATGGGCATTTTTGAATGTACTTACGTTGACATATAAAACATGATCAGAGGAAAAGCACATGGGATATTCATGGACTTGATGAGTGGCATTTAAATACTGGTGAGTACACTAGGGACCAGGGTACTAGAGGGGGTATTTTAATGGTGTACGGGTCGCTGCTCACCCCAACTCAGAAACAACCATACATGCTGGCTTTGGAGAGGGACCTTAACTTTGAAGAGGAATGTAAATAGGGGTCCATTTCGAATGAACTCTGACCACGGCCTTCACCGCCCTAACCAGATATGCTTTATCAGGATACCCAAATGTGAAAGTACACCATTCAGTCTATATAGACTGACCTTGAAGTACATCCATCCCATGAATATTTTCAGGTAACTCTGATACAAAAACATTTGTCCAAAGTCCTGATCCCTTGCCAATAGCCAATTTCACCTGTGTCCGAACTGATGGTGTGGTTTGCCCTCCAAAACCTTCTACATTAGTCACTTCTCCTTTGTGATGGGAAGGCTTTCCTTGCAAAAATGTAACTTCAGCTCCAGTATCAACTAAAGCCATCAGATGTGTAGGAGAAGATGACTTCCCCACCATATAGTGACAGGTGCATATGGGCATCGTTCTCCTGTTGTCACTGTCCTTAATGCTATTACAGGAGACCCACTTTCCCTTCATAAGGGATAAGAAACCGCCCAATCCGCTTTTCTGAGTCCATGTAATTCCTCCCCAGGATAAAAGGATTTGGTTTTGGGTTCATGTGCAGTTTTGGGAATTGGTTTGGGGCTAACAGGAGTGGTCTTTTCTGTTTTCTGTAAATCTAGGCAGATATTATCTTCACTAGGAGTACTGTTCATAACTCTGACAGTTTCCCCCACGAAATGTTTCCACCTCTCAGCAATTCTGCAATAGAAATCCCATCTATCTAATCTTTAGGTGCTCCTGCCTTAATAGGCCCACCCACATTGGTTTCCTAGAGGTAACTAATCTGGGTTTTCTCTTCACCTCCTGTCTTCTCTCCCACATTCCCACAAGGAGCCCTGAGATTAAATGGAGCAGACTTCATTAGCTTAGAGTACAGAGCAGATGTAAAGGGTTCCATATCTGGACCCATCCATTCTTGAAACGTATTTAATCCAGTTATACAACTCATCCCACCTGGAAACACTCTCTCCTATTGTTCTCCAGGAGTAAGTATTTTCCAGATCACTAGGATTACCGTATACTCAAACTATCCCATCTCTTACAAGGTATAAAAGTGAAAAATTCACAGTAAACTCTTGAGCTTTTCGCATGGATGCAATTGTGGATCATGGGTTAACACTCCCATAGCCACTGCTTCCTTACCTAACAACACAACACTGTCCGCCCCTTCATCCCACAAACGTAGGAGCCAACGCAAAAGGGGTTCCCCGGACCTCTGTTTGTATTGTTTTGCCAGCTCTTTGAGTTCAGTTTGTGTAAACTCCCTTACTTTTTCAAATTCCACATCTCTGGGGTTGCGATAATGCACCTCCCCATCTGCCATATCCTCTCTGTCATGTTGCCTTTTCCGATAATTAGTAATGAGAGGTCTGGCACACTTTTTCTTTCCCATTGGGTGATCATCATCAGAAATATGAAACTGTATCTCCTCATTCTCACTATCATTTGAGAGCACACCCTCATAATCCCATTTTTGGGATGTGACAATGGCTTTACCAACAGGTTTATGGCCCTTCCTTTTCCCAAAGGCATTAATTGATTTGGTCATCAGGGCTGCACACCGCTCTTGTAAATCATCAGCCCAACTAGCAGTTAAATGTACACACTCCAAAGCAATTGCTAGCTGGTCTTTTAATACCTTCATTTCTACCTCTACCTTCTCCCTTTTCTGTGATTCAGTATAGAGAGCATGAAGAAAATACCAACCCACTGTGGACACTGTCCTCCACTCTGCTTTACTTAAATCCAACCTCTTAAGGCTAAAATCTACAAATGATCTGAGACTTTATCACCCCAAGTCTTATTCAAGGAAGAAACATACTTTGCAAATTCTTTAGCAAGAGGCTCTCACTCATTGTCTCTGGCCCAGATAAGCAAGCTGCACACTCCCTTCTGGCCACCAGAAACACCTGCAGCCTTGCTTTTCCGCAGAATTTTTACCAGAAAAACAGGTCTGCTTCAGTTGCTTTAGCGCAATTCGCCGATGAGCCCCCAATTGTTTTACTTGCATCTGTCTAATAAGGTTACATTGTGGTATAAGTAGGGAAGCTCAGACCTCTGCAGTGTATAATTGTGCTTTTACTATACAAAAATGCTGTACATACAAAACTACTACAATATTAGGAATACAATACAAGACTGACAGATATAACAAGCAAGATGCCTAGCAAATAAGCAGAAACTATGGTCTGTAAACAGTAAAAATATGCTTAAAAGTTACTTAACTCTGGGTACTGTGTGTTCATGATTTCCATTTGCAACAAGGACCCATAGATTAATAGCAGTTGCTGGAGATCAGGCGAAAGTGTCTTCAGGTATAGCTTCTTCTGGCTGGTACAGACCTTGGTTCTAATGCATTATGGAGTCCTCCTTGTCAGCTTATGCCTGACGACCTTTTATTCTGAAGCTTCAGGTTGTCAAGCTATTGTCGACGGTTACAAACTTGTTTACATAGTTACAGAACAAAAGACTGCTGAAACTGACAACTGAAAGGCAGCAGTGGTATCTAAGTTCCCTTTGTTTGAGGACAGCCTGTGTAATTGTTACCAAGGCATTTGTTTGCCAAGTATCCTCAAACAAACTCAAAAGTTATATTTCTGTTTCTTTGACAAACTACTAAACAGATTGTCCCATATACAGTTATTTCTGATGAAAAAAATCATAAATATTTATCAAACGTAACACAACATGCTGGCTTTGGAGAGGGACCTTAACTGTGAAGAGGAACTAAAGTCTTGGTCATCCAGATACCAAGTATCCTACAAAGGTATTCTGAATGTTTCTCTAATAGAGGCCAGTCCTAAAGTCCTGACCAGATGGTAGCTAGTCCCAACTCGCCTAGCTAGAATGTACAAGACAGCTCCCGCAGAGTGTTTTCAGGAATGTAAGTTACGAGGTTCTATGCTTCACATTTGTTAGGAACGTCCCAAAATTAGGGATTTTTGGAACAGGGTGTTTTCAATGCTCAGTAAGTTGATGGGGTTCTCTATTGTACAACAACCCCACCTTGCACTGCTTAATGACTTACCACCTAGGTCGCCACGTCCAATGAAACGTCTGGTTTACTTTATTCTGCTGGCAGCTAAAATCACCATAGCAGGAGCATGGAGGACACCTTCAGTGTCCTTTTAGACGACTTAAACATAACATTTCTTGGATCATGATCCATAAGAAGGTTGCTAGCATTGGTAATAACCAGCATAATCTGTTTGAACAGACTTGAGAACCTTGGGCGACATACATACATGTGCCCCAATCCTCGACACCCAGTCCTATAGAGCTCCCAGGCTCCTCTTCACCCTCTTCTCCAACTTAGGTTCCCTTTCATTTTCGGGATATACCCTTTCTCCAGGCTTCTCTTCTCTTTGCTCTCTTCTCTCTTTTTCTACCTTTCTGGATATCTTGCTGTCTTTAGTTCCTTTCAGCTATTCTACCCTCACTAATGTGATCTCGTGGTGAATACTGTGATTATTTAATGCTCAGATGTGCCTTCAGGGTGATAATTTACTTTTTCTTTTGCATTCGATGTAGCATAAACAGTTCAGACAGTACATTGCATGTATCCTTCCCTTGTTTACAGTTTCAGGTATCCAGAGTAGGATTCTCATACCACTGTCAAAAGTTTGTTATTTTATTTTGGATATCTGTACCCTGTGCTACGTTGGCTGACGTAATGTCAACATGTTGTTGTTCTCAATACAGAAAATAAAAAATGAAATTACCGGTGAGCCTGGTTGCACTTTTTGGCAGAATAGATCCTATTTTGCAAACTTGTTTTAATACTGTTGGGGATACAGGGTACCCTACTCCTGATCAAAGGGGGAAAACCAATTTATAGCTCAGTAGTAGAGCATTTGACTGCAGATAACCTGGTACGTTTTGTTTATAGCTGAGCTTTAACGGAAAGATGGAAGCTTGCAAATGCCTTTATAAAGGAGGTAAACATGAAAACCAAATATATATAATTGGACATCCAAAGGGAGTGGGGTGGACTTGGTGGCTGGCAGACCATACCTAAGTTATATACCCTCTACCTTACCCTAAGACAACACAAAGGAATTTACTTTCCAAAATTAGGGAACTTTAACCACGTGACCTCTGGAAGATTTACCCCCCCCCCCTTCATGACCAGGCCATTTTTTGAATTTGCGCGGTCATGCAACACAGTACCCCAATAAAAGTTGTGTCCTTTTTTTCCCACAAATAGAGCTTTCTTGTGGCGGTATTGGATCATCACTGCGTTTTTTATTTTTTGCGCTATAAACAAAACAAAAAAACTGCCAATTTTGAAAAAAAAAAAAAAAAAACTATATTTTTTACTTCCTGCTATAAAAAATATCCAATTAAAAAATTGATTGGTTTACGCAAACTTTATAGCATCTACAAATTATGATATATATCTATGGAATTTTTATCTATTTCTTTTTTATATAATAGTAATCGCAGGGATCAGCCACTTATAGCGGGACTGCAATATTACGACAGACATTCTGACACTAACTGACATTTTTTACACTTATTGGGAACCAGTGACACTAATACAGTGATCAGTGCTAAAAATATGCACTGTCACTGGCTGGGGAGGGGTTAAACATCAGGGACAATCGAAGGGTTATCTCTGTGCCTAGCCAGTGTTTTTGTGTACTGTGTGCGCTGCTTTTACTAGGGGAAGTGATGGCTTTTAGGAACTGAAAATCCATCCCTTCCCCCCTGTCAGAACCGAGATCTGCCTTGCTTACATAGGCAGAGCTTTGTTCTGAGTCTCTACCTGACGATCTGCAGGTGCCGGCAGACATCCAGTGCCCGGCACCTGCAGATCGGCTTCTGCTGTGGCTGTGATTAATCACAGCAGAAGCAGCCCGCCGGTGGCGTGTGTACCCCCTGTAGGCGGAAGTGCAGAATCATGTATATATACATGATTCTGCACAAGAGGGCTGCCCTGTAGCAGTAAACTTGCTATGGAGCAGTCCGGAAGTGGTTAAAGGCATTGTACTCAAACTAACAACCCATTAAAAAAGATGGTGGAATAATACCTATCTGCTACACATAAGTGCTGTGATACATAAAATTAAAAACAATACAAATGTACAAGTAAAATGGATGCTGATATATCCTACTGGTTTGTACCAATGCGTTTCGCTGTCCACAACTGCTTCATCATGGACACCGCAGAAACATCTGAAAAGTTGGAAAACATTTTAACGGTACAGTCATCATCACAATTTAAATATGACAGATGTATTTCAACCGCTAACTTTCGGGAATAAGCCACACACAGGATCTAAATACTAATCCCCTAAAGACCAAGTATAGGGGAGGTAAGCCAGGCACTGGACTAGTCAGAGGTGAGACAAAGGCCACAACCGGCCACACAGCCATAACTGCAGAAAATAATAATACACCACTAAGGGTACTTTCATAACACCTAAGTTATAAAAAGCAAAAGTTAAAAAAAACAACCACACAAACAACAGAACTATAAGGGCCTTGGGAACCCTCTACCTTCTATAAAGGATTGACACAGAGATTTTCAACCTGGGGGTCAGAACTAGTGACTCTGGGTGTTTGTGACATCCACTGCTCAGATCCTTTTTGGAGGACTGATATTTAGTGATTTTCCATCTTATATTGGGGATAGTCAGGCCTTCTATGGATGGGATAAAACTCTGAGGATGTTACAACATGAATTCATTCATAAACAAATAGGACTCCCTATAAGTGGGTGTCAGTTTGTGTAATAATCTGTGCTCTCTGTGTGGCTGCTGCCCCCTGTAGCCTTTCTGGCCCCTGTGCCCAACCATGAGACTAGTGGACCCCGTCTGCGCTGCATTTCTATTATTTTATGCACACCATTCTGTCCTGATGAAGTGGAGTTGGCTGTTGCAACACATAGCTTAAATAGGGATCAAACTGAGGGCTCCAGCAGGCAAACTTATATACATACTACACCAGTGGCGGCTAGTGTTTTTTTTTGGGGGGGGGGGGCGGCAAACAACCACCCATCCCCTCCCAGTAGCACCTACCCCCTGCAGTTTGCCGGTCGGTCCAGCACTTACCCCATTGTGGCGGGTGGCAGGCAACGGCTCAGCTCCATGGTGGCTTCCAGCTCCTCCCCTCCTCCTCCTAGGCGTCCAATAGGATCGCCTATCCTTTCAGCCCAATCGGGTGACCGTTGTCAAAACCCGCTTCCTGATTGGCTGGGAGGAGGATCAGTGTTACAACAGCGAATATTGATTCGCTGTTGTAACACAACAGCGAATCAATATACTGCTATAGGGCGGCAATTGTGCATCGGATCATGTATATATACGTGATTCCAGACTTCCGCCTGCAGGGAACGTGTGTGCGTGCCAAGTCTCAAGGAACGTGATATTCTCCCACACCCGACGATCTTGTGTAAACCACACAGAACGGGGATCTGCCTATATAAAAAAAGGCAGATTCTAGTCCTGACAGGGTGGAAGGGATGGATTCTGTGTTCCTGCAAAGCAGAGACAAGAATCCATCTCTTCTCCTAGTAAAGCAGCACATACAGTACACACAAGCACTGCCTAGGCACGCATTTAACCCTTTGATCACCCTAGATGTTAAACCCCTTCCCAGCCAGTGTCAAGAGTACAGTGACAGTGCATATTTTTTAGCACTGATTAATGTATTCGTGTCACTGGTTTCCACACAGTGTTAAAAGTGTCCGTTAGTGTCCGATCACTGCCATTACTAGTACAAAATAAATAAATAAATAAAAATTCCATTAATGCATCCCATAGTTTGTTGATGCTATAACGTCCGCATAAACCAATCAATACACGCTAATTGGGATTTTTGTTTTACCAAAAACATGTAGCAGAATCTACATTGGCCAAATTTGAATTTTTAATTTTTTTTTATTGGATGTGCTTTATAACAGCAAGTTAATATATATATATTTTTTTTTTTGTCAAAATTGTCAGCCTTTTTTTATTTACAGCGCAAAAAATAAAAAATGAAAAGTTGATCAAATACCACCATAAGAAAGCTCTATTTGAGAGGGGGGGATTATATCAATTTTATTTGCAGTGTTGCACGACCGTTCAATTGTCAGTTAAAATAATGCAGTGCTGTATTGCAAAAAATGGCCTGGTCATGAAGGGGGGTAAATCTTACGGAGGTCAAGCGGCTAATAAAAGAGTGAGACACTTTAACACTTTATGTTTTTTATTCTTTATTTTATTTTTATTTCTTTATTTATTTTATTTTTATTTATTGTCTTTTATTCTTTATTTTTTGCCATTGTGGAGTTTTTCATTTTTAACGCTGTGGGCCCTTATGAAGTGTTTTTCTTCATTATTTTCTATATTTTAATTAATATTCAAAAATCAATTTCAGGGTTTTCTTTGGGGTCTGTTTATTTTTAAGATTTTAAATCTGGCTGGACACAGTTTGAATTGCAATAATACTTGTATGTGTAGGAAATAAGATAAACTAGCCCAAGGGGTAGGCTTCACCCTTTCCTGAACCTTCCTGGAGAACAAAGAACCTCCATGAAGATACAGTGGGTGGAGACCGAAAGGGCCAAATCAAGCTTGTATCAAAGCTCTTCTTGTTCTGAGGTTCAGAAAAATAACAGGCAGAGCCCATTTAATAATTCAAACAGTGAATTAAATGATCCATAAAATTCAATATAAATGTAATTAGTCCAACGGCAAAGGAAGTATGTAGTGAAATTAAAATATTTCTAATTCTTCTCAGAGTATTCCACCAGGTATCAAGCCACATGAAAATGTTAGGGAAATACATCATACACACATGCCTTCCACCATAATAAAGCCTCTTACCAGATGGTCATCATCCCCAATTGCAGAGATCAAGCACACATAAGAATCAATAGACCCCTCCTAGTGTCTCTAAGTAGGGTAAGTATGGTCCACTGGATGCCAACAAAAATAATCACCAATACAGTTGCCACAACCTCGGATCAGGCTCAGATGGCCGCCATAGAGGAAAAGGATCATAGGCCACACATAGCGTGAATACTGCTAGTATACATTCATTGTTAAAACCTCCAAAAGGTACTCACATGGTTCAGAAAAATCATAAGTAATTAAATAGCATGGAGCCTCAATGAAAGCCGGCATCAGTGGGCGTGAAGACGCCACACGTTCGTGGCCCCATCCAACGCATTTCTCGTCACAGCGCGTTGTCAAGGAAACAGGGGCATGAATGTGTGATGCCCCCCCCCAAAAAAAAAGGCAACTCTATAGACTGCTCTAGTCACGTGATTGGACATTGATTGAAAAACAATCTACAGAAAAATGGCATTCGCCATGGTTGGACACCAGAGCACAAATGAAGACTGAAGATCAGCAATATACAATCGATAATATATCATTCTATAATATATATCTATGTTTAGTAGAATTTTGAGACAATCTTGAGCAAGAATTCTAGAGCTAGTCACAGAGCCACTTTATTTTCAAATGTTATGCCAAATGTTTCTGATGCCATTAGGGTTTGAAGTTTCGAAACTCCCCTAGCTGAGCTGGCAGCAATTAAAAAGCTGTTTTCAAGCTAAGATACCATAAAGACTCAATAGTTTCAAAGGAAGGAAGAGTTACAACCTAAACTTTAAAAAGATGCCTTAGGATTTAGACTATCAATTAATCCAAAACCTGGTATTAGTCCTCTCACTGTTCATTTGGGCACACTTAACATCACATCTCGGAAATTGGCTCCATGGGAATCAAAGGTATGGTTGGAGTTACTTTCCTGCACCACCACCGCAGATCACACTCTCTCCCATGGGTGGGTGTTCTTGCACCCGGTTTTCCCCGTGGCTCCCGGGATAGACAACCCCAGCATTCCTGTGCTTGCAGTAACGCATGGTTTTTATTTTACCTTAACGACATAACATGCCATGTGTCAGCTCCTGAGGAAGTGGAGCGAATCCACGAAACGCGTCAAGCTTATTGGATGCAGCCGTGTCCATAACATCCAGTTCATTTTCCATCTTGATACAACAATCTTGTATTTTTTTACTTGACAATATGATATCCAGCATTACTGGTTTATACTACCAGTTACTGGAACATGTCACTATGTGATCTATATCTATATATAAAGTACGTTTAAATGCCACTATGTGATCTATGTGTACATACATGAATTGTGTTTAAATCTTTGTTATGTGTATATACATGAAATTTTCATGATTGAATTACGTATTAACTGCTACGTGTCATGTTATATGTTGATGACAATAAATTTGTTTATATTTTTTCTAAGTGGCTGGTCTTATGCCTCATGTAAAATCCCACCAACCCTCTTTTTGCTCTAGCTATAGGGATGGAGGTGCATGTACACGTGCATTTCATATAAAGTCTCAAAACCCTTCCTTTTGTACCCATCTGGTACAAGTGAGTGACTGTTAATAAGGCATTTGAAATGTGATGGTATTGTAAGCCAGATCTCTATCCAGATCTCTCTGGAGGAATTCTAACACCAAAGTAACCAATGGGCATAATGGGATCGAATGAACTGAAAATGAGGCAAATGTGGAAAATACATCCCAAAGACTGAAATAAGAGGTATTAGTGCTTTATCCAGGCTTGAAGGAGTTTAGTGAAGGAATAACCTTCTCCTCTAGACTACTCTCAATCTTCAAGTCTCAATCTGGCCATGTGTAGATGGTTTAAATTACACTGGACTAATCTTTTTCCAGCAGTAGAAACCAGGGAGGAATTCTAACACCTGGCTAACTGACAGGCACAGAGGAATCAACGAACTCTGAGTCAAATGGCATAAATGCCCCCAAACTCTAAAATAAGAAGATTTGGTGACTTTCCCAGCTTGAAGGTGTGCGGTAGACTGAGAAATAACCTCTAGGCTCTTTCGATCAATCTCCAAGCTGTTATCCTCAATCTGGCTGCATCTGGATGGTTTAGATGACTCTGAATTAAAAGATCTTTTTTTCCCAATATAAGAAACCAGAGATCTGGTTCAGTCCCATTGACTTAGGAATTACATTTGGAACATTCTTTATTGCCATCTTGCCCATGTAACTGCAGAAATCAAGACTCAAAGAATCCCTAAAGATGGATGCTACGATTATTGCTTTAAAAAATGTATTTGGTTACGCTTGCAGAGCAGCCTTGTGTGTCAAGCTAGAGACCGAGCAGGCCAGCGTGGGTGAAGCTTGAGAGGTATCTAGAGTGCCAAGCTAGAGACCCAGCAGAGAAGCTGGGGTGACACTTGAGGAAGATACCACTGTGAAAATTGGAGGAGCTCAAGGGCTTCAGTGGCAGTGAATCAGTGGGTCTAGTGAGAGACCGGGAGCTCAGTGTATGGAAGAACTACAAGGAGAAGTTGTAGTGAAGCTGAAAGAGCTGTTACGCTTTGTGTTAGGAACTGTTAAAGACCGTTGCCATAGGAGACAGCATTCCTGCACGTGCAGATGTGGCTTCTTGCTGGAAGCTTTTCCCTGCATGGCTGTCCTCCTATTGAAGTCTCAGAGTCTGCTAATTGAGTTTGCAACTATCTAAGGGTGTCCTGGCCCTAACCCTCCCTTCCCCCAAAAAAACAAAAAGGACTGTTAAGAAAAATAAAACCTTTTTTACATCCAAGAAGTGTCTGGTGCCCAATGACTTTCACCATCTCTGCACCCACTATGCCTCACAACCCACTACATACAGGAGGATGTCAGCTATCCCTGGCCCTAGAGGTTCTCATCAGACCAAAGGAGGCCTGGGACCTTGCTACATAGGTATTTGTACATGTTGATCATATCCCCCCTTAATCTCCTCTTCTCAATAGGGAATGGGTTCCTCTAATGGTTCCTCTAATCTTTGCTCATAGCTGAGCCCCTTCATTGATCTTATCAATTTGGTTGCCCTTCTCTGCACTCTATCCAGTTTCCCGATATCCTTTTTGAGAACTGGTGCCCAAAACTGAACTGCTTATTCCAGATGGGGTCTTACTAATGATTTGTACAGGGGGGGCAAAATGATATCTCTCTCTCTGGAACTCATACCTCTCTTAGTACAAGAAAGGACTTTGCTCGCTTTGGAAACTGCAGCTTAGCATTGCATGCTATTATTAAACTTATGATCTACCAAAACCCCCAGATCCTTCTCCACCATGGATTCCCCCAGTTGTACTCCCCCTAGAATGTATGACGCATGCATTTTCTTAGCCCCCAAGTGCATAACTTTACATTTATCAACATTAAACTTCATTTGCCACATACAGTGCCTTGCAAAAGTATTCACCCCCCTTGGTTTTTTACCTATTTTGTTACATTACAAACTTTAGTTCAATTTTTTTTAATCTGAATTATATGTGATGGGTTTATAAGTTTATAAGTTTGGGGTTGCATTTCTGCAAATGGAGTTGGAGATTTGGTCAGGATCAATGAATGGTGTCCTCAATGCCGAGAAATACAGGCAGATACACATCCATCATTCAATGCCATCAGGGAGGTGTGTGATTGGCCCCAAATTTACTCTGCAGCAGGACAACAACCCCAAATATGCAGCAAATGTTATTAAGAACTATCGTCAGCGTAAAGAAGAACAAGGAGTCCTGGAAGCGATAGTTTGGTCCCCACAGAGCCCTGATCTCAACATCATCGGTTCTGTCTGGGATAACATGAAGAGACAGAAGGATTTGAGAAAGCCTACATCCACAGAAGATCTGTGGTTAGTTCTCCAGGATTTGTGGAGCAACCTACCTGCCGAGGTCTTTTTAAAAACCTTTTGTAAGTGTACAGTACCTAGAAGAATTGATGCTGTTTTGAAGAAAAAGGGCGGTCACACCAAATGATAATTTGATTTGGATTTCTCTTCTGTTCATTTACTTTCCATTTTGTTAATTGATAAAAATAAACTATTGACATTTCTATTTCTGAAAGCATTCTTCAATTACAGCATTTTTCACATATGCCTAAGACTTTTCCACAGTACTGTATATACTGTATTACATATAAACACTCTACATTTGTTTAAAGTGGTTGTATACCCTTTTTTTTATATTTTTACCTACCGGTAAGCCTATAATAAGGCTTACCGGTAGGTAAAATGATTATCTCCTAAACTTGTACGGTTTACGAGACATTCACTTTGCATGCAGCCGCTGACGGCAGCGGCCCATTCGCTGTGAAGGTCTGGCTGAAGGTCCGGCAGACACAGCTGGACCTTGCCAGAAAGAAGTCTCCCGTGCCCAAGCGCGGGAGGGATGACATTGTGGCTCTGGACACTCACAGCACCGGAGTCGCGAACCCGGAAGACACGCCGAGGGGAAATGTCAGCTCCCTCGGCGGTGACCGGCATCAGCTGTTGACATCTTGTTCTAAGGTAAATATTTCATAATGAGATAGTATGCGCTGCCTTTTGCCTCACAGGTTTTTAAAAAATGGGTATACAACCGCTTTAATTGTTTTAAGTACAAATAATAAACATATACAGTGGCGAAAATATTTATTTGATCCCCTGCATATGTTGTAGATTTGCACACTCACAAAGAAATGAAGGGTCTAAAATTTTTATCATAGGTGTATTTTAAATGATAGAGACAGAATAGCAATCAAAAATCCAGAAAAAACACATGGTACATTATAAATTGAGTTGCAGTTCAGTGAGTAAAATAAGCATTTGATCCCAAAGCAACAAACAATAATTCTGGCTCCCACAGACTGGCTACAGTATGTGCTCATGTGGTACACAGTCCTGTCAATTTAAGAAGGTGCTCCTAACGACAACTCATGTGTATAAAAGCCACCTGTCCACAAAATCTTTCTTCCTTTCATATCTTACCATCATGGAGAAGACCAAAGAGCTGTGAAAGGACGTCAGGAACAAGATTGTAGAACTACACAAGGCTGGAATGGGCTACCAGACCATCCAGAAGAAGCTTGGTGAGAAGGAGCGATTATTTGCAAATGGAAGAAATACAAAATAACCATCAATCGCCCTTGCTCTGGAGCTCCATGCAAGATTTCACCTCATGGGGTAAGGACGATCATGAGAAAAGTGAGGGATCAGCGCAGAGCTACACAGGAGGAGCTTGTGAATGATCTCAAGGCAGTTGGGACCACAGTCACCAAACAAACCATTGGTAACACAATACGCTGCTATGAATTGAAATCCTGCAACGCCCGCAAGGTCCCCCTCCTCAAGAAGGCACGTGTACAGGCCTAACTGAAGTTTGCTAATGAACATGTAAATGATTCAGAGAAGGATTAGGAGAAAGTGCCATAGTCAGATGAGACCAAAATTAAGCTCTTTGGCATTAACTCGACTAGTCATGTTTGGAGGAAAGGATATGCTGACTATGACCCTAAGAACACATCCCTACAGTCAACTACAGAGGTGGAAACATTATGCTTGGGGGCTGTTTCTCTGCTAAAGGTACAGGCCATTTTCTCCGCATTGGGGGGCCAATGAACGGGGCCATGTATTATAAAATCTTGGATGAGAACCTTCTTCCCTCAGCCAGAACACTGAAGATGGGTCATGGATGGTCTTCCAGCATGACAATGACCCAAAACATACCGCCAAGGCAGCAAAGAAGTTGCTATAGAAGAAGCACATTAAGGTCATGGCGTGGCCTAGGCAGTCTCCAGACCTTAATCCTATAGAACATTTATGGAGGGAGCTGAAACTTTGAGATGCCAGCCGACAGTCAAGAAACCTTAAGAATTTAGAGAAGATCTGTAAAGAAGAGTGGACCAAAATCCCTCCTGAGATGTGTGAAAACCTGGTAACCAACTACAAAAATGTCTTACCTCTGTGCTTGCCAACAAGGGTTTCTCCACCAAGTACTAAGTCATGTTTTTCTTGGGGATCAAATATTTATTTTACTCACTGAACTGCAACTCAATTTAAAATAAATAATTGTATCGTGTGTTTTTTTCTGGATTTTTGGTTAATATTCTGTCTCTATCATTTAACCACCTCAATACCGGGCACTTACACCCCCTTCCTGCCCAGACCAATTTTCAGCTTTCAGCGCTCTCACACTTTGAATGACAATTACTCAGTCTTGCAACACTGTACCCATATGAAATTTGCGTCCTTTTTTTCACACAAATAGAGCTTTCTTTTGGTGGTATTTTGGTCTTTTATTTTTTGTGCTATAAATAAAAAAAGACCATACATTTTGTGAAAAAAAAGCCATTTTCTTGGTTTCTGTCATAAAATTTTGCAAATTAGTAATTTTTCTTCATAAATTTTGGCTATCAGGTTATTTCTCACACACAGCAAATTACACCCCAAAATACATTCTGCTACTCTTCCCGAGTATGGTGATACCACATGTGTGAGACTTTTACACAGCCTGGCCACATACAAAGGCCCAACATTGAAGTAGCACCTTCAGGCGTTCTACGAGCATAAATGACACATCTCATTTCTCAACCACCCATTACAATTTGAAGGCCCTGGAGCACCAGGACAATGGAATTGCCGACAAAATGACCCCATTTTGGAAAGCAAACACCCCAACGTATAATCTATGAGGCATTTTGAACGGTTCATTTTTTTCCAGAAATTTTTGGAAAATGTGGAAAAAAAATGAAAACGCTTTTTTTTTTACATAAAGTTGTCAATTTATAAGATATTTCTAACACATAGCATGTATATAGCAAAAATTACGCCCCCAAATACCTTCTTCTGCTCTTCCCGAGTATGGCGATACCACATGTGGGACTTTTACACAGCCTGACCACATACAGAGGCCCAACATTGAAGTAGTACCTTCAGGCGTTCTAGGAGCATAAATTACACATCTCATTTCATTCCTACCCATCACGCTTTTGAAGGTCCTTGAGCACCAGGACAGTGGAATTACCCACAAAATGACCCCATTTTGGAAAGCAAACACCCCAACGTATATTCCATAAGGCATGAGCTGAAGATAGGTACTCGGGTACTCTGATGGGCTGCAGATAGGTACTCGGGTAACTTGATGAGCTGCAGACAGGTACTCAGGTACTCTGGCTGGTGACAGGTACTCAGTTATTCTGATGGGCTGGTGACAGGTACTCGGGTACAGATGGCCTGGTGACAGGTACTCGGGTACTCAGATGGCCTGGTGACAGGTACTCAGGTACTCTGATGGGCTACAGATAGGTACTTGGGGACTCTGATGGGCTGGTGGCAGGTACTCGAGTACTCTAAAGGGCGGTGACAGGTATTCAGGTACTCGGTACTCATATGAACTGTGACAGGTACTCAGGTACTCAGATGGACTGTGACAGGTACTCAGGTACTCAGATGGACTGTGACAGGTACTCAGGTACTCAGATGGACTGTGACAGGTACTCTGATACTCAGATGAACTGTGACAGGTACTGGGGTACTCAGATGAACTGTGACAGGTACTGGGGTACTCAGATGAACTGTGGCAGGTACTCGGGTACTCAGATGAACTGTGACAGGTACTCCGGTACTCAGATGAACTGTGGCAGGTACTCGGGTACTCGGATGGACTGTGACAGGTACTCGGGTACTCAGATGAACTGTGACAGGTACTCGGGTACTCGGATGGACTGTGACAGGTACTCCAGTACTCTGATGGACAGTGTGTGACACTTACTCAGATGAACTGTGACAGGTACTTTGATGAGTGGTGACAGGTACTTTGATGGGTGGTGACAGGTCCTCTTTATTGGGGGGGGCAATCAGTGTGATTGGTGTACACTGTAAGCGGTAACGAGATGTTACCGCAATCTCCTTCTCACACACGATCGGTGTGTGAGGAGGAGAACCCGGTAACATCACGTTACCGTTCTGTGTTTACATTTAGTGATGGGCTGTGAAAGGATCACAGCCGATCACATGGTAAACAGCCACCGGCCAATGACTGTTTACCAGCGTCGGTGATGAGCAGTGCTCCCGGGAACACGCCGCCACCGACGTGCACGCGCAGCGCGCTCGCGATCTCACGCATGCGCCGTGCAAAGTGGGGTGGTACCACCTGTGATCGGCCGTGACTTCATCACGGCCGATCACGTGGTAAACAGCCATGCCCAATGGCTGTTCACCCCCCTCAGTGGCGAGCGGTGTCTCCGTGACACGCTGCCACCAAAGGTACAGGGCTGCATGCACACGATCACGCGCATGCCCTATTTAAATGGACGGACGTCATATGACGCCCGCCCAGAACAAGAGCCGTGCCGCCTGGCCGTCATATGATGGCCGGCGGGTGGCAAGCAGTTAAAATACACCTATGATAAAAATGATAGACCCTTCATTTCTTTGTAAGTGGGCAAACTTACAAAATCTCCAGTTGATCAAATAATTATTTTTCCCACTGTAAAGCAGTTTCTAAAGCTGAAAACCCCCAAAATAGAAGCGTCCCAACAATCATTATACTTTTCCTCAAAGAAATTTGCGTGTTTTTATATTTTCTGGTCCCTTTAAATAAATCTTTAGTATTGAAACCAAACCATTCATATTCTAAACAGGACTGAAACATCTCATCCCACTTAGGGGATTAAATGTACAAACTATCTTGGACACTTTGTTGGACTGTTATCTAGTTACACATCGCCTCCCCCCCCCCCCGGGAGCCATAATACGATTTTCACAGAATTCAGATCGACGTTATCTGCTTATTTCAGTCTTATCTTATTATTCTCAATGTAAGATTTATTCGTTTACCTTGAGTTTGCCTGGTTATTCTCAATAAAGTCACCCTCATATTACAGTACTTGCAATACAGGTAAGTCAATATTTATTTGCATTATACACTGAAAACCTGTTATTATTTTATATATTAATTAATTTAAAGTTTATTTTTTAAATGTAAACTGTTATTTGCTACTAATACATATTGATTGCCATTAACAGTTTAGCCATGTTAAAACCAAAAGCTGTAATTCTGTTCATGCTAATGTCATGTAAACACATTCATTCATTTTAAAGGATTGTAGTTTTAACTTCACAATTAATTCAGAAAATTTAAATATTTTTTAATTTCCACAATGAGAATTCTTTCTTTTCTTTTAGGAACATGTATTTATATATTATCTTTTAAATTTACATTTTTTGTAAATGAAGTTTTATTATTTAATTTTAGTTAAAATTAATTCCGTGAACTTTTACACTTTGCTTTCTTTTCAAAAAACCTTTGATAATACTTTCAAAATACACCTTTTACCATCAATGATGAAACTGGATAGAACTGAACATTTTTACAGTTGAACAAGCAGGTTACATGGCAGAATATAAACTGAGAGCAGACTCTCTTCTTAAATTACCCCTTATATACAAGAGATTGCCAGACACTCTTGTGAAGTTAATGGCACATTTCATAATGTCAGTGATTTTACAGTTTTGTCAATGGCTTGTTAAAATTACTGTTGTTAGCTTAGAAACGACGAGGGAATTATATGTTTTTTTTGTTGGTCATCATAACTATAGCTGTGAGTTATTTGGATTCAATTTAGAGGTAAGGCTGTTGTTGCTACAAAACTTTTTGACAAATAGTGCGATGATGATGATGTCTACACAAAATCTAATTTTTTTTTAACCTACAGAGAACTACAAATGTTTTATTGTGGAAACTATTCTTCACTTTTTAACATAAATATAATGCAATCTATGCCAAAAGTTTTTGGAATAGGCAACTGAAACTCTACAATTTTATTTCCAATGTTTGGACCAGTTAAAGCAATAGTAAAGTCCGCTTTGTGATTTTTTTACCTACATGTAAGCTTGTAATAAAGCTTATCTGTAGGTAAAATGAATATCTCCTAAACTTGCATTGTTTAGGAGATATTCGCTCTTTTGGCAGATGGTGACGTCACCGGTGCATGCGCCTTCAGAGCGCTGTTCTGTGGCCCGTGACTCTCGTGTGCGAGAGTGACATCATCGCGGCCGGGCCATTCAAGCCGCTGGAGCCCGCGAACCCATAAAGGAAGACCGGGTGAAGATGGAAGCCCTGTCAGCGGTGACAGCGCACCACTGGAGGGCTTCGTTCTAAGGTAAGTATTTCATAATGCGCTAGTATGTGTTGTATGTGATGTGTAAAATCCCTCAAAAGCTTTAATTTAAATAGATATTGCACTTACAGACATCACAGGATGGTTACTCATTGAAGAAACAATTCCGGCCAACACATAGATAATCTTCCGGGTCACGTCAGCATGCAGCTCCGCCCTATGCGTTTCATCATACGTGACAAGTAGATATTCGCCAGCACACCAAGGATCATCAATTTCATCCAAATGGTTTTGATTCAAGAAAGATCACATCACAAAATGGTGTAGTACAACATTTTTGAGCTACGCAGGACCCCTCCGTCAGGCATGATGATCCTTGGTGTGCTAGCGAATATATATTTATTGCATAGGTTCCAGTATCCAGATGGCAGTCGCTACAGCACCCAGTACCTTAAAAGGTCATTCTAGGAACGTGTGTGATGGGAATATGGACTGTCATCATACGTGACATCTTCTGTTACCTTTACAGGTGCATTTGACTTTAAGCTCACCTCTTTCATGACGTGCGTCCTCCTCGTAAGCTGGATCAACCTGCTTTTTCTTTCCCGTTGACTTCTATGGGGAGAAAAGCAGTCAAATGTTCATGTACACAGGCCCTTAGGGTGATGTGATTCTGGCTTCATGACTCAAAGCTTAAAGGGTAAGTTCACCTTTACAGAAAATCTCCCCATCCCCCCGGTCCCGCTGTACTGGAGTCCCACAATCCCCCGCTGTCAGGCACCGGGACGTCGCTTTACCAGTCTGAGGATTTGAAATCCTCCTGGTTTTCTCTCCTCTCCTCCAGCACTGACAGGATGGACTAGGCAGGTTCTGATTCGTCAGCGCCGTCCATATGACGGCCCTGACCAATTAGAATGCCTCCTATCCGTACATGCTGACAGGTACGGATAGGAGATCAAGCCACGGGGATTTCAAATCCCCGGACTGGTGAAGCAGCGACCCAGAGTCTGACAGCAGGTGTTCGCAGGACTCTGGCATAGCCGGGGGATAGGGAGGGGGTCCAGTGTAAATTCCCCTTACAGATTTTCTATAAAGGTGAACTTACCCTTTAAGCAAATTTGTCACAGATGTAAACCTGTCACGTACCTTTCTGTGGAGCCCAAGATGATGAGGGTGGCCTCTTGCACAATTCCTGTCCAAGCACCCCTGGTAGTGAAGACAGGGACTGCTAGGGCAATGGAAGGGTGCACTTGCCTGGCAGCTGTGGGAGTGAGCTGTAACTCGAAGACACAGGAGTCCTTTCAGTGGTGGCGTGAAGTCTGGTCACAAGCCTTGTTCAGCGAGAGTCAGGCAGACAGGTGCAGAATCAGAATCAGTTGCAAGGTCGGGAACAGGCAGAAGTCAGTAACGTGCTGGCAGTGGGGTACCAAATTAGGAGGCAGGGCCGTAGTCATAAATCAAAGCTGGGGTCGGTAACATAAGCAAGAGCAGATATAGCAGGCAGGCGTGATCCGAGAGAGTTGTCAGACGTAGCCGGGTCAGAAACAAGATCAGCAGACATGGATAAGAGTCAATAGTACAGGTACCAAAGCTGAAGACAATCCAGCACTGAAGCCAGGAAGACTCTCAGTTGAAAAAGGCTGCTGGGCGCCAGAATCTATGGATGCGTGCGCACGCTAACGTGTACGCGCACGTGCACATTCCAGCCCTTGCTCGTCTTGGTCTGTAACTCTGCACATGCGCATTAGAATTAGAACTCGCTAAACGGGAAATAGTAGCTGTTGAATGGGAATGAGCCCTTACTGCACGGGAACGATCACTTGCTGCACGAGTTCTCTGACACAACCTAAATGGAGCATATTATAAAACAGTACATAAGTGGTAAACATTGATAAAAAAAAAAATCTGTAGATCCTGAGCTAAAGGCAGTGGAAGTCATAAGAACATCATAACTTTTTTGTAAAAGTGGATATTATCTCCAGCTTTTTTACCATTCAAGTTGCCGGGGCTCACGAACCCGAAAGGAAGACCGGGGTGAAGATGGAAGTCCTGTCAGCGGTGACAGCGCACCGCTGGAGGACTTTGTTTTAAAGTAAGTACTTCATAATGATCTAGTCTGTGATGCATACTTGCACATTATTCCATTGCCTTGCGGGGCATTTTTTTTTGTTTTGTTTTAAATGCCGCGGTTTACTACCACTTTAAGCTATGACATATAGTAGATGATAAGGGCTTGTGCAGATGGCCAAATGTAGTGTAGCTTCAGGTACTTCATTATACTTGGGTACAAGATCAATGTGAAACATATCTAAACCTTCACAGGTAAATCATCTGTGTTGCCCTAATCAATAAGACATATAGCCAAATGTGAACAATCTAAAACAAAAATAGTGAAAAAAAAAGAAATGTCCCCAAAATAATGGTGCAAACGTTCACACGCTGTTTAAGAAAATAGGAATGTTCCACCAAAGGATCTCGAGAAAAGTGTCACAGACCAGGAACCTCCACCAGATAGTCAAAAATGCAAGCTTACCAAATACTTATTACCCTCTAATATAGAGAAGGTATAAACAGCATATGGTACAATAATACATATCGGCCCAATTGCTCATATAAATCTTCCCTTCCAGCCACCAGCCAGACATGTTCAGAAGGAAACATAAGAGCAGACGCTCTACATAGTGTAGAATCCCCAAAAAGCTTTTAAATAGATATTGCACTTACAGGCATCACAGGATGGCTACTCATTGAACAAACCATTCACAGCACATAGACAAACTTCTGGGTCATGTCAGCATGCAGCTCCACCTCATGCGTTTCATCTTGCGTGACGTCTTCTGTCACCTTCACAGGTGCATTTGACTTTAAGATCACCTCTTTCTGATATGCATTGGACCTCCTCCTAAGCTGGATCAACCTGCTTTTGCTTTCCCGTTGACTTCTATAAGAAGAAAAGCAGTCATATGTTCATGTACACAGGCCCTTAGGGCGATGCAATTCTGGCTTCATGACTCAAAGCTTTAGTAAATTTGTCACAAATGTAGAAAACCTAAATGGAGTATATTTTAAAACAGTACATAAGTCGTAAAAATTTAATTAAAAAAAATACCTGTAGATCCAAAGTTAAAGGCAGTGGAAGTCATAAGAACATCATAACTTTTTATGTAAAAGTGGATATTATCACCAGCTTCTTTAACTCTAGAGCCTTTTTAATGTGGTTAAAAAGCAAACTGACCTAAATGCGGCCTGGGGCCTGGCTTGGCTTTTACGGGAAAAGTAGCCATTTCTATAGTGAATTTAAATGTCTGCATACTTGGATCTAATTGGATTTTTTAATCGTTAGGAAATGCAGGTTTGCAATGTTCTTATAATATACAGTCAGAATAAATTGCCCAAGTTTAGTTACATTGTTCAGCCTTTGCTTTTAAAAGCTGGCATTGAAGTGGTGTTCCGGCCGCAATTATACTTTTTAAATAAAAATACCCCTATAAAAACACAAGCTTAATGTATTCTAGTAAAGTTAGTCTGTAAACTAAGGTCTGTTTTGTTAGTTTATAGCAGTAGTTTGTTATTTTATAAACTTACAGCAGGCCGTGGCCATCTTAAGTGTGGGCATCTGAGGCCAGACTGTATTTCTTCCTGGATCTCATCCTTGCAGATCTCGCACATGCTCAGTGCAGCACAAGCAGTGTAATAGATTTCAGGTCAGGTTTCCATAGCAACGGCAGTGTCAGAGGAAGTTGCCGCCCCTTCCCAGAAGGCATTGCAAACAGGAAATGATGCGATGGGCCATGGCCAGGGAGGAGGAGGTGAAAAATGAATACAGCAGATATACAGTAGGTGCTGAGAAAAAGTTTTTTTAAAATATCCAAATCGTTTACAGTGCACAGTTTAGTGAGGGATGCTGAAGAGTTGTAAAAGTGGGTGGAACTCCACTTTAAGAGCATTGGCTTTTTCCGAAAGATTTAACCTCCTTCAAGCAGCTTTTTTTTTTTGCAAACTCTTTAAAGCCCAACTAAACTTTAGGGCCCCTTTCACACATACGTACCGTTAAGGTCCGCCTGTCAGTTTTTCAGGCGGACCTGAACGGACGCACCATGCATCTCTATGGAGCAATGGATGTCAGCGGTGACATGTCCGCTGACATCCGATCCGCTCCGATCCACTAAATGCAGACGGATGGAAACACTATTTTCTATCCGTCTGGTGGATCGGATGAAAACGAACAGGCAGTCCGTTTGCATCCGATCCCCCATAGAGGAGAGCGGGGCTCTGACAGCTCCATCCCTGCACAGTGAGCAGAGACGGACCTGTCATCCGCCGGCTCAGAGGGGATCAACGGATCAATAACTGCTGAGCAAGCGGACTCCGTCACAATGGACAAATGGCGGTGTCTTCTCTCTCTCCCTCCTGGGCTCTTCCCTGTTTGATCCTGTTGCTCTGCACTCCACGCCGCCACTGGACCAGCGGCGGGATGCTCCAGTCCAGGAGTCGCAAGCCAGGCCCCACGAGCACCCCCCAATAGCCACCCACTAGCGACGCCTATGCATCATAGTCTGCAGGATTCCACCTTACAGTGCATGGGGGAACTCTGATGTAAAGGGCAATGCTGCAGACCCTGATGTAAGTGACAACTCTGATGTAAAGGGGAATGCAGTGGACTCTGATATAAGTGGGGTCTCTGGTCACCAGTGCCCCCCTTTTATATCAGAGCTCCCGTTTAGATCATGATCTGCAACGTTCCCCTTTATGTCAGAGTTCCCTTGCACTGAAAAGGGGAATCCTCCTGATATATGGAGGAACTCTGTGCTGGGTTATGTTAATCTGACCTTCATGTAAATGGAGAAATATGCTTTTTAACTTTTGTTTAACTTAAAGTGGTGTTCCACCAAAAAAAACTGCATGAATGTGCATAAAAAAAAAAAAAATTTGGAAAGATGTTCTTTTTTAACTCACCTCTAAATGGCTGTTGCTAGGGATCCCTCGTAGTCTGCCTCCTTCAGTGCCTGGGCTAGTCACATCACTTTCCCTCGGCGCAGGAAGGGCTCAGCTCTGCCCCCTCCCTCTAGTCAATCAAGCGGCGCCGCACGCCGTGATTGGCCGCTCAGTCATCTGGCCACAGCCAGGCGCCCACAGTTGCAATGCTGGCGCCACCAAACAGAGGGGTGGACGAGCGGGGCTTCTATCCCCAGCATCGCTGGACCCTGGGACAGGTAAATGTCCGATTATTAAAAGTCAGCAGCTGCAGTATTTGTAGCTGCTGACTTTTAATTTTTTTTTAAAAAATGGGAACTCCTCTTTAAACACATTGCTAATAGCTTTAGCTACATGTTTATAGCTTAAATATTGATATTTGCACAGAAAACTGCCATTTTAGGCACCTTTTTTTTTTTGCAGTGTCAGTAAAAAATGTGCCAGTAAATGCCATGATTTTTGCCAGTTAAAAATTGGTGCTGTTTGTAAATTCCATGTCTCTCTTATCTATATATAATACACTCTTCAAATGTGTATTAAATTGCATGGTTTTCCCTTTTGTGAACAAGAAAATAATGACGTTATGCGGTTGGGCTGGTATAAAAATGCTATGGGGCTGGTATGAAATTATTTCCAGGGCTGGTTTTTATTCCCAGTCCGGCCCTGTATATATATATATATGTGATCCTTTGCACCGTTGCCGCCCTGTAGCAGTAAAATTGCTATGGGGTGGACAGCAAGCAGTTAAAAAAAATTTTGTAAGTCTTTAGAAGAGATTTGCAAGGTATATAGATGGATTTGTACCATCCATTGGTTGGACAGATAGAAGAACAATGTAGCCCACATACATAGCTCCCAAGTGTCCCGGATTTCGAGGGACTGTCCCTGATTTGGCACAATGTCCCTCTGTCCCTCTTTCCTCCTCATTTGTCCCTCATTTTACTCTGATCTATACAATTGTATATAAAATGCACTTTTTATCTTTCAAAAAGTGTTTCCCAGTGCTAAACCTTTCATCCAAATTCCAAATTGCTGCATTTGTAAAATTTAAAATCCAATATAAAGGAATAGTAGTGGTAAAAAAAAAAGCCCTTGTGGTTTTGTTTAACCTTTTTTTTTTGTTAATTCTCCTTTAAGGGGGTGTGGCAGGGGGTGTGTCCTATGCCTACATACGTTTGCTAGTAGGTGTGCCTCATTCCCATCTCAAAATGTTAGGGGGTATGCACTTGTACATGGATTGTGGGAGTAAACTCAAGGGCTACAACTTGGGATTATCATGCAGCAAAAATTAAACTTGCTTGCAGGGTACCAAGCATTCCTTAGAGAAGAGTTTTTTCACCTGGGGTTATGCTTGCCAGGGGTTTAAAACTGTGGTTACCAAATGCTGTTCATCTATTGGGAGCACAGAATTAAGATTTTGTTTGCATGCTATGCTGAGTGAAGAACAGCAGGCAAAGAAGTGGTTGTTGGGTGCTAGGGGTACTTTTACTGGGGGGGGGGGTCAACAGAATTATTTTTTATTTACACATAAATAGGCCTGGAACTAGAAGTGCTGTTTTATGCCAGAGAGTGCTTCTATGTAAATCCTAAACTTTCCTTTTAAACATGATTAGTACTAACTGTTACCTTCTGGGGAAACATTGACTTGGCAGATCTGGCTACCAGAAGCATACAGATTGTACAATTATATGTATCTTGTTAGACAAACCTCAACTGGTCAGACTTCCGATACCAATAATAGGGTATTTTTGATGTGAATATGTGGATCTTTTGAAGGCTTTTTTACCTATGTTCTTAGTCTATATTTTAATGTTCATTAATAAATACATTGGGGGTTATTTACTAAAGGAAAATCCACTTTGCACTGCAAGTGCACTTGCAAGTAAAGTCATTGTAGATCCGAGGGGGACATTCAAGGAAAATAAAAAACAGCATTTTAGCTTGCACATGATTGGATGATAAAATCAGCAAAGCTTCCCCTCATTTCAGATCTACCCCTTAGATTTAGAGCGACTGCACTTCCAAGTGCACTTTCAATGCAAAGTGGATTTGCCTTTCGTAAATAATCCCCGTTATCTTTTATAATTTTGCGTAGTCTCCCACATTGAGCCTACAAAGTACGGCTGTTTTGTAGGCGGGATCTGAGTTAGTCAGCCTGTACTTCGAATGTGGCTACACAAGTCAAAATCTCCTTGTCTCTTATGTAAATCATCTTGGTTAGTTAGTTACCTTTGAAAAAGAACCAAGGATGAACATGGACTTTAAATTGGTAGCCACAAGTACACCCAAGATGAAAAAGAGAGCATTCAATTGAATAAAAATCCAAATCTGTTTCAATCATATAAAAAACATATTAAAAACAAGTATTGAAATACGTATCGAAATTGTATGGTGTTGTCCCACCTAGTTGAGACCTATATGAACATTTGAGAAACCCTGTAGGTATGCCCATAGATATGATGGACTCTGATATATATTTTCCTATTCTCTAGAGGGGATCATCTTGCTTCCATTTATGTCCAATCCACATGGACTCATTCTTGGGAAAAATCTATACATTTTTCATGCCAAGCGGGTACTACTAACCTATCAATCCCTTTTATTGTAGTCCGTATGTATGGACTTTGTATACCCAACCATATCCAATTTGGATTATTCAGTGAAACTGCCGTGCTGCAATTACCTTCTTTTTATCAATATGATTGAACTAGGACCCAATATAGAGAACTAGCAGTGTTTGTTGTCTGTGAGGCCTGTATGTCTGATTGTGGTGGCCACTTGTGTCCTTAAGACAATGGTCTAATTTTTAGATGTACGTGGTGGAGGTTTAGTATTGTTATATATTTATTAATTGCTAGTATTATGTGGAGTTTTCAAATAAAGATAATGTTTTACCTATAATACCGCCCATTTCTTCTTTGAAGAATTCTTCAAAGTTCTGGGAATTCCTTTCTTTCCCGTTGTTTTGTGTATGATGGACTCTGAGGCTGGTATATGCAGAAGGTCTTAGATATCGGGCCCCACAGGAAATCAATGTACCGAAGGATCACTATTTATATTTGGATGTGGTGCCACTATCTGAGTCGTGTTTCAAACACTTTTCACTCGTTAGTTACCTTTCTCAGCGTTTATAAGCAACTGCAATGATACGTTAATTGCTCCATCATAACTTGCCCTTAAAGATGAAAGAACTGCCTGGAGTTTTGAAAGGCAAAAAAGGTTAGAAACCTCACTGTTAGAATTTGCCTATACAGAAATTCATGTGATATACTACGTTATATAACTATTGTTCCAATTCTGTCACGAACCCTGAAAGGGGATCGTCAGAATCCCAGAAACGTGTTGGACTTTTTTTTTATCTATCAGGTATTTAATAAAATATTGCTTAGGACTCTATAACCTTTGTTATGGCACTCCTTTGCTTCTTGCCTGGTTAGAATTTGGTGTTGAGAATGAGTATTTAGTACTCGCATCTGGTGCTATTCTTGCATTAGTTCTTGTATTTGGTGGCCCCTGGTCAGTAAGTTTCCATGCTTGCTCCAGTGTTCCTGTATTTGGATCATCTCCCCCTACTAGAGTTGACTTGCTTCACCTACTCAGTGCTACATCTAGTGCTTCTTTCACAATACCAAAATGCTTCAGACATTTACTGGAAGTTTCATCGATACTTGGTGGTGCTTGTTTAACTACTTGATCTCCGGAAGGTTTAACCCCTTCATGACCAGGCCATTTTTTTGCAATTCGGCATTGTGCTAATTTAACTGACAATTGCATTGTCATGCAAAGCTGTACTCAAATTAAATTTATATAATTCCCCCCCCCCACACACACACACAAATAGAGCTTTCTTTTGCTGGTATTTGATCACCACTGGGTTTTTTATTTTTTGTTATATAAACGAAAAAAAGACTGTGAAAAATGTACTTTCTGCTATCAAACATATCCAATAAAACATTTTAATAATCAAAAATGTATTCTGCTACATATTTTTGTTTAAAAAAATATCCTAATAAGCGTATATTATTTATTTGCGTGACAGTTTTAGTGTCTACAAACTATGGGATATATACTGGAATTTGTATGTATTATTTTTTTATACTAGTAATGGTGGTGATCAGAGACTTAAAGCGGAACTACAATAGTGCAGCGGACAATCTGATACTAACTGACACTTTGTGGAAACTGGCTAACTGACACTGACATCACCAGTGACACTAATACAGTGATCAGTGATCGGTGCTAATACTATACACTGTCACTGTACTAATGACAGTTATGGATCCAATTATGGATTGGCACTACATAAAAATTACAACTGCACCTTCCTACACTGATACAAAAATTACTGATGATGCCAACACACTGGTACACTCACACTCATTAAAATACATTGGTGCACACAGTAACACAGTAAGATACAGGAGATGTCATGGGCTTTGTGGACAAGATACAGGAGATGTCATGGGCTGTGCGAACATGGTACAGGAGATGTCATGGGCTTTGTGGACAAGATACAGGAGATGTCATGGGCTGTGTGGACATGGTACAGGAGATGTCATGGGCTGTGTGGACATGGTACAGTAGATGTCATGGGCTGTGCGTACATGGTACAAGGGATGTCATTGGCTGTGAGCACATGGTACAGGAGATCTCATGGGCTGTGTTCACAAGATATAGGAGATGTCATGGGCTGTGTGGACATGGTACAGGAGATATCATGGGCTGTGTGGACATGGTACAGGAGATGTCATGGGCTGTTTGGACATGGTACAGGAGATGTCATGGGCTGTTTGGACATGGTACAGGAGATGTCATGGGCTGTTTGGACATGCTACAGGAGATGTCATGGGCTGTGTGGACATGGTACAGGAGATGTCATGGGCTGTGCGTACATGGTACAAGGGATGTCATTGGCTGTGAGCACATGGTACAGGAGATCTCATGGGCTGTGCTCACAAGATATAGGAGATGTCATGGGCTGTGTGGACATGGTACAGGAGATATCATGGGCTGTGTGGACATGGTACAGGAGATGTCATGGGCTGTGTGAACATGATTCAGGAGATATCACGGGTCATGGGCGTAGCATAGGGGGTTGCAGAGGTCACAATCGCAACCCCGCCCCTAGCTCCAGGGGGCCCCTGCTGCCTCCCTGTCATATTATCATATCCTCCACAAAGTCCAGCTCTGATCTGCCCTAGGGCCCCACAGCCACACTCTAGTACTGGGCTTCTACTTTGCCTTCCACAGTCCACACCCCTCTGTTCTCATTGGCTGGGGAGAAGCTGCGAGCCATTTCCTGAATGGAGAGGAGCATGGGGTGAGAACAGCCCAGGATGGGGAATTGTCTGTGCTGTGTGCTGGCAACATGGAATGGTAACCAAGCTCAGTGAGTTAAGAGGAGGGCAGTGCTGTCCTGTAGCCACGATGGGACCGATGTCACTGGTGAGGTAAGACACTGCTCAGTGTCTTCTAGTCACTAGCTGGGATTCTCTCTACCCCCTACCCAGGGATGTCCACTTACCCCCCTTTCCTGACAACTGGGAAAAAGCCACACACCTCTAGGAGGTGACGTTCCCCCAACACCTGCCAACACTGACAGCGAACCTTCAGAGATTGCTAAAACAAATCCCTTAACACCTCCTGAGGGGCTGCAGGCTCCAGATTTTGTGTCACATGGCTCCCCCCCCAGATCTAGGTTGCACCCCCCAAAGCCCCCTGACCACCCCCTCTGCCCTGGATGCTATGCCCAGCTGCTGAGCTCCTTTCCCATTACAGCACTCTATACTGCTCCTCCTCCGCAGGGCTGAAATCACATTCCTTTAGAACACAGCCAGTCAGCCATGATCTGCATAGGGTGTATCTGCCTACTGCAACTACACTGCCGTTCCGACCAGGGGATTTCACAGGTCAGAACGGCAACATAAAACCCAGATACACTGTGTGAAGGCTGATAGACTGTGTGTAAAGGAATGTGATTTCAGCCCTGTGTATTGTGGGGGGGTGGGGTGGGGGGGAGGAGCTGTTTACAGTGCTGGAATGGGAAAGGAGCTCTGCCAAATGACCTGTGAGGGGTCCCTGTCCTCTGATTCTCCAGCAGTGATCCCTGTCCTCTGATTCTCCAGGGGTGATCCCTGTCCTCTAATGTAAGGAGGAACTCTGGGAACTCTAAACTCTTAAGCCACTTTGAGTATCTTGGCGTGCAGTGGGTGTATCTGCACACACGTGGAAGTGGTGGATGGTAGTGGGGGGGGGGCAGGTCAACTTTTGCATTAGGGCCCACAAGCTTCAAGCTACGCCTCTGTCATGGGCTGTGTGGACAAGATACAGGAGATGTCATGGGCTGTGTGGGCAAGATACAGGAGATAATATACAAAGCAATAAAAGTGCAGCGCAAAAAACTTGAGAAAAAATAGAGTCCTTTAAAGGGCATATATTTCTCTTCTGTAAACTTTCTTCTTGTTAAAAGACAACCCACATACTTCAGCATTACTGAGCAAGTTGACTGCTTACCAGATGCCTACTTTGATTTTCCATCTGGTAAGCAGTCAACTTGCTCAGTAATGCTGAAGTATGTGGGTTGTCTTTTAACAAGAAGAAAGTTTACAGAAGAGAAATATATGCCCTTTAAAGGACTCTATTTTTTCTCAAGTTTTTTGCGCTGCACTTTTATTGCTTTGTATATTATGTCATTTGGGCTTGGTGTTTACCCTTTAGTGTTCAGCTTGCAATTAGATTGATTTTGTTTGTTTGCGCTGATTGTACATATCTTTGGTTAAAGATACAGGAGATGTCATGGGCTGTGTGGGCAAGATACAGGAGATGTCATGGACTGTGCGGACATGGTACAGTACAGGAGAGGTCTGAGGCTGTGGAAAGAGAGAAGCATTCCATGTTTCTCTTACTAGCTAGCAGGTGCCTACTTATTGCGGCAGGTGAAGCACAGTGTGTCTGTGTAAGGTTCCGCAGCGGCTACAGGCCAGGGATCAGTTTACTACTTCAGCCTTCAGTTCGCCCGGCCGCGCTGCTGCATAGCTCGGCCTTCTGAGTGTGGGTGCTGCTCTCCAAAGCAGATCCCTCCACCAGGCATCTGTTCTAATGGAGTGGGCGGCACCAGCCACTGCTCTCTTTGTAAAAATAAAAAAACCCCAGAGCTCGTAGCCGACAGCGACCCCAGAGCAGCCGGCCTACCGGGAAATTTCCCGGTATCCTGGTAGGCCAGTCCAGGCCGGTCCTGCTTGCTGCCCAGACACTCACGAGCGCCCCCTTCATATGGCGCCCATGGCACTTGCCATAAGTGCCATACCCTGGATAGGCCACTGCCTGCAGGGCCAAGTGGGTTTTCTTTATGGTTGGGAGTCTGAGACAAGTTGGCCTTACACCTGTAGAATTTTGAATGTTTAGACAAGAAATTATAAAGAACACTCATCTGACCATTCAGTGGTGAATGAGATGTGAGGGGGCGCTCATGAAGGTCCAATATAAAGTGCAATGGTATTTACGTATTCCTATAAAGCAATACCTCTATATTCATATTAAAGTGCAATGTGCCATATTGAAATAAATACAATCCATATACATAATGATTGTGAACAAAAAAGTAAAAAAGTTGATAAAGAATTAATGACAAAAAGTCCTAGTGCATATGACTCTTCTGTGCTGGTTATCGTCTAAGTGGCATCAATAGTGAACAGTCCATCACCAACTGGAATTAATACACCCAATGTGCTCCATATGTGGGTTCAGCTTACCAGATAGAAGTGACCTCTTTAATTAAAAAGCAGGTCAAGTAACACTTTTAGCAAGATAAACTTGCTTCAATGAAGGAGACTGTTGAGGCAAAAATCCCTCCTCCCCAAGACCATGGAGGGGGTATGTGAGAAAAGATATAAAAGGGAAACCAATAGTGTAATCCTGTTTATTAAAAACATCAAATAAAAGACAAGGCCAAGTGGCTGCTTACATATATGGTGTCTTAGTCCGGCACTGAGGCTACTCGCATGTGTCTGGATCTAATGGTGCCTCCTGGCTCGCACTCGCTGCTAGCGTGTGTTCCACTGTCCAGCGCGATCAGCCAAAGGGACCGGAAGTAGCGTGACCAAGAAGCGCCTCAACATGCGTTTCGTATTGCTACGTCATCAGGAAGCGTGTTACAATGAACACATTTATTGCAGACTCACTTACATTTAAAACTCCTGTGTGCTGTTCACATGGCTGGTGTAATGTGCAAAGGTAGCCTCAACAATTTGGATGGACTGGTTTAGGCCTGATGAAGGAGACAGGGCCTCGGAAACGCGTAGCAGCCCACCCCCTCTGCTTGTTTTGGTCTCCTGTCAGTGTCAGGAAGATCATGCCAGAATCCCTATTAGAAGAGCTGTGAAGGCTGGTGCGCGGTTGCGGGTGCCAATGCATGAGCGCGCACGGGAGTGTGTGCTATTCCCGGCACCAAACGGACTATTTAAACCAGGCTTGTACACAAGTTCAATGCTGTCTGATCTACAGCGTTCTTTGTGTAATACCTGTGACTCTGGATTTGTTCCTGTGTTTGATCCAGCTTGCCTCTGACTACTCCTGTCATCCACCTGCTTCTGACCCCGGCTTGTCATTGACTTTGCCCCTGCCTTCTCCTTTGGTTATTCTGCTGCCCCCCTGTTCCAGTATTACCCATCTGTGTATGAACCAGCTTGCCTGCACCCTCCTGTGTTCCAGTCCACTTGGAACCTCCTCTCTGCCTGCTGCTCCTTGCACTCCTGTGTGTGGCATCCAGATACTAGCCTGCTCCAGTCTCCAGCCAGTCCACTGTTCCAAGCTTCTAATCTCACTGGCAACCCTTCACGGTGTCATCAGGAACTCTGGACCAGCTCCTCTGTTAGTGATCATGCTAGGCACTCGTGCTACTCTGCACTCCCACGCCTCCTGTCTGCTCTATCAGGGGCCTCCAGTCAGAGACATAAGAGAGGCCTTCCTCTGCACATCGGGTTCATCTACTAGGTACGTCACAGTCAGTGACGTGAGTGAGGGTTTGAGACACTGCCAACATTTCTTCTCATGTCACATCCCTGCCTGTGCCTTACAGCTATCCACCAGTCCATCCAGATTGCTGGGGCTGCCTTTGCACATTACAGCAACCATGTGAGCAGCACAGTTTTAAATGTAAGAGAGTCTGCAATAAATAAGTGCTGATTTTAACTAATTTTTAACTGATTTTATTGATCTGGCGCCTGTTCTATTCCTTTGCATACCCACAAGGAATTCCCAGATCCTTGATGAGGAGCTGCCGGAGACTGTGCCTTCCTCATCCACCTTCCAGCTGATCACTCTCCAATCATATGTATTATATGGACTTTATACTGCTAATTCCACTGTGCTAGTGAGCGCTGGTTATATTTGTTTTTTACAAGTCTGCATCTGGATTACTATTACTAGTGCAACTGCCACCAACACCCACAACTACTACTGCAAATAATCAGACTGATTATTGTTACTCTGACTATCAATAACATTATTACCACTGCTACCAGTGGCGGCCGCTCATGCAGGGTGCAAGGGCGCTGACCCCATAATCCTAATCCCCCCAATGCTGGACGCATTGATTTCAATGTTTTGGGTTTTTTTTTTCAAAGCACATGATTAGAGCCGGAGGCCTCAAAAAGGGTGGGCTCTGCGTGCAGAGCACTGCGCCTGATGCCCACCCAGTTGTGTGACATTGTCTTCCTGTTTCTCCTCCCAGGGAATCAGGAAGCGGGTCCTGAGACCCGACTGGCCGGGGGGTCCTAAGACCCAATAGGCCGCGGGTCCTAACTCCTGTATGGCCCAGGAGGAGAAGCGACCGCTGAGACTCGGGAGGAGACGCAGGGGGCAGGGGGAAGCCGCCAAAGCCGCGACCTAGATGGGGTAAGTGCGGGGCTGGCGGGCGAGCGATGATCTGATTAAGCTGGCTGGCTATTACTGCTTCTACTAGTACAACTGCCACTGCTACTATAACTACTGCTAGTACTACTACTACTTCTGCTACTGATAATAATAGTATGCAAAAGCATAACTCACATAATTTTAATTTCTACCAGTCTTGTATCTTCTCATGAAAATGTTATCACAGGTCACAATATGAGAAAACAAAGAACAAAGTGGACTTGTTGAGTAGGGCCTGTGAAATGGGCTAAGACAGATCAAATGGCAGTCTAATTTATTTGTGTTGCTCTGAATGAGATAAATGGAGGCAGTGAAAGTGATTGTCATGGATAAGAAGATGTCTTGCTTTGGGCTAGAGGAAATTGATTCTGGACAGAGATGACTGATGACCAAGATGACATAGCTAAGGATATACTTCAGTCAGTACTGAATATGAAGCCTTATGATACATAGAGGGGTCTCAGTGGGGTTGATCTACTAAAGGTAGATAGACCGCACACTTTGCAAAGTGCAGTTGCTCCAGAGCTTAGTAAATGAGCAGAAGCTCTACTGGCTTCCATCATCCAATCAAGTGCAAGCGAAAAATTATTTTTTATTAAATTTTTCTTGCATGTGATCGGGTATTCTTTGCACAGTGAAGCTTTACCTCATTTAACAAGCTCTGGAGCAACTGCACTTTGCTAAGTACGCAGCCTATTTGCCTTTAATAAATCAACCCCAGTACTTCATCCATTGCATTCCTAGTTCCTGTGGTTAATGATCTGGGAACTTCTTTTACATGAATCTGTTAGTGGTTAGTGGAGGATTGTTCCCAAACACAAACGATCTGCAGTTGAATGCCCTGCCACTGAGATATACCCCCCTGTGTTTTGCTGAGTTTTTCTTTTTTTTTTTTTTTTCATTTTTTCATTTTTCATTTTTTTTCTAACCTGTTTGATCGCATGTGTAAATATATTCTCCAGCTTCCCGCTTTTCTTTTTTTTTTTTTTTAATCAAATGATTTTTATTAATTTTTTTTTTTTTTCCATTATACAACAAAACTCAAAACACACAAAGCATTTCCATCAATCAACCCAACTAATGCTGAGGGTGCAACTGGATTGTAAACAATTATTCGTTTTTTTCTTTTACAACAAGCTAATAAAATCTTCTATCTATCGAATGGATTTATTTAATAGAAAAAGTAATCAAGAGAATCGGCAGATATACTCTTTTTTTTTTTTATCTGCATTCAAGAGACGATTTTACAATTGTTGTGCAGCACCCTCTACTTAGGTAGGTGCTAGAATTTAGGATTTTTGTAGTACAGGCAAATTTAGGCAGGCCTAGCTGGAAGCTAAGCCTGTTTGTTTTGATCTGTGTGGGCTGGGAGTGGCTCAAGGTAGCAGCTGTGACTCAGACAGCATCACTCCACTGTCACCTCCCTCTTTCTTCAAGAGCAGTGATGGCGAACCTTTGCACTCCAGATGTTTTGGAACTACATTTCCCATGATGCTCATGCACACTGCAGTGTAGTTGAGCATTATGGGAAACGTAGTTCCAAAACATCTGGGTGCCAAGGTTCGCCATCACTGTTCCAGAGGATTCTAGAAGAAGAGGAGGGGAAGAGGGGTGGAGCTGTCTGGGGTCTCTCAGGGAGCCCTGACCAATCCCCAACTAGGATTGGCAGGGGGCAGGCTTCCTTGAAATGCCCAGAGTCAGCTCAGCTGGCGGAGGAGTTGTCGGGTGGAAGAACGGAGGATGGAATACTGGGCTGTGGGAGCCTTTGAGGGAGCTCCACAGTCTGGGGTGGGGGGTGGTCCTGGGCCTGGGACTCAGGTGCAGGACAAAGCCCTTCAAGAACGCATGAAGGATCCGAACAGGAGGCACAGAAGGAGTCAGAGAGGACAGCAGGTGCTAGTGCTGCCGGGCAAGTCTTCAGGAGTGAGCCACCGGTTGCAGCCAGGACGGCTGGAGGGTGACATGCGCATTCAAGAGGACTGGAGAGGCATGCCAGAGAGGACTGAGAGGAAACAATCAGAGCTGGGTATGGAGCCAGCAGGAAGGATTGCAATGTCATGGGCAGTGAAGTCGGGCAGATGCAACCAGGAGGGCTGGCAGGGCCTGAAGAGGACTGACTGAGAGCAGTAGTCTGCCAGTAGAACAGTTAGCACTAAAGATTTCCTATTTCTATTTTTGCTACCTTAATGGGCCCCTACCTGCTAAAGGCGGCTGCTGAGGCATGAGTGAGTCAGAGTCAGGCCTAATATATGTGCTAGCTGTGCCTGAGGAGTAAGTGATTTGCTTGCAGATTTTACTCTCTCTCCAGCACGAGTTGTGCTGGAGTAGTCTGGAGTAACAAAGTGTATTTAGCTGTCCCAATTTATTGCTATACAATCCTCTAATAATTGATATACAAGCAGCCAATTGTTCATTCTACTGGGCATTCCATAAATTCCCTTACCCATCCAAGTTAAGTTCCCTCAATAAAATACCAAAAACAAACATATGGACTGTTCAATGTCTCCATGGTGATTGGGAAGTGAATGCTGGGCTGGGCAGGGTGACAGGTGGCCCACATCACTCAGCAGCCCCTACGGGGGTACTGCTATAGATGCATGACCTATCAAACACATTAGACTCTGTCTGGTCTTTTTAGCCCAGGACAGAGATTTCTGATCCAGGGGCGGACTGACCATTGAGCCACTCGGGCACTGCCCGGGGGCCCTGGGCCACTAGGGGGCCCCATCAGGGTGTGTATACTGTGTGATTGTATACTGTGTGTGTGTATACTGTGTGGCCCCATAATCTCTGATTGCCTGGGGCCCCATAATCTCCTATTGCCCAGGGGCCCCATGAGTTATCAGTCCGCCCCTGTTCTGATCATGTATAATTTATGTGGTCATATTTAGTCTATACATTTTACAACCTCTCTGTGCAATCTTCTTTAGATCTGCCCAGGGGCAGCCCGTCCATTATGGGCGCACGGGCACCCCACTCTCCAGCCACCCCCTCTATGTAGAATAGATAGATGCATGCATTGAATGCATCTATCCATGGCCGCCGCTGCCACCCCCTATTCAGACATCCGGCCCCTTTTAGGACACCAGGCGCCTGAATTACACTGGCGGGGGTGTTTATTTGAAGCACCTGATTAAAGCCATATGGTCCAATCGACTTCAAAAAAAGGTGGACTTGGAGCGCAGAGAATTGCTTTGCTTTTCTAACACTGAACCGCCTCTCCGCCAGTCAGGTAGCGTGGGACTGATACCCATCACCTGATTGGCTGAAAGGACAGGCGCTGCTATTGGATGCCTAGCAGGAAGCAAGAAGAGACACACGGAGGATACAGCTCGCTGCTGCCTGACCCACAACCAAGATGGGGTAAGTGCCGGTCAGACAGCAGGCGGTAGTCACAGTGGCTGCATTTGATGGGGCATAATGGCGGCATTTGATGGGCACAATGGCAGCATTTGATGGGCACAGTGGCAGCATTTAATCGGCAGAGTAGCCGCATTTGATGGCACAGTGGCTGCAACTGATGGGCACAGTGGCTGCATTTGATGGCACAGTGGCTGTATTTGATGGCACAGTGGCTGTATTTGATGGCACAGTGGCTGCATTTGATGGTACAGTGGTGGCAATTGATGGCACAGTGGCTGCGTTTGATGACACAGTGGCTGCATTTGATGGGTCCCAGTGGCAGCATTTGATGGCACAGTGGTGGCAATTGATGGCACAGTGGCTGCATTTGATGGGTACAGTGGCTGCATTTGATGGGACACAGTGGCTGCATTTGATGGGCACAGTAGCTGCAATTGATGGGCACAGTGGCTGCATTTGATGGCACAGTGGCTGTATTTGATGGGGCACAGTGACTGCATTTGATGGGGCACAGTGGCTGCATTTGATGGGCACAGTGGCTACAATTGATAGGCACAGTGGCTGCATTTGATGGGCACAGTGGCTGCATTTGAAGGCACAGTGGCAGCAACTGATGGCACAGTGGTGGCAATTGATGGGCACAGTGGTTGCATTTGATGGATACAGTGGTTCCATTTGATGGATACAATGGCTGCATTTGATGGGCAGAGTGGCTGCATTTGATGGGCACAGTGGCTGCATTTGATGGGCACAGTGGCTGCATTTGATGGGAACAGTGGCTACAATTGATGGAACAGTGGCTGCAATTGATGGAACAGTGGCTGCATTTGATGGTACAGTGGCTGCATTTGATGGCACAGTGGCTGCATTTGATGGCACAGTGGCTGCATTTGATGGGGCACAGTGGCTGCATTTGATGGGCACAGTGGCTGCAATTGATGGGCACAGTGGCTGCAATTGATGGGGCGCAGTGGCTGCAATTGATAGCACAGTGGCTGCATTTGATGGGCACAGTGAGGCTGAAATTGATGTTTTTTCCCCCAAAATTTTCAGTTTGTTTGCGCCCCCCAAAAATGTTGAGCACCAGCCGCCACTGGATCTGCCAACACCTATTTCTTTTGCTCACTTGGGCTCTCATATTGCATTGTTTATGCATATCTAAAGGATGCTATAAATAGGTTGCACAGTCTGTTTTGTCATGTGTATGACGTTAATATAAACCAGGTTTCATTATACACAGTCAGGTTGATGCAGTTGTGTACTAATGGGGGGTGCCTTCTGCACCAGGTCTAAACTCTATAGGGGTTTTCCAGCTGGCTGACATTCATTTTGTTTGGTGCACAAAAAGAAAAAATTGTGGGCGGCCGCGGCACCCACCATGTGTTCACATCCAGTGCTTTAATGGAAGTAGGAACTCTGCCCATATGACAGAGCCAAGAGCAGCTCCACTGTGGTGAGTGAGTGGGGGGGGGTGGGGGGTGTCTGTACTGAGGATCCTGTACCCTGGGGTGGGGGGTGTTTGTACTGAGGATCCTGTACCCTGGGGTGGGGGGTGTTTGTACTGAGGATCCTGTACCCTGGGGTGGGGGGTGTTTGTACTGAGGATTCTGTACACTGGGGTGGGGGTGTTTGTACTGAAGGGTCTGTACTGGGGAAGGGATTTAGGAATGTTAGAGGTGTCAGTTTGTACTAAGCATCCTTTGCTGCATTCACTTAAGCCGGGTACACACTAACGTTTTTTTTTGTGTGCAAGCCCGCGGGTTTCACATGAAAAAAACTGACGGCTCCGGTTGGAGCCGCTGTAGTATCCATTCAAGGTTGGCTTAGCAATCTCCCCCACTGAGCTGTTGTGTTCTGACAGGGACCCCCCCCCCCCCCCCCAGCCAGAACAGTCCAATCAGCGCTCTCTGCCATCTGGCTGCTGGTTTTCCAGCATGCACGTCCGACAGAAGCGTCCATTGTCTCCCGGCATTGGGCCCGTGTGTACAGGGCTTTACACTGGTGGAACCTACCCTCCTGAAACTTTCCAAGCAGTAAATCACACTGCAGTTTTATTTGGTATCTGTTCACCTGAATCCATTTAAGTAGTCAGTCATCCAGTAGTAGTCAGTATTTTTAAGCCCTAATGAAGGGGGAGTGTGTTTGGCCTGCAAACAACAGTTCTCACACATAAAAGTCAGGGTCAGGCAGATATGGGTTCCCCTTTAACGTGGTGAGTACCTCGGACTCAGTGGATGACCAGGAACTGACCATCAGGTTTAATGATCTTGCCCAGTGTGTCAAAGTCCCCACACAACAACACAATCCTGGACTCACAAAGAATGCTGCATAGAGTGCCGCAGTAGTGAACAATCTGCAGTATTTAGGATCCACCCACTGCCGGAGGAAAAGGTAGGTGAAGAGGACCCATGATGTTATGAAGCAAGACCCGAATACACCTCGAAAAAGCTACATAGATTTTTTTTTAAAGTGTCAGGGGTGCTCCAATGTGTTGGGAAAGGGGCAACTTAGCTTATGGGCTTTAACCCTCCAATATCTAACAAAAGCTGAAATATCAGATTGGGGTTGGACTGAACCTTTATGCAATGCCACCCATAATATAATACTAATTTCACACACAGGGACCTCCGTGTTTTATCCAATGATCCAGTATGCCATGTTTTCCTGAGACTGTCTCCATGACCCTGGTCACCGGCTTCATGTGTTTTCTGCTGTTCCTCAACATTGGTAAGTTATACCTTACTTGTCAATTGACATGCTACAGTAAAACCTTGGATTGCGAGCATAATTCGTTCCAGAAACATGCTTGTAATCCAAAGCATAAGGTATATCAAAGCAAATTTCCCCATAAGAAATAATTGAAACTCAAATGATTTGTTCCACAACCATTTATTCAAAGGTCAGTTTAAAGTCTATATAAAAAGATTATAGCAATGTGACGACCAGGTTGTGTAACCATAAAATGTCCATCCACAACGGGATTAGAAGCAAAATCCAGCAGGAGCTCCAGAGTATAAAAGAGAAGAGAGGCACCTCTAAGTGTAGCAATATGTTGCTAAATGTTGTACCTTCATGTAACCATATTGCTACACTTAGAGGCACCTTTCTTCTCTTTTATACTCAGTTGTGACATGTCGCTACTTCTATATCAAGACATCGCTTGTATATCAAGTCAACATTTATTAAAAAATGTTGCTTGTCTTTCAAAATGCTCTCAAACCAAGTTACTTTCAAACCAAGGTTTTACTGTATTTGAATTATTCTTTAACTCTTTAATCATCAGTATTTAGGATTAGAAATCCAATTTATTTAAAAATTAGCTTAGCAGAAAATTGGAACTATACAATGTTGTAGTATTTTAGTTGTGTAGAAAGGGTGATGTTAAAGTTTAGTTTCAACTAGGGCCAGGTTTACCATTAGACTCAGTAGACATGTGCCTAGGAATAGCAGAGACAAATATGTTTAATATAAGATTATTTACATGTAATCACAATTGTTTGGGCAGATTAGGACAAGGAAAAGAAGGAAACTCCCTGTGTATATAATTGTTGTAGCAGAGGGCTGTTACTTAGGCACATGCATAAAGCCTATAAAAAAAAAAAAACAGCTATGAATTTAGCATTTATCAAATAATACCAAATGCACTTGTCACCAACTGAATTTATCCTACAGGGCCATGCCTAACAGGAGATAAACAGAGAGAAAAAAGGATCGCTATCTTGGGAACCACAGGTGACCCCATTGGACTACATGATCTGTTATACATTTTGTTATAGCCACTATGCAGCCAAAAGTTTGTGGATGCCTGACCTCTGCACCCAAGAAAATGGGCAAAAGGATGTTGACACCACTCCGAATTGAGCTCAGGTGTTTCTAGTAAAGGAAACTTTTATGCTACATTTTAGATAATTGTGCACCCCAAACATTTGGCAAGCTTGGGGAAGGCCATTTTCTGTTCCGGCATGACTGATGTTGGGTACTGGTGTTCAATGCCAGGGTCTTTGGCCCTTTGCATAGACTCAGCTCTGTAAAGACAAGGTTTGAGGACCTTGCTATGCAGGAACTCGGGTGGCCTGAACAGAGTTCTGACCTCAACCCTACTGGTAATTGAGTTCAGGTGTTTCCAGTGAAGGGCACAGTTAATGCTACGTTTTATATGATTTTGCCCTCAAAACCTTTGGCAAATTTGGGAAAGGCTCTTCCAGAACTAGAATGGGATTTCCAACAAGAACACATGGATGGGAAGATCAGGTGTCCACAAACTTTAGGCCATACGATGTACACAATGGGTTTTATATACTAAAGCTGGAGAGTGCAAAATCAGTCTCACTTCTGCATAGAACCCAATCAGCATCCAGGTTTTATTGCCAAAGCTTAATTGAACAAGCTGAGGTTAGAAGCTGATTGGTTGCTCTGCAGAAGTGATTTTGCACGCTCCAGCTTTAGTAAATCAACCCCATAGACTGGTGATTTTACAAACTTTTTCCTGCAAATGGAACAGAACATATTAATAATAAATGCCACTAATAATAATAAACATTTTTATTATTATTATTACTGTTATTTATTATTATTAATTTGTTACGTTCCATTTGTATAGATGCAGCATTCGTTATTTCGGATAATTCGTAACTTCTGATAAATTCGTATTCATTACGTTCACTAACAGCCAAATTTGAAAGGACATTTCAATACCTATAATTTAATAGTTAGTTATTAGATAGTTAGTTATTTATTTTTTTAATTTTTGGATTTTTTTTCTTATTTTTGGATTTTCGAATTTACGAATTTAAGGATTTTCGAATTTACGAATTGACCTGAGCTGTCAGTTGCTTTTTCGTTTTTAAAAAAAAAAAAAAAACTAGTGGTGTGTACGAGGCTTTACCTAGTATTTTGGTAAAACAAAGTGTAGCGCTAAAGTGAAAATAAACCATAGACATACAAATTATAAAAATAAATTGGATATGTTTCAAGTGTCTTGAATTAGGATTAAATGTCCATCAACAGACTAATGATTATAGTCCATATGTAATAAGGACCCTCGTGGTCACCAACTGTGAAAAAAATGTGTAAAATACCATCACCAACGTAAAAATCTGTTAGGCTGCTCCTGCCCAAAAAATATAACAAACAGTACGCAGCTGGCTTCTATTTTGTCCACCAATCATATAAACTGAATCTTGATAGTTGACAAGTAGGAAACAAATTCAGTAGACTTCACCACAGTGTCCTAAAGAAAACATGTGCAATTCCCACAGCAAATACAGATGGAGGCTTACCGGAGGGTTTGAACCCAAATCAGCATATACTGTAAGGGTCAAACCAGCTTGTATTGCTCAACGGCAATGGGGGGAAGACCTTGGCAACCTGGAGGTGTAGGGATCCCAGAAGACTTCATGGAAGTATCTTCTCCACATAAATCGTTAAGCATCCCAGCATATGGCCCATAAGGAATAAAAAAGGGGCCACATAGTGTGATTCCGTAAACACAGTAATTTTAATAAAAAGGAAATACACTTACATTTAAGAAGATAAAAAAGCGCTTGTGCATAAAATGAAGGCGGCAGTGGAGTCCTCCCTAGTATTTTGGACTTATCAGCTAAACCTAATTACAGCAAACAATAGTTGATGGCAACTTCGGATAAATTCATATACCTTACATTCACTAACAGCCAAATTTGAAAGGAAATTTCAATACCTATAAGTTAATAGTTAGTTAGTATAGGTTAGTTATTTATTTTTTGGATTTTATTTTTTATTTTCGGATTTTCGAATTTTCGAATTTGCAAAGTGTGATCATAACGAATGACACGAAAAACAAAAAAACCCTGAATGAAACGAAAACAAACAAATTTTTCGGCAGTGCACACATGTCTACATCAGACAGAACCAATGTTGGAATGAAACAGGACTGACTTTATTTAGCACACAGCACAGCATTTATACACAGAACCCTCCCCCTAGACAGGTATGGCACACATTACAAGTCCTGGGAGAAAATGACGTTATATACAAAAATAATCAATCAAACACAAGAAAACGATTGATTCTTTAACCCTAGTACACACAGTCCGAATGTGGGGCGGCATCGGCCGGTTCAATAAAAAACGGCCGACATTCTGCCTGTGTGTTCGACCAGCTTTTGTCGAAGGGTCATAACTGAAAAATAAAGGTCTGCAGACCGACCCCGATCAACGCTCTCAGCCATTGGCTGACCGGTGTGGTCTGGCAGGGGGTCGTCGCCCTGTCAGAACACAATAGCTCAGCAGGCGAGATCGCTGTACTAACATTGTATTGTTAGTACATGGGCTCCGGCCTGAGCTGTCAATTTCTTTTTTGTTAAAAAAAAAAGAATAGTAGTGTGTACGAGGCTTTAACCTAGTAGTCCGGACTTATCAGCTAAACCCAATTACAGCAAACAATAGTGGATGCCAGGAAACCTGTAACAGAATATAAAGTTTCTTAACCCCACAAGTGCTGGAATTCACAGCCCTGCACATAACACATTGATGCAGGATAATAGTTCCACTATGCACAGTATGCCAAGGGGTTCCAGAAACAGTCCCATACCTCCCATCTTTTTGAAATGGGAATGAGGGACACCTATCAGCAAAAGTATGCAGGCATAGAACACACCCCTTGCCACGCCCCCTTAAAGGAGAATTGTACAAAAAAAACAAGATCGGTTAAACTCACAAGTGCTTTTTTTACGATTACTATTTCTATATATTGGCTTTTGGAATTTACAAATGCAGCAATTTAGGAATCAGATGAAAGGTTTAGCTCTGGGGAACACTTTTTGATAGATAAAAGGTGCAATTTATATACATCTATATAGATCAGACCAGAAATGAGGGACAAATGAGGAGGAATGAGGGACAGAGGGACATTGCTCCAAATCAGGGACAGTCCTTCCAAATCAGGGACAGCTGGGAGGTATGCAGTCCCACCTGCCCTAATTGCATGGAAAGAGTAGCTGGTATAATTCACGGCCAGCCAGGTACCCAGGGAAGTGATGTAACCCTTTTGGGGAAAAGATTCCTTGTAACCCCAAGAGGGGGGTCTCCTTAGTCCTTGGTTTATAGTCGTTGGGGGGGAGGTTGGCCCCCCAGGCCCCTCCAAGGTCCCAGGTCCCTGTGGTTTTCTGTGACAGTAGGTAATGGAGCTTCCATTCCCCTCAGGAACAATTTAAAGCCTATGGCAACCATCAAAACCAGCGGAAACCACATTAAATTCGCCTTCCATTTGACACCAAAATGATGAAACTTCACCAAAATCTTTAGATTTTTGCTAAAATTTTGAGGCGATAAAAACAAAATTTTGCTTATTCATATTATTTAACCACTTAGCTGCTGCTATTTGTTTATGAATGGAAAAGTGGTGAATGTGTATTTCTGCAGTGCTGTTTCCTCTGGCCACTAAAGAAAGTGGGCACGTTACTGGCCACCAAAGGGAGCATTACAGTTTACATTATCTGGTTTTTTTTTTTGGTCATCAATAAGACCATCATTATTAACCTTATATGGCATTCCTAATTTTAATATTATTACTGAAAAAAAATATTTTCAAGGGTGTCTTGAGACCTAAAATTTATTCCAAGGGTTTGTTCTTGTTAAAAAGGTCGAGAAAGGCTGATCTAATGTTACATGTATTATTAGCACTAACCTGTGTGCTGTAACAGACAGACTGTGTCTACTGTATTAAGTGATCTTAAAGTGTTTCTAAACCAACAGCAGTAAAATCAGTCTGTATATGCAGTATTACATGTTTATTATACTCACTCTGGAACCTTCAGGGTTAATCCTCCGCATTGTATAAAAAGGCTGTTTGATCCTGTCTCCTCTGACCCTCCCCTTTGTCCACTGTCCCCAATACATCTCCTGATAGAACAGGGGCTTGGGGGCACCCTGCACATGCTCAGTTTGGTGTGTATTGCTAGAGAGTTTTTTTTTTCTTGTAAGGCTGCATGTGATCAGCACAGAGCCAATCAGCACTGTCCAGACAGAGGGTCAGGGGTCCTGCAGCATCATAGGACAGTCAGGGGAGAATGAAAACTCCTCCAACAAGCTTTAACCAGACACTGATAGAAGTCACAAGACTGCTATATACTGCTGATGAGAAAAGGTGTTTAGCAGGTTATATTTACTAAAACTATTGCATGTTCTGTGTACTGTGGGAGACCAGATATAGCAAGGGCTGGACTGGGACAAAAATTTGAGCCTGGACTTCATCCAGACCGTCCCACTTTAATTTTGAGTGTCCCCCTTGCATCAGAGTGTCCCCCATCCCATGTGTAGTCACTCACAGCTCTCCAGAATGAAGGCAGCTTCTCGTTCCTCTCTCCAGTCATGTGATAAGTGACGAGTGATAAGGGGCGAGAGGAAGAAAAGTCTGCCGGCTGTCTATCTCCCCCTGCAGGCTGGAGGGAGCAGAAAGCCTAATCCTCACTCCAGCAAGTTTCGACAGCTGCTCCTTGGTGACAGGAGTGAAATCATGATCACTCACTGTCAGTGAGGTGCGGCTCCAGGACTGCGCCTGACCGGCCCACTGAGCCTACGGAAACTCCCAGTAGTCCCGATGGCCAGTACATGCCTGAATATAGTGAATGCAGGCTCCTGGGTTTAGTAACACTTTAAGAAGCAAAACATTATACACAGATGAGATCGGTGCAAACAACTCACCCATGTCTACAAGTCCATGACCTGTACATACTGTGCTAGAGAATCTATTTATACATTGCAGGAACATTTATCAATAACAAATACATTAAATTAATAAAAATAGGAATATTTTGGTCTTTTCAGATACAATTCGAGATAAAGGTTGTGTAGATAAAGCTATGCAGTTCAGCTCTTTTTATTAGGACGTTGTTTAAGTGCAGTGAGTGAATAAATGAGAGTTAAATAGGGACTTTTTCTATGTTACAGAGATCCCAGCTGCCTCCGTTGACCTTTCTCAGTTCAACTTTACTGATCTGGTAAATGGAATGCTCAACCGGGCTCTTAGAGGTGAGTGAATTCCCAGGATTGTAAAAAAAAAATAGATTTTGATGTTGAGATCTTTTATTTGAAGAGAGAATTTGGAGGGGTTAATATAAGTGTTTTTTTTTCTAATATAACATTCTTCTATTTATTGGAGGATATGCCGTAATCCCCATTTGGCTAACAGTGTCAAAGCAGAAACATGTTCTGGATATGAAGTCATGGGCAAAATTCTTGGCATTTCCTTCAGTTTTTCCCAAATAATTGTATTAGTTAAATACACACGTAAATGATTTCCGCCATTCTTTATTTCAGTTCATGGCCAAATGGGATTGTTTGGGTAAAAGTGGAAGGGGCACCAATCATTTTTGACCCATACTGTAGATATGGTGCTATCAATGTTAGAATAAACCTGTTAATCCCCAGATGCCAGCAATCTGTATACAGTGGAACCTTGGTTTACGAATAACGTGGTCAACGAGCGTTTTGAAAGACAAGCAGCTTTTTTTTTTTTTTTAATTCTGACTTCGGATTCGAATTTCAGTCTAAATTTCTGAAATTTGGACGAATTTCGTTACGTTATTTGGAGCATTTGGTAAAAATTAGTTTATATTGTAATTCGGGTATTCGAATATATCCGAATCTCCGAATAACGAAAAATTGTGTGAATATCAATTCTAAACGAACTGCACATGTCTATTTTTGAACCCTGAGACCCATGGTGCCCCCCCTTTCTGTTACTTCCCTATGCCTTTACCTGTTAAAGTGGTTGTAAACTGTATACTTTAACTTTAGCTCATTCTAATCTACAGTGATAAGCCTGCCGATTGCTGCCTGTGAAATTTCACTTACTCTTACAGTCTCTTCATAATCCGTCCTGCAATCTTTAATTATGTCACCAACGCATGCGCAGTCCATGGTTTCGTTAACGGCATATTATGTGTGCCGTTTCAATAGCCCCTGCATGCCAGGTTAATTCCTTCCACTGAGAACGGCACAGAGGAAACCTCGCGATAGTGTCCCCTCCTCCACACCTTCCTGGTTCTCCCCTTGTGACTGTCGTCACACAAGGGGAGTGAACCAGAGTACCACACAGAAGTCCATAAGAGCACTCGCAATTGCGCGATCGCGCATGCGCGAGATTTAGCCAGGGAAAGAAAGAAAGGGCGGAAATGCCCACACAAGAGCCAGAAATCAGGAGTAAAGATAGAGCAGGCAATTCTCGGAAGAAGATCTATTTTATAAAAGCAAAAAAAGTAGCTAGTTTTAATATGGAAGGCATCTATATATATTGTTGATTGATAATATGTAAAAAAAAAAAGAAACAAAATCCAGGGTTTACTTCCTCTTTTTTTATAGATCTTGCTCAATTTATGACAATGTAGTAAATTGTCATTTATTTTGTTGCTATTCCTTGGCACTGCTATAGTCATCTCTACCTTCCCTTATATTGTTGGCAGGTGTTTCTTTATGTACTGTATGTGTAACTTATTAAAACGTTTGTATTCTTAAAAAAATTGTAATAAAAATACAATAAAAAAAAAAAAATCAACTTTATTGATTCATAATTCACAACAACAATCCACAATGTACAGATGAGGGAATATAGCCACCAGCTAACAGGTTTCTTGCCAACCTAGGCGCCTAATCATAGCTCATCAACTATTGTAGAATTACAGCTTTGCTCCTTATTAATTGATGTCTATTTGTTTCCCAGGTGCCAACAATTTCTTCTCCTTTCTGAGTGTGACTTCATACAGTTCCTTTGCGTTCCACAAGGTTTCAATCCTTATTTATAATAGTATGTGCTGCTTGATTTATCGATTTCAGTCCTTCATTATAATGTATCTAGAACCAAGAACAAGAATGACGTATATTGTAGCTTACCAGTCCTTAGATGTGGTGGCTGCCTTGTTTTTACCTTTTTTTAGGTTGTTGTTCTTTCATTTTCATCTGGTGGTCCTGCCAGAAACACACTTCCTGTCCTGGGTTGACAATGCCCAATCATTGTATTGTATCTATGGAGGACCAATTTTGGCACTCTAAGACATACAGGGGTTTATTTACTAAAGGTAAATAGACTGTGCACTCTGCAAGAGCAGTTGCCCCAGATCTTTAAGTAAATGAGCAGAAGCTCTGCTGACTTCCATCATCCAATCATGTGCAAGCAAAAATGCTGTTTTTTTTTTTTTAAATTTTCTTTGCACGTGATTGGGGTATTCTTTCCAAAGTGAAGCTTTACCTAATTTACTAAGCTCTGGAGCAACTGCAGTTGCAAAGTGCACAGTCTATTTTCCTTTAGTAAATCAACCCCAAAGTGTTTAGGACTACAAAATACCAACTTCCCTCCCTCCTTTTTCATAAAATAGGGATAAAGGGGTACTGTAGTTCACAGAGGATAACTGGGCTGATGAAGTTGATAATATTGCAGGGGGCACAGGACACAGGAGAGCACTGGATTTCTTGCAAAACCAAAAAGAAAATCTGTTTCCTTCTGTGGCAGAGGTGCCCATTGGTGAACTGCGAATGGAGTTGGTGCTTGGAGACCCTGTTGGAAGCGGGAAATAAGTGTGAGTAATCACTGTAACTAGTAACTAGTGTGAGTAATCTTGACAAAGTGTATTTATTAGTACACCCAAAGATTTGTTTTGTGACTTCCTCAGTTGACAGTTGTGGAACCAAGGTTCATAAAGTCTCATCTCTGGTGATCACCATAACACCGCTTTGTCAACAGGTTGGACTTGAAGGACTTGTGTCTTTTTTCAACCTCACCTACTATGTAACTATGTCAAGGTTTCCCACACTATTCAGATTGTCTTTTCCACCTCCAATGGTGTTCCCAAGTACCAACAACATTTCCTATTCACCGACTGGCACTTCTGGCACACAAGCAAACAATGGGTTGTTTCGATCAATATCCAAGTGTCTCTGACCATCATGATGTTTCTGAGTGGGCCTAGACTTGGGATTCCATTGGAGTGAGTGGACCAAGGATTAGGATGTCACCTGATTGTTGGGATCATTGGAAGGTTGTGTTTACCATTACCCCATGGTCACTCGTAACCTCACCCAATGTAAGGTGCTTCATTCTTCATACATCCAGTATACAGAGCCTTGAAAAAGTATTCATACCCCTTGAAATTTTCCACATTTTGTCTACAACCGAAAACATAAATGTATTTTATTGGGATTTTATGTGATAGACCAACACAAAGTGGCACATAATTGTGAAGTGGAAGAAAAAGGATAAATGGTTTCCCAAGTTTTTTACAAATAAATATGTGAAAAGTGTGGGGTGCATTTGTATTCAGTCCCCCTGAGTCAATACTTTGTAAAACCACCTTTCACTGCAATTACAGCTGCAAGTCTTTTTGGGGATGTCTCTACCAGCTTTGTACATCTAGAGAGGGACATTTTTGCCCATTCTTCTTTGCAAAATAGCTCAAGCTCTGTCAGAATGGATGGAGAGCGTCTGAACTGCAATTTTCAAGTCTTGCCAGCAATTTTCAAGTCTTGGATTTAGGTCTGGACTTTGACTGGGCCATTCTAACACATGAATATGCTTTGATCTAAACCATTCCATTGTAGCTCTGGCTGTATGTTTCGGGTCGTTGTCCTGCTGGAAGGTGAACCTTCGCCGCAGTCTCAAGTCTTTTGCAGACTCTAACAGGTTTTCTTCTAAGATTGCCCTGTATTTGGCTCCATCCATCTTCCCATCAACTCTGACCAGCTTCCCTGTCCCTGCTGAAGAAAACATCCCCACAACATGATTCTGCCACCACCATGTTTTACGATGGGGATGGTGTGTTCAGGTTATGATGTACTGTGTTAGTTTTCCACCACACATAGTGTTTTGCTTTTAGGCCAAAACGTCCAATTTTGGCCTCATCTGACCAGAGCACCTTCTTCCACATGTTTGCTGTGTCCCCCACATGGCTTCTCACAAACTGCAAATGGGACTTCTTATGGCTTTCTTTCAACAATGGCTTTCTTCTTGCCACTCTTCCATAAAGGCCAGATTTGTGGAGAACACGACTAATAGTTGTCTTGTGGACAGATTCTCCCACCTGAGCTGTGGATCTCTGCAGCTCCTCCAGAGTTACCATGGGCCTCTTGGCTGCTCCTCTGATGAATGTTCTCCTTGCCCGGCCTGTCAGTTTAGGTGGACGGCCATGTCTTGGTAGGTTTGCAGTTGTGCCATACTCTTTCCATTTTCAGATAATGGATTGAACAGAGCTCCGTGAGATGTTCAAAGCTTGGGAGATTTTTTTATAACCTAAACCCTGCTTTAAATTTCTCCACAACTTTATCTCTGTCTGGTGTGTGCCTTGGCCTTCATGATGCTGTTTTTTTACTAAGGTTCTCTCACAAACCACTGAGGGCTTCACAGAACAGCTGTATTTATACTGATTTTAAATTACACACAGGTGGACTCTATTTACTTATTAGGTGACTTCTGAAGGCAATTGGTTCCACTAGATGTTAGTTAGGGCTATCAGAGTAAAGGGGGCTGAATACAAATGCACCCCACACTTTTAAGATATTCATTTGTAAAAAAAAAATGTTGAAAACGATTTATCATTTTCCTTCCACTTCACAATTATGTGCCACTTTGTGTTGGTCTATCAAATAAAATCCCAATAAAATACATTTACGTTTTTGGTTGTAAGATAACAAAATGTGGAAAATGTCAAAGGGTATGAATACTTTTTCAAGGCACTGTAGGTATAGCTTCAAAAGGTGCCAGCCTGAAGTGATCTAGCAGGACTTAATTTTTTTGACTAAAGTTCCACTTTAAACTATAAATGATATAAACAACTCACTGTAATAACCCATAATAATACGATTAAATCAATATTAATCATATCAGTTAATACAAATATAAATCAGGAATAATGGGATCCACATAAATATAAAGTCCCATCCAATCTTGATCAAAGTTCAAATCCCAAATTCGTAAAAAAGTCCAAACACCATATATTCCAGAAAGTGTCCCATACACCATCCAATCAGTATAATTTGATAAATAGCTGCACAAATATTCTGCAAAATAAAAAAATAAAACTGCAGCTATGACCATTTTATTTTGTGGGTGTTGATGAAATTTAAAAGAACAAAAGGAAGCAAATTAGAACCAGTTTATTATTGGGGCTTACATTTGATATTATAAGAGTTTGTAGAACGCTTAAATTGATTGTAAACGATCACCTTGTAAAACAACCCATTCAGTTTAAAATAGAAGTGAAACATTTGTGTATAAATATAAAAAAAAATACATTATAAATACCTTTTTCCCTTTTTTTATAAATTATCACATTCCCTCTGTTCTCAGCTGCATAAGAGCTGGGGGGGGGGGGGAGAATCAGCAGCACACTGAGCTTCCCAGTGAAAGGCTGTGCTGAGGGGGGGTGTCAGGACAAGTCTGATCATTGGCGGAGAGTAGGTTGAGTTCCCACCATAGCTAGAGAACTGACCATGTTGTGCTCTCCTGCTTAGTGTGGTCAGTTTTTAATAGGGGAGCAGAGGGATGGGCAGGAACACCAGGGATTTCACACAAAGGAAGCAATACAAAGAGAACAGGAAACACATTCATACAGGTACATGGTACAGCAGGCACATATCAGGAATAGGAAATGTTGGGGTAACATACCCTTTAACTATGATGGGTTTTTTTTACTATGCAAAATGTAACATTATCATTCTTTATGGTTTCCTTTGCAGTTTCTAACCTAAAACATGTAGATTACCACAAGTTTCCCATGAGATATTGCTACTGCTTAAACAACAGGACCAATGACTTGGCAGGTATGTTTTTAAAGTCTAAGGGAGCCCTCAGCTTGTAAAACAACCCATTCAGTTTAAAATAGAAACAAAAGGCAAACATTTGTGTATATACAGTATAATACATATTAAAAAATTACCGTTTTTATCGGCGTATAACACGCACTTTTTTCCCCTTAAAATTAGGGAAAAATCGTGGGTGTGTGTTATACGCCGATCCCCACTGTCTGTGAGGGGAAGAGGAGCGAGCACCGCCGGAAAAGAGCGAGCGCCGCCAAAAAAGAGCGAGCGCCGCCGAAAAAGACACTCGGCTCAGCTCTGCTCCGCTCGCAGTCATGCCGTCATGCCTCCCTGCTGTCTCTGAGGGGATGAGGAGCGAGCGCTGCCGAAAAAGACTGAGCCGAGTGTACTGTGTACTCGCCTCGGCTCGGCTCGCAGTCCCGCCCAGTCCTGCCATTGGACCTGTGTTATGTCCATCATAGGAGCCGGGCCCAGGGGCGGGACTGGGCAGGACTGCGAGACGAGCCGAGAGGAGCCGAGTACAGCCGAGTACACAGGCTCTGTCTATCTCGGCGGCAGCAATTTTAAATGGTTACAGGTCGCAAATGACACTGGGCAAGGCTGCAAATGGACACTGATCATTCTGCAATGATGGACAAGGCTGCAGATGGACACTGATAAGGCTGCATTGATGGGCATTTAAAAGTTTTTTCCCTAAACTTCCCTCCTAAAAGTTTTTTTCCTTAAAATTCCCTCCTAAACTTGGGGCGCGTGTTATACGCTGATAAATACGGTATACATACCTTTGTTTTCTTTTTTTCTAATAAGTGATCATATAAGAGCTGGAGGAGGAGAAACAACAGCACACTGGTCTTCCCAGTGAATGTCAGTGCAGGGATTGTGGGGGGGGGTCTGTAGCAGAAATCTGACAAATGGAGGACAGGCAGACTATTCTCCCTGCACAACCATTAAAACTGACCACACTACAATGGATGTGCTCTCATGCCTAGCTTGGTCAGTTTGAAATAGGAAAGCAAAGGGCTTGGCAGGATCACTGGGGATTTCATTCAAAAGAAGCAATATAAAGAGAACAGGATACTTCAATCACATGGTACAACAGACACATATCAGGAATATGAAATGTTGGGACAACGTAATCTGTAAAGCGCTTGTCCGGTCTGTAAAAAAATAAATAAATAAAAGTCAGCAGCTACAAATCCTGTATCTGCTGACTTTTAAAGTGGTCATAAAATCAGAAGGTTTTTTTTTATCCTAATGCATTCTATGTATTAACCACTTAAGGACCGCCTAACGCCGATTTACGTCGGCAAAGCGGCACGGGCAGGCAAAATCACGTACATGTACGTGATTTGCCTTCTGCGGGTGGGGGGTCCGATCGCCCCCCCCCCCCCCCGGTGCCCGAGGCAGTCCCGTTCTGTTCCCCGGCGATCCGAGATGAGGGGGAGGCCATCCGTTCGTGGCCCCCCCCTCGCGATCGCCGCCGGCCAATGGGAACATTCCTTTGCTGCTGTATGCTAAACAGCAGCAAAGGAAATGATGTCATCTCCCCTCGGCTCGGTAGTTTCCGTTCCAGCGCCGAGGGGAGAAGACATCAATGTGAGTGCACAACACACTACACACACAGTAGAACATGCCAGGCATACAAAACACCCCGATCCCCCCCCCCCGATCGCCCCCCGATCCCCCCCCAATCACCCCCCCCCCTGTCACAAACTGACACCAGCAGGTTTTTTTTTTTTTTCTGATTACTGCATAGTGTCAGTTTGTGACAGTTACAGTGTTGGGACAGTTAGTATTACCCCCCTTTAGGTCTAGGGTAAACCCCTAACCCCCACCTAATAAAGTTTTAACCCCTTGATCACCCACTGTGAGCAGTGTCGCTAAGCGATCATTTTTCTGATCGCTGTATTAGTGTCACTGGTGACGCTAGTTAGTGAGGTAAATATTTAGGTTCGCCGTCAGCGTTTTATAGCGACAGGGACCCCCATATACTACCTAATAAATGTTTTAACCCCTTGATTGCCCCCTAGTTAACCCTTTCACCACTGATCACCGTATAAACGTTACGGTTGACGCTGGTTAGTTCGTTTATTTTTTATAGTGTCAGGGCACCCGCCGTTTATTACCGAATAAAGATTTAGCCCCCTGATCGCCCGGCGGTGATATGCGTCGCCCCAGGCAGGGTCAGATTAGCGCCAGTACCGCTAACACCCACGCACGCAGCATGCGCCTCCCTTAGTGGTATAGTATCTGAACGGATCAATATCTGATCCGATCAGATCTATACTAGCGTCCCCAGCAGTTTAGGGTTCCCAAAAACGCAGTGTTAGCGGGATCAGCCCAGATACCCGCTAGCACCTGCGTTTTGCCCCTCCGCCCGGCCCACCCAAGTGCAGTATCGATCGATCGCTGTCACTTACAAAACACTAAACGCATAACTGCAGCGTTCGCAGAGTCAGGCCTGATCCCTGCGATCGCTAACAGTTTTTTTGGTAGCATTTTGGTGAACTGGCAAGCACCAGGCAGCGTCAGGTTAGCGCCAGTAGCGCTAACACCCACGCACGCACCGTACACCTCCCTTAGTGGTATAGTATCTGATCGGATCAATATCTGATACTAGCGTCCCCAGCAGTTTAGGGTTCCCAAAAACGCAGTGTTAGCGGGATCAGCCCAGATACCTGCTAGCACCTGCGTTTTGCCCCTCCGCCCGGCCCAGCCCAGCCCACCCAAGTGCAGTATCGATCGATCACTGACACTTACAAAACACTAAACGCATAACTGCAGCGTTCGCAGAGTCAGGCCTGATCCCTGCGATCGCTAACAGTTTTTTTGGTAGCGTTTTGGTGAACTGGCAAGCACCAGCCCCAGGCAGCGTCAGGTTAGCGCCAGTACCGCTAACACCCACGCACGCAGCATACACCTCCCTTAGTGGTATAGTATCTGAACGGATCAATATCTGATCCGATCAGATCTATACTAGCATCCCCAGCAGTTTAGGGTTCCCAAAAACGCAGTGTTAGCGGGATCAGCCCAGATACCTGCGTTTTGCCCCTCCGCCCGGCCCAGCCCAGCCCACCCAAGTGCAGTATCGATCGATCACTGACACTTACAAAACACTAAACGCATAACTGCAGCATTCGCAGAGTCAGGCCTGATCCCTGCGATCGCTAACAGTTTTTTTGGTAGCGTTTTGGTGAACTGGCAAGCACCGGTGGCCTAGTACACCCCGGTCGTAGTCAAACCAGCGCTGCAGCAACACTTGGTGACGTGGCGAATCCCATAAGTGCAGTTCAAGCTGGTGAGGTGGCAAGCACAAGTAGTGTCCCGCTGCCACCAAAAAGACAAACACAGGCCCGTCGTGCCCATAATGCCCTTCCTGCTGCATTCGCCAATCCTAATTGGGAACCCACCGCTTCTGCAGCGCCCGTACTTCCCCCATTCACATCCCCAACCAAATGCAGTCGGGTGCATGAGAGGCATTTTCTTTATGTCCTCCCGAGTACCCCTACCCAACGAACCCCCCCAAAAAAGATGTCGTGTCTGCAGCAAGCGCGAATATAGGCGTGACACCCTCTATTATTGTCCCTCCTGTCCTGACAATCCTGGTCTTTGCATTGGTGAATGTTTTGAACGCTACCATTCACTAGTTGAGTATTAGCGTAGGGTACAGCATTCCACAGACTAGGCACACTTTCACAGGGTCTCCCAAGATGCCATCGAATTTTGTGAGACCCGAACCTGGAACCGGTTACAGTTACAAAAGTTAGTTACAAAAAAAGTGTCAAAAAAAAAAAATATATATAAAATAAAAAAAAATAGTTGTCGTTTTATTGTTCTCTCTCTCTCTATTCTCTCTCTATTGTTCTGCTCTTTTTTACTGTATTCTATTCTGCAATGTTTTATTGTTATTATGTTTTATCATGTTTGCTTTTCAGGTATGCAATTTTTTATACTTTACCGTTTACTGTGCTTTATTGTTAACCATTTTTTTGTCTTCAGGTACGCCATTCACGACTTTGAGTGGTTATACCAGAATGATGCCTGCAGATTTAGGTATCATCTTGGTATCATTCTTTTCAGCCAGCGGTCGGCTTTCATGTAAAAGCAATCCTAGCGGCTAATTAGCCTCTAGACTGCTTTTACAAGCCGTGGGAGGGAATGCCCCCCCCCACCGTCTTCCGTGTTTTTCTCTGGCTCTCCTGTCTCAACAGGGAACCTGAGAATGCAGCCGGTGATTCAGCCAGCTGACCATAGAGCTGATCAGAGACCAGAGTGGCTCCAAACATCTCTATGGCCTAAGAAACCGGAAGCTACGAGCATTTTATGACTTAGATTTCGCCGGATGTAAATAGCGCCATTGGGAAATTGGGGAAGCATTTTATCACACCGATCTTGGTGTGGTCAGATGCTTTGAGGGCAGAGGAGAGATCTAGGGTCTAATAGACCCCAATTTTTTCAAAAAAGAGTACCTGTCACTACCTATTGCTATCATAGGGGATATTTACATTCCCCGAGATAACAATAAAAATGATTTAAAAAAAAAATATGAAAGGAACAGTTTAAAAATAAGATAAAAAAAGCAGAAAAATAATAAAGAAAAAAAAAAAAAAAAAAAGCACCCCTGTCGCCCCCTGCTCTCGCGCTAAGGCGAACGCAATCGGCGGTCTGTCGTCAAACGTAAACAGCAATTGCACCATGCATGTGAGGTATCACCACGAAGGTCAGATCGAGGGCAGTAATTTTTGCAGTAGACCTCCTCTGTAGATCTAAAGTGGTAACCTGTAAAGGCTTTTAAAGGCTTTTAAAAATGTATTTATTTTGTTGCCACTGCACGTTTGTGCGCAATTTTAAAGCATGTCATGTTTGGTATCCATGTACTCGGCCTAAGATCATCTTTTTTATTTCATCAAACATTTGGGCAATATAGTATGTTTTAGTGCATTAAAATTTAAAAAAGTGTGTTTTTTCCCCAAAAAATGCGTTTGAAAAATCGCTGCGCAAATACTGTGTGAAAAAAAAAAATGAAACACCCACCATTTTAATCTGTAGGGCATTTGCTTTAAAAAAATATATAATGTTTGGGGGTTCAAAGTAATTTTTTTGCAAAAAAAAATTAATTTTTCATGTAAACAATAAGTGTCAGAAAGGGCTTTGTCTTCAAGTGGTTAGAAGAGTGGGTGATGTGTGACATAAGCTTCTAAATGTTGTGCATAAAATGCCAGGACAGTTCAAAACCCCCCCCCAAATGACCCCATTTTGGAAAGTAGACACCCCAAGCTATTTGCTGAGAGGCATGTCGAGTCCATGGAATATTTTATATTGCGACACAAGTTGCGGGAAAGAGACACATTTTTTTTTTTTTTTTGCACAAAGTTGTCACTAAATGATATATTGCTCAAACATGCCATGGAAATATGTGAAATTACACCCCAAAATACATTCTGCTGCTTCTCCTGAGTACGGGGATACCACATGTGTGAGACTTTTTGGGAGCCTAGCCACGTACGGGACCCCGAAAACCAAGCACCGCCTTCAGGCTTTCTAAGGGCGTGAATTTTTGATTTCACTCTTCACTGCCTATCACAGTTTCGGAGGCCATGGAAAGCCCAGGTGGCACAAAACCCCCCCAAATGACCCCATTTTGGAAAGTAGACACCCCAAGCTATTTGCTGAGAGGTATAGTGAGTATTTTGCAGACCTCACTTTTTGTCACAAAGTTTTGAAAATTGAAAAAAGAAAAAAAAAAATGTTTTTTCTTGTCTTTCTTCATTTTCAAAAACAAATTAGAGCTGCAAAATACTCACCATGCCTCTCAGCAAATAGCTTGGGGTGTCTACTTTCCAAAATGGGGTCATTTGGGGGGGTTTTGTGCCACCTGGATATTCCATGGCCTCCGAAACTGTGATAGGCAGTGAAGAGTGAAATCAAAAATTTTCACCCTTAGAAATCCTGAAGGCGGTGATTGGATTTTGGGGCCCCGTACGCGGCTAGGCTCCCAAAAAGTCCCACACATGTGGTATCCCCATACTCAGGAGAAGCAGCTAAATGTATTTTGGGGTGCAATTCCACATATGCCCATGGCCTGTGTGAGCAATATATCATTTAGTGACAACTTTATGCAAAAAATAAAAAAAAAAAAGTGTCACTTTCCCACAACTTGTGTCAAAATATAAAATATTCCATGGACTCAATATGCCTCTCAGCAAATAGCTTGGGGTGTCTACTTTCCAAAATGGGGTCATTTTGGGGGGTTTTGTGCCACCTGGGCATTCCATGGCCTCCGAAACTGTGATAGGTAGTGAGGAGTAAAATCAAAAATTTACACCCTTAGAAATCCTGAAGGCGGTGATTGGTTTTCGGGGCCCCGTACGCGGCTAGGCTCCCAAAAAGTCCCACACATGTGGTATCCCCATACTCAGGAGAAGCAGCTGAATGTATTTTGGGGTGCAATTCCACATAGGCCCATGGCCTGTGTGAGCAATATATCATTTAGTGACAACTTTTTGTAAATATTTTTTTTTTTTTTTGTCATTATTCAATCACTTGGGACAAAAAAAATAAATATTCAATGGGTTCAACATGCCTCTCAGCAATTTCCTTGGGGTGTCTACTTTCCAAAATGGGGTCACTTGGGGGGGTTTTGTACTGCCCTGCCATTTTAGCACCTCAAGAAATGACATAGGCAGTCATAAACTAAAAGCTGTGTAAATTACAGAAAATGTACCCTAGTTTGTAGACGCTATAACTTTTGCGTAAACCAATAAATATACGCTTATTGACATTTTTTTTACCAAAGACATGTGGCCGAATACATTTTGGCCTAAATGTATGACTAAAATTTAGTTTATTGGATTTTTTTTATAACAAAAAGTAGAAAATATCATTTTTTTTCAAAATTTTCGGTCTTTTTCCGTTTATAGCGCAAAAAATAAAAACCGCAGAGGTGATCAAATACCATCAAAAGAAAGCTCTATTTGTGGGAAGAAAAGGACGCAAATTTCGTTTGGGTACAGCATTGCATGACCGCGCAATTAGCAGTTAAAGCGACGCAGTGCCAAATTGGAAAAAGACCTCTGGTCCTTAGGCAGCATAATGGTCCGGGGCTCAAGTGGTTAAGATAAAAAACCTTCTGTGTGCAGCAGTCCCCCTCAGCCCCCCTAATACTTATCTGAGCCCCATCTCGATCCAGCAATGTCCACGAGTGCCTCAGCCATCTGGGACTCACCCTCCTGATTGGCTGAGACACAGCAACAGCGCCATTGGCTTCCACTGCTGTCCATCAAAGTCAGTTAGCCAATGAGGAGAGGGAAGGGCGGGGCCGAACCACGGCTCCGTGTCTGAATGGGTACACGGAGCTCTGGCTCGGCTCGGGTGCCCCCATAGCAAGCTCCTTGCTGTGGGGGCCTTCAACAGGAGGGAGGGGCCAGAAGCACCGAAGAGGGACCTGAGAAGAGGAAGATCTGGGCTTCTCTGTGCAAAACCATTACACAGAGCAGGTAAGTATAACATGTTTGTTATTATTATTATTAATTTTTTTTTTTGGAATTTACCGTTTATCCTCACAGGGTGACACTGTGGATACACTAATAAACATGTGCCACCGGCCCGATAACATTTGAAAAGAATTAGGTATTACAAGAATGGACTTTGTAGGCACATATGTTTAGAATAAAAGTATGAAAATGTATTTAATTTGATAAAGTTAAAAGGCTTATATACAACACATAAAAAAGATCAGGCATCATACAACAAATGACATAAAAGGCTTGACCCTAGGGACTCAAATAGCATAAAACCACAGGCAGCTATATTTGCTTCAACCTGCTCAAAGTGTCCAAAAGTAAAATATTTACCTTCACCATAAATTAGTGTGTGTGAATCACTGTCAAAATACAGCAGCACATCCTGTACTATTCAACTAGAGCAAAATGAATGTTGGGACCTTTCGGGTGCAACTAACATAAACTTCTTTAAAAGTTATTTATTTATTGTAAAAAAAAGACAAATCCATATAAAACCATATACAGTCATGACATATTTCATGTTTTCCTCAATTTCATAGTGGTATTCCACATGTCAATTCCCAACATGTTTCACCCGCTGGGCTTCTTCAGGGGATGTATTTTCTGCTAATAGTCATAACACTATATCAAATAAAAACAAGATATACATTTCTAAAACATACATAGCATTAAAATAGTTTTCATATATATTCAATAATGTTGGTCCTTAATGCTTACCCCGTAATTACTCATGCATGGCTTGGGTATACGATGTATCATGTAGGGCAAATCAACAGGTTCCCTTTAAAGCACCAAGCAGGGCATACTCAGTTTTCCTTCCCTCCTCCACTGCCAAAGAAAGTACTGGGCACTTATACTTATAGGGGAGCATGGCACTCACTCTTGCCACGTTATGCACAGGTGTTTGGCCCAGGAATGCAACCTGTGGGTGGGAAAATTGTGGAGGAAGAAGAAGTGCTCTGTGCAAAAATAGAAAGTCTTGGAGACTCCAGCTGGTTGGAATACAGTATTAATGCATGCATGACATAAAAAATAGTCAACACATTTCAGGGAATTAGGGCTCTCCCTTCTTCGATCCTTTGGTAGTATTATAGCTGTTGGTTGCCAGCAATGCAGAAAGTCTGTTTTACCTGCAGTGGCAATTATTAGGACACAGATTGCTGAAGTTCAAACCGAGTATTAGAATGGGGAAGAAAGGGGATTTAAGTGACTTTGAACGTGGTATGGTTGTTGGTGCCAGACGGGCTGGTCTGAGTATTTCAAAAACTGCTGATCTGCTGGGATTTTCACACACAACCATCTCTAGGGTTTACAGAGAATGGTCGGAAAAAGAGAAAATATCCAATGAGCGGCAGTTGTCAGCTAAGAAAAGGAAACTGAGGCTACAATTCACACAAGCTCACCAAAATCGAACAATAGAAGATTGGAAAAACGTTGCCAGGTCTGATGGGTCTCGATTTCAGCTGAAACATTCTGATATGATATGAGATGGTAGGGTCAGAATTTGGCATAAACAACATAAAAGCATGGATCCATCCTCCCTTGTATTCAGGCTGGGGGTGTAATGGTGTGAGGGCAGTGGCAGCCCGTCCATACAGGGTGCAGGGGCGCCGCCCACCTAATCCATGCGCCCGACCCCTAATCTACATGTAGGGCACCGGAAGCATGGATTCCAGCGTTTTTTTTATTTTTTTAGGAGCACGTAAATAGAGCCTGGGGCTCTAATTGGCTTAAAAAAAAGGTGGGCTTGGGGCACAGAGCACTGTGCTTCGAGTCCACCCAGTTGTGTGATAATAGCGAATTAATATTTGCTATTGCCTTCCTGATTCTTTTCCTGGGCCAATCAGGAAGATGGTCCTGAAACCCAATTGGCCAGGGAGCCTTAGGACTCCCTGGTCAATTGTGCCTCAGTCAGGACACACTTCCTGTTCATCAAGGAGGAGAAGCAATGGCCCGGCTCTTCCTTCCCCCCTGCCTCTGAAGGTCAGTCCGTCTAACGCCGGGGGGGAGTGACTGGCATTCGTTTGCCACCCCCTCCCCCCCGAAACATTTAGCACCAGCTGCCACTGTGTGAGGGTATATTTTCTTGGCACACTTTGGGCCCCTTAGTACCAATTGAGCATTGCTTAAATGCCATGGCCTACATGAGTCTTGATGCTGACCATGTCCATCCCTTTATGACAACAGTGTACTCATCTTCTGATGGCTCCTTGCAGCAGGATAATGCAACATGTATGCCGACAAATCTGCAGCAACTGTGTAATGTTATCATGTCACTATGCACCAAAATCTCTGAGGAATGTTTTTAACACCTTGTTGAATCTATGCCAAGAAGAATTAAGGCAATTTCTGAAGCCAAAAGGGGGTCCAACCCGGTACTAGCAAGGTGTATCTAAAAAAGGGTCCGGTGAGTGTAATAATACTGGTACAGTATAGATTTTTATCTAAGGAAAGCGCTTTCTTTTTTGTCAATGCAGAAAATTGAGCTTCTGGGTTTTCCTGTATGGATTATGTACTTTACTGGCCTTTAGTTTGTTGCATTCTTGTTCTGGGTCTGTGACCCAGAAGCCCAGAAGCCACACGTGGCTAGGCAAAAACCAAAAGGGAGTAATGGTGACCCCCAAATTTTGCTCATGGCAAGTGATTTTCAAAGTCCATCTCCAGGCAAACCCTGTCCAATCCTTCCCATACAACCTGGCCACCTACTTACCAATTTTGTTGCAGTCTCTTGCACGACCTCATCATGTCAATGCCACAGGAAATCTGTAAGGACCCCACCGATGGACATCTTTGTCAGCCACCATGGAACAATGTGGGCACACAGCCCCCCACACACACTACACTCACTAAACAAAAAACTCTTGACCCGAGTGCCACATAATGGCAAATTGAGGTAGGTAAATAGGGTTATAGGGAGATTTTTTAAACTAAAATTATTAGATGAGTTAAAGGGGGTGGGGTCAGATGGAATTTGTTAAACCCCCTTTTGCTAAACCTGGAAATCAGCAATAAACGCTAATAATTGTATTTGCTTTCCAGATTACACGGTTTTGCTATTGGACATAATTGGAAATTCAAGTAGTTCTCTTACAGAACTTTTCAAATCCACGTCCATTGTGTCTGGTAAGTTTTTAAAGTGTACAGTTTTGTTTTGTGTGGTTTTAAAGAGATTCCCACTGGGTTCTTTCCTGGTCCCTCGGTTCTTGACAGAGAGAGCTCCTCACCTTCCCACGGCAGTAGCGTTTCCCAATCTGCTTCAAGCTACTGCTGCTGCTGTGTCTTCAATCGTATTCCCTATGGATGCTCCACATTTGGGGCTGTGTAAACTAGGGCTGGACTATAAGTAGCATTGTCCAGTTAGTTATTTTACTGCAAAAACTGGGCTTGTACAATGACAAAGATGATCCTCCACAGGTCAAACTAGGTGTTTCATGAGCTAGGGATATGGGCCTGGCCTGCACATACCAATCACTGAGTGAGAGGGTCTTCCTTTTTTTATATCTAAGTGAGTTATCTTGGGAAAATAAAAAACTCTGCACTCCTTTAGTCTGCAAGATATCTTAACGTGATTCTATAGGCAAATTTTTAACTTTTTTTAAATAACAAACATCTTGTCCTTACAATTAAGAATGCCACTGCCAATCATGTAGAGAAGGGATGGGCATGGGGTGTGGCAGAAAAGCCTGAGAACAAGCAGCAGAATGACATGTAGGACATCGGGCAAAATCATTGTCAATCAAGTAGGTAAGAGCTGGTCAGGGGCATGGTAGCAAAGCTGACCTCTGGAATACAGGCATGCTGTGCATCGGCATGAAGTCCTGGAGCTCTAATCAATGAATTTAGGAACGCCACTGACCATGCCACTGGCTATGCCACCATGCCAATGGCCACTGACATAACTGCCTGCATGCTTGGCATGGTCAGAATGCAACAAGAAAAGCAGAGAGTTGGCAGGATCAATAGGTATTTGCTGCTAAATAAGTGTATAGTGCAAGAAGAGGCAACTGCTTAATTGAGTGCCAGTTATATATAGTATATATTTATATATATATTTAGTAATTAATGTGACATACGTGGCCATCTTCCATAATGTATACAAACACGAAAAAAGGGAGGAAGAAAGATATTTTTTGTGCAGGCCAGAAAGAGGAGCATAGACTCATTTAATAAAAAATTACATATTTTATTTTTACATAGTTGCATAGTAGGTGAGGTTAAAAAAAAAGACACAAGTCCATCTAGTCCAACCTATGATTATCAAACATCAAAAAACATTGATGGCAATGCATCCATCTTCCTCATAAAACATAAGAGTTGTATAAAACAGTTTGCTGCATTGCGGTTATGTGGCAAGAGAATGAGCACTAGTGTATTGGGTCCTCATGTGCCAACGTGTTTCACCAGTTATGCTTCATCAGGGCTTATGAAGACCAGACAGTACTCATCTCAGAAAGCAAACCACACGCGCACACAATCTCCCTGGACACTGGGACAATAAAGAGACTTCAACCGGAGAGGTGTTGCCTATATATCAGCTCTCTCGAGATTCAGCCTAATCAATCAGGATCCAAAATAATCCCACCAAGTCAAGTAATGTACAAATCAGCATAAAGACAGTATTGTGCAGGAAATGGTGTATTCCAAAAGCACACCTATGCCTTTAAATCTTTATATCTCCCCCCATATGTAGCAGATTAGAAAGGTAGCCTTACATTAATGATAAGAGGATCCTGGCTTATCTAATGGGAATCCCAAGGTGCTTTCAGGTCCCTCCAAGTGGTGGTAACGACCAATTGGTACAGCATGCAAGCCAGCAGGTGACAGATAAGGTAATCTTGCATTGGTGTTTTCTCTATGCGTGCTCGCCACTCTCTCTGGTTGAATAATATATGTTACACTCTTGTGAGCAGCTATGTGCTAAATACAAAAAAGCTGCCAGCATCTAACACACACTCTTTTTAAAATATGTAAAATAACCACTAGTCTAATTAGTGCAGCGCTTGCTCAAATTCATTTACATATTTGATATTACACGCTTACATTTTTTAACCAATAAATAAGTGAAAAAAATAGATGAAAAAACTGATGAGTAAATGAAAACAATTAATGAGAAACCATATATCATGCAACAACACTATATGTGTATATAGCATTCTTTGTACCGTCTCTTTAAGACACCCTTTATGTTTAACCAGTGAGTCCAAACAAAAAAACAATAAAAAGTGATTTTTATCACTGTAATAAATTGTATCCTTTGATTGTAGAAGATATCCTTAAGTTTATCCACTCTATGCACCGTGCTTTTACTCTCCTAAAGGATTCGTGCCACCTTCACCAGATGTGCCCTCACCTAATGTAAGATGTAAATAAGCCTTATGGTGCATACACATGACCGGACTTTCCGTTGGAATGAACTCTGACGGTCTTTTTGACGGAGTTCCGATGCAGTTCCGCTGAAACGGACTTGCCTACACACGATCACACCAAAATCCGATCGTTTAGAACGCGATGACGTATGGCGGGACTAGAAAAAGGAAGTTCAATAGCCAGTAACCAATAGCTGCCCTTGCGTCGTTTTTGGTCCATCGGAATAGCATACAGACGAGTGGTTTTCCCGATAGGAAGTGATTCCGTCGGAAAGATTTGAAATATGTTCTATTTCCAGGTCCGTCAGAATTTTAGAAAGAAAAAGTCCGATGAAGCCCACACACGATCGGAATGTCCGACGGAATGTTTCCGTCGGACCTTTTCTGCCGGAAAGTCTGGTCCTATGTACGCGGCATTAGTATATTGCTAATTCCATAAAATCTTATACTCTTCGCTCCGTGCTCCACAAGTGTATCACTCCTCCTGCTGTTTGGCAGCCTCCAAGTCTCCAGCTATTTTTCCACTCAGTACTGAGTCTTCACTGTGCCTGTTTGTAGTGTCTCTCTCCTGCTATGCTAAACAATAAAGCACGGGGAACAGCTTAATTGAGTGCCGCCCCACACACTGTTTCTCCTCCCTGTTGCGCCACAAACTCTATCTACAAATGACCCCACTCTGATCACATCCCTCCTTGTTGTAGAGTTCTATGTAGGGCAGTAGTGCTCTACAACAAGGTTTAATCAAGGCAAAATGGGTTAGAGCCCAACAGAGCAAACATGCTCTACCGCAAACTACCTGGAAGACTGGGAACTGATGCTTTGGCCCAAGTGCCCTTGGAATGTACCAATAATCCTCTAATATAATGAAGCCGGCTACTTAGTAACCTCCATTGCTGCAATTCCTTATTGGTTACATGGCGGGATACAGCAGTAACACGCTAATGCATTTCAGCTGAAACCTTACTCATAGATGATATGAGTAAGGCTTTGGCCGAAACGCGTTGATCAGAGTGAGGACTGGCACTTGTCAAAGCCCTGACTGGGGAGGAGCACTCCACAAAGCGGTTGTATCTTCCTGCATACGCAAGAAGAAGCAACCTATAAAAGATAGTTTATTGCTTGAGTTGCATAACTTAAATATACATCTTAGGGTTAAAATCCCTAATGCTGGCAGGGATACATATGGCAGAAATTTAAAATAAGAAAAAATCATGCTACAAGGATCTAGAAAAAAACAGCAGCTGGCAATACCAAGTAGACCCAAATTGTATATAAAAATTCAGTAAATAAAATTTGCTGTGCTAATGTGTGTACATATTGAAATGAATAGATCAAAACGTACAGTTCATATCATAAAGAAATCATAGAAGTCCCAAGTTGATCAATGTGAAAGTTGTTATTAAGGATAGTGACTTTCCATCATCCGTTCCAAACACCAGTGTTGTGCCACCACCTTAGGTAAAAATGAGACTCTTACCAGAGTAAATGGACTCTTATTAGTAAAAGAGTCACATGCGCTTGTATTACAAGGTGTATAGATTCATCTGGAGACTGTCCACAAGCTGCAGATCCACATGGTTACTCACTCATAATAGTGTCTCATTTGATAAGAGAAGACATCCCATAGGTACATAGAAAAAGAGCCAAGGACAAACATACCCATCAATTGCTGCCAGTGTACCCATCAATTGCTGCCAGTGTGCCCATCATTTGCTGCCTGTGTGCCCATCAATAGCCGCTACTGTGCAGCACAGTGGTGTAGTGGGTAGTACTCTCGCCTAGCAGTAAAGAGGGTCGCTGGTTCAAATCCCAACCACGACACTACCTGCCTGGAGTTTGCATGTTCTCCCTATGCCTGCGTGGGTTTCCTCCAGGTACTCTGGTTTCCTCCCATACTCCAAAGACATGCTGGTAGGTTAATTGGCTTCTGTCCAAAATTGGCCTTAGTATATAAATGGGGACCTTGGATTGAGGGTAGGGACTGATGTGAGTGTGGGATGTACAGGGTTAGGGACAATTGTAGACACACACCCACACTCACTCAGGATGGACTGGTGTCTTAAAGAAAAGAGAAACAGGGGCGCACCAGCCTTGTGCATTATCTTCTAAAACATTTATTGAATACAATTAGTAAAAAGAAACAACTCACAAGCAATTGGTAGAGGAGGCACAACATGAAAGTGCACCGACAAACAGCATGCGACTTAGGATGAGCGAAACCTTCCAGGGATCGTGGAGGAACGCACAGGCATCACAATTAGCTAACGCGTTTCGAAGGGAACGTCCCCTCTTCATCAGAGCTATGCCGTGAACCCTCCAAGCTGGAGGAAGGGGGCGGGATCCACATCGGCCCTTCCGTATTCTGCGCAATCCACTGCCAGCAAGAGCGCCATAATACCGCCCAGCGACGTACAACTGGGGGCGGGACAGCACATGATTGGAGGGCACAGGAGGGAGGGATCATTTGAGGGGGAGGAGCCCCATATCCCATCCTTGTTTCACTGACACCCAGGCACTTATAAATGGGGACTGCTGAAGGAGGGTTCACGGCATAGCTCTGATGAAGAGGGGACGTTCCCTTCTAAACGCGTTAGCTAATTGTGATGCCTGTGCGTTCCTCCATGATCCCTGGAAGGTTTCGCTCATCCTAAGTCGCATGCTGTTTGTCAGTGCACTTTCATGTTGTGCCTCCTCTACCAATTGCTTGTGAGTTGTTTCTTTTTACTAATTGTATTCAATAAATGTTTTAGAAGATAATGCACAAGGCTGGTGCGCCCCTGTTTCACTTTTCTTTTGGTGTCTACTAGGATTCCCCATCCTTGAGGGCAGCAAGGCCTGTGTTGACGTATTAGCTATGTGGTGATCCACCAGTGCGCAGGAGTCATTTTTTTCAGTTTTGCTATTCTACTGGACTGGTGTCTTTATTCAACCTTACTAACTATGTAACTATATAGCTGAAAACCCTTAGAAACACTATTTATTAAAAGTACTAACTACTCAAATGAATAAAAAGAAAGTGCAAATCATCAGATAAAACTCCAGTCCCGGCATGCGATCCAAACACTTTCTAGTCGAGAAGAGCCTGGCGACATCACAAGCGCTGCCTCCGTCCTACACGTTTCGCCAGAACTGACGTCATCATGGGTGAAGGGAATATATATGTCAATAAAAACCTGATAGAGGATCTAACCCTTCCACATAACTTCCTAGACTCCATTAAAAAGTTCCGGCTTTACTTTATCTTTAATCCCTTGTTGCAATAGTAAAACTTTTCCTTTCTTGCTCAACACATTCCAGTAGGTTTATTCCGAATACAAAACTCATGAAATTAACAGAATATTGAATTCTAACGTTCCGAACGAGGTTGTTTTTCCTGATTAATAAGCAATGTCTTTTTTCCTTTCAGTAAGCCAGAGCAATGAATCAGATTGCATATATTTCTGTGTTATGACAGGCAGAACAGGTAACAGAAAATACACTCAGCGAATACAAGAGCCGAGAACAGGGAAATTGTCATATTACTTATGGAAATATTTTTTTTTTCATTAGGACGAAATTTATCCGACTTTTGGGATTTGACAGAAGAGATGCCTGTCGTAAATATTACCTTCCCCCGATCTAATTCTACCATTATGGGTAAGTCATCTCTGTTTTATTTATTTATTTTTCGAATAACTAATTAATATGTTTCTGTACCGCCGACATTATTCTCTGGAAGGGAGAAAAATAAACATGAAACATTTCAATTTCATAAATCGCTGTAATTAAAAAATAACATGATAACTACAGCGAGGCTGGCTTGTTCCCTGCACCTAATTGCTCATTCGTCTCAATAAGTTTGTATTCTTTGTATTTCTCAAACCACTTCCATTTGTCAATCATGTAATCAAGCGAGCACAGCAGAAAACAGCTCATTAAACTGCTTTAGTGAAGTAGAAGCCAATTTAATTTTCATCATATTTATTGTTAACCCACACAGGCAAGGGTGGTCTTCATGAGCTTTAAGGGGTAAACTTAAGTGTATAAGTGCATAATTGTAAAATATACCTTAAAGTTTAACTGTAGGCAAACAAAAGACACAAATTAATGCAGCTCTGTATTTATTAATACATAATTGAAACTGGCTTTTAAAGGCAAGCAGCATAAGAATTTGTTCTAACATCAGCTCCTGCTATATTTTGTGCAACAAAGCTTAGGCTGGGAGAAGGAGAAGCAGCACAAGGAGCCCATCAGCTGTGCTGCAGTGCCATGAAAATGCAAATAGGAATGTAGAGCAGAGTGATAGAGAGATGTGCTCATCAGTCTGTTGTTTCTTCTTTCAATGTCCAGTTTCAGGGTGATGGTGGTGGGGAAGCGAACTTGTAAGTGAAAGTGAAACTGCAGCAGAGAAAGATAAGGTCTCCTGTCCTGCTAGACCGGTCTGCAGACAGTGTGCATTTAGGGGATGCTTGCCTGCAGCTGTACGCAGTGGTGGCTGGTGCTCAAAATACTGTGCCCATCAATTGCCGCCACTGTGCCCATCAAGCGCAGCCACTGTGCCCATCAAACGCAGCCACTGTGCCATAAAACGCAGCCACTGTGCCCATCAAACGCAGCCACTGTGCCATAAAACGCAGCCACTGTGCCCATCAAACGCAGCCACTGTGCCCATAAAACGCACCTACTGTACCCATCAATTGCTGCCAGTGTGCCCATCATTTGCTGCCAGTGTGCCCATCAATAGCCGCTACTGTGCCCTATCATATGTTGCCAGTGTGCCCATCAATAGCTGCTACTCTGCCCCATCAAATGCTGCCAGTGTGCATTGCCCGGCACTTACCAGTCTCACAGGTGCTCAAAATACTGTAAGAAAAACAATAGAATCGCGCTAAATAAATAGTCAAATTGGTTTAAAAATAATCAAACTGTGATAGTAATATATGAACAAACATATAATTAATATAGTGATAGCATCTTGGGCAACCCCCTTACTCATGTGTAATATCACAGTGCTGTGCCATGAAAAATGATAAAATGTGGGAAGCCGGTTTAAATACACTAAACAATAATAGAGAAACCAAGGGGTTAATCCCCGTGAATAAAAAGTCCCTTTGAATAAAGTGATTGGTGCGAGTCAAGTCTTGAGGAGAAAGGATCCACCACCGGTAAAGAAGGGGTGACTGCTTACCGGAGCCCCATGATCCCCCACTACAGAGGATCAGGGGAAGCTGGTATGTAAACACTTCTGCAGAGTGTAATCAACGAGTCAGCTGCTGGACTAATTTAGGGATGATGGCCGTTTTTAAATCTCCTCAGCAAGGCTCCTGATGTTCCCAGCTCTCCTCATAGCAAAATAGGCTCAACCATGGATGTACATAGTGAGAAAGAACACAGGCGCTCCATAGTGTAAAATCAATTGGTTTATTAAAAATATTAAAAACACTTACATCAATGCAAAGTTAGCAAGCCTTGTTCATCTGGTGCGCCGGCCGGTAGCACACAGACTAACCCGTCCTGCTGAACGATCAGTGGAAGACACGTGGTGACGTCAGCGCGTCGCTCGCCCTACGCGGCGTTTCGTGATAGGTCACGTCGTCCAGGGGCACTGGACGACATGACCTATCACAAAATGCCGCGTAGGGCGAGTGACGCGCTGACGTCACCACGTGTCTTCACAGAGCGTGCCATGGCGCGAGAACAGGAGGAGGTACATGGATGCCCTCCTGGCATTTGAGGTCCACGCTGTAGCCATCTTTCGGCTATAGCGCAAATGTCAAGTGTTTAAAGGACAAGTATGGGCTTAAGAACAAAAATAAACCTACATACTTACACCCATGCTGCAGCTATCCCACATCATCTCTAAGACACAGAACTGAGCAATCACATGACCGCTGACCACTCAGTTCTCAGTCTACTCCAAGTGGAGAGCGGTGACTGTCAGAGCTAACTGGAGTACCAGGCTGGGGAGGGGGCATGCGCCATTGGCTCTGGCTCTCAGCTGCATGCTGAGAGGCGGAGCCAGCTCTCAGTCAGGCAGCCAGTTAGATCCTGACAATATTGTTGGGATTCTTTTTCAGCTTGGAGAGCCTCTACCCCATCAGCTGATAACAGGCAATAGCCCGCTATCAGCTGGCTCTGGGTCACAGAAGAGCAAAAGTAAGTGCACTCCTATGACCCACAAGGGAAGCATGGCCAAAAAAAGCTTTGTCCATACTTCTCTTTTAAGTTTTTTCTGGCTTATACATGTGCTATGTAATAAAATGTTCTTTCTCATACAGATGTAGAGACAGTTCTACCAAACTTGATCACATCTGCGGAAAATGCAGAACTTATTATGAAAACTCCCACACAACTCTGGACATTAAGAAGTAAGTGTAAATTTACCTCTATTGTTTAAATATGGTTACTTTTGTAAGAAAGATTTAGATTGAGAAATAAAAGGCAGGATCCAGTAACATCCATAATCATAATGCATGTCAATAATGTATCATGTGGATAGCACTACAAATACATTATGATGTGAAGGTGAGCACCAAAACCAGAATAATCAGAATAAACTCTGACGCTTTTTCTGACGAAGTTCCGACGGATTTCCGCTGAAACACTTGCGTACACACAATCACACCAAAGTCCAATCGCTTAGAACGTGGTGATGTACAACACGTACGTCAGGACTTGAAAAAGGAAGTTAAATAGCCAGTAGCCAATAGCTACCTTTGTGTCGTCTTTGGTCCATCAGAATAGCATACAGACGAACGGTTTTCCCAATAGGAACTGATTCCGTCGGAAAGATTTAAAACATGTTTTATTTCTAGGTTCGTCAGAATTTTTCGAAAGAAAAAGTCTGATGAAGCCCACACACGATCGGAATGTCCAATGAAATGATTCCGTCTGACCTTTTCTGCCGGAAAGTCCGGTCATGTAAACGCGGCATTAGAGGAAGATAAGGAGATAGAAAAGATGGCAGAGAAGGAATAGGTGAAAGTGGAAGATGAGAGTGAAGAAAGCGGAGAGGATGAGGAAGATTGTTAATGTAGGAGGGATACAAAAGAAAGGAAACCATTCCAAAAGAATACAGCTGTGGCCAAAAGTTTTGAGAATGACATAAATATTCGTTTTCACAAAGTCTGCTGCTTCAGTGTTTTTAGATCTTTTTGTCAGATGTTACTATGGTATACTGAAGTATAATTACAGGCATTTCAAAAGCGTCAAAGGCTTTTATTGACAATAACTTTAAGTTTATGCAAAGAGTCAATATTTGCAGTGTTGACCCTTCTTTTTCAAGACCTCTGCAATTCACCCTGGCATGCCGTCAATCAACTTCTGGGCCACATCCTGACTGATTGCTGCCTATTCTTGAATATGCAACGCTTGGAGTTTGACAGAATTTGTGGGGGAGGTTTTGTTCACCCGCCTCTTGAGGATGGACCACAAGTTCTCATTGGGATTAAGATCTGGGGAGTTTCCTGGTCATGGACCCAAAATTTTGATGTTTTGTTCCCCAAGCCACTTAGTTATCACTTTTGCCTTATGACAAGGTGCTCCATCATGCTGGAAAAGGCATTGGTCGCCATCAAACTGTTCTTGGATGGTTGTTAGAAGTTGCTCTCTGAGGAATTTTTGTATCATTCTTTATTCATGTTCTTAGGCAAAATTGTGAGTGAGCCCACTCCCTTGACTGAGAAGCAACCCCACACATGAATGGTCTCAGGATGCTTTACTGTTGGCACGACACAAGATTGATGGTAGCGTTCACCTTTTCTTCTCCAGATGCCCCAAAGGGGATTCATCAGAGAAAATGACTTTACCCCAGTCCTCAGCAGTCCAATCCTTGTACCTTTTGCAGAATATCAGTCTGTCCCTGATGTTTTTACTGAAAAGAAGTGGCTACTTTGCTGCCTATCTTGACACCAGGCCATCCTCCAAAAGTCTTCCCTTCACTGGGCATGCAGATGTTCTCATACCTGCCTGCTGCAATTCCTGTGCAAGCTCTGCACTGGTGGTGCCCCGACCTCACAGCTGAATCAACTGTAGGAGACGGTCCTGGCGCTTGCTGGACTTTCTTGAGCCCTAAAGCCTACTTCACAAATGCAGTGGAAATGTTTTTTTATGGGATTAAGTTCATTTTCATGGCTAAGAGGAACTTTGTAATTAATTGCAATTCATCTGATCATTCTTCATTCTGGAGTATATTCAAATTGCCATCATAAAAACTGAGGTAGCAGACTTTGTGAAAATAATTTTTGTGTCATTCTCAAAACTTATGGCCATGGCTGTACGTTCCTAAGAAAACCTAAAGCCAGCCATACATGGATAGACGGTTCAACAGGGATTTTCAATCCATGAATGGGCACCCTGGTTGTACAAAAGTCGATCTATTAATTGACTTGTGTACAACCAGCCTGTTGTTTATTGTACAACCAGCCTGTCTGTTTTTTACCGAACAATAATGCCCTGTACACACGATAGGATTTTCCGACAACAAATGTTCAATGGGAGCTTGTTGTCGGAAGTTCCGACCGTGTGTAGGCTCCATCAGACATTTTCTGTCAGAATTTCCAACAAACAAAATTTGAGATCTAGATCTCAAATTTTCCGACAACAAAATCCATTGTCAGAAATTTTGATCGTATGTACAAAATTCCGACACACAAAGTTCCACGCATGCTCGGAATCAAGCAGAAGAGCCTCACTGGCTATTGAACTTCATATTTCTTGACTTGTCGTACGTGTTGTACGTCACCGCGTTCTTGACTTTCAGAATTTCATTTGTGTGACTGTGTGTATGCAAGACAAGTTTGAGCCAACATCCGTTGGAAATAAATCCAGGATTTTGTTGTCGGAAAATCCTATCGTGTGTACAGGGCATTAGTGTTGCTGGCTATAGCCCAGATAGCTAGGATAGCTTGCCTCAAACTTGTTAACTTGCTGCACATTTTCACTGCCAATTTATACACTTGCAGAGCACTTGAAGCACAAGTTCTAGGTGACACCTTTCCAATATGTAGCAAATTTGTATGGCAAGTCTCTAGGAAGAGCAAAGTTGCAGTGGTGAGTCTACAGCAAGAGCTCTATCAGTCACAGTGACCCCTGTGGTGGGATGACTGTTGCACAACATATCTGAACCAGAACTTGCAGCAGACTCACAGGAGGTTTGCAAATAAAGTTGATCTTGAATCATGCAGTGCGGACTTGCTGAAATTGTGCAACAAACTTGTGAAGCCTGGCAAGTCTACCAATAGCTTAGCAAGTAGTTTTCAAATTTGCAACTCAATTGCTTGCTATCTGGCAGCCGGCAACACTAATCACTGTGTTCTACCGGCAGGGAGGGCTCCCCGCCTGCAGAACACAATAGCTCTGCTGGAGGGATTTCCCCATCAACACAGTAAGTGTTGATGGGGGTATCAAGCAATAGCCTAATATATGGCCTGCCTGAGAAGATTCAGCAAATTCAGCAAAAAAATAGGTTTCATTTAGTATACTCACTTGCTGTGCACATCTGCCTGAAAGAGATCAGACCATGAACAAGATTATAACAAGCTGAGATATGAAAAAATACTGAAATTGTGTTATGCTGCGTACACACGACCGGACTTTCCGGCAGAAAAGTTCTGACGGAATCATTCCGTCGGACATTCCGATCGCATGTGGGCTTCATCGGACATTTTCTTTCTAAAATTCTGACGGACCTAGAAATAGCACATGTTTCAAATCTTTCCGACGGAATCAGTTCCTATCGGGAAAAATGCTCGTCTGTATGCTATTCCGACGGACCAAAAAAGGCACAAGGGCAGCTATTGGCTAATGGCTATTGAACTTCCTTTTTCTAGTCCTGTCGTACGTAATCGCGTTCTAAACGATCGGACTTTGGTGTGATCGTGTGTAGGCAAGTCCGTTTCAGCAGAAATCCATCGGAACTCCGTCGGAAAGACCGTCGGAGTCTATTCTGACGGAAAGTCCGGTCGTGCGTACGCGGCATTAGGCTCCAGAAATCTACCTTAGCACTGGCAAAAAGGTTCCTGAAGGAACATTAGGTATTATGCATGGCCCAGACTGTGTTTTCCAAGCAAAGCTATTTTCTAAGCCCAGAAGAGCGAGTTCCTGGAGTAAAACACTAGTTTGTTCAGTATCGGATATGGGAGGTTTGCCGGGGGGGGGGGGAATATTTATTTTATTGGAGAAGCTGCAGAGTATTTGTATATGAGATTACTGATGTGCCCATTTCTAGAGTGAGTTATGGTAGGTCAACCAGAGCATTTTATTGAGACTTATTCTCTCTGGACCTATTTTGAGATTATGGTGCTAAGACCAATCTATGATTCTCTAAAGCAGCAACCCCCAACCTTTTTGGCACCAGGGACTGATTTAGTCAAAGACAATTTTTCCATGGACTAGGAAGGGGAAATGGTTCCGGGATGATTCAAGCACATTACATTTATTGTGTACTTTATTTCTATTATTATATTATTACTTTGTAATATATACTAAAATCATTTACGACTCACCATAATGCAGAATCAGTAGCAGCCCTAAGCTTGTTTTCCTGCAACTAAACGGTCCCATCTGGGGGTGATGGGAGACAATGACACACAAAGTGTGTAGCTTTTGTCCATTCTACTCCATAATCTCGTTTTCGTTGCAGAAAACCCTGCTTTACAAAGATAGGATGTTGGAAATTGAAGCAGGCTTTTCAGTGATTTTGTGGCAATCTCATGATATTCCACTTTGACTTTAATCCAAAACAAATGATGATTTGTAGTTGTCTCCAACATACTTTTAAGGCCACTCTCATTGTGATCTCAAGCAGTTAATCCTCTTCTAGCAGGGACAAAGTCAATTCACCTGGGTAATTCACAAATGATAATCTGTATTTGCAGCTGCTGCCCAATGCTAGCATCACCACCTCAGCTCCACCTCAGATCATCAGGCATTAGATTATCCTAAGGAGCGCCCAACCTGGATCCCTCACTGTGCAGTTTACAGTGGGTTTGCGCTCCAATGAGATTCTAATAGGAGGTGGAGCTCAGGCGGTACTGCGAGTGGGAATGTAGGCAATGGTGAGCAGCTGTAAATACAGATAAGGCTTCATTTGGGGGGGGGGGCATTTTGTCATTGTCGCCTTTGGCACTAGATGATCTTGCACCAGCACTGGCCACCACATCTAAGGACTGGTAAGCTGCAATATATTACATTTTGTTTTGGGCTTACATTATGCACATCTTTTATGCTTTTTATAAATATTGTGCATTTCCATTTAGCTACTCCAAGTGCTCCTTTAGAAGCTACTGGTAACCAAGCTATCACAAGAAACCTCACAGGAAATTATGAACCCATCCAGAAAGTGTTTCCTACAACAATCCTAATGGATTTTCCTGGTATTTCAAAGACAAGACAAAATACATCTTTTTCGGACACTCAAGAATATAATTTGGAAGGTCAAAATCAGATTCCTACCAAGCTTCCACAATTGGTATATGGATTTGCCTTAAAAGAACACAAAATTGCTCCTACTAAACTACCTTTGTTGTTGGGAACCATTGAACAAAAAGGCCAACCACCTTCTGACAAAATATCCTTACTACCACAAAATGTTTTAAGAGAACACAGTATATCATTTTTGACCCATAAAACTCAAGAAGTATCATCACATAAATTACCAGGCTGGACAACAATTGCTGCTCTTGAGATGTTACAAAGACCACGTACTGTAATGCCCTTTTGGACAGAAAAAACTCAACAAAAAGGCGCTGTCTCTGTCACTGAAAGAAATATAACTTCGAATGAAGATGTTTCTGCAATGGAAAAAGGTCCTTCAACATGGATCTCAACTCTGAATAGGTCTCCAGAAACTCTGGCTACAGTGCATACCCCATTGAAGACAACTCCACCTAAACATGAAATGCCTGTCATTGTAACTCATCTAAGAGTGGACAGTGAGCGGTTTGAGAAACAAAATGAAGCTACGACAAAAAGGATTTTGTGGTCACAGTTAACAAATGGGAAGAAGAAAAATGTTCCTTCAGAGCCTATAACCTTTGTGGGTAAGCAGTGTTTAATTTAATTAAAGTGAAATGGGAAGGGTTAAAATGTGATTTCAGGTTCCTATTGCTTTCTCTGTCCCTGTTGGGGAATTTCACACAATTTATTGCTGTCACTAGGATAGGGATAGAGTGAAAAAATCTTCAAATGGGGGCACCTGTTTCGGTAACAGTTGTGTTTTACTACTATCTGCTTTGTTTGTGGCGCTTCTGAGACTAATCACAACTCATTGAAAGCCGCATTTGACCTGCAGGTGATCTGCTTATAACCTGCAAAACCTGGTTGAAGCAAACAAAAGCCTATTGACACAGGCATTGGCCCTTTATGGGGATTTCCCTCACTTCCTGTGAGCGACATTTTGTTGTGGATTTCCCCATTTTGTTATGGTCTATCACCTTACAATACATATAGGTGCCATTTTCCTGTAGTCTGTTGGTCACCGCCACTGGGGGAGTAAAAGTCACAGATCAAACAATAATGGTAACAGCAGATGTAGCATCCCTTTACACCAACATTATTTATTTGACATGTGCAATTCGTTTAGTTCCGAATTTGTTTTTTAACAAATTTTGACAAATTTGTTAATTCGGAAATATTCGAACGAAAACCCGTTTAACAAATTTTTCCGAATATTCGTAAATTCAAATATTCGAAAATTCGAAAAATTCGTAAATTTGTAATTTTATAAATTCGTAAATTCATAAATTTGTAAATACTTAAATTCTTAAATTCGAATATTCAAAAATTCGGAAATTCAGAAATTTGAATATTCGGAAATTCGAAAAGTCAGTTGTAGTTTCAGTTGTAGTTGTTGTAGTTTCAGTTGTTGTTGTATTCAGTTATTGTTGTTGTTTTCAGTTGTTGTTGTTTTCAGTTGTTGTTGTTTCAGTTGTTGTTATTTCAGTAATTGTTGCTGATTCTGTTTGTTGTTTCTATTGCTGTTTTAGTAGTTGTTGTTTCAGTAGTTATTTTCAGTTGTTGTTTCAGTTGTAGTTATTGTTTTCAGTTGCTGTTGTTTTCAGTTGTTGTTGTTTCAGTTGTTGTTTTTTTTTGTTTCTGTTGTTGTTTCAGTAGTTGTAGTTGTTTTCAGTTGTAGTTTTCAGTTGTAGTTGTTTCAGTTCTTGTTGTTTGTTTCAGTTAGAACTAATTCATATTCGCTATGCTGACTAACAGCCAAATTTGAAAGGAAATTCCAACACCTATAATTTAATAGTTAGTTATTATTTCAAATTTTCGGATTTTCGTTCTTTTGAATTTTCATATTTTCTTTCTTATTTTCAGATTTTCGAATTTGTGAATTTTTGAATTTCTGAATTTGCAAATTCCTAGATTTCGTTATTTCGGATAATTTGTAACTTTGGATAAATTTGTATTTGCTACATTGACTAACAGCCAAATTTGAAAGGAAATTTCAACACCTATAATTTAATAGTTAATTATTATTTTGAATTTTCGGATTTTCGTTCTTTCGAATTTTTGGATTTTCTTTCTTATTTTTGAATTTGTGAATTTTTGAATTTGTGAATTTGTGATTTTGTGAATTTTCGTATTCCCCTATTTCCATATTTTTGGAATTTACGAATTTTCAAATTTACGAATTTACGAATTTCCATCATCACGAATGACCCAAAAAAAACCGAATGAAACGAAAACGAAAATGAACAAATTTTTCGGCAGGGTGCGTGTCTATTATTTATGAAGGAGCAATGGAGGCTGCAAAATGGGTGCCTAATAAAAGTGGTAAAAAATTTGGAAAGGAAATCCAAAACAAAATGGTAGCCATCTAGATCTATATAAGGATATATAGGAGCGGGGCTACCTGAATGACATCATGACACTCAGGAAAAGCGGAGGACTGGTAAAACACATAGGAAATTTGCATTGGTGTAATATGAGGATTATATACTATAATGCTGGTTATCTTTGGAGCAGTTTAGCATCTTTTTAATGTGAGTGTTACTCTGTAAGCTTGGGAGTGAGAGAATAAAAATTTGTAAGGTTAAAGTGCTATGTAGTGTTTTTCCTGTATTGTGCTGAGCAGAGGAGAAAGGGGCAGTGACCGAACTATCCATAGAAAGAATTGGTTTCTGAACCGAACCCAGGAAGAGGTATTACCACACAGGGAGAACTACCAGTGAGGCCACAGAGATAATAGATGTCCACTATGGGGCACATGAGTCTTATTTGACCATACATAGTATGTGAGGTCAAGGAGTCCAGGTCAAGGCACAACTTGTGGTTGGGACACAGGAATGTGGAGGATAAATGCACAGTGGTGGTGAGAAGCACAACACAAGATATTTTGAGAGACATTATTATTATTGTTTTATAATATTTTATTATACATCATTTGTTTTTGGGTTATGTACATCACATGTCACATTTTGGTATTAAGACTGTGGGGTTGATTTACTAAATTTGGAGAGTGCAAAGTCTGCTGCAGCTCTGCATAGAGACCAATAGGCTTCCATTTTTTTGTTTTTTTTTTGTCAAAGCTTAACTGAACAAGCTGAAGTTAGAAGTTGATTGGCTACCAAGCAGAGCTGCACCAGATATTGCACTCTCCAGTTTTATTAAATCAGCCCCAGTGTTTGATCCTATATGTGGGTGTAGAGAGCGCTACACCATTTAGAAAGCTAGGTCTTCATACCCTTCCTTACAGATCTGGTAGTAGTGAATTTCTTTTACTTTTGATGCAGTGATGGACTCTGTATTCTACAAAATGGATGGTGGTTTCTTTGGTTTGAAGCCTTGATACATGGCGTGGACTTTGTTTTTCCCACAGTGCCTTGAAAAAGTATTTACACCCCTTGAAATTTTCCACATTTTGTCATGCTACAACCAAAAATGTAAATGTATTTTATTGGTGATTTTATGTGATAGACCAACACAAAGTGGCACAGAATTGTGAAGTGGAAGAAAAATGATAAATGGTTTTCAATTTTTTTTACAAATAAATATGTGAAAAGTGTGGTGTGCATTTGTATTCAGCCCCCTTTACTCTGATACCCCTAACTAAAATCTAGTGGCACAAATTGCCTTCAGAAGTCACCTAATTAGTAAATAGAGTCCACCTGTGTGTAATTTAATCTCAGTAATTTAGTAAACATCACAACATAACAACATCGGCGCACTACAAGGTAAATATCTCCTAAATGGCGCACGTTTAAGAGATATTTACAGTACCTATAGGTAAGCCTTATTATAGGCTTACCTATAGGTACAAGTTGCACAGAGGGGTTTACAACCACTTTATTCAGAGAAGCAGCCAAGAGGCCCATGGTAACTCTGGAGGAGCTGCAGAGATCCACAGCTCAGGTGGGAGAATCTGTCCACAGGACAACTATTAGTCGTGCTCTCCACAAATCTGGCCTTTATGGAAGAATAGCAAGAAGAAAGCCATTGTTGAAAGAAAGCCATAGGAAGTCCTGTTTGTAGTTTGCGAGAAGCCATGTGGGGGACACAGCAAATATGTGGAAGAAGGTGCTCTGGTCAGATGAGACCAAAATTGTACTTTTTGGCCTAAAAGCAAAATGATATTTGTGGCGGAAAACTAACACTGCACATCACCCTGAACACACCATCCCCACTGTGAAACATGGTGGTGGTAGCATCATGTTGTGGGGATGCTTTTCTACAACAGGGAAGCTGGTCGGAGTTGATGGGAAGATGGATGGAGCTAAACACAGGGCAATCTTAGAAGAAAACCTTTTTATAGTCTGTAAAAGACTTGAGACTGGGGCGGAGGTTCACCTTCCAGCAGGACAACGACCCTAAACATACAGCCAGAGCTACAATGGAATGGTTTAGATCAAAGCATATTCATGTGTTAGAATGGCCCAGTCAAAGTCAAGACCTAAATCCAATTGAGATTCTTTGACAAAACTTGCTGTTCACAGACGCTCCTCATCCAATCTGACAGAGCTTGAGCTATTTTGCAAAGATGAATGGGAAAAAATGTCACTCTCTAGAGAAAAGCTGATAGAGACATCCCCAAAAAGACTTGCAGCTGTAATTGCAGAGAAAGAGGGTTCTACAAAGTATTGACTCAGGGGGGCTGAATACAAACGTACCCCACACTTTTCACATATTTATTTGTAAAAAAAAATTGAAAACCATTTATTATTTTTCTTCCACTTCACAATTATGTGCCACTTTGTGTTGGTCTATCACATACAATCCCAATAAAATACATTTACGTTTTTGGTTGTAACATGACAAAATGTGAAAAATGTCAAGGGGTATGAATACTTCTTCAAGGCACTGTATGCATTTGGGCCCTTGAGATTATGGGTGGTTATTACACTTTATGTGTTATATCTCGGTGGTCCCTGTAGAGCCCCATATGGATATATGTTTGTTACGGATTAAATTCACCTTGAGACATACAAATATTGTGGGTGTCAAGTGCTCCTTGGAGAAATTAATTGAACGTATCCCCTTTGCTTTACCATCTCAGTGTTTTATTCTCAATTTTGGATTTTGATTTTAAATTAGAGCCCTTTATGCATTAATCATGATACGTTTATTTTTACATGTAGATACATAAGCTGATTTGCACATTTATTTTGAGGTGCACTGCACTTTGTATTATCAATAAATATATACAGTGACGGATCAGTAAACAAAGGTTAATATTTTTTTAAAAGCTATAATAAAAAATATGTTTCTAAAGTGCATATATATATATATATATATATATATATATATATATATATATATATATATATATATATATATATATATATATATATAGTGTCCAAAATAATTATTTGATCTTGTAATGTTTTGATTTTTGTTTGGCAGATTTTGTAAGTTTGCCCACTTACAAAGAAATAATGGGTCTATAATTGTTATCATAGATGTATTTTAAATGATAGAAACAGGATATCAACCAAAAATCTATAAAAAACCCATGATACAAATGTTATAAATTGAGTTGCAGTTCAGTGAGGAAAATAAGTATTTGATCCTCTAATAATTCTGGCTCCCACAGACTGGCTACAGTATGTACTCATGTGGTACACAAATTAGTCCTGTCAATTTAAGAAGGTGCTCCCTATGACAAGTTGTTATGTGTATAAAAGACACCTGTCCACAGAATCTCTTTCTTCCATTCAAACCTCACCATCATAGGGCAAGACCAAAGAGCTGTCAAAGGACGTCAGTGACAAGACTGTAGACCTGCCCAAGGCTGTAATGGGCTACAAGACCACCAGCAAGAAGCTTGGTCAGAAGGAAACAACTGTTGGAGCAATTATTCGCAAATAGAAGAAATAAAAAATAACCATCAATCGCCCTCGGTCTGGAGCTCCATGTAAGATTTTGCCTCATGGGGTAAGGATGATCATGAGACAAGTGAGGGATCAGCCCGGAACTACACAGGAGGAGCTTGTGAATGATCTCAAAGCAGTTGGGACCACAGTCACCAAACAAACCATTGGTAACACAATACTGACTATGACCCTAAGAACACCATTCCTACAGTCGGAGGTAGAAACATTAGGCTTTGGGGCTGTTTCTCTGCTAAAGGTACAGGCTGACTTTGCTGCATTGAGGGGCCAATGTACGGGGCCATGAATTGTAAAATCTTGGATGAGAACCTTCTTTCCTCAGCCAGAACACGGCAGACGGGTTGTGGATGGGTTTTCCATCACGCCAATGGCCCAAAACATACTGCCAAGGCAACAAAGGAGTGGCTCAAGAAGAAGCATAGAACATTTATGGAGGGAGCTGAAACGTTAAGTTGTCAAGCGACAGCCAAGATACTTTAAGAATTTAGAGAAGATATATAAAGAAGAGTGGACCAAAATCCCTCCTGAGATGTGTGCAAACCTGGTCACCAACTACATGAAACGTCTTACCTCTGTGCTTGCCAACAAGGGTTTCTCCACCAAGTAATAAGTCAGGTTTTGCTTGGGGATCAAATACTTGCTTGGGGATCAAATACTTATTTTACTCACTGAACTGCAACTCAATTTATAACATTTGTATCCATAAGTGGGCAAACTTACAAAATCTGCAGGGGATCAAATAATTATTTTCCCCACTGTGTATATATATATATATATATATATACCCGGTTCCCCACCGACGCACGCCGATGTACGTCGGCAGAATGGCACGGCTGGGCAAATGGGTGTACCTGTACGTCCATTTGAATTCCCCGCCATGCCATTGCGTGCGCGCCGCCGCCGGCGCGCGGGCCAGGAGCTCCGAGAGTCTGGTCGGGTCGCGGGTCCCGTGGACTCGATCGCCACGGGGATACCCGCGATCGCCTCACGAGCATCTCCCCGTTCTGCTTAGTGACAAGTGTCACTGATCTTTGCTCCTTGTCATCGGGAGCAGTGATCAGAGTAATGACACTGCTAGCCCCTCCCCCCTACAGTTAGTAATCACGCCCCTAGGACACACTTAACCCCTCCCCGCCCCCTAGTGGTTAACCCCTTCACTGCCAGTGTCATTTACACAGTAATCAGTGCATTTTTAATCGCACTGATCGCTGTATAAATGACAATGGTCCAAAAATGTGTCAAAAATGTCCGGCATGTCCGCCATAACGTCGCAGTCACAATAAAAATCGCTGATCGCCGCCATTACTAGTAAAAAAAAAATTATTAATAAAAATGCCATAAAAAACTATCCCCTATTTAGTAAACGCTATAACTTTTGCGCAAACCAATCAATAAACGCTTATTGGGATTTTTTTTACCAAAAATATGTAGAAGAATACGATCGGCCTAAACTGAGGAAAAATTTTTTTTATATATTTTTGGGGGATATTTATTATAGCAAAATGTAAAAAATAACGCGTTTGTCGCTCTTATTTTGTTTATAGCGCAAAAAATAAAAATCGCAGAAGTGATCAAATACCACCAAAAGAAAGCTCTATTTGTGGGAAAAAAAGTACGTCAATTTTGTTTGGGAGCCACGTCGCAAGACCGCGCAATTGTCAGTTAAAGCGACGCAGTGCCGAATCGCAAAAAACGCTCTGGTCAGGAAGGGGGTAAAATCTTCCGGGGCTGAATCGGTTAAGCTAATGGCTAGTTCAAGAATGGGAAAACAAAAAACTGTTTTACAAGGCATCTAAAGAATCTTTCTAATACTACTGGCTCAGAATTATCAATCTGTAATTATTTTTCTATAGATTCTCAACTGATACCTCAACTGAAACCATCAACAGAAGGACAGAAAATGTCAGTGCATGCATACACACAGTCAAGTGAGTATTTTTTATTCAACAATAATTCTGCCATTGATTATAAAACATTAGTCAGTCTAATGATATAAATATATGACCTGCTTAGACCAGCTTTCTCAATCTTTTTAGCATAGAAATACCTTTCAAATACCTTTTTAAGACTTCATGGTACCTTAGCGTGAACAGTAAGGCCTCATGTACACTGCTGCTGGTAAACGGACGTTTAGGTGCAGTTGGGCATTTTTTTCAGCTGCTCCTGAACTCTCCTCTATGTACACAAGATCGTTTATAGTCGTTTTTAGGCAGTTGCATTTAGAGGCTTTTTTTGGAACCAAAAAAATGCATTCAGAAGCTGTGTTTAGAGGCATTTCAAACGCCAAACGTGGCTAAACGCGGCTACTCGCGTTTAGGCGCGTTTTCGTCTAGTAGCGTTTTTAAAGGGGAAACATTTTATGTATTACTTTTGAGCCTGGAAAACACACCAAAAACACACCAAAAACTCAATTATCACTGTATGCAAGCTTGATATACCATATGATATTCCCCTCATCAGCCAATTATGCTGTATAATACACAACTTGTATTACCTGATGGATATATATGAGAAAGAGAGAGAGATAGAGAGACAGATGGATAGAGAGATGGATATATATATATGAGAGAGAGAGATGGATATATATATATATATATATATATATATATATATATGAGAGAGAGAGATGGATATATATATATATGAGAGAGAGAGAAGGATTATAGAGAGAGAAGGAGAGAAATATTTGGAGAGAGATTGATAAAGATATACACATACCTGAGACTCGTTAACAGACGTTCCTCTGGTGGCAAGCTTTTCCTCATGTTGGTGTCCATGCGAACTAGGCGGGGTCTAACCTTTTCCAAGAGAACGTCAAAGGTGACAATTGACATGCGTGTAAAATTTTTTAAAAATTTCTGGGTATTTACGCAGCTGAACATAGATATTAGAAAGTATCCTGTGGACATGCGTTGAGCCATCAATGGATGTGTCCAGTAGCAACAAACTCTGGTCCTCTCACGCAATTTTCTACGTCTTTGGAGCCTCAGCAAAAGCAACATCAGGAGCATTTCCTCGCACATTTCCTCACACATGCTCATCATGGGATCTACATTAACAAACCAACCAAAAAAATAACAGCTAGCGACAAGCACACGGCTTTCTCAGCTGCTACTCACACTGTTCTCTCACAGAGTGGCTGAAATAGTTAATAAGCACTTGTTTTTAGTTCTTTCTAATCATTTGGGAGGGTCTTCTGAGGTTATCTTTAGTGAACGCTCCTGAATGCAAACACGACTAATCGCGGCTTGTAAACGCTGCTAAACACGCCTTTTTAAACGCGGATCACTAGCTGAGATGTTCCAGCGTTCAGGAGAGGTTGAGAAACGTCCATGCACATGAAGTCTAAGTTGTAGATTAATGATGAGCTGAACATACCTGGTTTGGATTGAGGTGGATTTACTGGAGTTGGGTGCCAAAATCAAAATTAGGTGCCTAATTAAAACCCCATTGAAGTCAATGGGAGCTGCATGTTAAAAACCAGTAATGCCCCTGTGGCGCATGTGGACAATGTATACAACTTAAAAAGAATGCAGCGACAATAAATAATACATAATTAAAGTGCAACAATTCATATATAAAATATAAAGTCCATCAAATAATAGTCCACATATATAAAGTGGCAACTATGAAATATAAAATATAAAAATTACCAAATTACCATCCACTTTAAAAATGTGTCTTCGTTATTCTATGTACAACCTGCTTTCCAATTGTGGACCCCCCTAAAAATGAACACAGATGCTTATCCTTGATGAGGATATGGTATGGAAGTCAAGGGGGTCCCATGCAGGAAACAAGAAAAAAAATGCATGGGGGTCCTCCCCAAAGTCCATATTAGATCCTTAATTGAGCTTGCAGCCTGGAAGGCGAGTAAAGGGGAGAGGGGGGTGCACCCCCCCCTCCCCGAATCATACCATGCCACATGCTTTCAACATGAGGAGGTAGGCCTTTTCCCCACCTCTTGTCTAGTGGTTGTGTGGGTCTGTGAGTGGGAGGACCCAGGTATGCGCCCCCTCCAATAGGAATTAGTAAGGGGTACATAGCGCCCCTAGTCACTCACAAAAAAGATGTAAATAATAAAAAAACACACCTCACTTTTTGACAAGTCCTTTTCTGAAAAATACCAAAAAAAGTCCCACAATATAGATCCATTGTCAATCGCATTATCCAGCGGTGCAGATCCTCGTCAATCACGATGAATGATGTCTGCTTACTCACCAAGAGAAAAAAAACACCAACTGACGGACAAGTCTGATCTCATCATGCTACGCATTACAGCCCAGGTCCAATTAAATGTAAACAAAGGGTCAGAGTATATACAGTGGTCATGTGGTTACATTTTTGCAATGATCTCAGACACTGTCTTGCCCTTTTGTTTAAATGGCTGGGGATTACTAGACAGCAAATGAATGGGGCCAGATGGTTTCACTGGTCGTTAAGGGCATGGCGGATGAAGGAAACTGTAGCATATAATAGTGGGAAAAAAATCTCTACTATATATGGCATTCTGCTTCTCCTGAATAGGCTAGAACAAGGGTCTCCGAACTTTTCAAACAAAGGGCCAGTCTACTGTCCTTCAGACTTTAGGGGGGCTGGATTGTGGCCAGTGGGGGTAGAAAATGTCCCAGGCCCAGCATCAGTGAGAATAAATATGGCCTCAGGGTTGGTGGTCAGTAGGAGTGGTAGTGCCTCATTATTAGTATTAGTAGGAGGAGTAGTGCCCTATTATTGGTATTAGGAGGAGTAGTGCCCCATTATTGGTATTAGGAGGAGTAGTATTCCATCATTGGTATCAGTGGAAGACATTGTGCCCCATGGCTGGTGTCAGTGGGAGGAATAGTTCCTCATATCATTGGAAGGAATAGTGCCCCAAGGGCTGTATAAAGGCTAGCAAAGGGCCACAGTTTGGAGACCCCTGGGCTAGAAGACCAATGTTCGGACAAACTTCTAAACAAGCAATGTTTAGTCCAAACCTGTGTTCAGACTGCTGTAAATGGCAAAATTATTTTCAGAAAAAAGAAAAAAAAAAGAAATGTAACAAGAAACCCAGACAGTGAAAGTTGTAGTGTTACCCAATTTGATGGTCAGCGGAAATGTCTCCTTACATTGGAGATCAGTGAAAAGTGCTCCCTTACTTTGGAGGTCAATGAAATGTTCACTTACACTGGTGGTCCTTGAGATAAGCCTTAAGCTGGTAGTCAATGAGAGAAGGGCTCAATTACATTGGTGGTCAATGGGAAGAATTGTTTTTATATTGGCGGTCAGTGGGAGGAATGCTCCTTACATTGCTGGTCAGTAGGAAAATGCTCCTTAACATTGGTGCTCAATTGGAAGAATGCCCATGTATAGCCAAACATATAATTGGTGTCAGTGGTTAGAAAGAGACAGACGTTGCTAATTCCCCTAGCAACCTTTGAAGAAACCTTAGTGTTTTCGTGGAACCCTGGCTGAGAAAGGCTGGCTTAGACCATATTAAATCTTAGTAATTAGCTTCACATATAACTTAATTTCAAAGCAACATAAAGCAGAGGTTTTTAACGGTTTTCAGTATTTGTTTAGAAAAAGAAAGTTACACTAAAAACCTATTGGATACAACAAATCAAAAATATCAATACAAAGAAAAATTTGTTGAAACCAAGTCCAAGTGAAAACACAGGAATGAAAGTGTAGTCCAAGCGTGATCAGTGGACAAGTGGATGTGGGACTCAAATCCCTAGTATCAAGGCAATATAAGGTGTGAAGTTGACAACATCGTCCACCAGGTGACACCATATGAGGTTTACTGGATTGCAATGGCCATCTGATTAAAGATAGGTCAAAGCAAGCAGTGGAAATATGACACAGAGTAGATCTTCAAGAATAACAAACTTTTCTTCAGAAAAACAAAAAGTAGGAATCTGCAATACAGTTTGGTATAATCCTTGCAGTGTACATAGATGACCCAAAGGGGAATGTTGTATTCTCAACAAAAGTGGAGTTACTCTTTAAAAGAAATTATTTTAATGAATGAAGTATAAAGAACAGTTCATTCATATCCCTGTATTGGTAAGTTTGAAGTGAAGTGGGGGGGGGGGGCTTAGAACAGGATGTAGCCAATCCAAGCATGTCACCATTCTTATGTTATTCCTTATGTTGTTATTCTATGTTCACCTGATAGTAAACCTTGTTGGGATTTCACCATTTTCACTTGTTTGCTGTTCCATATTTTCTTGCTGGTATTTCATGGGACGGTATCATAGTGGTTGGCAATTCTGCCTTGAACCACTGAGGTCCTTCGTTGGAATCCCAGCCAGGGCACTACTTGCATGGAGTTTGCATGTTCTCCCTGTGCCGGCGTGGGATTTCATCCCACACTAAAGACATGTTGTTGGGTTAATTGGCTCCTATCTAAATTGGCCCCAGTATGTACTGGTGTGTATGCATTTAGATTGTGAACTCCTTGAGGGCAGGGACTGATGAGATTGATTAGTCTGTAATACTTTGTGTAAATTGCCGGCACTATATAAATGCCTAAAATAATTAAATATGTAGACAGCGGTGGCCGGTCCTTAAGGGGCGCGGGGGCGCCGCCCCCCTAATCTCTATGCACCACCCCCTTATCTCCATGCGAGGTGCTGGACGCATAGATTTCTACAAGGTTTTTTTTTTTTTTTTTAAGCTCTAATTAGCTTCAAAAGGTTGGGCCCGCCCACTTGTGACATTAGCGAATCAACATTCACTATTGTCTTCCTGCTTCTGGCCAATCAGGACAGGAAGCGGGTCCTAAGACCGGATTGGCTGGGAGGAGAAGTGACCGCCCATGACCTGGATGGGGTAAGAGCGGGCTGGCGAGCAGGTGAGCGGGTTTGGGGGTTTGTTTGCTGCCCCCCCAAAAAAATGGAGTACCAGCTGCCACTGTATGTACAGTAGATACTTATATTTTCCTGCCGGTGGATATCTGTATCTGAAAAGGTTAGATATTGCCCTTGCTGTAACTGCTGAGATAAAACCACAGGATAGTCTACCAGACGACAGTGTGACTTTCACCCAGTTTGAACTGTGCTGCATTACTGATCAGGAAGCACAGCATGCCTATGTAATGTGCAACTATGGCTGACAGATTAGCTGCTCCATTTACACATAAAACTGAAAAGAGCAAAATCTGGTGCAGCTCCACATAGAAACCATTCAGTTTCCAGGTATTATTGTCAAAACTTAAGTGAACAAGCTCATGTTAGAAGCTGATTGGCTACCATGCACAGCCGCAACACATTCTGAGTGCTCCAGTTTTATTAAATCTCCCTCTATATGGCCAAAAGTTTATACTTACCTGACTGTCACACTTGAACTCAGTTTGGCCATATAGGGTATTAGTCTTTAACCACTTCAATACCAGGCACTTGTACCCTCTTCCTGCCCAAGCCAATTTTCAGCTTTCAGCGCTGTGACATTTTGAATGTCAATTATTCAGTGATGCAACACTGTATGTAAACTAATTTTTTTTTTTTTTTTTTTTTAGACAAATAGAGCTTTCTTTTGGAGGTATTTAATCACTACTGGGGTTTTTATTTTTTGTTAAATAAACAAAAAAAGACATAAAATGTAAAAAAACAAAAAAAAACAAAAAAAAACATTTTTTCTTAGTTTTTGTTATAAAAATTTGCAAATAAGTAATTTTGCTTCTTTACTGATGTGCACTGATGAGGCTGCACTGATAGACTGCGGTGAGACTGCACTAATGAGTGGGCACTGATGAGTGGGCACTGATGAGGCGACACTGATGGGCACTGATGATGAGACACTGACAAGGCTGCACTGTTGCGGCAGCGCTTATGGGCCCTGATAAGCTTTACTGATAAGCTGCACTGATCATCAGGGCACTGATCATCAGTGGCCTGATGATCAGTGCAAATGCTGTACTCACTGTACTCAATTACAAAGACAAGACAAATCGGCTCTCCTTTCCTCACATAGAGCTAAAAAGGAGAGCCGGTAACCCAGCAAAGTCTGTTTACATCTATGACAGCTGTGATTGGACACAGCCGATCACATGGTAAAGGGCTGCTGTGATTGGCACTTTACCCTGATCTGCGATCAGCTGTGTCCAAGGCACAAAGCGATCACAGAACTTCCAGATGGTGGCACGCGGGGAGCGTGTTCTCGGGAGGACCTACGTGGACGCCCTCCCAGAACTGAAGAGCCACACTGTAGCCATCTTTTGGCTATAGCGCGACCAGACACCGGTTAAAGACCATATTTTTTTCTTTAATCATACCACAAAGCAGGGGTGGGAAGCAGTGTCATGATTTTACATGTATCCAATTTTCTCCTATACAACCAAAGCCTTCTATTTTGCATTGGTCTCTCTTCAACCCATTCTTATAATGTGTTTTCATTGTGTTATTGGAACAGAATAAAATGTTAGACATGTACAGAAGATAAAACACAGTTTGGTCTTTTCACCAGAATGACTGTCTGGGGTCCCTGGTTCAAATCTCAGCCAGAATACTATCTGCATGGACTTTGCGTGGTCTCCCTGTCCTTGTGTGGGTTTTCTCCAGGTACTGGAGGAAACCCACGCAAAAAAAATGGTCTTTAACCAGTGCCACGACCGCACTAGAGCCAAAAGATGGCTACAGTATGGCTCTCCAGTTCTGGGAAGGCGTCCTCCCGAGAACACGCTTCCCGGGCGCCCCCATTGGGAAGTTTTGTGATCGCTGTGTGCCTTGGATCAGGGTAAAGGGTCAATCACAGCAGCCCTTTACCATGTGATCAGCTGTGTCCAATCACAGCTGTTACAGATGTAAACAGACTTCCTGGTAGGTTAATTGGCTCCTGTCCAAATTGGTCTTTGTATGAATGTGCCGGAAAAAATGATGGAATTGGGACCCCACTGATTTTAACTTGCACTAGTTCACATCACCTCGCTATTTTTGCACATGCTTCTTGGGTGGGCCTTCTGGCTAGCTGAGAGCAATTTTTATAGCGGCCGAAAGGCCCGCCTAGTGTAATGCATTCGGTACATTTTATTTGTTTATGCACATATTTATCACAGGCACTTACACTACACATCATTTTTTTTTTTTTTTTTACTCACAGAGAGTGTGCAGGTTTTCGGGGCCTACCCTGAGTTTGGCGAGAGCATCTGTGTCCCTCAGTTCATTTTCCTCTTCCCAACCAGGGGTCTCTCTTCCGGAAAGTCCCCACTTGGAGGAACAGCTTAGGTTCCTAAGTAGCAGGGTCCACCTGGCTTTAGCCTAGGTAGACCAGAGTACTTTGTTCCTATCAGGAGCCTTGCGTCTCTGGAAGAGGGGAGGGTTAGGGATTGAGGCCCTTCCTCTTCAGAGGTCAGACCATACTGTGACCTCATTCATGTTTTTTTCACGGTTTACTTTTATTGTTCACAGGGTTTTGACAAACACCGCACCACATGTTGGTAGCAGCACAGGGGCCATGTGCTGTCAGTTTGATCTTTATTATTTTTTAAGTGTTATCATGATGACCCTGCCTTTATGTACGAGTCAGCACCCCTTGTGGTCAGAGGCCAAAGCACTACACTGGGTCCCACACCAGAAGGATAACATATCTTCACTTGCCAGTGATTTCTGTCCCAGCACTGATTAAAAAAGTAATTTTAAGGGAAATAGTGTAGAACATTGAGTTTTCTCTACCAGTTCTTTACACACTTTAAACTTTACTCTTTAGCCTGTAGGCATGGAGGGAAACTGCTGTATACTTCTCGAGTCCTCACATACCTGTGGCTCCTGCTCAGTCCATAGGGGGGTCCTGCAATGCAGCGAGCCCTAACTTAGGATCTCTGCTGCTTGGAAGGGTAGACCATACAGGCACCAATCCACCCCTCCGACAGAACCTTCATGACCGCCCACCACCTTCTACTCTCCCAAAGTGTCTGCTTTCCTTTTCTTTTACTTGTCCCTCTCCAGCACCTAGAAGGTTTACTAAAAGGTTCACACTTTTTCCGTTCCCATGCACTGTAAGATTTTCACTTTCACTCTGTATTCTCAGTAATCAGGCCAGACGATTCACTTAACCAGCAACCTCGTTTGCTGAGTAAATGCCATAGATATACAATTCCTGTTAATACAGTCAGAGTTCCTCCCAACTGCTGGTAAATTTTTTCGCTAACAGTCCTGTTTCAGGGTCCCACCAAGAGATGACCCCATTTAGATGCAGCTCTACATCTCCTAGTGTATGCATAGGCGTGCGCACGGGGTGTGCCGGGTGTGCCTGGGCACACCCTAATCACCCCGTGCTGTGTCCAGAGATTTGCCCCAAAATGCTACATCTAAGAGAGTGTGTGGCCCGCGCTGCCTGCGAAACAGTTTCACAGGCAGCAGATCGTGAGAATTGCCAGAGCTGTTCAGTGTATGAAGCTGTCAGATAATGACACTGGATGCAGGAAGAGACACCAGCTGTCAAAATGTCGGGGTGATGTCGGAGGTGGGCGGGACAGAACGGCCATCAAACACCAGCCAATGGGATGGGGTCTGGGCGGGCCGCTACATTTATGTGGCCCCGCCCCCTCTCTGAAGCAGCTCAAACATTGGCTGGCGTTTATAGCGCTTGGTCCCGCCCACTCCCGACATCGCGGCTGAGTTGTAAGTCATCACAACTCAGCCGCGAGGTCGGGGGTGGGCGGGATCAAGCGCCAACACCAGCCAATGATTGGGCTGCTTCAGAGAGGGGGCGGAGCCAGAGAAATGTAGCGGCCCGCCCAGACACATCCTATTGGCTGGTGTTTGGTAACTGTTCAGTCCCGCCCACCACCAGCATCACCGCTGACTTTTAACAGCTGGTGTCTCTCCCTGCATGCAGTGTCATTATCTGACAGTTTTATACACTGAACAGCTCTGGCAATTCTCACGATCACCTGAATGTGAAACTCCCCCTCTCTCCTATCTGTGCCACTCAATGCTGCCTATTAGTGTCAACCAATGCTGTCTATCAGTGCCAACCAATGCTGTCTATCAGTGCCAACCAATGCTGCCAATCAGTGCCAACCAATGCTGCCTATCAGTGCCAACCAATGATGCCAATCAGTGTTAATCAATGCTGCCTATCAGTGCCAACCAATGATGCCAATCAGTGTCAATCAATGCTGCCTATCAGTGCCAACCAATGCTGCCTATCAGTGCCAACCAGTACTGCCTATCTGTGCCAGTGCTGCTTATCAGTGCCAACCAATTCTGCCTATCAGTGCCAACCATTGTAAACCAGTGCTGCCTATCAGTGCAAACCAGTGCCGCCTATCAGTGCCAACCAATGCTGCCTATCAGTGCCAGTGCTGCTTATCAGTGCCAACCAATGCTGCCTATCAGTGCCAGTGCTGCTTATCAGTGCCAACCAATGTTGCCTATCAATGCCAACCAGTACTGCCTATCTGTGCCAGTGCTCCTTATCAGTGCCAACCAATTCTGCCTATCAGTGCAAACCAGTGCTGCCTATCAGTGCCAACCAATGCTGTAAATCAGTGCCAACCAATGCTGTAAATCAGTGCCAACCAATGCTGTCAATCAGTGCCAACCAATGCTGCCTATCAGTGCTGCCTATCAGTGCCCATAAGTGCTGCCCATCAGTGCTGCCAATCAGTGCCCATCAGTGCTGCATATCAGTGCCCATCAGTGCTGCCTATCAGTGCCAATCAGTGCTGACAATTAGTGCCCATCAGTGCGGCCAGTCAGTGCCCATCAGTGCTGCCAATCAGTGCCAAACAATGCTGCCTATCAGTGCCAACGAATGCTGCCAATCAGTGCCAACCAATGCTGTCAATCAGTGCCAACCAATGCTGCCTATCAGTGCCAACCAGTACTGCCTATCCGTGCCAGTGCTGCCTATCAGTGCCAACCAATTCTGCCTATCAGTGCCAACCAGTACTGCCTATCTGTGCCAGTGCTGCTTATCAGTGCCAACCAATTCTGCCTATCAGTGCCAACCAGTGCTGCCTATCAGTGCAAACCAGTGCTGCCTATCAGTGCCAACCAATGCTGCCTATCAGTGCCAACCAATGCTGTAAATCAGTGCCAACCAATGCTGCCTATCAGTGCTGCATATCAGTGCCCATCGGTGCTGCCTATCAGTGCCAATCAGTGCCCATAAGTGCTGCCCATCAGTGCTGCCAATCAGTGCACATCAGTGCTGCATATCAGTGCCCATCAGTGCTGCATATCAGTGCCCATCAGTGCTGTCTATCAGTGCCAAGCAGTGCTGACAATTAGTGCCCATCAGTGCTGCCTATCAGTGCCACCTACCAGTGCTCATCAGTGCTGCCAGTCAGTGCCCATCAGTGCTACCTATCAGTGCCAATCAGTGCTGACAATTAGTGCCCATCAGTGCTGCCTATCAGTGCCACCTACCAGTGCTCATCAGTGCTGCCAGTCAGTGCCCATCAGTGCTGCCTATCAGTGCAGCCTATCAGTGCCCATCAGTTCTTCCAATCAGTGCTGCCTATCAGTGCCAATCAGTGTCCATCAGTGCTGCCAATCAGTGCTGCGAATCAGAGCCTATCAGTGCCCATAAGTGCTACCAAAAAGAGCCCATCAGTGATGCATATCAGTGCCCATCAGTGCCACCTATCAGTGCCAATCAGTGCCCATTAGTGCCAAACAGTGCTGCCTATCAGTGCCACCTATCAGTCCACATCAGTGCTACCAATTAGTGCCCATCAACGCTGCCAATCAGTGCAGTCTATTAGTGCCCATCAGTGCTGCCTATCAGTGCCCATCAGTGCTGCCTTAGCAGGGATGGTGGAAACCCCTCTACAGATAATTGCAATACAAATTACCTTTGAGTGCAACAACTTTTTAGTTGGGAGGTTCACACCATTATAGCACTTTGGATTTTTTATTTTTTAGAGTGTTACACTTAATTGTATATGTTTTAGTTACAGTTATAATGTGAATTATTGCACTTGAAGTTAATTTCCCACCACCCCTGCTAAGTCCATGTCTTTATGGACCTTGCTTTGTGCACTGGTGCTCAGTCATGTTGGAACAGGAAGGGGCCGTCCCCAAACTGTTCCCACAAAGTTGGGAGCATGAAATTGTCCAAAATGTCTTGGTATGCTGACGCCTTAAGAGTTCCCTTCACTGGAACTAAGGGGCCAACCCAACCTCTGAAAAACAACCCCCCACCATAATCCCCCCTCCATCAAATGATTTGGACCAGTGCACAAAGCAAGATCCATAAAGACATGGATGAGCGAGTTTGGGGTGGAGGAACTTGACTGACCTGCAAAGAGTCCTGACCTCAACCCGATAGAACACCTTTGGGATGAATTAGAGTGGAGACTGCGAGCCAGGCCTTCTTGTCCAACATCAGCGCCTGACCTCACAAATGCCCTTCTGGAAGAATGGTCAAACATTCCCATAGACACACTCCTAAACCTTGTGGACAGCCTTCCTAGAAGAGTTGAAACTTTTATAGCTGCAAAGGGTGGGCCAACTCAATATTGAACCCTACGGACTAAAACGGCATTAAAGTTCATGTGCGTGTAAAGGCAGGTGTCCCAATACTTTTGACAATATATATATATGTATGTGTGCTTGAGCTTTCGGGTGCACACCCTAATGCAATAGGCTGTGCACGCCTATGAGTGTATGGTTCTTCTCACTCCCACAACCAATCTCCTCCTCTGGTCCAAACCCTACTTGTTCAAAGCAGCATCCATCGACACACATAGCGCAGCTCAACCTAGTCCCCTCACAATATTTGATTGACAGCAGCAGGAGATCCCGCTGCTGCCTCTGTGTCCGGTGAGCAGAGGGAAAGAGAGCAGCTTTGCTGCAGACAGGCACAGGGATCGGTATCAGGTAAGTATTTAGGGGGAGCTGATCATGGAAGGCATGCTATTGTCAATATTCCCATGGCACATGTTCCTGGAATAGGCATAGAAGTAGCGGGTGCTGCAGCAACTGGCAGCTAGAGACTGGAGGTATCACAGATCAATACATATATTTTCCAGCACACCACGGATCGTCTAGTATCCTCCGAAAGATTTGTTGAAGAATGATCGCATCACAAAGGGAAAAGTGCAATATTTCGGAATCGCGCAGGACCCCTGTGTCAGGCACATGCCTGATGAAGGGGTCCTACGCGGCACCAAAACATTGCACTTTGTCCTATGTGATGTGATTATTCTTCAATAAATCTTTTGGATGTGACTAGATAATCCATGGTTTTCTGGAAAATATATGCATTGAATGCTACGTAAAGCACTGTGTAAAGTTCCAGTGCTATATAAATGCCTGAAATAAATACACTATATTGTCAAAAGTATCGTGACGCCTGCCTTTACACCAACATGAACTTTATTGTCATCCCAGTCTTATGCCCTGTACACACGGTCGGACATTGATCGGACATTCCGACAACAAAATCCTAGGATTTTTTCCTGACGAATGTTGGCTCAAACTTGTCTTGCATACACACGGTCACACAAAGTTGTCGGAAAATCCGATCATTCTGAACACGGTGACGTAAAACACGTACGTCGGGACTATGAACGGGGCAGTAGCCAATAGCTTTCATCTCTTTATTTATTCTGAGCATGCGTGCCACTTTGTGCGTCGGATTTGTGCACACACGATCGGAATTTCCGACAACGGATTTTGTTGTCGGAAAATTTTATAGCCTGCTCTCAAACTTTGTGTGTCAGAAAATCCGATGGAAAATGTGTGATGGAGCCTACACATGGTCGGAATTTCCAACAACAAGGTTCTATCACACATTTTCCGTCGGAAAATCAGACCGTGTGTATGGGGCATTAGTCCGTAGGGTTTAATATTGGGTTGGCCCACTCTTTGCAGCTATAACAGCTTCAACTCTTCTGGGAAGGCTGTCCACAAGGTTTAGGAGTGTGTCTATGGGAATGTTTGACCATTCTTCCAGAAGTGCATTTGTGAGGTCAGGCACTGATGTTGGATGAGAAGGCCTGGCTCGCAGTCTCCACTCTAATTCATCCCAAAGGTGTTCTGTTGAGATTAGGACTTTGTGCAGGCCAGTCAAGTTCCTCCACCCCAAACTCGCTCATCCATGTCTTTATGGACCTTGCTTTGAGTACTGGACAGCCTTCCCAGAAGAGTTGAAGCTGTTATAGCTGCAAAGGGTGGGCCAACTCAATATTGAACCCTACGGACTAAGACTGGGATGCCATTAAAGCTCATGTGCATGTAAAGGCAGGCGTCCTAATACTTTTGACAAAGTGTATATGTGTTGAATGCTATGTAAAGTACTGTGTATAAATGCATAAAATAAATATATGGATACTTATATCTTCCTCCTTCCTTTCTGTATCTGAAAAGTTTAGCCATTGCCTTCGGCGTCATGCGAGGTCATGATATTGGTTGCGCTGTACAAATTAATAAACATGTCCAATTTTCTCCCATGCAGCCAAATGATTCTATTTTAAATTAGACCTATGCTCAACTCATTGGAATAATGTGTTTTCATTGTGTTTTTGTGATATCACAAAATGTTTGACATGCGGAGAAGATAAAACGCAGTTTGGCCTTTTCACCAGAATGACTGTCTGATTAATACAACCTGGCCTTTTCGTTTGTTCTTTATTGAAAAATCTTGACAATACACTAATGTTGACCATGACCTTTTAACAAATACCTGAAGATTGCCCTGGGTGCGGAGGGGAAATGTTATTAATATTAATATTTCAATGCAAAAAAAAACAATATTCCCAGATAATTGATCTCCTTCTTAACTAATTTCCAGCTAAGCTTGTAGAACAAATGATTAAACTAACAAGAAAGAGCTGAATTAGTCATGTAGCTGCTCTGTTTTCCTCAACACAAAGGAAACTTTGATTCTTGTGTGCAGCAGAAGATAGACGAGTCTTTGTTCCTCTGAGCAGACGAAGACCGATGTATAATTTCACCATATGTTTGCAAGTCAATATTAAGTTGTCAGAATCAAACACTTAAGTTAGCTTTCAACGCGACATAATCAAGCCCAATGAGCGCCTTATGACCTTCCAACATTACTGGAATTGTATGAAACCCGAAGTGGCTCATGCATAGAGCCAGGGAAGAAAATTTCTTGAAAAGATTTTGTTTCTTGGATTTATCATAATGCCTTTTAACCTCTTGCCGCTCACGTAACTCATATGAGCAGCGGCAGAGAGGATGGGCTTTAAAGCCCACACTCGGCAGGTACGTGTCCATGGACGGCAGAGATTTCCGTGCTAAAGACATGTTGACTGTGCACTCCCTGTCCAAGACAGCACTCAATCTCTACCAAGGATCGGCACTGGCTCTCGATCATGTGACCACTGTGACAGCCAATCAAAGTGCAAGCCTCATCATTGTAATCAAGCCGCTTCGGTGAAATGCAATTAAACATTAACAGCCAATCACAGTAATCAAGTGGTCGGCTGGTTCTTCCCATCACCCTCAGGTATAAGGAACTTATTAAAAGGATGCCGGGTCTGGACAGGAAGGGGTTAAATGCAACCTGTGTAAGAAATAGATTCTAACCCCTTGGCGCCAGCCGCACGCAAATATGCAGGCAGTTTAGTATGAAAAAAGTTTTAATGAAAAGTGGATTAAAAACTATATGGAACAACATCCATATGTACAGTGGGGACGGAAAGTATTCAGACCCCCTTAAATTTTTCACTCTTTGTTATATTGCAGCCATTTGCTAAAATCATTTAAGTTCATTTTTTTCTCATTAATGTACACACAGCACCCCATATTGACAGAAAAACACAGAATTGTTGACATTTTTGCAGGATTTATTAAAAAAGAAAAACTGAAATATCACATGGTCCTAAGTATTCAGACCCTTTGCTGTGACACTCATATATTTAACTCAGGTGCTGTCCATTTCTTCTGATCATCATTGAGATGGTTCTACACCTTCATTTGAGTCCAGCTGTGTTTGATTATACTGATTGGACTTGATTAGGAAAGCCATACACCTGTCTATATAAGACCTTACAGCTCACAGTGCATGTCAGAGCAAATGAGAATCATGAGGTCAAAGAAACTGCCTGAAGAGCTCAGTGACAGAATTATGGCAAGGCACAGATCTGGCCAAGGTTACAAAAAAAATTTCTGCTGCACTTAAGGTTCCTAAGAGCACAGTGGCCTCCATAATCCTTAAATGGAAGACGACCAAAACCCTTCCTAGAGCTGGCCGTCCGGCCAAACTGAGCTATCGGGGGAGAAGTGCTTTGGTGAGAGAGGTAAAGAAGAACCCAAAGATCACTGTGGCTGAGCTCCAGAGATGCAGTCGGGAGATGGGAGAGAGTTGTAGAAAGTCAACCATCACTGCGGCTCTCCACCAGTCAGGGATTTTTGGCAGAGTGGCCCGACGGAAGCCTCTCCTCAGTGCAAGACACATGAAAGCCCACATGGAGTTTGCTAAAAAACACCTGAAGGACTCCAAGATGGTGAGAAATAAGATTCTTTAGGCTGATGAGACCAAGATAGCACTTTTTGGCCTTAATTCAAAGCGGCATGTGTGGAGAAAACCAGGCACTGCTCATCACCTGTCCAATACAATCCCAACAGTGAAGCATGGTGGTGACAGCATCATGCTGTGGGGGTGTTTTTCAGCTGCAGGGACAGGACAACTGGTTGCAATCGAGGGAAAGATGAATGCGGCCAAGTACAGGGATATCCTGGACGAAAACCTTCTCCAGAGTGCTCAGGACCTCAGACTGGGCCGATGGTTTACCTTCCAACAAGACAATGACCCTAAGCACACAACTAAAATAACGAAGGAGTGGCTTCACAACAACTCCTTGACTGTTCTTGAATGGCCCAGCCAGAGCCCTGACTTAAACCCAATTGAGCATCTCTGAAGAGACCTAAAAATGGCTTTCCACCAACGTTTACCATCCAACCTGACAGAACTGGAGAGAATCTGCAAGGAGGAATGGCAGAGGATCCCCAAATCCAGGTGTGGAAAACTTGTTGCATCTTTCCCAAAAGACTCATGGCTGTATTAGATCAAAGGGGGTTCTACTAAATACTGAGCAAAGGGTCTGAATACTTAGGACCATGTGATATTTCAGTTTTTCTTTTTTAATAAACCTGCAAAAATGTCAACAATTCTGTGTTTTTCTGTCAATATGGGGTGCTGTGTGTACATTAATAAGGAAAAAAATGAACTTAAATGATTTTAGCAAATGGCTGCAATATAACAAAGAGTGAAAAATTTAAGGGGGTCTGAATACTTTCCGTCCCCACTGTATATTCCAAAACCTTCCAAAAATAAGACAGCACAAAACAAAACAATAATAAAAACAATTGCGATGGTTGCCCAGGGTGATTGAAGATCCCCAATGGATCATCTGACAAATAGTGTATCTTGTGACATCTACTTATGTATCCAGTGAGGTAGGTGGTGACGTATTTCTATAGAGATTTCGATGTGGCACAGCACAGTCTAAATAAGTCTCTATAGTGCACTGGAACCACAGTGGAGTCACAATCAAGGACGTGCAGTTAGGGGAGGCAGGTGAGGCAGAGACTCACCTGCCATGAACATAAAAAAAAAAAAAATCGAACTTAGAGGGTCGTAGCTCGGAGACCTGGAGTCACAGGGGCACTGGTCAAAATGTGGGGTTTCTGTGACCTATGGTTCCGAAGATATGGGGCTCCTTGTGCAGCCTGTCAGAAGTTACATACAGAGCGGCCAGTTTAAATACAAGCCGGCACACTCTGTTAGCAGCAGACTGAGAGGATGAGCTCACAGAGCCTCTCCTCACTTCTTGTCAGAGTCACTGAGCTCAATGGGCAGCTTGGAGTCTTGGACCAATGGTAAAGTACAATTGTTCCAAGCTGTCCAATAAAAATGCTGCAGTGGAGGCACGTCTCTCATTGCAGTGTCATAGAAGGGGGAATGTGTCTAAAAGACAAATACTCCCTTCCAGCCCAGCCCTCTTAACTAGAAGGACAAAACATGTGTTTATGGGGATAAGATTTACCCACAATCTCATGTTTTTCCTCAAACAGTTAAGAGGGAGAATGAAAATCTTCTGCTGCTGAAAAGGTACAAGCTAAATCATATATTTATATGCTCTATGTTATAAGATAATAATTATTATTTATCTATTTACTGTGAAATTATTGGTATGAAGTTATAACGTCAAACGTCAGTAATTTGTCCGTTAAGCCACTGCTTGAGTACAGATTTTGAAAATATAATAAATTACCTTAAAAACAATATATAATAACTAGAAAAGGTACAATTTCTGGGGAAATTGTGAAAGTGTTCTTGCCTCTACAACTGGAGTGGGCGGAGTAACTGGGTGGGGTGGAGTGGCTTGAGTAACTGTGAAAAGTGTTAAAAAGCTTGATATTTTAAAAAGTATAAATAGTAGTAAAAAAGTTCCATCATTCGCTGAAAGAGCTGAACATTTTTTTCAAAAGTAATTTTTTTCTTCAAAAATGATTTTTTTTTCAAAAGTAATTTTTTTTTTCAAAGGTAATTTTTTTTTTCAAAAATGAATTTTTTTATTTCAAAAATAATTTTTTTTTCGAAATTATTATTTTTTTAAAGTAATTTTTTTTCAAAAATAATTTTTTTTTTCAAAAATATTTTTTTTTTCAAATATATTTTTTTTTCAAAAATAATTTTTTTTTAAAAGAAATTTTTTTTTCAAAAATATTTTTTTTTTTCAAAAATAATTTTTTTTTTTTCAAAAATATTTTTTTTTTCAAAAATTTTTTTTTTTTTTTCAAAAATGATTTTTTTTTTCAAAAATTATTTTTTTACTTTTTTCAAAAATATTTTTTTTTTTTCAAAAATATTTTTTTTTTTTTACATGGGGCGGTCATAATGTTTTGGCTGATCATGGGGTGGTCATAATGTTTTGGCTGATCATGGGGTTGTCAGCTTTTGTCACTTCCCACTCTAGTTTTGAACATTTCGCCATTCATTCCTATGGGACCAATTTCGCCGCAAAAACGTCATTTCGTGGACCATTCGGCAAAACATTCCACAAAGTAATAACACACCAATCGGGAACAATCCGCTCGTTTCGGTATATTATTTGTCTCTGTAGTGTGAAAACTGTGGGAGGAGTCTACAAGCATTATCAAGTCTAGCAGATGAAGTCACATGCATTTGGAGTGTCTCAGCATCTTGTGTTTACAACCACTGTTTCCTAGCAACGCTCATGCCCTGTTTATGCTTCCCAAATACTGCTTCATCAAAACTGCCCCATCAGAATTACCCCATCAAAACTGCCCCATCATATTCCTCTATTATAAATCAGTACATGGTGTGTCTGTCCCCTCCCCCGGGCTCTGTAATCAGCTGAGATGCTCCAGCCACCTTCCCCCCTGTGTATAACAGAAGCTTTGGTAACCATGGCAACAAAACAAACACTAACAGTACACTCTGATTAATGGCTAAAATTTCCTGAAATGACCTCTAAACAAATGGCCGTATTTTAAAAACTATACATCGTACAGCGAAGATCTTTATATTGTGAGAATCACAAGACCCAGACCTAGATTTTGATGTATAGTATGTCTCTGAAATATTAAAAATGAAGGCACAGTCGCAGTTTAGAAATTGCCCTTCAAATTTGGAGGGGGCTAGAGTGTAGTTTCAATGAATGTCAATGGACGGCGTGAGTTGCAAACAAATGGTCATATTGTGAAAACTATCAGGACTATGGCTTAGCCGTGGACATGTTTAGTGGCAGCAGGGATAGCTGAACGTTTTGATATAAGATTTGTGTAGGTGGGCTTGAAAATGAGGGAGTGGCGGCAGTTTAGAAATCATGTTCTGATTTTCCAGTTTTTGTCATCTCCCACTCTAGTTTCCCCATTCATTCCTATGGGACCAATTTCGCCGCAAAAACGACGATATTTCGTGAACCATTCGGCGAAACGTTCCACAAAGTAATAGCACACCATTCGGGAACAATCCGCACGTTTCGGTATATTACTTGTCTATGTAGTGTAAAAACTGTGGGAGGAGTTAGGGTGGTAAATTTGGCTATAATAATAAGAACTAGAAAAGGTACAATTTCTGGGGAAATTGTGAAAGTGTTCTTGCCTCTACAACTGGAGTGGGCGGAGTAACTGGGTGCAGTGGGCGGAGTAACTGTGAAAAGTGTTAAAAAGCTTAGTATTTTAAAAAGTATAAATAGTACTAAAACAGTTGAAGTCCCATCATTAGCTGAAAGAGCTGAACATTTTTTTCAAAAATGATTTTTTTTTTCAAAAATTATTTTTTTTTTAATGATTTTTTTTTTTCAAAAATAATTTTATTTTCAAAAATGAATTTTTTTGGTTCAAAATTTTTTTTTTCTTTAAAATAAATTTTTTTTTTCAAAAATATTTTTTTTTTTTTTTAAAAATATTTTTTTTCTCAATAATATATTTTTTTTTTCAAAAATGAATTTTTTTTTTTTCAAAAATATTTTTTTTTTTTACATGGGGTGGTCATAATGTTTTGGCTGATCATGGGGTGGTCATAATGTTTTGGCTAATCAGGGGGTTGTCAGCTTTTGTCACCTCCCACTCTAGTTTTGAACATTTCGCCATTCATTCCTATGGGAAAAATTTCGTTGCAAAAACGTCATTTCGTGGACCATTCGGCGAAAAAAGTTCCACAAAGTAATAACACACCAATCGGGAACAATCCGCTCGTTTCGGTATATTACTTGTCTCTGTAGTGTAAAAACTGTGGGAGGAGTCTACAAGCATTATCAAGTCTAGCAGATGAAGTCACATGCATTTGGGGTGTCTCAGCATCTTGTGTTTACAACCACTGTTTCCTAGCAACGCTCATGCCCTGTTTATGCTTCCCAAATACTGCTTCATCAAATCTGCCCCATCAGAATTACTCCATCAAAACTGCCCCATCATATTCCTCTATTATAAATCAGTACATGGTGTGTCTGTCCCCTCCCCCGGGCTCTGTAATCAGCTGAGATGCTCCAGCCACCTCCCCCCCTGTGTATAACAGAAGCTTTGGTAACCATGGCAACAAAAACAAACACTAACAGTACACTCTGATTAATGGCTAAAATTTCCTGAAATGACCTCTAAACAAATGGCCGTATTTTAAAAACTATACATCCTACAGCGAAGATCTTTATATTGTGAGAATCACAAGACCCAGACCTAGATTTTGATGTATAGTATGTCTGTAAAAAATTAAAAATGAAGGCACAGTCAGCGTTTAGAAATTGCCCTTCAAATTTGGAGGGGGCTAGAGTGTAGTTTCAATGAATGTCAATGGACGGCGTGAGTTGCAAACAAATGGTCATATTGTGAAAACTATCAGGACTATGGCTTAGCCGTGGACATGTTTAGTGGCAGCAGGGATAGCTGAACGTTTTGATATAAGATTTGTGTAGGTGGGCTTGAAAATGAGGGAGTGGCGGCAGTTTAGAAATCATGTTCTGATTTTTCAGCTTTTGTCATCTCCCACTCTAGTTTCCCCATTCATTCCTATGGGACCAATTTCGCCGCAAAAATGACGATATTTCGTGAACCATTTGGCGAAACGTTCCACAAAGTAATAGCACACCATTCGGGAACAATCCGCACGTTTCGGTATATTACTTGTCTATGTAGTGTAAAAACTGTGGGAGGAGTTAGGGTGGTAAATTTGGCTATAATAATAAGAATAATATATATGTGAGATAACAGTAAGTGGTCTTGCTATGCAAGAACACTTAATAATATATATGTGAAAATAAAAATATAGGGAGCCTAGCAGAGCAGACATGCATTGTTAGAGCTCCACACCGCTGAGGAGAGAAGAGAAGGACAAAGCGGAGCCTGCAGGCTCAAAAGGTATCCATTTGAACCTTTTTGCCCCAGGGAACAAACTGTGAAAGTTTGGGCAGGAAATATGGTACTGGGAGGAAACCGTGGCAGAAATAAAAATCACCTCACAAAGAGCTCACAGGCACTCACTGCAGCTGAAGCAGCTCCAGTCACCTCACAAGATACAGCATCAGGGCGCTCTCACAGACAGAAAATGTCACAGCAAGACTCTCCATTTGAGTCAGATACAGAACAAATCCTCTCACAAACTTCTCCACAAGCCTCCTCAGTATCCCCAGTAATATTATTACAATTTGAAAAGATGCTTCATAAGGCTTTAAAACAAACCTCAGACCAAATAACAAAAAGCCTTACCAAAGAAATAAGAGAGCTGGGAAACCGCACCGCAGCCTTAGAAATAAAAATGGATGAAATTGAAATTACAACCCAAGAAAATATAACAGAATTGGAACAATTAAAAAAAGAGAATTTAATACTTCAAACTAAGCTCGAAGATTACGAAAATAGAGCCAGACGTTCAAACTTGCGCATAAGGGGAATACCTGAAACTGTGACAGACCTGCAATCTACTATTACTGCTCTATTACAAGAACTAAAGCCAGATATCCCTATTGAACGTTTAGAACTGGACAGAGTACACAGAGCCCTCACAGCCAAAAAGAAAGATGGACCCCCACGTGATATAATCACAAAATTTCATTATTACAGAACGAAAGAACAAATACTAATTGCTGCAAGAGAAAAAAAGGAACTTAATTTTCAAGGACACAATTATCAAATTTTTGCTGACCTATCCCAACTTACTATTACTAAAAGACGATCCATGAAACCCCAACTAATGGAACTGCAACGCCACAACATTATGTATCAATGGGGCTTCCCCTTTTCAGTCAGATTTAACTACCAAGGTACAATTTACAGAAGCAGATCAGCAGATGAACTACAACAAACCCTTTTAAAATTAAATCTGACAGAACCCACAAGCAGCAACACTCCCACATGCAGAAGAATGGCATCATCTTCACCTTCAGGCAGCACCCAGAAAATTTCAGAACAAAATGGGAATCATCATTCTCACAAAAGAGGCCGTTATGCCACATCATCCATGGACCAAGAAGATTCAATGGACTGACATCCTAATTCCTGATATCTCTTCATTTATTATACTAAGAGATGGTTCTCTATAAAAAACCTATATTTATAACTGAATGTAACTGCATTCTGATAGTCACACACTGTGTGGGATCATGTTACATTCCAGTTATATTTCTTATTACTTCTGATTCATATAGCCTTAGAATATATAAGTGAAATAAGGAAATTCTTGTTCAGTTATATATTATCAGGTAATAACAATAGATTTATTACTTTTTAGGACAAATATGTTCAATAATCCAGAAGTAATGGAAGCTTTTTCTTTCTTTTCTTAAAACAAATATATTATTACCTAACTAGTTCCTAGAATTATGTTTTTGTTTATTCTAATCTGAAGCAATACAACCTCAATTTTATGAGTTAACATATCTAAACAGTTACATATGAATAAAATATGTAATTGTTTACTCTAAAAGGGTTAAAATCCCAAAATAATTCAAACTATCTTCATCAATACCAAAGTTATTAACAGTACCTTTCTAACTGAATTATTTAGCCTAGGGCAAGACTAACCATATACAACCACCCTGGAATAAATAATTTCAACAAAAACTATATTCTGCACTCCAATTAATGAAACATCATTTTGATGTCTTTTGACATAGCACTTCTCTCCTGTAAGCGGAAGATCCGTGTACCCCCATTAGCCCTCCTCATTCTCCCAACCATATTATGTGGGAGTGTGACGAAGGCACTTATTCCCCTGAGAGAGATATTTATTCTCTTTCACGGGTAAATTGTGATTACTTGCAAAAAATAATTTATACAATGTATCATCTAATCTCATATGTTTTTTGTTTACTCTTTACTCCAGAATTCACTGGTTTCTTTTCTATCTATTCATCTCTTCAGTCCACACAGGTTGATCTGCGCAGTCAGCTCTGCATAACAAAAAGTAATTCAAAACTATTTGATCTATTGCCATGGCACCACTGAATATACTTTCCCTGAATGTTCAGGGAATAAATGTCCCTCAAAAAAGGACCAAAGCCTTCCGTACTTTCCATAACAAGAAGGCTCACATAGTATGCCTCCAAGAAACACACTTCACCAAAGATTCTACTCCAAAATATATTTCTCCTTTTTATCAACAAATTTACACGGCTTCTGCCTGTACCAAGCAAAGGGGAACTCTAATTGCATTTCACCGATCCACACCATTCACCTTATCATCAGAAATTAAAGACCCAGAAGGTAGATACCTGATACTCATGGGTTATATAATGGATACAGCAATCACGGTGATTTCCTACTACGCTCCTAACAAACAACCTACACCATTCCTCTCACATATATTACAAGTGATTAATACACACAAAATAGGAACAGTGATAATGTGTGGGGATTCGAACCAGGTCCTCCTCCCATTTCTAGATAAATCACCTTTTACACCATCCAAAATAACCTCTAGATTACCTTTTTCTCAACTTCTTTCCAAATACAATTTGGTAGATTCATGGAGAGAAAGTAACCCAATGAAAAAGAAATTCACTTATTTCTCGCACCCTCATCAAACCTTCACCAGAATAGATCATATTTTTCTAACAATAGGAATGATACCAGAAATGATTGCATCAGATATAATTCCGATTCCGTGGTCTGACCATAATGCAGTATACACTACTATAGCCTCAGCCATACCAAAAGCGCATGACCCAACGTGGTACTTACCGGACATAATGCTCAAACACCCACTACATCAGATGGCCATTGAACAAGCTTTAAAGGAATACATATCAATTAATAATACAACAGACATCCCCCCAATAACACTGTGGGAAGCTCATAAGCCTGTCTTGCGTGGTACAATACAAAGACAAATGGCACTATTTAAACGGGAACGCAAAAATCTAGCAAAAAAACTAGAACTCAATTTTAATACAGCCTACATATCATTTCAAGATAATCCATCTCAGAGTACAAAATCTCATCTGGAAAAATCTAGATTGGAATACGATCTATTTCTCACTGAGTCAGTTGATAAATCCCTCAAACGCTCCAAACACAATTTCTACATGAATACAAACAAACCAGGTACATATTTGGCTCGGGCATTAAATTCAACTAACAAATCTTTCAAACCAATACGTTTGAAATTATCAAAAAATGTTTACACTTGTAATCCAGTTAAAATAGTCCATAAATTTCACTCACATCTCGCAACTTTATACAAGACAAACAATGAATTTAATCCTACAGAAGCTGAATCCTTCTTCTCAAAAATAACCTTACCTGAGTTATCTCAGAATCAAAAAAGCAGTTTGGATGAGCCTATAACTATAGATGAAGTTGCTAACGCCATAAAAGACCTAAAACTTAACAAAAGACCAGGCCCAGACGGCTACTCGGCTTTATACTATAAAACATTCTCAGAAATACTCTCTCCCATTCTCACTGAAACATTTAACAAACTTCTAGATGGACATTCTTTTCGGCAAGAAACACTAATGGCAATTGTTTGTATGATCCCAAAACCCCTTTCTGATGATACTTCCTGTGTGAATTATCGGCCTATCTCTCTGTTAAACCTCGATATTAAATTATTAGCAAAAATAATAGCAAAACGCCTCAATAGCATTATAGGAAAATTAATACATAGAAATCAAGTAGGCTTCATGCCAAATAGACAGGCAGGCGATAATATACGCAGGGCAGTGTTATTGGCACATATTGCTAAAAAACGGAAAATCCCTTTATGTTTTCTATCTCTCGATATTAAGAGGGCATTTGACACAGTATCCTGGCAATATATGCAATATTCATTACAAAAGTGGGGTTTTGGACCCCACTTTTTAACATGGATCAAAGCATTATATAATAAACCCAAAGCCTATATAAAATATGCTGGATACAAATCTGAAGCCTTTAATATCGAAAGAGGTACCCGACAGGGTTGCCCATTATCTCCCTTATTATTTGCCCTTATACTCGAACCCATGGCCCAATACATCAGAACAAACCAAACTATAACTGGCATTGAAGTAGGAGGTATTACACACAAATTATGTATATTTGCAGACGATATATTACTTTTTCTATCATCACCACAGGTCTCTGGTCCTAACTTAATACCAGCTCTTGATGGATTTGCAGCCCTATCCGGCCTTATGATTAATCCTAAGAAATGCCTAGTGCTTAATATTTCACTCACAAACATGGAATTGATCCCGGCTAGGGCTGCACTCCCATTCACATGGGCAGAAAAATCAATCCCATATCTTGGAATTCATTTAACAGCATCTCATTCTGACTTATTCTCAACCAATTATCCTCCTGTATTAAGACAGATCACAAATCTAATAAAACAATGGTCGCAACTTCCTTTATCCTGGATAGGGAAGATTAATGCAATCAAAATGACTATTCTACCCAAATTGCTTTATCTATTCAGAGTCCTCCCTATTCCAATTCCTTCCTATTTTTTGAGAATAGTACAAAAAAGAGCAACTTCGTTTATATGGGGATCTTCTAAAGCACGTATACCTATACACACACTACATCTTCCCAAAAATAAAGGAGGCCTGGGATACCCTAATTTTACTAACTACTACAGAGCAGCACATTTGGCCAGTCTGTCCAAATACCATGCAAAACAGGAAATCCCATTATGGGTATTTATAGAGGCTTCAGAAAATGACCCTCTATTAATATCAAATTTATTATGGCTTGATCCTAAAGACCGCTTTAAAATTCATAATCCCATAACTAAACACTTCTTATCTCTCTGGGATAAACTAAAAACCAAATATCAGTTACAATCTCCACACAATCCTCTCCTTTCTTTTATCAGAAATCCGGCCTTTTATCCGGCATGGATCTACCCAAATTCTTTTAAGGCTTGGACAACATCAGGCATTCAGACACTAAATGACTTTATAGCATCTAAATCATTCCTTTCATTCCCATCGCTTAGAGAAAAATATGATCTACCAAACTCTGAGATATTTAGATATCTCCAAATCAAAAATTTCTATACACCATTCCTAAAGGGGGATACACCATTATCCCAATTATCCATTTTTGAATCAATCTGTACAAAAGATCCATTTGCTAAAGGTACAATCTCATCACTTTATAATCAATTATATGGAGTAGCAAATCTTAATAGACCCTCTTACGTTCAGAGGTGGGAGGAGGACCTGGGACGAACTTTAGAAGACACGGACTGGTCTAATATATGGCTCACATCTAAGTCATCTTCACCCAACATCTTGGCACTGGAGACAAATTATAAAGTCCTAACTCGCTGGTACCTTGTACCCGCTAGAGTGGCAAAATATTCACCTAATACCTCAGCTCTTTGTTTTCGAGGATGCCCAGAAATAGGCACATATTTACACATATGGTGGACGTGCCCAGTAATCCAAACCTTCTGGAAGGAAGTCTTCGTGATTGCATCTAAAATATTTAAAAAAATAATACAACCAGATCCATATTTAACTTTACTTAATCTAAAACCGGAATGGTTAACACTCTCTCAATTCAAACTTATGATCCAACTAATAACGGCTGCAAAACAAACAGTGGCCAAGGCATGGAAATCTCCTACATTGGTACTAGCAGAAACAATTCACAGAATGAATAATACAATGTCCCATGCTAAGATGGTAGCCATCGATCAAAATCAAATTCCAAAATTTGAAAAACTTTGGCATCCTTGGATAAAACAACAGTTCCTGTCAAATTTCAATGACTCTGTCCTGTTGCCATGGTAACAGATTAAATGACTTACAGAGACACCCATTCTAAGGCTTCAAAGAGAACTAAAAAGAATAATAAACTGACGAGCGGGACAACCTTGTGGACCATACCTCTACCTTTCAACCCTTTTTCTTCTTTCTCTTTCCTTTTCTCCACCTTATGATTAAAGCTCATTATCAGAATTTATTTGACCTATATACACTCTACTTGTAAACAATATGTATAGTAGGTATAAATCATTTAAATACCTACAAAAGTAACTAAGGAAATGATATATATCTTTAATTTAGGTTTACGTGAACCCAATGTTTAATATTTGAAATTTCATGATATTTACCTATATAAACCCTACTGTAAAACAATGAGCTTACTTTATAGATCCTTGTAAACTTACTTTATGTATCTTTATGTATCTTTATAACATTGTATACTCAATAAACTTCTTTTGACAAGGAAAAAAAAAAAAAAAAGAATAATATATATGTGAGATAACAGTAAGTGGTCTTGCTATGCAAGAACACTTAATTATTTGTATATTACTTACCCATGATAATTAACCCCTTGCCACCCAGGCCAATTCTAACACTTCTCTCCTACATGTAAAAATCAGCATTTTTTTCGCTAGAACCCCCAAACATTATATATATATATTTTTTTTAGCAGACACCCTAGGGAAAAAAATGGTGGTCTTTGCAACTTTTTATGCTGCAGGGTGTTTGGGCAGCAATTTTTCAAACGTGTTTTTTTTTTTTTTAAAAGCAAATAAGTATGAAATTTAGCCTGATTTTTTTATATAATGTGAAAGATGATGTTACACTGAGTAAATAGATACGTAACATGTCACGCTTTAAAATTGCGCACACTTGTGAAATGGCACCAAACTTCAGTATTTAAAAATCTCCATAGGCGACAATTTCAATTTTTTTACAAGTTACATGTTTAGAGTTACAGACGAGGTCTAGTGTTAGAATTATCGCTCTCTCTCTAACAATCGCGGTGTATGTAACCTGTGTATATCTGGCTCTGATACTAGCCAGTGCCTCACCAGCCACTCACCTCACCTTACGTCCCTGGTCACAATGGATAGAGCGATTATTCCTGCTAGAAAGTAGATATTGAGTATATGTCCCTGCTGGTAGTTGTAGATTGAATGTAGCCGTACTTAGTGCAATAATGGCTTCGGATGCTGATATGTATGAAAGGCCATACAGCAGTGCAGGTGCATAAGGTGATAACTCTTGCCTAAGGACATATAGCCGTGGAGTCTCATGCAAATCACGTATCAAGTAGATTCATATTGCGTGAGCTAATAGCAGTTCATTTTTAATAGAATTCTGTGTAATCAAAAATTGCTCCCAGCACAGTTACCGGCGGCTACTGAAAAGCTCCCAATTGCTGCTTGCAATCGGGAACTTCCGATCACGTGACCGCCATGACAGCCAATCACAGGATCATAAACCTTGCCTCATCTCCTGGAATCCTAAACCTCTTAAAGGAACAGGAAGCGCCAGAGCCAAGAGGTTAAAATAATGGTACATTTTTTGTATACCTTTTGTAAAGCTTCACTCTATGCAGATATAAAAGATAAACATTAATGCAGCTCTGTAATCATTAATATATCATTAAATGTACCTTATAAATGCAAGCAGTGTAGGTACTTGAATGTGACCTGGTATCAGCATCTTGAGGTCCCTGTACAGCAGGGTCAGAGTGTGAGTGGAAGAAGCAGCATAAGAAACCAATCCGTTCTTGTGCCAACAAAAAGCATGCTGATAGGAGGAGAAAGCAGAATAACAGAAAGATAGAGGAGTTTGTCATCGTGCTGCTTCCCTTTTCACTGTCCAGTCACAGGCTGGGGGTGGGTACAGCGTGATCTGGGCTCAGAGGAAGTGTATTGAATAATGCTGGCCATCAGATTGAGGACATTTAGCAACAGAAAATAAAGTATTACATGAACATCTCTGGATTGATGGTGAATATTGCCGCAAAAGCTGACTTTGTTGATTTATCTTTTAACCAATTAACAACCGCGCCATAGCCGAAAGATGGTTACAGCGTGGCTCGATAACCCTGCGAGGGGGGCTATGACGTCCTCCCAGAATCACGCTCCCATGTGCCCCCTGGGGCGCGCACCCAGGAATATCCATGACCAGACCCGGCGCATCATGAATCACAGTAAATAGCCAATGACAGCAGACATTTATCACTTGCCCGGCTTAGCTCTTCACCTCTCTGTACCGATCGGTACAGTGTGAGAGGAGAGGGGAGAGATCGGTTGCAGCAGCACTGTGGGCTGGATCTGTAGTGCCCACAGCGCTGCTCTGTGCCAATTCATGCACTCATCCATCCATCCATGCTCAGCCATCCCATCCATGCCATCCATTCCCAGCCATCCTCATTCATGCTCAGCCATCCCCATCCATACTCAGCCATACTTAGCCATCCTCATTCATGCTCATCCATCTCCATCCACGGCTCATCCATCTCCATCCACAGCTCATCCATCCACATTCATGGCTCAGCCAACCCCATCCACGGCTCAGCCATCCCCATCCACGGCTCAGCCAACCCCATCCACGGCTCTTCCATCCACATTCATGGTTCAGCCATCCACATCAGCCAACCCCATCCACGGCTCATCCATCCCCATTCATGTCTCATTTATGCCTCATTCATACTCATCCATGCCACATCAGTTCGCATCCATGCCACATCCATGCCACTACAGTGCCCATCAGTGCCACTACAGTGCCTCACAAAAGTGTAATAGGTAGTCAATATAGATTTGAAATGTATACCCCTAGAACACCTGATGGTGCTCCCTGCATGTTGGGCCTCTGTATGTGGCCAGGCTGTGTAAAAGTCTCAGTCTCCCACATGTGGTATCGCGTACTCAGGAGAATCTATTTTGGGGTGTAATTTGTGGTATGTACATGCTATGTGTTAGAAATATTGTATAAATGGACAACTTTGTGTAAAAAAAAATGTGTTTTCATTTTCTTTCCATATTTTCCCAAAAAATTGGTGGAAAAAAAACGACATGTTCAAAAGACTAATTATGCCTAACAGATTATACGTTGGGGTGTTTTATTTCCAAAATGGTGTAATTTCTTTGGGCGTTTCCATTGTCCTGGTGTTTCAGGGCCTTCAAAAGTGCAAGAGGTAGTCAGGAAATTATATGTGGATTTTATGTCCCTGGAATGCCTGATGGTGCTCCCTGCATGTTGGGCCTCTGTATGTGGCCACGGTGTGTAAAAGTCTCACACATGTGGTATCGCAATACATCGAAAAAAAAAAAAAAAAACTGCGGTGATTAAATACCACTAAAAGAAAGCTCTATTTGTGTGAAAAAAAGGACAACATTTTCATAAGGGTACCGTGTTGCATGACTGAGTAATTGTCATTCAAAATGTGAGAGCACCGAAAACTGAACACTGGTCTGGTGAGGAAGGGGGTTTAAGTGCCCAGTGGGCAAGTAGTTTATGGGCTATTAGTTTTTATCTTTTTATTTGTGGCTAGAGTTATGCTTTAAGCTTTTAGAGTACAAAACAAATCTGTTTTCTAAATGTCATGTCTACGCAGAAATATTTTTTGTGAGATAGTTGTCTTTTTACCAACAATGTCTTGACAGTAAAGGAGAAGCTGCACTCCAACGACTTTGCTCAGCTCATTTTTATTCAGCCATAAAAGCAACAGAGTTCATCGTCGCCAGGTGATCACCCTTCTTTGACATGATTCACCTTTATAAAAGGTTCTCTATGACTCAAATATGTCAGAGAGGGACGTTCCCCTGGCAGCGATGAACTGTGGTGCTTTTATTGTTGAATACAATTTGACTGAGCAAAGTGACGTCATTGGTGTGGAGCTTCTCCCTTTGTTCATCTTCATAGAATGAGGACGGGTTCCTCAGACTGGCACCCAATAGGATTTGCACCAATGGTGGCTTGGAGCGGTGGCAATACCTTGACAATATTTGTTATTAGGAATTTGCAACAAATTACTTGGTGTAACAAAGTTGGACAAATATCTAAGTTAAAGTATATAAGTAAAGGCAAAACTTTTTTTTTTAGTTTTTGGATAGAGTAGAGAGGTATTGGAACCCCTGTCAGTTTTTATTGCCCCCTGTTAAGGAGATTCAGCCTCTCTATTTGTCCTGTTTACCATTATCATTAAAAGTTTGTATTGCCCCCTGTTAAGGAGATTCACCCTCTCTATTTGTCCTGTTTACCATTATCATTAAAAGTAAAAAAAAAAAATACCACATTTTGGATTGTCCACAGAAAAATAATAGATAGGAAATCTGTCGATGGGGACACTAGTTCTGGTGACCTGGGGGTCCCCAAGGAATTCCCTTGATTTGCAGGGATTTCCTCTCACTTCCTGTTTGGCTATGGGACAGGAAGTGAAGGGAAATCTCGGCAATGGGACACAGATGGCGAAAAAGTCTGACAGGGGTTATAACTTTTCCTTTCTCTATCCAAAACAAATGTTTCAGGCATACGAAGGATTTTAGGATCCTAATCTCATCCAATGATTTTTGTTTTTGTTTTGTTTTCTGTTCTGTGAAAATTAATGAAGAAGTATTTCTATATAGTAGGATTTTTTTTTTGTTTAGTGAGCCCTTTATGACATTTTGGAAAACAGCTGATTAATTGTTTTTTTATCTAGTACGGCATTTGGTGGTATTTTCAAAATGGTTGCCTTTTCGGGGCATTGTCGTTTGTTGGGTGGACAGCAGACATTCCCGTTGGATTTCTACTTTGACATGGTTGAGGGGTGTGCCTTTGCGACCTGCAGGGTTATGTTGATTGTAGTTCAAGATTTTGGTGGGCCTGCAAGGGAACTGTATGTTTAGAGATCAAGCTAAAGTAATCACCAGTACTACACAATTGGGTGATAAGTTCAAATCTACCAACTCTGACACAGCAGCTAAGAACATTTTTACAGCTAGTACAGGGGTCTCCAAACTTTCTAAACAAAAGGCCAGATTACTGTCCTTCAGACTTTAGGGGGGCCGGACTGTGGCTAATGGGAGTAGAAAATGCCCCTGTGTCAGTAGGAGAAAACAACGCCTCAAGCTTGGATGCCAGTGGGAGTAAGAAAATAACATAGCACCTGTGGTCAGTAGGAGGAGGAATAGTGCCCCATCTTTGGTATTGGTGAGATAAATCGCCCCGTCATTGGTGTCAGCAGAATAAATGGTGCCTCATCATTGGTATTAGTGGGAGGAATCGTGCCCCATTGTTGGTGTCAGTGGGACAAAACGTGCCCAGCGATGGTGTCAGTGGGAAGAAAAGTGCCCTTTCGTTGGTTTCAGGGAAAGAAATGGCACCTCATCATTGGCATCAGTTGGAGGAATAATGCCCCATCATTGGTGTCTGCAGGGGGATTATTGTCCTAAGAGCCACTTAAGGCAAGCAAAGGGCTGCATCTGAGGACCACAGTTTGGAGGCCACTGAGCTAGAGCATCTGTCACTTACCTCTTTGTAATTTGTTGAAACTGCAGGGAAGCTTGGGAACTTAAAATAAGCTTTTCTTGAGAGAACTACAATTGCTGACATATTTTCAAAAATTTTATTTGCTTGTCTGTTATGCTTCTATACTTTTTGAGTTATTGGAGCAAGTTGTCAAATAATCTCAAAGAAAAGTATATTGAAACCAGGGGTCAGCAACACAGCCAGGCAGCATCTAATGTCTTCCTTAGGGAGAATTATTAATTCAAAACCAATGCTAAAATGGTTATAAGGCTAAAATGTTGACGCTGAGAGGTCCCTGTAGATACCTTCAAACATCTTCTGGAGAGCCCTGAAAGCCCCAAAAAACTGATAGCTCTAATAGGTAAATGTTGACAGTTTCTAGTTAATTTAAAAGAGAAGTTGTTTATTTTTTTCAAAAGCATACTTACCTAGGTGGATGCAGCATCAGTCCGATACTGTATCTGTGCCCCGCTGGCTCTAAGACTGAGAACCGAGTGATCAAAGACCGCGGATCACTCGATTCTCAGTGCTCCATGAGCAGGGAACTGGTGACTGCCAGTCACTGCTCTCTGCTCTGCCCCACCAGCGCTCACTCAAGTGCTGGGCTGTGGATTGGGGGGGGGGCAGCTGGCTCAGGCTCTCAGCAGCTCGCTGAGAGGCTGAGCCAGGTGCTGGTCCAGGGTTGTGGGTGGATCCTGACTTTATTGTCGCAATCTTGCCCCAGCCAGGACCCGCTCTGTGACGTCAGCTGACAGCGGGCTTCAAATAATCTCCCTGCCGGCGCAATATATATGTCGACACACGTGTGTGTTGAGCTTTAGGGTGCACACCCTAATGCAATTGGCTGCGAACACCTTTGCAGCCAATCATGCTTTAAGATTTGCGCTTCCCCCCCTTATGACACCTTCCTATTGACCAGAGAAAGATATGGAAGGCAGGAAGAGGTGTCTTAGCTCTCAACAATTCCAGGAAGTGTCTTGATATTACGAGTGCCTGGTGTTTCCCACTACTGAAAATGGCTGAATGTATGTGTAGGTACTTATAGGCAGGACTTTTTTTCAGCTGGAACTTGGTGGAACACAGTTCCATCGCCTCTGGCTCAGAACCTCTGCTCTCTGCTCACCACCATCGCTTGTAAACACAGAAGTTTGTCTTCTGTGTTTACAAGTGACAGCTTGTCTCCCAAAGGCTCCCACAGATCTGATCTCCTGAGCAGCTCCCACTGAGTGCATAATGGGGAAAAGGGAGATGCAGGTGTTCAGGGTGCAGTGCGGATGCCAACACCCCCACTGGATGATCTCCCTGCAAGTGAGAAAGACGGCGAACTACAGTATGAGGGGAGGTTCTGGAGCCGGCTGCAAAAGTTGGAAATGTGGAAGATGAAAAAAACAAAGAATCAAGGAGGAACAGGCAATTTAGCAAAAGTATATAAATTATATAAACAGTCTGATGGATGAAACGCGTTAGCATGACGCCATCACGCTCAGCGTAGCATGTGCACAGACTCGGCCCACCAGCCCTGGGGACTCCACCAGTATAGCATTGCGATTTATTCAAACAAGTTCGGGAACTGGACATTGGAGGACGCTTCACACCGCGCTATAGCAGTATTCCCCAGTCCTACATGCCTTCTTATCCTGCTACCTCATAAGTGGATGGAAGCTTTCCTGCTGAGCTGTCTGGAGATGATGCGACAGGGACACTGCAATTTCGTTTGATCGTTAACACATTCCCGGTGTCTACAGAGGGATGAGATCTAATCCTATATTGCTTTGCTAATTTCTCCCCCTAGCACTGATGTTGTGACCGATCTAGCTATTTATTCCTGCATATTTCCATCTCCAATTACTCTACAGCTCTCCACCCAGAACACCATCCCTACCGTTCCGGTTACATATTCCACCATTTCATCCACAGTGAACTCCATTACCCCATTTTAGTAGCCCTGAATGGTTTACTTGTCAGCAGACATTTCCAAAATCCTGTATGCTATTACCTTCATGGTTGATGCGAACTACCCAGGACAGCTCAACCTATCACTTTTCTTATACCAGCTATTCATTTGCATACTGATCTACTCATAAGGACTATCATTTACTGCATTAAGCTGTATTTATGTACCATTATTCCAGTCTGAGTTAGATATAAGGAGTGTAAGTGTTGTATGCATGTGGTGGCCATCTGTGCTCTGTGTTTAGACAACATTGTCTATTTTTATTGGTGATGGTATTTGGTCTTCAACCACTTTTTTTTGATTAATTGGTGTTAAAGTGAATTATTCTTAATAAAATTTATATACTTTTGCTAAATTGCCTGTTTCTCCTTGATGAATTGCTTTTCTTTGTTTTTTGATATGCGTGGTTATTTCAGAGGAACACACCCATCATTACGCCTAATGCTCTGGGTGTAAGCAATTGGCTAGGTTAACACAGGTGAAGCAACATATATTCTCCACTTGTGGTTAATTGTACTGAATAAGCAAGGCTGCATAGTTCATTTTTTTTGTTTTGTTTTGTTCAAATGTGGAAGATGATGGAGCTTTTAAGGAGGCAGGATTGCATGCAGAGGTCAGAGCTGAAGAGGGGTGAAAGTGAGATGTGGACGGGGGATGCAGAGGTAAGCAGCTATGGAAGAAGGCTGAGCTCTGCACTCTGTGTAGCTCACCCCTGAACTTTGCACCATGTAGGTAGTGTACCACCGAACTCTGCACGTAGCGCAACCCTGAACTCTGCACTCTGTGTGTAAACCCCCTCCGAACTCTGCCCTCTGTTCGTATTGCACTCCTGGTATTTAATGCTCTTTAAGACCCACCCATTGTGAAATTTTACCACACCCACAATTTGATGGAGGGTGTGTGGGGGGGGGAGAAGGGGATTTTGGGGGTCATGGTTGAGTTCCCGCATCTATTTTCAGAGAAAAAAAAGGCCTGTTTATAGGTGCCAACATTTTAGTCATAGAAGGTTTCATTTTTTTTTTTTTTAGTTTGTATTTACTGTGAAATCGTCCGAAAAAAAAAAAAAACTGGACAAATAGAAGCAGAATAGGGGGCCTTGTTTCCTTAAAAACCAGTGTGTACAATAAGTTATTATGTTGATGGTGTATATTTCAAAATTCATATTATACCTTTCCCTAGGCCTGTTGGTCACAACAACCTATAGTCATACCTTCTTTCTTTTCTTCTGAATTTCTCAAGAACAGTCCTATTTCTAAAAATAGTTATTTTTGTATCATCCTTGAACAGACATGTATTACAATTATAATCTCCAAAAAATGTTGATAACTACTGATCATATATTTCTTAATATAGTTTCATAAAAGTGGTATTGAATGCTCTCCTGGTGTGAATATGATGATCTCCCTTTATTTTTTAATTTCATTGGACTTTGTGTGCCAGTTTTTGCAATTTAATACCAAGGACATTTTCTAGCTTATAGACAATGGACACGATTATCCCCAATAGTGCACTGTCTTTCAAACCTGTATTTTATGAAAGAGGTAACTCCAACATATGGATATATAACCACCCCACAGACAAGGACTGATATTGATTATGTAAGCATTTTGCCATAGTAGACTTGTTTTAAATTCGTCCGATGCGCTAACCACCAATTTTGTACCGGTGCTGGTGAGTTGTGTTTCTTCCAGGATGTCGGCAGACAAAGTTAGCCGTGACCTCCCCTTCCTCTGCAGCTGTCTTTCCAAAAGTAAACTCTTGCGTCATGGAGCTCTGTCGATTTTTCCAGCAATGTCTTTGTGTTAGTCAAGAGCAATATTCAAGACACAAGAAGAGGAGGTACTTATCTACATTGAGTTTCTAATTTTTGCTATCAAACCAAAGAATAGTAAACACTTTTGCTTGTTTGGACAGTGCCCTCATGCTGTATACTCATATATCTGTTGTCCTAATACTTGACTGCTAGTTAGTTACTCACTGAGTAGTGGAAAAAGAGACAAAAATGTCAGCACAGGTCCTTACACTTACACCAGGTCAAAAATGGCAGCTCTCATATTTCTAGTTATATACTGTAGGTTCTTTTTAAGCCGGAAAGTGGTATGGGCAATTCTCCTCAGGAAGCAGCCTTTTGGGGTTACAAAAGAGCAAAAAAAAAAAAAATGTTGCTGCCTGTACAAATCTTTGACTATTTTATGAAGCACCAAAGAATCTCTCATGGAGATCCTTGACAATCTAATGATTATCAATGACTGATTCTTCTATGGAGACCTCACTTAAGCCTAGTATACATGGGTCGAATGTGGAGCAGCATTGGCCGGTTCAATAGAAACCGGCCAACAATTGGCCCATGTGTACTGCAGCTGCTCCGACAAAAGCCGACTAAAAAAGGTCTGCCAATCGGTATCCGAGAGTGCTGACTGGGGTGTTCCGTGGGGGGGGGGTGTCCCTGTCAGAACACAATAGCTCAGCGGGATAGATTGATGTATTACATCAGATTGTTAGTACAGTGGTTCCTCCTGAGCTCTTCAGTTTTTTTCGTTCAGCCCACTGGGTTGAAAAAAAAAAATAGTATTGTGTACCGAGCCTCCACATGTGCTCCATGTTCAACACCTGTCCAATGAGGACTTTCACCTAAAATCCCTATTTTTATAGGCTGGCATTTGCCATCTACACTTTATAGCTGCACCAAAGACAGGTTGAATAGGTTAAATCTGAGCGTGGATTTATGCTTTAACATATTACTATATACTATGTGGTGTTGTGGACACCTGACCATCACACCTATCATATAAGTTTGTTGGACATTCCATTTCAAAACTCTGTTATGGAGTCCTTAGGGATAAAGCAGCCTTCCACTCTTCTGCCACATGTTTTGGGAACTTGTGCAATACGTGTTTCAGTTCATCCCAAAGGTGTTCAACAGCGTTGAGGTCAGGGCTCAGTGCAGCCTACTGAAGTTCCTCCACACCAAAACTCATCAAACCATGCCTTTTTGAAGCAAGCTATGTGCATAAGGGCACAGTCATGCTGGACCAGAAAAGGACCTTCCCCAAACTGTTGTCACCAGACTGGTTGCCTAAAATGTATTTTTATACAATACCACTAACAGTATCCTTCAATGGACACACCAACACCTCAAAAATATGAAGAAATGTTCACATACTTGAGGGCATTTAAGTGAGTTTGATGGCCAGTCCACAAAAGTTTGTCTATATAGTGTATGGCCCTAAAAGTTTTAAATTGTCTCCTAACCAGATTGGGTATGTGAAGCCAACTCTCAAAATCTGCTGCTCAATTTTACCTTGAAATGTTAGAATTTTACATAAAATGTGTGGTGTATTCATAGTTAAAAATTTGTGATGTTTGCTGAATCTCTAGGCAATGCGTTCAGTACTATTCCTGGTACCTGAAAAATGCTACATACATCTGTGAAAGAGTTCAAAGGAATTCACAAAGGCGCAGTGAGTATTCATCCCTATAGACAATGATACTTTCATTTTTGGAAAACAATATACAATTTTTTATTTTATTTTAACTTGCATGTAAACTAAAGGACAGAAGAAAAAATACAATATTAGACTGTCTCTAGCAACCTTCATGACAACTAAACTCCAGCCAGCTACAAGCCTATGTAACACAAACCACCATGTTAAATTAGCGAAAAAGGTTTTTATGCATCTGACTTATCTCAATCTAAGTTTGCCTGAAGGATTCTTGTTTTCAAATAGTGAGGTAGAGGGTGTGAATGATTCAGCATGTGCCCATGATGTTAAGCCCCATACACACTATCAGATTTTCTGCTGAGTTTTTCCTTCAGATTCACCAAAACCATATAATATGAGGTCAAACCTTAGGAGTTTCAATGTGTATGCAATCAGGCAGGCCCTTGCACTACATGGTTTTGGTAAATCTGAAGGAAAAAACTCAGCAGGAAAACTGATAGTGTGTATGGGGCTTAAGAGCACATAATGAAACTGAATCTGCCATGATCAGTGTGGGCGGCAAATGAGACAAAACTGGAAGGTGGAACTGATTATGGGCAGAAGATACCAGGCAGTGAGAAGGAAGGCTTTAGGCCTCATGAACATTGTTTTTTTTACAGCTACTCAGTAGGGGTGAGCCGAACACCCTCCGGTTCGGTTCGCAGCAGAACATGCGAACAGGCAAAAAATTTGTGCAGACACCGTTAAAGTCTATGGGACACGAACATGAAAAATCAAAAGTGCTCATTTTAAAGGCTTATATGCAAGTTATTGCCATAAATAGTGTTTGGGGACCCGGGTCCTGCCCCAGGGGACATGTATCAATGCAAAAAAAAGTTTTAAAATGACAGTTTTTTTCGGGAGAAGAGATTTTAAGAATGCTTAAAGTGAAACAATAAAAATTAAATATTCCTTTAAATATCGTGCCTGGGGGGTCCCCTCAGTCTGCCTGTAAAGTAGTGCATCTTTCCCATGTTCATAACAGCAAAATTACATTTCTAAAGGAAAAAATGTCATTTAAAACTGCTCGCGGCTGTAATGTATTGTCGGATCCCGGCAATATAGATAAAAATCATTGAAAAAAACGGTGTGAGTAATGTGTAATTTTGCTGCTCTCATTTATTACACTATGTATGGCCGCTATGTAAGCAGCCTTACACAGTGCGGGGCATGGACTTAGCTCCCTGAGCCATTATTGGCCAAAGGCACCCTGCCTTTGGCTAATCGTGGCTCTCACAGCAGAGCGTGCTATGATTGGCCAAAGCATGCAGGTTAGGTGCATGCTTTGGCCAATCAGCAGCTGTCAAAGCACAACGATCTCGCAGGGCATTGATGATCTCGCAGTGCATTAAGGGCGTTTCACGGGAGCTCAAATTTCCCGCGAACGCCCCATAATGTTCCAAATTCGGCGAACACCCGATGTTCAAATCTAACTTACATTTGACTTAAACATCGGTCTCATCTCTCCTACTGAGGAAGAGTTTTTCACCTGTAAAAACACTCTAACGCTAAGAAAGGATTAAAACCGCTGATAAACACAGTAAAATGTGGCAAAACGTGGCTATCAAGCATTTATGAGCATTTTTGAACCTCAAGCTATTGTGGGAGTACAGTTTTGCTAAAAACGCAATTGCTAAAAAAAAGCTGCAAACGCTAAAAACGCAAATGCAAAAACTCTGCAAAACGCAACAAAACTCGCGTTTATAAAGTGGCATTCTACAGCTAAAGCTACTGGCGTTTTTATAGCATCCAGTGTGAATGATGCCTTAGTTGAGAACAATGCTGATAGCCTTGCCCACTTGGCACATTATGAGGCCCCATGCACACTGGGCATTTTTACAGCTACTGAGGAAGAGTTTTTCAGCTGTAAAAAAACTCTAATGCTAAAAAACACTGAAAAACACAGTAAAATGCAGCAAAACATATGTATCCAGCATTTAACACCCAGAGTATTTTAGTAATTATCATGAAATTAAACAATAACTACTTAATTAATTGATAATTGTTTGAAAAAGAGTGAAAAAAGAGTGAAAAATATTTTAGTGGTCTACGGAAAAGTAGCTCCTTTCAATGGTGGGTCCATGTTGTGATCCATTACATAGGTGGTCAGTGGAGAAGCCCCCCCCCCCCCCTTAGATTGGTAGTCAGTGGAGAAAGTCCATCTTACTCTGATGGTCAGTGGAGAAGGTTCACCTTACATTGGGGGTGAGTGGAGAAGGCCCACCTTACATTGGCAGTCAATGGAGAAGGCCCACCTTCTATTGGCAGTTAATGGAGAAGGCCCCTTTACATTGGTGGTCAGTGGAGAAGGCCTAACTTACATGGGTAGTCAGTGGAGAAGGCCCCTTACAGTACATAGGTGGTTAGTGGAGAAGACCCCCTTTACATTGGTGGTCAGTGGAGAAGGCACCCTTAACTGTGTTGGTCAGTGGAGAAGGCCCCACTTACATTGGTGATCAGTGGAAAAGGCCCCTTTACTTTGGTGTTCAGTGAAGAAGCCCCCCCTTACATTGGTGATTAGAGGAGAAGGGGTCAAGGCCCCCTTTACAATAAAAATAATCCATTTCATAGATAAAATAAAAAAACAACTTACAGTGCCTTGAAAAAGTATTCATCCCCCTTGACATTTTCCACATTTTGTCATGTTACAACCAAAAACGTAAATGTATTTTATTGGGATTTTATGTGATAGACCAACACAATGTGGCAAATAATCGTGAAGTGGAAGGAAAATGATAAATGGTTTTCAATGTTTTTTACAAATAAATCTAAAAAGTGTGGCGTGCATTTGTATTCAGCCCCTTTTACTCTGATACCCCTAATTAAAATCTAGTGGAACCAATTGTCTTCAGAAGTCACCTACTTAGTAAATAGAGTCAACCTGTCTGTAATTTAATATCAGTATAAATACAGCTGTTCTGTGAAGCCCTCGGAGGTTTGTTAGAGAACCTTAGTGAACAAACAGCATCGTGAAGGCCAAGAAAGACACCAGACAGGTCAGGGGTAAAGTTGTGGAGAAGTATAAAGCAGGGTTAGGTTATAAAAAAATATCCCAAACTTTGAACATCTCACGGAGCACTGTTCAATCCATTATCCGAAAATGGAAAGAGTATGGCACAACTGCAAACCTACCAAGACATGGCCGACCACCTAAACTGACAGGCCGGGCAAGGAGAGCATTAATCAGAGAAGTAGCAAAGAGGCCCATGGTAACTCTGGAGGAGCTGCAGAGATCCACAGCTCAGGTGGGAGAATCTGTCCACAGGACAACTATTAGTCGTGCTCTCCACAAATCTGGCCTTTATGGAAGAGTGGCAAGAAGAAAGCCATTGTTGAAAGAAAGTCATAAGAAGTCCTGTTTGCAGTTTGCGAGAAGCCATGTGGGGGACACAGCAAACATGTGGAAGAAGGTGATCTGGTCAGATGAGACTGAAATTGAACTTTTTGGCCTAAAATCAAGACGCTATGTGTGGCGGAAAACTAACACTGCACATCACCCTGAACACACCATCCCCACCGTGAAACATGGTGGTGGCAGCATCATGTTGTGGGGATGCTTTTCTTCAGCAGGGACAGGGAAGCTGGTCAGAGTTAAATAGAAGATGGATAGAGCCAAATACAGAGCAATCTTTAAATAAAACCTGTTAGAGTCTGCAAAAGACTTGAGACTGGGGGGGAGGTTCACCTTCCAGCAGGACAACGACCTTAAACATACAGCCAGAGCTACAATGGAATGGTTTAGATCAAAGCATATTCATGTGTTAGAATGGCCCAGTCAAAGTCCAGACCTAAATCCAATTGAGAATCTGTGACAAGACTTGAAAATTGCTGTTCACAGACGCTCTCCATCCATCCAAAGAGCTTGAACTATTTTGCAAAGAAAAATGGCCAAAAATGTCCCTCTCTAGATGTGCAAAGCTGGTAGAGACATCCCCAAAAAGACTTGCAGCTGTGATTGCACTGAAAGTTGGTTCTACAAAGTATTGACTCCGGGGGGCTGAGTACAAATGTACCCCACACTTTTCACATATTTATTTGTAAAAAATTTTGAAAACCATTTATCATTTTCCTTCCACTTCACAATTATGTGCCACTTTGCGTTGGTCTATTGCATAAAATCCTGATAAAATACATTTACGTTTTTGGTTGTAACATGACAAAATTTAGAAAATTTCAAGGGGTATGGATATTTTTTCAAGGCACTGTATATTGCAATATTTCGCTTCTATCCAACAACCTGCCCCACAGAATTTTTTTCTCTGCCGCTAGATATCCTCAGTCTGATGACCGGCATCATTCAACCCACTTTTTTCTAAACCCAGGTCATCTGTGACAATGTGCAGTCACCTAGATGCATGCGCTATGTAATGTAGCAGTTTATTGTCAAACTCCAGGCTAAAACATTTTTTATTTTAGATGGTTGGGGCATCTGTAAACCTTTTATTGCCCTCTGTGTCCCTATTGGAGAAATATACATTTACTGGACAGGATGAAATAAGAAGAAGCAATTGGAAATATCTCCAATGGCGGCGCAAAAATAGACAAAAATACACTTTTCATAGAGCGAGGAAGGACTAGAACTGGAAGTCTTTTTTATTGTAGTCTGTGCCTCCCTGTCCATGTGATAGCCACACCCATATTTACCTATTTGGATGTCAAAGGGACAGGAAGTGAGGGAAAATTATCCCAATGTATTAAAAAAAAAAAAATATGTGAATAAAGCCTACACCAAGCTTATGCCACTAAATCCACCACTCAATTGTGGTCACTTAAACAAAAAAAAATCTGTGACTAAGCTCTCCTATAGAATACTAGTAAATAGTGTAAAGGAAACCTATGAATTAAATTAATCAATAAATCATTGATTATAAATGTATAAAAAAAATCAGAAAACAAAAAATATTGTGCAAAAAGTGCTGTGCAAAAAATACATAAATGTGCTGTGCAAAAAAAGTTCATAAGTCCTTCAATTCATATATGCAATCATATAATAATTAAATAGGCAAATAAATAAATGAATCAAAATTGCAAAACAAACTATAATAAAGTACAGTTTTTTTTAATATATTTATAATCAATGGTTTATTGATTCATTTAATTCAAGGGTTTTCTTTACACTATTTACTAGTATTTTATGTGAGAGCCCAGTCACAGAATTTCCTATGTTTACGTTTAAAACTTCAGAGATTTTCTCAACTTACTGACTTACTGCAGACATTTTTTTTTCGCTTTAGAGATAAAATGTATTTTTTTTTAATTATTATTTTTATTGAAGTTTTAAACATAGTACAAAAAAAAAGTGGCCAGCATGGCCCTGACTAACAATAGAGGACTATCTAAGGAGAAAAGCCAACTACATTTCCACATAAGGAATTATTTTCTTCTCATAATAGAATTATATGCAACCGACCATGGCATATATATATTCAATTAACTCTTCACAGATAGATCCCAAAATTATAAACCTAAGCTAATAATAATATAATAAATAATAAACCTAAAGTGCTACATGCAGTTTTATGGTATCCATAAACAATTGAACCTCATGTAGATGCATCTGTGCAAGAATTTATATTGGATAAGGTGGTCTCTCGCAGACACCAGTCTAGTGAATAAGGAGTCCCAAATATCCCAGTCATCCCCATCCATGCTAAGGAAATTAGCTAACCAAGCATTATGACAGGGTAGAAGAAGACTGGCAGTATCTACAAACAGTTGCTTATATATGGATGATAGCTCAGTCCCCCACACACACTACTAAACCCAAGGAGCCAAACTGAGTTTGAAAGACGTGTCTGAACTGCAGGAAGTGGAAGAGGTTAGGTAATCCAAACTGAACTTTTAGGGCATCATATGCAAGCAATGTTCCATTCTGCATGACAGATCCTACCATTTTCACCCCATACTTAGTCCAAATGATGTTATCTGGATAGGCGTAGAATTGATGTAACTGAGGATTTTTTCGTAAGGGCATATAGGGAGAAATTGCACTATCCCCTCCAAGCTCCTCCCCTCCAAGCTCCGCCCGCCTAATCACCTCCCAAGCCCGAATTGCATCTTGCACGGATACAGTGATAGGATATGGGGCCCTAGTTACCCAGAATACCAAATGAGACAATGCCTTATAGGACCCAACAACAGCTCCTCCAAAGGCACCGTTGCATCATTGTCCGGAAGAGTCAGCCACATATGGACATGAACCATTTGCCCTGCCAAAAAATAACGGGTAAAATTGGGAACCGCCAAACCCCCCTTCTTTCATGGCTGTTGAAGAACCTGTGATTTAATTTGCGGGGAGCCCCCTTGCCACAAAAAGTTAGATACCAGGCGGTCAATAATCTTAAAAATAATTTTGGACACCCAAACCAGGGAGAAAATCTCTGGTTTAGACCATAAAGAAGTATCAGCCATGTCATTATAATAATAAAAAAAAATAAAAAATACATGGCCAACAATGACCAAATTAAGATTCTTTTTCTATTGACCTACAGAAAATATAGAATGCTAATTTAACAAACTCATCCTCATCTAAATGTCTACAACTTTTTCTGCTCGGTTACACTGAGGTCTTCTGTATCGGCTTCCGGCAGTGTAATGTTACAATGTTCGCAGAGTACCATAACCTTTGGAAATCATTTGGATGTAATAGACATTAGTCTTCTCACTAACATGCTACAGTAGCTCCAGTAATGAACCCACTTCATTTCCTCTCCATAGATGACTGCTTTCATCATGTCTTACATGTTCCCATCTACTGTTTAAAAGGCAGAACAAGTTACTGTAAGACTGAACAATGGTTACAATGAAGCAATCTAACCAGAAATTCAGTAATAACAGGTGTAGGCATTCTTATTCCTCCCTCCTTCCCTCCCCTAACTGTTGAAGGACCACACATCTCAAGGTGGACCACAAATTGTCAATCCTCAATAGCTGGCTGCTGCAAGTTCCCATATATAGAGACAGCTAAGTGCTTGGCTAGGTCATGTCTTGGCTATCCATTTCAAAAGAACATATGTTGCTGGTAGACTAATTCTTCCATCCCCATGATCATATATTTTCAGTCTTTTTTCTATGTTTACTTTACAATAAAATATGATTTTCACTTTTTTAAATGCTTTCTCCTACTGATTTTTTACTGTTATAAACATAGAGATTTGTAAATTAGCAGCTAGAGGGAGCTCTCCATGGCTTAGTACGATTACTCTATCTTGTTGGTAAAGTATAACTAAAGGCAAAACTTTTTTTTTTTTTTAGTTTTGGATATAGTGGAAAGGGATTAGAACACCTGCCAGTTTTTATTGCTATCTTTTCCCCATTAGGGAGATTCACCCTCTCTATTTATTTTGTTAACTATTATCATTGAAAGTGAAAGAAAATCCCAAATTTTGGGTTGTCCTCAGAACAGTAATAGAGGGGAAATCTTCCAATGGGGACACTGGTTCTGGTGACCCTGGTGACAATCAGGGATTCCCGGACTTCGTGTTTTGGCTATGGGACAGGAAGCGAAGGGAAATCTTGGGACTCAATTGGGAAAAAAAAATGGACTCAGGGTTATAACTATCCATTATTCTATTCAAAATGAAAAAAAAAAATTAAAAAATTAACAAATGTAGTGAAAAGATATCAGGCCATCAGGAAGTACAATGTTTTCAGTGGCCCCGATTTACTAAAGTAATTGAGCATGTTCATTATGCAAAGTTTGTTAAGTGAATGTCCTTGTATGGCCTAGTCAGAGCCGCAAACTTAAGGCTGGGTTCACGCTAGAGCATGGAGCAGCTCACGGCAGGGGGCCGTCTCCATTCACCGGTTCAGGTCCGATTTCAGACCGAATTTTTGCCTGAATTTGGACCTGAAACGGACCAAAAGACGCACAGGACTCTCCATAGAGAGCATGTCACAATCTCCTGCTATGCAAATTGGATGCGGGGAAACCCGCATCCATCCAAAATATGGCTGCCCCATGTACATTCGTAATTAGCAAATATGGCTGCCCCATGTACATATGTAATTACAAACTATACATAGATGTTGAAAAAACGGTGATCAAGTGTCACAAGCAAAAAAAAACTTGATATACCACCACTGCGCTCTAGTGCAAACCAAACTATAACTGTAGCTGCCAATTTAAAAAAGAAAATATGAGATAGTATTTTAAATAAATAAAATAGTGGCGCTATAAATGACATGAATCATTTAAATACTGGTGAATCACATAAATTGAAGTGATAGCTAGTGATGCAAAGTACATCAATATTTAGTGCTAATGCTATACCAAAAGGATATCCGTGATATTCCAGATACCTCTACCTTTCCTTAAGTAACCGAAAAAGTCTAACAAATGATAAATCCGAAATGAATATCAATATGCAGTTCGTGCAATATTAAAGGTAAACTAATGAAGCAAAGTCCATGAAGGATGATGTGCATCAAAAAGGTGAATCTAAGACAACAATCTTCCTGTGCCGTAAAAATTTCCTCCACCACACCGGTTGTGATTGTGATCCACTCTTATGGAGCCGCACTCACCATAAAATATTGCCTTTCACTCTCATGCTCGGCGTGTAGGCAATATTGAAGCCCCCCAGGGGGCTGCTCAGGATAAATGGAGTTGCGTCCACAGCAGATGGGGCTCTTTAATTAGCAGCAATCCTCATCAGAAAAAGATATATCACCATGAAAAGAAATAATGCCTCCAATAGTGTGATAACGTTTAAGAGCATTTATTAAAATACACAAACAAGGTCTTCTACTATTGTACTCACATTCTAAAAGAGTAAAAACGGCATAAAAAATGAACTCCTTGTGACTGATAATGGCAATGTACTATGGTCACGGCGGACCCGGGATGCAGCATTTGAATCTCACCCCTCCCCTCGTTGGATCCTCAGCACTACGAGGTGATCACAGCCGACCAGTGCAGAGCGCAGTACGTCACACGTTACGAACAGATGCTGGATTGCCGTACAGCCACGCCTCCGACATGTTTCGTCACATTGACTTCTTCACAGGAATCCTGCACTGGTTTTACGGCACAGGAAGATTGTTGTCTTAGGTTCACCTTTTTGATGCACATCATCCTGCATGGACTTTGCTTCATTAGCTTACCTTTAATATTGCACGAACTGCATATTGATATTCATTTTGGATTTATTATTTGTTATACTTTTTCGGTTACTTAAGGAAAGGTAGAGGTATCTGGAATATCACGGATATCCTTTTGGTATAGCATTAGCACTAAATATTGTTGTACTTTGCATCACTAGCTATCACTTCAATTTATGTGATTCACCAGTATTTAAATGATTCATGTCATTTATAGCGCCACTATTTTATTTATTTAAAATACTATCTCAAACTATGAATAGATACAAGGTTTTTCAAACATTAAAACACAATGAAAAGATTACCTCAAGCTGATGCGTGATTAAATAAAAAAAAATACAAAACACTTTGGGGTTGATTTACTAAAGGCACATAGACTGTGCACTTTGCAAAGTGCAGTTGCTTGAGAGCTTAGTAAATTAAGGGGAAGCTCTGCTGACTTCCATCATACAATCATGTGCAATCGAAAAGGCTGTTTTTTTTTCCTTGTACGTGATTGGGTATTCTTTGCAAAGTAAAGCTTTACCTCATTTATTAAGCTAAGGAGCAACTTTGCAAAGTACACAGTCTATTTCAGTGGCGGCTGGTTGTTTTTTTTTTGGGGGGGGGGGCGGCAAACAACACCCCCCCCCCCACTGTTTTCTGGTTGGTCCGGCACTTACCCCATCTAGGCGGGTGGCGGGCATTGGGCATTGGGCAGCGTCTCAGTGTCCTCTCCTCCATCGGCAGCTTCCAGCGTGTGGTTCCTCCCCTCTTTCTAGGCGTCCAAAAGGATCGCTTTTCCTTTCGGCCAATCAGGTGACGGGTGTCAAAACCTGCTTCCTGATTGCTGGGAGGGGGATCAGTGTTAGCCAATATTCATTCGCTGGGTGGTCTGTGAGCACATTCTCTGCGACCCGAGCCCATCCTATTTTGAAGCCTATTAGAGCCTCTGGTTCTAATCAGTGCTTCAAAAAAACACCCCCTCCCCGCATTTGTAACCATGCACCTGGCATCCTAAAAGGGGCCGGACGCATGGATAGGGGGAGGGGGCGATGGATAGGGTGGGGAAGGTGCCCATGCGCTCTCAATGAACGAGCTGCCCCTGGTCTATTTGCCTTTAGTAAATCAACCCCACAGACGTCTTCCCTTGCATGGAAATTTTCTGTAGAGCTTCTATCATCCAATCATGTGCAAACAAAAATACTGTTTTTTTTTTTTTTTATTATTATTTTCCTTGCACATGATTGGGTATTCTTTGCAAAATAAAATGTTGCCACATTCACTAAGCTCTGGGAAAATTTCCCTTTGCAAAGTTTAACTTCCCTTGCAGCCTATTTGCCTTTAATAACCCCCAAATATTTAAGCATTGGCGTCATTGTGAAAATGTTACTACAGCATCATAGTTGTAAAATTAAACATTTCAGTTGGTATGAGCACTCTGGTATGGCAATGTGTCTGTAAAAAGTGAATCTGTCAGCCAGAAATCCCTGTTAAGTTTATTGGCAATTCTAATGTTGGACAGCCATACATATTTATAATCAAGTCTAAAAAGCATTTTCTTGTTAACTTTTTCTGTTTCAATATGTTTATTGAGTTTTTGGGTAAACAAGAAATTTATAAACAAGCTCATTGATCGCCCACGCCGGGGCTAGAAACTTGTAAAAATTGCCAATGATCACTATTGTTCACAATTATCCCTATGACATAGTGAAAATAGGGGATGGTATCAAAAAATGAATACTGCATAATTCCCAAAATTGTTGTCGAAGGGGAGGCTCTTCTCCAGCAACCCCCCTCCATAGGTGGCTACGGCAGGAACCAGGATAGTGAGAAACCAGAAAGAAAGCGAGAAGAGCGAAAAGGCAGAGAGAGAAGGTCAATAGGAGAGGGGGGGGAAGGGAAAGGGAAAACTCAGACTCGGGAGCCCCTCAGAAGGGAGTCAGACAAGGCCCAAACAGGATGCTTGAAGTGTGGGGAACTCATAAGAGATCCATGATTCCCAAAATTTTGAGAAAATTGGCGTGTGAGTCATTCACAATACTGGACATTTGTTCCTGAAGCAACATAGCAGTCATACGTGTTCTCACCCCTTAGAAAGCTACTCGTTGGGTCTTCCAGGCTTGAGCTATAGTCTGTTTAGCCGCTATAAAGAGGTAATTGGCCAGCCTCTGCTGTGGCGCGAACAAACCAGGTATTGGACAATATAATAGGGCTAGCTTAGTGTCCCTTCGGACTGTTAGATGGAAAAGGGTCTGCAGTAAGCCAAAAACCCTAGACCAGAACTCCACCAGTCTTGGGCAGGTATGTATGACATCACCCCACTGTCCACAGTTGCGGAAACATCTATCAGTACTTCCCTGGAAAGCGTGAGCTGTGCGGGCTGGGACCCAGTACCATCGGAATAGGACCTTATATGCTGCTTCCAGGGTGTTTGTGTTCTTGTTAACTTTTTGTCATCCACATAATGCATATGGGGCAGCACCGGCTTTAATGCCTACTTGCCACACATATGTGTACATAGATGGGTTCTGTGGTGTCTGTTGATCCAACCAGAATTCCATTGTTCTAACTTCCTGTGTACTGAGCTCTTCCTTTGTAATGTCCAAAAAGAACAAAAAACTATTGCAACTACCACATCTGTAAACTGGTAAGCTGCAATAAAATAGTTTTTTGTTTTATGCCGCGTACACACAACCGGTTTTGCCGTCGGAATAAACTCCGAAGGTTTCTTTGACGGAACCTCGACGGAATTCCATTCAAGCGGTCTTGCCTACACACGGTCAACCCAAAGTCCGACCGTCCAGAATGTGGAGAATGTGGTGATGTACAATACTTACGACGGGACTAGAAAAACGAAGTTCAATAGCCAGTAGCCAATAGCTTCCGTCTCGTACTTGCTTCAGAGCATGCGTCGTTTTTGGTCTGTCGGAACAGCATACAGACGAGCGGTTTTCCCGATAGGAATTTGTTCCGTCGGAAATATTCCATTTCTACGTTCGTCAGAATTTTTGAAAAACAGAAGTCCGATGAGGCCTACACACGATCGGAATAGACGATGAAAAGCTTCCGTCTGACTTTTTCTATCGGACATTCCGCTCGTGTGTATGCGGCATTAGAGTTCGGGTACATTTTAAATTAGTGTATCTTTTCATCATAAGGATACCTGTTGCTATTATTTCTTACTTTAATATATTTTTTAAATGCTTTAATTAATTTCAGAGACCACATTTTAAATAAATGTATCATATTAGTTAGAGGACAATTCCAAAGCCAAATTTGTAATTTATTGGTAAAGACTTTGGCTTGGTGAGCTTCATGTCTCATAGATTGTCGTAGCTAAATATCGATTTAAACATAAAATCTATCAGGAAATAATAGTATAATATTATATTATGGTTTAAAAGAAATTAAAGGACATGAATAATTATTTTGTTTTATAAAATAAAAAGCAAAAAATACTTTAATAAACATTTCAAATAATATCAATAAGTTCCTAATAAATTGTTACTATATGCACAACAGTTATTATAGTGCTTGATAAATAAATTAAATTCAAACAGTAGCTTTAAAAGAGGGCAAAACAAAGCTAAATAACTAAATAACTCATGACTTTGCTACCTGCTCTGAAGTTTTGCTTTTTTTTTTTTTTTTTTACAGCTTTAAAGCAAAAATGTCTCGCAAACATCTGCAAATCCATCTAAATTCCTGTGGGAAAATGTCGGGATATCACATTACTTGAAAAAATTTAAGTTATTTAATTATAACACCCTGAAGCCAAGCATTGAATATTTCTTTTTAAATAATTACTGAACTGCTGATAAGAACTGCTTATGATAAATTAAGTTTGAAATTCCTGTTAATATAAATTACCTTGTAAACAATTTTATGGTTAAAATTTTAGATTGAATTAGAGTTTAGTAATAATATTTTTAAACATATCCTAATTGTCATTTTTAAACTGCCTAAAATGTGTTTCTAAACCAGTTATAACATATAAATAAAATATTTTTTTTTCATTAATTTTTTTTTCTGCGTATTTTTTTCTTATTACGTTATCTTTATTTCTGCATCAATCCGAAATTATGACATCAGAGGAGAAAAGGTGGCTGTATAAATATCGGAGAATAAATTTAGTATAACACCTAGTTTAAAAAATAGATCTTAAAATCAACTTACTTAGAAGTATGGCGAATTAATTTTTAACATATGGGCCTGCTTGGGGCTGACATTTATTGGATTGAGCAGGAATTGTTTTGACATAAAATTTCCTACAGAAATGCTGGAAAGTATCATGTGCATTCAACTAATATACATTTTGAAATTCTATAGTAACATTTACCTTTAGACATTCACATTTTTACTTGCTTAATGTTCCATATTTTGATTATGTTTTGTCATTTGCATACAGTGCCTTGAAAAAGTATTCATACCCCCTTGACATTTTCCACATTTTGTCATGTTACAACCAAAAAACGCAAATGTATTTTATTGGGATTTTATGTGATAGACCAACACAAAGTGGCAAATAATTGTGAAGTGGAAGGAAAAATGATAAATGGTTTTCAACATTATTTACAAATAAATATGTGAAAAGTGTGGCATGTATTTGTATTCAGCCCCCTTTACTCTGATACCCCTAACTAAAATCTAGTGAAACCAATTGCCTTCAGAAGTCACCTAATTAGTAAATAGAGTCCAGCTGTGTGTAATTTAATCTCAGTATAAATGCAGCTGTTCTGTGAAGCCCTCAGAGATTTGTTAGAGAACCTTAGTGAACAAACAGCATCATGAAGGCCAAGAAACACACCAGACAGGTCAGGGATAAAGTTGAGGAGAAGTTTAACCACTTCCAGCCCGCCATATAGCAGAATGACGTGCGCAAAGTGGTTAACCCCTTCAGCCTCGAGCCTCTTTTTTACACTTGTTGTTTACAAGTTAAAATCATTTTTTTTTTTGCTAGAAAATTACTTAGAACTCCCAAACATTATATATTTTTTTTCTAACACCCTAGAGAATAAAATGGCAGTCGTTTGCGCAGTGGTCTTACAAGCGCACTTTTAAAAAAAAAAAAATACCCTTTTCAAATAAAAAAATAAGACAACAGTGAAGTTTTTCTATATTGTGAAAGATAATGTTATGCTGAGTAAATTGATACCCAACATGTCACACTTCAAAATTTGCGCCCGCTCGTGGAATGGCGACAAACTTTTACCCTTAAAAACCTCCATGGTGATGTTTAAAAATTTTTACAGGTTACCAGTTTTGAGTTACAGAGGAGGTCTAGGGCTAGAATTATTGCCCTCGCTCTAACGATCGTGGCGATACCTCACGTGTGGTTTGAACACGTTTAAATATGCGGGCGCTACTCACATATGCATTCGCTTCTGCGCGCAAGCTCATCGGGACAGGGCTCTTTTTTCTTATTTATTTTACTTTTAGTTTTTTTATTTTGACACTGTTTTTTTTTTTTATGGCCCTTCTATTAGTCGGCAGCCAGGCATCCACGGGAGGGGACGCGATCGCCTCCGATGCTATCGGCGGGCCCGGTAAGCAGCGGAGACGAGGGGAGCGCAGCGGAAGGGGGGTGGGCACCTCTTCTGCCGCTGCTAAAAGTGATCTTGTGGTGAATCTGCTGCGGAGACTACTTTTATCTTAAAGAGAAACACCGCGTTCCCGAAAATAACGGGGTTATGGCTAGCTACTGCCATAACCCCGGTATTTAGCAGCAAATTACTGACGTACGGGTACGTCGTTTTGTGTGAAGTGGTTAAGTTATCCTGCTGGACGTCATATGACGTCCAGCAGGATAAGCCGGGATCGCACACCCGCAGGGGAATGCAGCGCAGCGATCGTTGGTGTGGTCTGTCAGTCTGACACACCGTATCACTGATCTCGATAAAGAGCCTCTGACGTAGGCTCTTTACCATGTGATCAGCTGTATCCAATCACGGCTGATCACAGCGTAAACAGGAAGAGCCGTTTATCAGCTTCTCTTCCACTCATAATGACAGAGGCGAGTAGAGGAGAGCCGATCGACTGCTTTCATGACAGGGGGGGGTTTGCGCTAATTGATTATCAGTGCAGCCCCCCCAGGATGCCCACTCGTGCCCACCAGGGATGCCCACCTATGACCACCAGGGTTGTGAATCAGTGCCAATTAGAGGGGCCAATCAGTGCCGATCAGTAATGCCTGCCAGTGCCTCCTCATCAGTGCTGCCTATCAGAGCCATCTCTCAGTGCCCATCAGTGCCACACATCAGTGCCCATCAGTGCCACCTATCAGTGCCCATCAGTGCCACCTATAAGTACCAATTAATGCGGCCTTTCAGTGCTCATTAGTGTCACCTATCAGTGCCACATATGAGTGCCCATCAGTGCTGCCTATCAGTGCCCATCAGTGCTGCATATTAGTGCCTCATCAGCAGTGCCCATCAGTGCCACCTCATCAGTGCCCATCAGGGCCACCTTATCAGTGCCCGTCAGTGCAGCCTCATCAGTGAAGGAGAAGACTTACTTATTTACAAAAGTTTATAACAGAAACAAAGAAAAACTTTTTTTTAAAAAACAATTTCAGTCTTTTTTTATTTGTTTAGCAAAAAATAAAAACCCCAGTGGTGATCAAATACCACCAAAAGAAAGCTCTATTTGTTGGAAAAAATGCTAAAAATTTAGTTTGAGTACAGTGTTGCATGACCGCGCAATTGTTATTTAAAATGCGAGAGCGCTGAAAGCTGAAATATGGCCTGGGCAGGAAGGGGGGAAAGTGCCCTGTATTGAAGTGGTTAAAGCAGGGTTTAGGTTATAAAAAAATATCCCAAGCTTTGAACATCTCGCGGAGCACTGTTCAATCCATCATCCGAAAATGGAAAGAGTATGGCACAACTGCAAACCTACCAAGACATGGCCGTCCACCTAAACTGACAGGCCGGGCAAGGAGAACATTCATCAGAGAAGCAGCCAAGAGGCCCATGGTAACTCTGGAGGAGCTGCAGAGATCCACAGCTCAGGTGGGAGAATCTGTCCACGGGACGACTATTAGTGGTGTACTCCACAAATCTGACCTTTATGGAAGTGGGGTGGAGGTTCACCTTCCAGCAGGACAACGACCCTAATACCGCGTACACACGACCAGACTTTCCGGCAGAAAAGGTCCGACGGAATAATTCCGTCGGATATTTCGATCGTGTGTGGGTCTCATCGGACTTTTCCTTTCGATTCTGACGGACCTCGAAATAGAACATGTCTTAAATCTTTCAGACTGAATCAGTTCCTATTGGGAAAACCGTTTGTCTGTATGCTATTCCGACGGACCAAAAACGATGCAAGGGCAACTATTGGCTACTGGCTATTGACCTTCCTTTTTCTAGTCCCGTAGTAAGTCATCGCGTTCTAAAAGATCAGACTTTGGTGTGATCGTGTGTAGGCAAGTCCGTTTCAGCTGAATTCCGTCAGAACTCCATCGAAAAAACCGTCAGAGTTTATTCTGCGGAAAAGTCCGGTCGTGTGTACGCGGCATAAACATACAGCCAGAGCTACAATTGAATGGTTTAGATCAATGCATATTCATGTGTTAGAATGCCCCAGTCAAAGTCCAGACCAGATTGAGAATTGGCAAGACTTGAAAATTGCTGTTCACAGACGCTCTCCATCCAATCTGACAGAGCTTGAGCTATTTTGCAAAGAAGAATGGGCAAAAATGTCCCTCTCTAGATGTGCAAAGCTGGTAGAGACATCCCCAAAAAGACTTTCAGCTGTAATTGCAGTGAAAGGAGGTTCTACAAAGTATTGACTCAGGGGGGCTGAATACAAATGTACCCCACACTTTTCATATATTGGTCTATCACATAAAATCCCAATAAAATACATTTACGTTTTTGGTTGTAGCATGACAAAATTAGGAAAATGTCAAGGGGTATGAATACTTTTTCAAGGCACTGTATCTGTTAATTCATTCTCAAGTAGTTATCTGCATATGAGAAATGGGCTAAACATTCTCTGCTAAGTGACTGCTGAGAAAATTTCAGTCACTGCACTACTGGGGGGGGGGGGGTTACTAAAACTAAAACTAAAACATAGAATCTGGTGCAGCTGTGCACAGTAGCCAATCAGCTTCTAGGTTTTATTGTTAAAGCTTAACCACTTACAGACTGCCCGAACCCCAGAGATACAGTGTAGTGAGCTGCAATAAATTGCAGACATGCGGCATTTTATCACAGCTCACTGGACAGGATCACGTGTCATTGTACAGCAGCGTAACGCCCCGCGCTGCTGTACAGTGGCAGGAATGAAATGTCACTTTTGTACACTTCTAATAAAGTTTGTAAAAAAAAAAAGAAAAAAGAAAGGTGTGTGATGTGCTGAAATGTGCACCATACCACCTCCTACTGACGGCTCACAGCAGCCAAAACGGATAGCTGCCACTAAACCACTGCGGTTGCTGTGTGAATGGGCCCTAGGGGTTTTTCTGGCCCAAGGCAGAAGGGTAGTGATGTACAGTCAATTTAAAATACAGCTAAGCAGAAAGCACAGCCATCTTTTGTAGAAAGAACAAATATGGCTGCTTCCATGCGTATAAATTTAGAAACCATAAATATAATAAATAAATATTTATAAATCCTTAACGTAATCAATTAAAAAAAATATATATATATATACACAGAATACTTTATTAATATAATTAATTAAAAAATTAATTTAAAAAAAAAAAAAAATATATATATATATATATATATATATATATATATACACAGAATACTTTATTAATCCCAAAGGGAAATTGGGAAATTGTTAAAAAAAACATTGTGAGTTTGAGAACATTTAAACTGAAGTAACAAATGCATACGAAATACTAAACACTAAAAGATATTTACAGAAAAAGTTAAATTTACAACAAATGTAAAATATACATTTATATCTACCTTTTTAATTTTGTAATCATTGGCCTCCCTTTGTTTAAACTTTATGCAATTATTTATTCTCTTTGCCGACCAGCGCACGCCGATATACGTCGGCAGAATGGCACTGGTGGGCAAAAGGGCATACAGGTACATTCCCTTTAAGAAGCAGTGCTGCGGGTGCGTGCGCGCCTGCCGCGGGCGCGTGCCCGCCGCGGTCTCCGTGACCGTGACTGCGGGTCCCGCGGACTCGATGTCCACCAGGTGCCCGTGATCGGAGAGGTAGAACGGGGAGATGCTTTTGTAAACAAAGCATTTCCCCATTCTGCCTAGTGACAGGACAGAGATCACTGCTCCCTGTCATCGGGAGCAGTGATCGCTGTCATGGGAGGTGTAGCCCCTCCCCCTATAGTTAGAATCACTCCCTAGGACACACTTAACCCCTTGATCGCCCCCTAGTGGTTAACACCTTCCCTGCCAGTGTCATTTACACAGTAATCAATGCATTTTTATAGCACTGATCGCTGTATAAATGACAATGGTCCCAAAATGGTGTCAAAAGTGTCCGATCTGTCCGCCATAATGTCGCAGTTCCTATAAAAATCGCAGATCGCCGCCATTACTAATAAAAAACATTTTTTAAATAAAAATGCCATAAAACTATCCCTTATTTTGTAGACGCTATAAATTTTCCGCAAACCAATCAATATACGCTTTTTGCGATTTTTTTTTTTTACCAAAAATATGTAGAAGAATACATATCGGCCTAAACTGAGGAAAAAAATTGTTTTTTTATATATTTTTAGGGGGATATTTATTATAGCAAAAAGTAAAAAATATTGTTTCCTGACAGGCTCCATGGCAGCATACGTGTGGGTAGGCTCCGCCTCCATAACTACCCAATAGGACCCCCTCTCCCATAAATCTTTGCTCTAGGCTGCTATCCATGTTCCTTTTTTGTCCTCCTCCGTAGGACCAGGTGTTGGTTCTCCTACCTGAAGAGAAAACCTCCCTACGATCGATGATGCCGAGTGCCAAAGATTCCTCCGATAGGCCCTGACTATTAGCAGGGTATGGAGTGTATAGCAGAGTAGCGCTGAAGATTGGATCGGTTCATCTATGTGCGCACGGTCTGTTTGCCTAATGTTTCAGGCGACCATTATCTGCTGCCAAGTCCGGTGTGTGTGTGTATGGATGGCGTTCCTCGGCCCAGGTGATCGTAGGTGGAGGGGTAAGTTTTTACATTCATTCACATATGGCAGCAGTGTTTATATGTATCATACCTCTGTGTGTTTTTTTCCTGCTTCCTGGTATCCTAGATTGGCGCTGACGCTCTCTGCGTTCCAGCAGCCGCTCTCTCTGTGACTTCCGGGTATCGGCGTACGTTCTGCGCATGCGCGGACCCAATACGAAGTCGAGGCTTGGTTCGCGCATGCGCGCGAGCGTCTCGCGTCTGACGTCGGCGATGATGTCACGGGCGCCACTTTTAAAAGCTGTGGAAAGCTTTCAGAGCCCTGGGAATGTTCGTGGGGGATACGGCGACTTCCCGGGGCTACTATCTTGGCGGTTCAAGGTAAGACAATCTCTATTGTCTGGGGGTGGAGGTCTGTTGTCAGTCAGCTGATCCTGTGAATCTGTCTCTGCAGCTTCCTATTGTATTGACACTATGGACTCCTCACTGCCCCCTAGTGGCCAGCCCGCTTGTAGCAGGTATGTTTGCAGTTTGCTTTGCTGCCTGTACAAGGATTGAGAGTAGAATTTTTAGGATACCAGCTGATTTTCTTTCTCTATCTTCTCTGTGTTTCTTTCCTCACAGCCCTACTAGGTCTGATCCACACCGTAGTTCCCATAAAGGAAGTGGATCATCAAAATCACACCACCGGCAATCTTCCTCCAGGTCTAGCCGTCATAGATCTCCTTCCAGATCTGAACAGCGCAATAAAAATCCTTCTCACCCCCCTTCATCTCACTCTAAAGAGAGTTCAGGAAAATCATGCTGGGGTTGCAGGATGCCTGTTCCAACAGACAAATCTCTCTGTGACCACTGCTTCTCTAAAGCTGCAGATGAGAGGGATGGTGCAGACCAGCGTTTGGAATCTATGGTTAGGCGGGTTGTGAAAGAATCTCTACAGGAGAGAGAAGCCCAGCAGCCCCGTGATTCCCCATCAGACCCATTATGCCCTCCAGTGGGTGAAGGTTCTGTGCATGAGACATGGGATTCTTCCCAACCAAGTCACCCTTCTGCTCCTGTTTCAGACAGCGAATCGGATCTGGAAGATCCTGGCGTGGGGTTTGAGTTTGCTTTAGTTCCTTCATTGGTGAAGGCAGTAAAAGAGGCCCTGAAGTGGGAAGATCCAGTTACTTCCCCCCCAAAACAGAGGAAGTTTTTTAAGCAGCTCAATAAGGAGCGACAGTATTTTCCTTTTCTCTCTGAGCTGGGTGAGGTCATTTCTGAGGAATGGAGCAAAATGGACAAGAAAAGTTCCATGCAGTCAAAGGTCTTGAAACTATATCCTTTCAAGGAAGAGGAAGTAAAGCACCTTGAGTCAGCTCCATTAGTGGATGCAGCTTTAATGAGACTAGCAAGATATGTAACGCTTCCCTTGGAAGACACTGTATCTTTTAAAGATCCTTTGGAAAGGCGAATTGATTCGGATTTAAAGAAGATCTACCTGACGTCAGGAATGGCATGTAAGCCAGTACTTGCGATAGCTGCAGTTTCCAAAGCTTTGGAATCTTGGTCTGATAATGTGAATGAATTCTTAGGAGGTATCTCTACTGAAACAGCTAAGGATTCTCCTATCCAAGAGATCAGGCTGGCATCAGCCTTTCTTGGGGAGGCATCTATTGATGTCATCCGCCTGATGTCCTGGGTTATGTTGGCAGCTGTTTCAGCTCGTCGTGCCCTATGGCTCCGTCCGTGGTTGGCGGACCCAGCTTCCAAGCAAGCTTGGTGCCGAATTCCGTTTGAAGGTTCTTCATTGTTCGGCAATAAGCTCGATAGTGCCATAACCCGGGCCACAGGTGGGAAGTCTGGTTTCCTCCCTCAAGACAGACGCCTACAAAATCAGAAACGCAGTTTCCCTAGAAGACAAAACTCTGATCGCGCTAGGGATGCGCGCAGCTACAGACCTGGTCGGGAGTTCTCTAGATCCTGGAAATCCAGGCAGTCTTCTTTCAAGAAACCCGCAAAAGGGGGTTCCTCTGGCAACCAGGACGCCACAAAGTCCTTTTGAGATTGGGCCCGCTCAGGCATGCCAGGTGGGGCCTCGTCTTCGCCACTTCGGGCATGTCTGGGCGGCCTCAATCCGAGATTACTGGACCATCAAGACGGTCTCCTCCGGTCACAAGTGGGTTTTCAGCAATACCCCAAGACTCAGATTTGTTCCCACAGCTCTTCCAGGTTCAGAAGAGAAAAAGCAGGTCCTATTAACCTACGTGAGCTGTTTATTGGATCAAGGCGCAGCCGTCCCTGTTCCAGAAAACGAACAAGGCAGAGGCATGTATTCTCCTCTGTTCATGATACAGAAGAAAAACGGTACATGGAGGCCAGTAATAGATTTAACACATCTCAATTCTTTTATTCGAAAAGAAAAGTTCAAAATGGAGTCTTTAATTACGATCCAACATTCAATACATCTGGGAGATTGGATGATTTCAATCGATCTGAAAGATGCATACTTTCACGTGCCAGTGGCAACAGAGTTCCAACAATTCCTCCGCTTTGCGGTCGGCAATCAGCATCTGCAGTTCACTTGTCTACCCTTCGGCCTAACAACGTCACCTCGGGTCTTCTCAAAGGTCCTCTTGTCGGTTGTGGCTCTACTCCGTATCAAGGGGGTTCGTCTCCACCACTATTTAGACGACCTACTTCTCCTAGCTCAGAATGAAGATCAACTGTTATAGCACAGGAGCTTAGTCATCTCCACCCTGCAGGAATTCGGGTGGCTGCTGAATCTAGAGAAGAGCCATTTAGAGCCAACACAATCTCTGGTGTTTCTAGGGGCTCACTTCGACACATTGGAAGGCACTATCTCCCTTCCAGAGGAGAAGATTGGAGTGATTCGAGACAGAATACACAGGGCCCTTGAGTCTCACCTCTCAGCTCTCCATTGCCTGAAAGTAATTGGCACAATGACAGCTACCATTCCTATGGTGAAGTGGGCCCAATGGCATACACGACCCTTCCAAAAAGGGTTCCTTCAACAATGGGATTCTTCCAGCCAAGTCCAGCGCATACATCTTACGTCATCCATGAGGACGTCTCTTCTTTGGTGGCTTCAAGGGAAGAATCTGCGCAATCACCATTCAATCATGCCCATCTCATGGGTCACGTTAACTTCGGATGCCAGCAATCGAGGTTGGGGCGCTCACTGCCTTTCAGAAGTGGCGCAGGGCCGATGGGGTTTCCCTGCTCGAGGGATTGTCTCCAACATTTTGGAGCTGAAGGCCGCCTTTCAGGCACTCCTGTCATTTCGCCATCTAATAGAAGGTTCATCTGTGATGCTAAGGTTGGACAATACAACCGCGGTAGCTTACATAAAGAGGCAAGGTGGAACTCGCAGCTGGTCTCTGCTACAAGAAGTGGAGCCAATAATGAGCTGGGCTCAGAAATATTTGTCCAACATCTCGGCAGTTTACATTCCGGGGATCCAGAATGTACAGGCGGACTTCCTCTCGAGAGTGCAGATGGACAACAACGAGTGGTCTCTCCACAGAGAGGTGTTCGAGTGGCTTCTGACCCTGGGAGTACTTCCAGAGGTCGATTTATTTGCTTCTCCATGCAACCACAAGATGCCCAGATATTATTCGAGGTTCAGAGACCCTCAGGCTTACGGGATAGATGCTCTCTCAGATCATTGGAAGTTTCAGAAGGCTTATGCCTTCCCTCCGGTACCGGTGATTCTGCAATTCCTCCGGAGGCTCAGAACAGAGAAGGTGGAGATCATTGCAGTGATTCCTTTCTGGCCCAACAGGCCGTGGTTTCCTCTGTTGTCACTCCTGAGTTATCAAGACCCAGTTCCCCTTCCTCTCAGGCCGGATCTACTGTCGCAAGGCTCGATGTTACACCCATGCCCATCTTGCCTACACCTCAGGGTGTGGTTCTTGAGAGGGAAAGGCTTGAATCCCTAGGCTGTCCGGAAGAAGCTATTCCAACTCTTCTCAGTGCCCGGAGGGGAAGTACGAACAGGGTATACGAACGGATATGGTCTAAATTCTCTGATCACATGTCTTCCCGGTCAAATCTGTGTAAGTCTCCAGCAGTAGAAGACATTCTAAGTTTTCTCCAATCAGGGCTGGACCTATCTTTAGCAGTCAGCTCACTAAGAGTGCAAGTGTCAGCCATCTCGGCCTTCACAGGAGTATCCTGGGCTAATCACACATTAGTCCGTCAATTCTTTAAAGGAGCTATCAGGCTTAAACCTCAAAGAAGACCTAGATTTCCCAAATGGGACCTTCCTATTGTCTTGGATTTTCTCTCCAATCTCGGATCAGATCCTGACAAACCTCTTTCCATGAGAGATCTCACACTCAAGACCACTTTCTTAGTAGCTGTGACATCGGCTAAAAGAGTGTCAGAGATTAGAAATTTAGGTTCTGAAGAACCTTTCCTAACCTTCTTTCCAGATAGGGTAGTGTTGATTCCCATGCTTGGTTCAAACCCTAAAGTGACCTCAGTCTTTCATGAAAATCAAGAGATTGTACTTCCTTATTCAGAACAACGGACGATCAGGATGTTCATCCACTTGACGTAGGCCACACTCTAAAGCAATATCTGGAGGTCACAAGTCCATTCAGACAAACGGAATTCCTTTTCGTTCTTCTCCATGGTAAAAACAAAGGAAGGCGAGCTTCGGTCAGATCAATTTCCTCTTGGATTGTGCAGACCATTCAGAGGGCATACAAGGCAAAGGGCTTGGCCCCTCCAGAGGCAGTGACGGCTCATTCGACCAGGAGTATCTCGACCTCGTGGGCAGCTTCCCGGCATGTCGCGCCTGAAATCATTTGTAGAGCGGCTTCCTGGTCTTCTATTAACACATTTGTTTCTCATTATTGTGTTGAGCCTGCGGCTCTGTCATCCATTAATTTTGGTTTACAAGTATTGTCGGTTGACAATGTAAAACAAAATTTGGTTTCTTTGCTCAAACATTTTTGCCCGCCCGTGTGTATTTTTGGGCGAGTTATTTCCCACACGTATGCTGCCATGGAGCCTGTCAGGAAAACGGAAAATTTATATCAAATACTTACCGTAATTTTCCTTTCCTGATAGGCTCCATGGCAGCAGGAGTCCCTCCCAAAATGTCTGGAGTAGGCTAGTTACGGAACATGGATAGCAGCCTAGAGCAAAGATTTATGGGAAGGGGGTCCTATTGGGTAGTTATGGAGGCGGAGCCTACCCACACGTATGCTGCCATGGAGCCTATCAGGAAAGGAAAATTACGGTAAGTATTTGATATAAATTTTCCGTTTTCTTTTTCAAAATTGTCGCTCTTTTTTTGTTTATAGCGCAAAAAATGAAAACCGCAGAGGTGATCAAATACCACCAAAAGAAAGCTCTATTTGTGGGGAAAAAAGGACATCAATTTTGTTTAGGTACAACATCGCACGACCGCGCAATTGTCAGTTAAAGCGACGCAGTGCCGAATCGCAAAAAGTGCTCTGGTCAGGAAGGGGATAAATTCTTCCGGGGCTGAAGCGGTTAAATTGTACATGTTTCTGCTAGGTGTATTCACCTTTCGTTATTTGTCCTGGTGACCAAGCCAGAATGTGATGGGAAATTCAACATTTTACATTTGTCACGAAACAAGAGTTGATGGTACATTTTCTAATCGGGACACTTCCTTTTCTGGCAATGGGGTTAATTTACTAAAGGCAAATAGGCTGTTCTTTTTTCAAGGGAATTTTCCCTGAGGTGGAGCTCCACTCAATTCCATCATGTAATCGTGTGCAAGCAAAAAAAAATTTTTTTTATTGCAATACAATGAAAAGTACAACTGTAATAATCCCGCCCAGGGGATATGTACAGTAGACATAACATTATACAACATAAGAATACACATAAATAATTTGTTTTAAGGCATAAACTGTCGAACATCAGTTACCCTCCGACCAGAGGGATCAACACAGGGTGCCTGAGCCGTAAAGTTTAGGGTGTGGGGTGTGGAACAATGCACACAAATTGGGATAAGTACAACATGAAGTGGACACACAAGGACGAGTAAAAAAAAAGGGGGGGGAGGGGGGGTGTGGTCAGGTAACGAGGGGGAAGTGAGAGGTGAGGGGAGTCACAGAAGAAGAAGAAGGGGGTAGAGAAGTGAAGTTCCCCCAGGCCGGGGGGTGGGGGGGTGGAAGAGGTCATTTAGAGAAGTCTACACTGGTCGGGTACACAGTTGGAAGAACTTAAGACTACCACAGGGCCCACACCTTAACCTCCCTGGCAGTATGATTATGTCAGATTTTTAATGCTCAAAGTGGTACAATTGTTTTGCATGTAAATTTGGCGTTTTATATTGTAGGCCTGTAATTTTTAGGAATAACACACTTAAATCTGTCCAAACAAGAGTCTAGTAGACATCCCGGGTATGATAAAGTTTGAAACAAGAAATTATAAATTATAATATAATAAATAACTATAAATAATTATAATAAATAATAATATAATAATAATAACATTTATTCAATTATGTAATCAAATCAAAAACACAGAAATTTGCTCAGTGGCAGAATTGTCGCTGTCGTTACTTTCAGTGTTTTATGACGAATTTCCCCACAAATCACTCAATTCTGCAAGTGATTCATTATCGCTTTTTTCTAGCTGGTCTAAAACCACTTTTGACGTAAAGGGACACTATTTGGTTGCTATGGACAATCTCAACTTTCCAGGCAGAAAGAACAGTATATATAATATAAAACTGCATGCAGGGCACCGGACAAAGCATTAGGGACAAAAGGGATGTGAAATAATTTGATACAGTAATGTACTGTGTGTTTTTCACTTTTTGAATTTGGTGCCGGGCTCCATCCCCGTGCGTTGCGTCGCTCGCAGGGAACGGAACCCGGCACTGTGATAGATCGAGCGGAGACACGGCTCGCACACACAGCAGGGGAGACATCGCAGGATCCTGGGGACAAGGTAAGTAACTTTGTCTGGATCCTGCGATGCGATCCCGAGTGTGACTCGGGGTTACCGCTTTTGGTACTGAAAATTCACCCCGATCCACAGGAAGGTTAAGAAATTTAGTGCAGGTGTCGGGGAGGATACTAATCATCTTCTTATTAATCATGAGAGTCCTTAAAGTGGTGTTCCGACCAAAAACCACGCCGGCAACCCTACTGTGCATTCGCGAGGCCCCGTTCCTCTCTCCTACTGGCCCGGCGACAGGGAGCGGAGGAAGAAGGAGGAGAGAGCCCCATGCTGATGTCACGGGCCACGGCCCAGACTCCCAGAAATGGGAACAGGATACCTGTCAAAGACAGGTATCCTGTCCCCCACCACCACCGAAAGGCGCCAATTGTGGCTCCGAAGGGGGAGAGGAGACAAATGAGCGGAAGTTCCACTTCTGGGTGGAATTCCACTTTGAGATGCTCTTCTCTGTATCTCCGCAAATGAAACAACCGGCCTTTTCCAGGCCCTAGCTATTGCACGTTTAGCAGCAATAAATAAATAGGTGGCCGATTTCTGCCAATAGGAGAAGAGGCCTGGGATCGGGCATTGAAGCAGACCCAGTTTGGCTTCTTTGCGGGTAGGTACATGAAAGAGGGGGAACAGGAGTCCAAATACCCTCAACCAAAATCCCTCTAGGCAGGGGCAGGACCACCAAATATGAAGTTTCTCTCCTTGTTGACCACGCCCCCAGAAACATCTATCACTGTAAGACGGGTTCGATCTGGCAATGCGGGTTGGGACCCTATACCAGGGGAGGAGTACCTTACAGGCTGCCTCCAGCGTGGCCGGACAAAAAGAGCACTTTTCAATACTGGACCAGGCTTTGCTCCAATCCGCCTAGTCAATGGGAGATAAATCTCGCTCCCACTCAAGGACATAAGGTAAAGAAGCCTGGAAACCACTAGAGTTGAGGGAGGATTATATCAAGGATATAGTACCAGTGGCTCCTGGGGAGTGCAGGTAAAATCTCAATTTAAACTTATCTTGCTCGTGATTTAGGTAATTTTTACAAAGTTAATTTTCACCATATTCATTAAGATAAGGAAGCATTCCCTTGCAAAGAGAACACACTATTTGCCTTTAGTAAATCAACCCGATGTCTCTAGGACAGGACGTGAAAGAAAATCTCTCCAAAGGGACATAGCAAGGAAAAAAAAAAAAGCTCTAAAAAAACTTTTAGCTAATAGGAAAAATATAGCTATATATACAATTAAGTATAAAGTTAGTGAGTAGAAATAAAAATAAATATTATTTTAAACGTCACATTGCACTACAACTAAAAAAAACGTTTTCTAAAAAACACATACATTAAACACGGGATATGAGGATTGTTAGTCCTTGGATGGGCCGTGTACATCTCACATATCTGTCATCATTAAGGGTTACCTGACCACCTCATTAACCTCTCCGCAGCTTTCACATAGAGCCCCTGTAGCAGGTGGAGAACAATAGCACAATTGTTATTTAATTAGTAGCTAAGTATCCAGTCAGACTGGAGAGCAATGAACGGTATTCACAATAGAACCCTTTAATATAGAAGGTCTAGATATATTATTAAGAGCATATTGACCTTCAGGTATTTTGTGAAAGGATTACTTTATGAATGTTGAACCGAGTTAAAAGAGATGGTCACATGGGTCCGGTACACAACAAAGTTGATATAAGCCACTACATCCTGTGCTGTTTAAAAGACACTTGCCCTCCAACTTAAGGCTCTTGGGTAAAATTTTAAAGGTAAGACATTTCACCATTTTTATTATAGACATTAATACATATTATTTTTTATGATAGACACGAATACATATTTTATTTGCTATTGTTAAAAAATAGTGCATCATAAACAATTATACAATTAGAGAAAAACAATTTTTAAAAAATATTTATACAATTTTTCCCTTTTTTATTTGTTATATCCAGTGTACTGAGACAACCTAAAATGTATCCAGAGTAAATATTATTTCAGGGCCTTAATTTTAATTTTTATTTTTTTTAACAAAACATATATATGTTTTAATTTAAACATTTAATTTAGGGTACATACAAGTGCACAGATTGTATTTTATCATCATTTTAAAAAAATAGATGCACAACTATTATTATTATTATTGCTATTATGTTTCTAATAGGCTTTGTTTTGTAGAGAAGAATACAGAAAACCTTGTTTTAGTTTTTCCTCAAAAATTTGTCTTTAAATAAATTATTATTATGTTTTTTTTAAAGGGCTTTAAATTCATTTTGTAGGAAAAAAAAATACAGAAAACATATTTACATTTTTTTTCAAAAATGCCTTCAAATAAAACAAATAACACAATATTTAACTATAGTTTTTAAAAGTGTGCATAGTTTTAAGTTCACTACCTGTTTTTTTAAGAAATGGGTGTTAAAAAAAAAAAAAAAAAAAAAAAAATATATATATATATATATATATATATATATATATATATATATATATATATATATATATATATATATATATATCACAAATACAGCTTTTATTTTATAAATATATATATATATATATATATATATATATACATATATATATAAAAAGAGAGAGAGAGAGATAGAGAGAGAGAAGAGAGAGAGAGAGAGAGAAATATATATATAGATAGATAGATAGATAGATAGATAGATAGATAGATAGATAGATAGATAGATAGATAGATAGATAGATAGATAGATAGATAGATAGATCTATATATAGCTATATAGAGAGATATATCTATATATATATATATCTCATAAATGTGCAATAGTAAAGTTGGTATATTACCCATAAAATTTGCAGAGAATGTTGCATTTGCACAATTTTTTCTAAACGAAAAATCTTTACTAACTAAATTATATATTATCATGTTTTGTTTGTTAGGCAGACAATGATTATTTTACATCTGATGAGTTTTTTGATGCTTTTGCAGTTTGGTAAGTTAAACTATATACTTTTATACTATGATAATATAGACCTGTACTTGCTCTAAGAAAATAGCGAACACCGTTCATAATTATATTTACTGTTCTAATAACAGTAAAATAGTTCTGTTATTTCAAAACATTCTGTGATTGTTTTATTAAAATATTACCTTTAGAGACATTTTGATTTTGTAGTAGTTAAAATAGCATTACACACAGAAAATTTTTGGCTCCATTCACACCCAAGCATAGTGCAGCGACAGCTGCTGCGCCGCCTTTTTTTTTTTTTAAAGCTTTTTTGTGTTTTTTTTATTGTGGCACGTTTTTGGAGCAGCACCATTAATTTTAATGGGCCTCACTCCGCTACAAAGGCGCTCCAAAGAAGCTCCAAAGAAGCTCTTGTAGCAAATTTTGGCACAGTGCCAGGAGTCATTTGGCGGTGCGATTTTTGCAGCGACTTTATTGTGTTTTGTCGCCCGACAATCTGCTAAATCGCACTGCGTTTGGAGTGCTACTAAGAAATAATGGCATTGCAAATGCGCCCGGTGTTTTGTCGCAATTGTGGCTACTCTGCCCGCGATTCCAGTACGCTCAGGTGTGAACGGAGCCTGTTTTTACACTTCTCATTCATTTGGTGAGCAATAACAATGTCTTCTTGATAAGGACAATGACCGTTGGTATCATGTGAAGGCATCTTGTCTGGCCTTTTTGAGCTTCAGTAAGGGTCATTTTGCAATTTTTATTGTACTACATTTTACTTTCACCTTTGTAAACTTCTTGTTGAAAAGCATTTGTTCTCCACTGAAGAATGGGGAAAAAAAAAGGTATAAAAAAAGTGTGTATAAAAAAAGTAAAAAAAAATATCATGTGATGTTTTATAATCGTACACTGGAGCTTGGTTGGACTTTTATGAGTGACCACAATGGACAGTTCATTTTTTTTCTAGAAAGAAACATAAATGCATATTGAAGAATTACTAATATAGGTCTGTGATAGAGTAAAGTTTGTCATCCTAAAATGTTTAGCGTCCTGGAACATTGTTGGTGAACTATAGTCTTTTTACAGCTTTTAGATATATAGTTTTTGAGTATAGATGGTTATTGTTCAGGTACCTCGGGGGCAGCCATATTTGTCCATTACATATGAAGACTCGACTTCCTTCTTAAAACTACGGCACAGTGATTGTACTTTACACCTCTTTTTCGGTGCTTATCTATGGTTATCTATGGTTCAGATCAGACCTGGTTGAAAACAACTCTCTGTAAGGCCACAGTCACACTTGTGCGACTTGTCATGCAACTTTGGACATCAAAGCCACAGGACAAGTCGTACCCCATGTTTTCCAATAATAACCATTTATACACACTATATTGTCAAAAGTATTGGGACACCTGCCTCTACACGCACATGAACTTTAATGACATCCCAGTCTTAGTCTGTAGGGTTCAATATTGCGTTGGCCCACCCTTTGCCGCTATAACAGCTTCAACTCTTCTGGGAAGGCTGTCCACAAGGTTTAGGAGTGTGTCTATGGGAATGTTTGACCATTCTTCCAGAAGCGCATTTGTGAGGTCAGGCACTGATGTTGGATGAGAAGGCCTGGCTCGCAGTCTCTGCTCCTCTAATTCATCTCAAAGGTGTTCTATCGGGTTGAGGTCAGAACTCTGTGCAGGCCAGTCAAGTTCCTCCAACCCCAACTCGCAGCCCTAAAATAGTCTGAAATTTACAGACTGTCCGTAAATTAATGGACAGTTGGCAACACTGGGCTGATAGTTGGGCAGTAGCAGCTCAAAGGGACCCCAGGGCAGGCGGCCTACAGGGAAATTTCCCGCTATCCCAGTAGGCTAGTTCGGTCCTGGGTTGAGGTCAAGACTCTGTGCAGGCCAGTCAAGTTCCTCCACCCCAAACTCACTTATCCATGTCTTTGGACCTGATAGAACACCTTTGGGATGAAATAGAGCAGAGACTGCGAGCCAGGCCTTCTCGTCCAACATCAGTGCCTGACCTCACAAATGCGCTACTTGAAGAATGGTCAAACATTCCCATAGACACACTCCTAAACCTTGTGGACAACCTTCCCAGAAAAGTTGAAGCTGTTATATCTGCAAAGGGTGGGCCAACTCAATATTGAACCCTACAAACTAAGACTGGGATGCCATTAAAGTTCATGTGCGTGTAAAGGCAGGTGTCCCAATACTTTTGACAATATAGTGTAGGTGCGACCTAAAGTTTTAGCAACTTCAAAGCAGTTCATGCACTACTTTGGTCCGACTTTCATGCAACTTGTGGGCCATAGACTTCAAAAGTTGCATGAAAGACGTACCTGAATGTTATACAGTTGTACAACAGTTGTCCATTATCACTGGTCAAAGTTGTATCCGACTCGCACCCATCCATAGTTGCGTCAAAGTTGTGACAAAGTTGCATCAATGTGCCGACAAAATTGCACCAAAGTTGCACTCCAAAGTCGGCGCAACTTTGGAGTTGTACAAGTGTGAATGGAGCCTAATGCTGCGTACACACGATCGGACTTTACGCCAAGAAAACTGTGGATTTTTGTTCGAAGGTTGTTGGCTCAAACTTGTCTTGCATACACACGGTCACACAAATGTTGGCCAACAATTCCGAGCGTGGAAACGCGGTGACGTACAAGACAAACGATGAGCCGAGAAAAAGAAGTTCAATAGCCAGTGCGGCTCCTTCTGCTTGATTCCGAGCATGCGTGAACTTTTGTGCGACTGACTTGTGTACACACGATCTGACTTTCCAACAAAAAAGTTTTGTTGGCGGAAAATTTGAGAACCTGCTAAGAAACATTTGTTGTCAGAAATTCCGACAGCAAATGTTCGATGGAGCATACACACGGTCGGACTTTCCGACAACAGGCTCACATCTAACTTTTCCCGTCAGAAAATCCAACCATGTGTACGCAGCATAAGGCTAACTGAGCTAATCTCAGCTGTCATCAAGCAACAATGCAAATCAGATTCCTTCTTATACATATGACCACTAGAGGCAGTGTTTAGAAATGTGTACATGAAATATAATTTTCAAAATATGAAATATGAGTCATGTAAAACATTATTTTGGGTAAATGTTACAGAAATAACACAAAATGTGCTCTTACTGAGAATTTACTATAGTTTGTTGGTGGGAAATGAATAGTTCTTGGAGTCCTTCAAATTTCTTTTTAACTGTGCTGTCCTAGTTTTGTGTGTGGGATAGAGTGTTATGAAATATCTACACTCAGGAGGTACCGTCCCCAATACGATAAATACTAGAATCCAAAAATGTGTTGGACTTTAAATGTACCTCCTTGGGTGTAATATACTCATAACTTATATAAAAATATAACAATTTTATTAAAGATATAACAAGTATTAAAAAATACTCTTAATAATAAATCCACAATTTAGCCAAACACAATGATGTTTCTTCTGGCCTTGGGATCCGATTAGTTGGTTGACGTGTTTCACGGGCAAACCCGCTTCATCAGGGCTTCCTATTCAGAAATACTGTGATCATATACAAGAATAGGTATGAAACATTGATCACTGAGTTGCATATTACATAGCATATTATATTGTATCTTATATGTACATTATTGACTAAATACAACATGCAACATGCACCATGAATGTAAAAACCCATCCTTCCTTTTTACATTCATGGTGGATATGATATGTTTGCATGTTATGATTCTGAATATGATCTGAAGCCCTGATGAAGTGGGTTTGCCCGCGAAATGCGTCAGCAAACTAACCAGATCCCAAGGCCAGGATAAACATCACTGTGGTTGGCTAAATTGTGGATTTGTTTTTAAGAATTTTTTTTTTTAATATTTATGATATCTTTAATAAAATTGTTATATTTTTATATATGTTATGAGTCTGTGTCTATTACACCCAAGAAGGTACATTTAAAGTGTCGCACACTTTTGGGTGCTAGTATTTTTCACTGTGCTAGTGTATGTCAAATTCCAGTTTTGTTGAGAATACTATCCTAGTGTGCTTCTCTTTGGTAGATACTGATAAAGATCATTCAAGTGCCCTTTTGTGAGAACAACTAACTTCATCTGCAGCTTATCTTTTTCCCCATTATTTACCTATCATGCTTTTTTCTGAACTATGTCACTGTGTGGAGGCAGCCATTTCTCAAGCCAGAACTGCCCCCCACCCCCTTCCTGATGACTGGTGCTCTGATGGCTGGTGGGGTAAAAATCAAGAAGCAGCAGGAGGGATACACAGAATGAATGGCTGTATGGACTGAACTCTATTTACTATTAGGTGACTTCTGAAGGCAATTGGTTCCACTACATAGTAGGTGAGATTGAAAAAAGACACAAGTCCATCAAGTCCAACCTATGTGTGTGATTATAAGTCAATATTTCCTTGTATATCCCTGTATGTTTTGGTCGTTCAGGTGCTTATCTAATAGTTTTTTAAAACTATTAATGCTCCCTATTGTGCGGTCACCAGTACGGTATTTGTAAATTGAAATCATATCCCCTCTCAAGGGTTTCTTCTCTAGAGAGAATAAGTTCAGTGCTCACAACCTTTCCTCATAACTAAGATCCTCCAGACCCTTTATTAGCTTTGTTGCCCTTCTTTGCACTCGCTCCATTTCCAGTACATCCTTCCTGAGGACTGGTGCCCAGAACTGGACAGCATGCTCCAGGTGAGGCTGGACCAGAGTCTTGTAGAGCGGGAGAATTATCACTTTATCCCTGTAGTTAATCCCTTTTTTAATGCATGCCAATATTCTGTTTGCTTTGTTAGCAGCAGCTTGGCATTGCATGCCATTGCTGAGCCTATCATCTACTAGGACCCCCAGGTCCTTTTCCATCCTAGATTCCCCCAGAGGTTCTCCCCCCAGTGTATAGATTGCATTCATATTTTAGCCACCCAAATGCATTATTTTACATTTTTCTACATTAAACCTCATTTGCCATGTAGTTGCCCACCCCATTAATTTGTTCAGATCTTCTTGCAAGGTTTCCACATCCATCGGAGAAGTTATTGCCCTTTTTAGCTTAGTATCATCCGCAAATACAGAGATTGTACTGTTTACCCCATCCTCTAGGTTGTTTATGAATAAATTACCGTATTTATCGGCGTATAACACGCACCGGCGTATAACACGCACCCCAATTTAGGAGGGAATTTTAAGGAAAAAAAAACTTTTAGGAGGGAAGTTGAAGGGAAAAAAACTTACATTTAAATTCCCATCATTGCAGCCTTCTCAGTGCAGCCTTCCCCAGTGCAGCTTTGTCAGTGCAGCCTTGTCAGTGCAGTCTTCCCCAGCGCAGCCTTGTCAGTGCAGCCTTCCCCAGTGCAACCTTGTCAGTGCAGCCATGTCAGTGCAGCCTTCCCCAGTGCAGCCTTGCCCAGTGCAGCCTTGCCCAGTGCAGCCTTGCCCAGTGCAGCCTTCCCCAGTGCAGCCTTCCCCAGTGCAGCCTTGCCCAGTGCAGCCTTGCCCAGTGCAGCCTTCCCCAGTGCAGCCTTGCCCCAGTGCAGCCTTCGATCCCTGTCCCTGCCATCCTGGGCTTCAAAAATCGCGGACCGCGATTTGAAAATGGCGCCGCTGGCGCCGAAATACACAGAGCCGGTCCTCGGCTCTTTCCGGCGGCTCTCGTTCACTTTCGGCTCCACTCGTAGTCCCGAGCGGAGCTATCCGAACCTAGCCGAGTAGGTTCGGATAGCTCCGCTCGGGACTACGAGTGGAGCCGAAAGTGAACTAGAGCCGCCGGAAAGAGCCAAGGACTGGCTCTGTGTATTTCGGCGCCGGCGGCGCCATTTTCAAATCGCGGTCCGCGATTTTGAAGTTGTAACAGCTCCGGATCGCAGGGAATCAGCGTATAACACGCACCTGCGACTTTCCCCTGATTTTAAGGGGAAAAAAGTGCGTGTTATACGCCGATAAATACGGTAAATAGGGTTGGTCCCAACACAGAACCGTGTGGGACCCCACTACCCACCCCTGACCATTCCGAGTACTCCCCATTTATTACCACCCTTTGAACTCGCCCTTGTAGCCAGTTTTCAATCCATGTACTCACCCTATGGTCCATGCCAACGCACCTTATTTTGTACAGTAAATGTTTATGGGGAACTGTGTCAGATGCTTTTGCAAAATCCAGATACACCATGTCTACGGGCCTTCCTTTATCTAGATGGCAACTCACCTCCTCACAGAAGGTTAATAGATTGGTTTGGCAAGAACGATTCTTCATGAATCCATGCTGATTACTGCTAATAATACTGTTCTTATTACTTAAATCTTGCTATATAGTCCCTTATCATCCCCTCCAAGAGCTTGCATACTATTGATGTTAGGCTAACTGGTCTGTAACTGGTCTGTAATTCCCAGGGAAGTATTTGGGCCCTTTTTAAATATTGGTGCTACAATGGCTTTTCTACAATCCACTGGTACCATTCCAGTCAGTAGACTGTCAGTGCAAGCCACCCGATCCCGGTGATTTATTATGTTAAGTTTCCCAAGTCTAATTCTAATTCTGTCCTCTGTTAGCCATGAGGGTGCTTCCTGTGTTGTGTCATGAGGATAAGCACTGCAGTTTTGGTTACTAAAGCCCCCCGATTCACTCGTGAAGGCTGAGGAGGAGAATAAATTTAATATCTTTGTCATCTCCCCATCCTTTGTAACCAGATGTCCCTCCTCATTCTTTATGGGGCCAATATGGTCTGTCCTCCCTTTTTTGTTGTTTACATACTTAAAGAATTTCCTTTTTTTTCTTTTGCTCTCCCCTGCTAGGTGTCTTTCGTGTTCTATCTTAGCCACCCTAATTGCACCCTTACATTTCTACATGCATTGTTTCTAAAGTCTGAATGCTGATCATGTTTCCTCAACCTTGTATTTTTTGAAGGCTTTCTACTTTGCTTTTATATGCATTTTTACATTGGACTTAAGTCATACAGGACTTTTGTTCACTCTTTTAAATGTATTACCCAATGGGATGCATTGGCTAATGCCCTTATTTAATATGCTGTTAAAGCGAACCCATCTCTCCTCCGTGTTCTTTGTTCCTAAGATTTTATCCCAATTTATGCCTTCTAGCAAGGTTTGTAGTTTAGGGAAGTTAGCTCTTTTGAAATTTAGTGTCTTTGTATTCCCCTTATGTTTCCTATTTGTGTGATTTACAGTGGGGACGGAAAGTATTCAGACCCCCTTAAATTTTTCACTCTTTGTTATATTGCAGCCATTTGCTAAAATCATTTAAGTTCATTTTTTTCCTCATTAATGTACACACAGCACCCCATATTGACAGAAAAACACAGAATTGTTGACATTTTTGCAGATTTATTAAAAAAGAAAAACTGAACTATCACATGGTCCTAAGTATTCAGACCCTTTGCTGTGACACTCATATATTTAACTCAGGTCCTGTCCATTTTTTCTGATCATCCTTGAGATGGTTCTACACCTTCATTTGAGTCCAGCTGTGTTTGATTATACTGATTGGACTTGATTAGGAAAGCTACACACCTGTCTATATAAGAACTTACAGCTCACAGTGCATGTCAGAGCAAATGAGAATCATGAGGTCAAAGGAACTGCCTGAAGAGCTCAGAGACAGAATTGTGGCAAGGCACAGATCTGGCCAAGGTTACAAAAAAATTTCTGCTGCACTTAAGATTCCTAAGAGCACAGTGGCCTCCATAATCCTTAAATGGAAGACGTTTGGGACAACCAGAACCCTTCCTAGAGCTGGTCGTCCAGCCAAACTGTGCTGTCGGGGGAGAAGAACCTTGGTGAGAGAGATAAAGAAGAACCCAAAGATCACTGTGACTGAGCTCCAGAGATGCAGTCGGGAGATGGGAGAAAGTTGTAGAAAGTCAACCATCACTGCAGCCCTCCACCAGTCGGGGCTTTATGGCAGAGTGGCCCGACGAAAGCCTCTCCTCAGTGCAAGACACATGAAAGCCCGCATGGAGTTTGCTAAAAAACACCCGAAGGACTCCAAGATGGTGAGAAATAAGATTCTCTGGTCTGATGAGACCAAGATAGAACTTTTTGACCTTAACTCTAAGCGGTATGTGTGGAGAAAACCAGGCACTGCTCATCACCTGTCCAATACAGTCCCAACAGTGAAGCATGGTGGTGGCAGCATCATGCTGTGGGGGTGTTTTTCAGCTGCAGGGACAGGACGACTGGTTGCAATCGAGGGGGAGATGAATGCGGCCAAGTTCAGGGATATCCTGGACAAAAACCTTCTCCAGAGTGCTCAGGACCTCAGACTGGGCCAACAAGACAATGAGCACACAGCTAAAATAATGAAGGAGTGGCTTCACAACAACTCTGTGACTGTTCTTGAATGGCCCAGCCAGAGCCCTGACTTAAACCCAATTGAGCATCTCTGAAGAGACCTACAAATGGCTGTCCACCAACGTTTACCATCCAACCTGACAGAACTGGAGAGGATCTGCAAGGAGAAATGGCAGAGGATCCCCAAATCCAGGTGTGAAAAACTTGTTGCATCTCTCCCAAGAAGACTCATGGCTGTATTAGATCAAATGGGTGCTTCTACTAAATACTGAGCAAAGGGTATGAATACTTAGGACCATGTGATATTTCAGTTTTTCTTTTTTAATAAATCTGCAAAAATGTCAACAATTCTGTGTTTTTCTGTCAATATGGGGTGCTGTGTGTACATTAATGAGGAAAAAAATGAACTTAAATGATTTTAGCAAATGTCTGCAATATAACAAAGAGTGAAAAATTTAAGGGGTTCTGAATACTTTCCGTCCCCACTGTATACTGAAGCCAATTGACCTGCGTTCACTGTTTCATATATTGCCCCTTATTTCCACATCCGTGATCAGGTCTGTATTGTCAGTAATCAGTAGATCTAGTAACGCTCTATTTCTAGTTGGTGCGTCCACCATCTGACCCATGAAATTGTCCTGCAAGACATTTAGGAACTGGTGAGCCTTAGACAAATGTGTGGTTCCCTCCGCCCAGTTTATGTCTGGACAATTAAAAGCCCCCATTATGATGACACTTCCCATCCTTGCTGCTAATCCAAATTGTGATAGGAGGTCCACCTCCCCCTCCTCCCTCACGTTAGAGGGCCTATAGCATACTCCCAGTATTATTTCCCCCTTAGCTTCATCCCTTTGGAGCTCTACCCATAAGGATTCCACCTCCTCTCTAGCTCCCTTAGTGATGTCATCTCTCACATTCACTTGTACATTATTCTTGATATATAGACATACCCCTCCCCCTTGTTTTACCCTCTCTATCCCTGCGATAAAGGGTATACCCTTGAATGTTTGCCAGTCAATCATGAGAGCTGTTGAACCAGAAAATCCAAATCCAAATTCCCACAAAATCCAAATCCTCCCCGTACAACAGTATCTCTAGTTCACCCATCTTGTCCGCCAGGCTCCTGGCATTGGTGAACATGCCACGTAGTGAAGCCCACAAGCACTATCTTCTGGATTACAGTGCAGCTGAGCGACCAGCATGCACCGCCCATTCTCGCGCATGCGCAGTATGTACGGCTCGCAGCGGCGTACACTTCTGACATTGCCATCACAACGGGCGCCGTCGTCGGAAGTGCCCGCCCCGTTGTGATGGCAACAAAGATAAACGTCACCCGTCATCGCGTCACTTCCGGTTTCGGAATATCATGATAACGAGCGACGCCCATCTACACTGACTCCTGGGAACTATGACACATAACTCCCAGGAGACTGTGTGCTGCCAGATATGACGGACATATCCGCGGGTGGCAGAGACAGGAAGCTCAATTGGAAACTGGAATATCCAGGTAACCTTTCAGAAAAAAATAAAAATAAATTCCATTGCACAATGATTATGCTGCAAGAATGCTTTTAATGATAAGTTAGAAATTTGTGTGGAACTCCGCTTTAAGCATTTGTGATTGTTACAGGTCAGGGAGATGCTTGCATATAGTTTTATTTTCATTCGCTCTGTGACAGTACCCCCTGATGGCAGACCCACCACCCAGCAAGATATACTCACCCATCCATGCTCTCTTGTTGCCTCCTGTCCCCCCCCCCACCCCATATGCCATGGGATGATGCGGGGAGCAGTGATATCATCTACCCAGGTTAATTTAAGATGGCCATACACTAATAGAATTTTGTTTTGTTTTTTCATTTTAGGAGAGTTTGTTCAATTTTGTAATGTTAGAAAAACGTTATCAGTCACAATAATGAAAACAGTTGTAACAGCAGGATGGAATTTTTTTCTCTAAAGAATGACTATCTAACAGTGAATGTGGTTTAGGTTTGGGAAAATCCTTTGTTCAAAATCAAAATGTTAAAAGCAGATGAAATTTCAAAGTACTTTGCAACGATGTTTGTCAATTCATTGAATGTACTGAGAATTTTCATTAGAAATGTTGGTACAGATATTCGTTTGTTTGAAAATCTACCAGTAAATGGCCAACTTAAGACACTCCTTGTCACGTTCTCACGTACCTTGTCTGACTCGCGGCCCCTGATAGAGCAGACAGGGGACCTGTCTGAAGGGGACCTGAGTGCAGAATGGTATGAGTGCCTGGCAGGTTTGTTGTCAGAGGTGCTGCTACGGAATTCCTGATGCCACAGAGCTGAAGACCAGTCAGAACAGCAGGCAGCTGTGGAGCTGGATCAGTGGATATCAGCGGGTTAGCCCTGAGGGATGTGGAGCACAGACAGGCACACACAGGTTTGAGAAGCCAAAACAGGTGCAGAGGCCATGACAGGTCGGAGTACAGGCTAGGTCGGCAACAGGCGGTCAGCATGGTAACAAAAGGAGCAGGCAGGATCAAAGTCAAGGACAAGCCGGGGTTGGGTGCAGGCAGAAGGCAGGAAGAGTCAAAGGCAACCCGGGTCAACACTGGAACAGATCTCTGAGCAGGTTACAGGTAGCAGGGGTCACAGGAACCTGCAAATCAGACAGCACTGGCTCTGTTTACAAGCCCTGTTTAAATCGTTCATCTGGCGCCAAGACTCGCACGCTCGCAAACGTGCACCAGCAGCAGGATTCCTCCTACAGAGTGTAGCAATAACTCTCGGTGGAGCTGCTGGTTTAAAGTGGGCTGTTACCTTCACTCTTGATACCTCTGTTTCACCGGCACCGGGTCTAGGGTCCCGTTGAGTTTACCTCTGGACGACGTAGACACCAACACCTGAGTAGATTTTTCCAATGCTTTATTGAACAAACCATAAGGTAGGTAGCAGCAAAGAGGCAGAAGGAGAGTTACAGGGAAGCTCAAATACCTTTCCTTAGTATGCTTTAGGACATACTCTGGAACTTTAACACTTGCGGTTGAATGGTTGAATGCACTCCCCTTGTGGGATTCAATCTTTGCCCGCCTGGATAGGCCTCTCTCACTTGCCTAGCAGCCAGCATGTAGCACGAACAAAAGTCTCTGCCACAGACTTGTTTGGAATAAAACCCGTACGATCCTCTGCCACAGGATGTAATGGTTTGAAATGAATTTCAGACACAGTACTTGAACCTTTAAGCCAACCCGGCAGTACTATGCAGTAAGATTACTTCAGGATACGTCCTCCAACCCAGTCACCAGGCCCCTCTCCAGACCAGCACTCTGCATGATCCTTCCATGACGGGTCCTCCCCTGGGATCTCCTCAGTTGTCCAGCTTCTTCACTCAGGATAGACAGCTCAGGACCATTCCTCGGCTGCTGTGGTAGGCCCCAGACAGGCTTCTGGGCCCACCCACATGCCGCAGCGGCGCGGGCCTCCGGAACAGAGGACCACGAAGTGGTACTCTTAACGCATACCTGTCGGCCAGGAGGGCCAGCAGGTGGCTGAAAATGAACCCCTGAACTTGGCGTCTGTCCCATAAATACCCTCTCCCAGAATTTAACTCGGAGGACCACCTCCACCGAGTTGTCTCCGGGACAGAGGAGCACTCATTCGCTTCAACACGTTGCTTTTCCAACACCAGCCGATGGTGACAATGACACCCACCGGCACAGTGTGGAACTACACGCAACTCAGCCAAGCTGGAACAGAGGCAAATCCAACTTCCTCTAAAAAGTAACCAACAAGATTTACCTATCAGCGGTAGATTGAAAAATCTACCAGCGCTACAAGAGCATTTCCTGACACTCCTGCAGCACAAAGGAGCACAAATGAATGAGTATACCATGCTGAGGGGTAGAGCTGTTCGGAGGCACTATCACTCTGCCCCGTCAGTGTCTCTTTAAGGGGTAGTTGGTAGGGTAAAAGCAGCCTCAGCCCAGCCTTGACGCATTCAGACCTCCCTGTGGAAACTTTTTGGGGCGTGGCCCAGATGGAGCTGGGCTGATGTGTGGAATTCGGGACTTTCTCTCCTCGATACAACTGAACTACACTGTATCTGAGCACCACAAACTGAAAACACTACTTAATACATTTTTACATACATACATACACACACAATATTCCAGTGTGGTTGTACAGTGAGTCTGATTAGTGCAGATCAGACTGGGGTTCTTGGTCACGCTGTGCCCCTAATAGACACAGGGATACTTACACATAGGAGGGGCCGGGGGAGCTGGACAAGGAGATTCCAGTGCTCTCCAAAGTAAGCAGGGTTCCACAAGCCCCTCGCTCAAAGTGACTCCCGTCACAGACCCCACGCCATTTAAAAAAAAAAAAAATTTGGCATGGGGTTCCCCTCAAAATCCATACCAGACTTGAAGGGCCTTGTATGGATGGGGGGGGACCCCACAGTTTTTTCCCCGATTTTTTTTTATTGCCAGCAATTCTTTTTTTACATTTGGCTGTCAGTGGGGAATGCCTGTGACAGCTGATGACTTATCGGTTGTTAAGGACGCGGCAGCCGGCTTCCGAGGCCGCTCCTTAACAACCAGCTATTTACAGTTTGTTATGGAGAAGAGAAAAATAAACGCAACACGCATGTAAAAATGCATCAAAAATGCAACACTTGTGGGTCCATTGAAGTCTATTACACGCAAAACGCAATCTGCTACGGGAAAAAAAAGTCACTGATTCTTTCCAAAAACACACCGGCTGAAAAACGTATAGGTGTGAACGTGTACCATAGGAAACAATGGTAAATGGACTGGAAAACACTCTAAAAACGCATAGATGTGAACCTAGTGTTAAACAGGCTGTAATTTAATATCAGTTTCACAGTGGGATTGGCTACATTATCTGCTATAATGGATACCTGTACTTTCACTATTTTATCTTATTTTTACATGGTAAAAAATGTAATCTACCGAATTGTAAACCCTATACACAGTTTTATTTTAGTTGCATTGTATTCTCCTTTTGTGTACATTTAAAAAAAAAAATCTGTATCTATTGATTGGCACTATACTGTCTTCTATTAAAAAGTCCATTTATTCAAATTAAAGTTTAAATTTAGGTACGGCAATTTGTACATAGTTACATTGTCCAGCTTGGACCAATGGAAGTATGTATGTGCCATACCTGTAGGGTCCCTGCGAAAGCCGGAAATTTAGCATATTAGGCACCGCTACTCCAGTGATGACCACTAGCTTCCCGGTCCTGTGCTGCCCTGCTGCTTACTCAACAAAGGAAACCGCTTGCTTGCTCAGCATGGGCATCATTCAGAGAGCACTTTGTAAAATTCTCAACGAATGCAAAGTGTTCTCTGATTGAACGACGCGGAGATCGTGATGTCACCGCCCCACCTCTCCACCTTGTCCAACCAGAGAATGCTTTGCATTCACTGAGGAAATGCAAAGTTATCTCTGAATGGTGCCTGTGCCAAGCGAAAGACCTTTTGTGTTCACAATGCAGTAGGGCAGTTACTCAGTACAGTTCCTGGAAGATGGTGGAGATCACTGGAGTAGGAGTACCTGCTACAGTAACCTCCAGCTTCCAGTGGGATCCCACAGGTATGGCACACACATACTTACTTTGGTCCAAGCTGGATAAATGTAACCATTGTGACAGTGCTAGACCCTGCCACTGTGAAAATGTAAGAGACAATTACACAGGATTCGCATTAAGGATTAATGTGAGGTTCCAGACTATAGTTTCTGAGCAGAGGAAGCTGTGATTTTGGCTTTTTCTGGATTCTGTAAACCTGGATAGTTCCTGGAGTATGAAGGTTCCAAAGTGTCTTGGGTGGAACGAAACCTTTAACCCCGTGTCCATATTTTACTGGAGCCTGTGTGAGTACACAGATGTGTAGGGGTGGTATATACTTAAGACTGAGGATAGCTCAGAGCTCCTAGTTTGGCAACAGCTTCCATATTGGAGACAGGAGGTCTCACTCAGGGGTCGGAGTTAGGAGGCAAAAGAAAGGAAGTAAGAGAGAGGGCCACCATCTAAGTGTAATTTGTTAATGAAAAATGAGGATACAATTAATTATTGCGTGTAAATGAAGATCAGCATGGCAAACAAGGACAGGTAGAGTCCTCCGTGGAACGGCCGTAGTTTACAGAGGTCAGCAGTGATGCAGCTAGTGTGTGCAGAGCTGTGCCAGGGAAACTGCTGGTTGGAGGGGGAGAACTGCTGTCAAGCTGTCTATCATATACCTGGTGAAGACTGGAATGTTGTGGAGGCCTCTCTTGCACCTCCCACCCAACACTCCTGAAGGTCAAGACCGAGAGTATAAGGGCAATGAGTGGCACGAGTGCCGTAGCAGCTAGCTGGTAATGTAGGTGGGTAGAGCTGGTAGTTGCAGTCCTCGAAACAGGATGCAGAAGCAGCTTGGCACCAGAGAGAGGGACGAAAACATAACCAGGAGATGAGCAGCAGTCAGCAGCAACCGGGCAGCGAGGAACCGAATCAGAAAGCAAAGCAAGTCCAGGAGGCAGGCCAAGGTCATTAATAGCTGGGTAACATGGTACAGAGTCAGCAGGCAGGTCAGGTCCAGTAAACAAGGTCACAGTAGTTAAGGGTAACAGAGCTAGAGCGAGAGCAGAAGTGAAGTTCAAAGGCGAGCTGGGTCATACAGCAAGTACAGCAGATCAGGTCTCTGGAACACAGGAACAAGCTGAAGATCATTCAGCAACTGTTTATAGTGATAGACCCATTTAAATAGGCCACTGGACGCCAAGTGCTAATTGGTATGTGCATGTGCTCTCAGAAACGAGGGAGATTTACTAAAACTGGTGCACTCAGAATCTGGTGCCAGGGCCGCCAATAGGGGGGTACCACCGGTCCTCCTGTAGGGGGCCCGGGCACACAGGGGGCACAGACAGCAGGAGGACTGGTGGAGCTGAGAACAAACGATGAGAGAACTGTGCGGCTCTCTGCAGCAATTGAAAGCCAGTTTTTCTCCCTTTCCCTCCCGCCAGCTTTTAGCTGCTGGGTGAGAGCCACACATAGCCGGATTTAGGGGGGTGCTGGGGTGGGCTATGCCCACCTAGATTTTAGCTTTGCCCCCAGGCAGTTTCTCTCTTGAATGATGTGCGTGGCCGGCGGCCGCTGAGTTCCTTCCATGCCCCTGCCCGCACTCAGGGTCGGGACAAGGAGACAGCAACCTGGAGACCGGAGCAGTGGGAGGAGAAGCGGCAGGTAGGAAATAGCCAGGAGGAGGTGCTCTGTGTCGTGCTCTCGCCCCGTGTCAGAAGGGCGCTGGTCTATGCAGCACACGGGACAGGGTCGCTCATAGATCGCATTGGACAGTACACATACACAGTTTGATTACTGCCTCCTATCCACATTTCCTGCTGCCAGGAGATGAGCAGCCATTGGAGGAGATGGGGGGCGGTAATCAAACTGTGTGTGTGTGTGTGTATAGTCCAATGCGATCTATGAGTAATCCTGTCTCATGTGCTGTACACCCTGTTCCAAATTATTATGCCGATGATATTTTTCTCATTTACCTAAATGTAAACAACAGTCAGCATAATTCTTATGTTATCAGCCATTATAATAAAAAACTTACAATGCAGGGTTCCAAATTATTACGCACAGTAAGTTTCAAAACACTTTATAGGTTGTAAAGAACTGAAAATTGTCATTTGTTGTGTTTGCAGCATATTTACTGAAATCAAAAGCTATTTCAATCAAACTTTGAACAACATTTCAACTTTTTAAACATTTTAACAGGTCACGTTACATTTTAACATAGGACCCCTTATTTGATAGCAGCTTCACAAGTCTTGCATCCATTGAACTTGTGAGTTTTTGGACACTTTCTGCTTGAGTTTGTTTGCAAGATGTCAGAATAGCCTCCCAGAGCTGCTGTTTGGATGTAAACTGCCTCCCGCCCTCATAGTTCTTTTGCTTGAGGATGCTTCAAAGGTTCTCAATAGGATTGAGGTCAGAGGAGGATGGAGGCCACGCCATGACTTTCTCTGCTTTTATCCCCATAGCAGCCATTGATGCAGAGGTATTCTTTGCAGCATGAGATGGTGCATTGTCATGCATGAAGATGATTTTATTACGGAAAGCATAGTTCCTCCTTCTGTACCAGGGAAGGAAGTGGTCAGTCAGGAACTCCACATACTTTACAGAGGTCATCTTTACACCTTCAGGGACCCTAAAGGGGCCGACCAGCTCTCTTCCCATGATTCCGGCCCAAATCATGACTCCACCACTGCCTTACTGACATCGCAGCCTTTTTGGAACAGGGTGACTGTCCACCAACCATCCACTACTCCATCCATCTGGACCATCCAGGGTTGCACGGCATTTATGAGTGAACAGGACTGTTTGGAAATTAGTCTTCATGTATTTTTCTGCCCAATGCAGCCGTTTCTGCTTGTGAGCATTGGTTAGTGGTGGCTGAATGGAAGGTTTATGCACAGTTGCAAGACTTTGGAGGACTCTACACCTTGATGTCCGTGGGACTCCAGAGGCACCAGCAGCTTCAAATATCTGTTTGCTGCTATGTAATGGTGTTTTAGCAGCTGCTCTCTTGATCCGATGCATGGATCTGGCAGAAATCTTCCTTAATGTGCCTTTATCTGCACGAAACCCGTCTGTGCTCTGAATCAGCCACAAATCTCTTAATAGTGCGATGATCATGCTTACGTTTTCGTGAAATATCTAATGTTTCCATACCTCGTCCAAGGCATTGAACTATTGGACTCTTTTCGGCAGCAGAGAGATCCTTTTTCTTCCCCATATTGCTTGAAAATGGTGCTCTGCTTAATAATGTGGAACACCCTCCTTTAGTAGTTTTTCCTTTAATTGGGCTCACCTGGCAATCTAATTATCACAGGTGTCCGAGATTGTTTTCAGTGATCAAAAGAGCCCTGAGACACAATGAAACTGAAAAACAAAATATTTAATCTTTGTGACACCGAAATAGAATTTGCATAATAATTTGGAACAGGATGTATAGATGAGCGCTGTTCTGACAGGAGGCGAGAGCACAACACAGCGCACCTCCTCCTGGCTTTGTAGTGGTTTTCCCCTGTAAGTTTGGGGAGGAGGGAATAAAAGTTTGTGCTTGGGATGTTTGTGGAGGATGGGTGGCTATCTGTGCAGGAAAGTGTAATGGGGATTTGGGGGAGGGGGGATATGTGCTAAGAGGGGGGTTTGAAAGGGGGGGGGGTTGAGCCAGAATGGAGTAATGTTTGTGCTGGGGGGGGGGATTTGGGTAGGGAGGAAGAATTTGTGCTGGGAAGGGTAATTTAGAGGGGGTTGTGCTAGGAGGAGGGATTTGTGGGAATTTGTCCTAGGAGGGAGATATGACACTGGCCTCACTAGGGTTGGTGTCACTTGGTGCGGCAAGACATGGTGTCTCCTGTTTCCTGAAAGTGCACCAAAGATGCTCTTTTGGTACGCTTTCAGAATATGCAGGAAAAAAACAAGCAGCCTAAAAGAAATCTATAGGACTGCGGCTATAGCTGTCGCCTTCAAATGCAGCCACTGTGCCTATCAATTGCAGCCACTGTGCACATCAAATGTAGCCACTGTGCCCATTAAATGCAGGCATGTCACCCTGATGGCTCCAGTCCAGCCCCGCATATCGATCATCTGCCCTGGCCAGTGTCAGAGTGGAGATTGAATTCGGTCAGACTGTCAGCGCTGTGCAGGGAAGTGTCAATGTGTGTGGAATGGAGGGGTGGGCGGCAAGATCTCAGAGAGGAGTGCAGTCTTGGGGGGGGGGGCGGCGCCCCCTATGTACAGCCCCCTTTACATTAAACAGCTTGTTGCACATTACAGAACCCCCTTTACATTACACACCTACTTTCCTAGCACATTACACAGCCCCTTGCACATTATACAGCCCCCTTTACATTACATAGCCTCCTGCACAATACACGGCCCCCTGCACAATACACAGCCTCCTGCACAATACACAGCCCCCTTTACATTACACAGGCCCCTGCACAATACACAGCCCCTTGCACAATACACAGCTCCCTGCTCAATACACAGCCCCCTGCAGCTATCCCCTCTCATTCACTTTAAACAACCTCTGTGTCAGGGCTGGCCCCAGCCCTTCCTTCTCTGAGCTGGCCGCTTTACATTATACAGTCTCAGCACATTACACAGCCCCCTGCACAATACACAGCCCCCTGCATATTACACAGCCCCCTGCATATTACACAGCCCCCTGCATATTACACAGCCCCCTGCACAATACACAGCCTCCTGCACAATACACAGCCCCCTGCAGCTATCCCCCCTCATTCACTTTAAACAACCTCTGTGTCAGGGCTGGCCTCAGCCCTTCCTTCTCTGAGCTGGCCGCTCAGCTGTCGGCTAAATGCCAGCTCCCATCTCTCTCCACAGTTACCCAGCTGTTGTTGATTCTGCTCCTCAGTCCTGCCTACTTAAAGCTGTCCAGCTCACTTGATCTCTGCCTTCGCCTTTGTCAACATCACAGAGACTTTCTCCTGCGTTCCTGTTGAAGACTTGCTCGGCTGACGTTCCTTCTGGCTCCTGATCCTGTTTGCTGTACTACTACGTTTATCTCTGGCTCTCTGACATTGGCTTGGCTGACTACCCGATCCGGTTACTGAACTCTGGCTTGTTTTGACTACGCTTACTCTGTTTACCTTATTATTATTATTATTAAACAAGTGTGATTTAACTATACTTCTGTCTCGGTCTGATTCATGGTTCCTAATACTCTGCAACTCTACCCCTTCCTACTTTAATTTGGCACGCAGAGTGGGAGACACAGCAGAGCTGAATAGAGGGCGGGAGTTGCTGGAGATTAATTTTTCATATTAACAAGCTGGTGATTGGTTGCTAGGACCACCTAGTAACCAATCACCCACGGGTAATTTGGAAAGTTAACTCCGGCAGCTCGTTTTATTCAGCTCTGATGTGTCTCCCGCTGTGTGTGTTAGTGACAGCGGTGGAGGCAATCCAGCGGCCGGCCCTGGGTGTCACCCTTTTGGCGGGTGTCACTTGGGTGCAGTCCGTATCCCCTGCACCCCTATAGCGACACCACTAGGATTCAAGAAAGAAGATTTGTGCTGGGAGGGGAGATGGGGAGGATTTTGTGCCAGGAAGGGGTGGGGTAATTTGGGCTAATAGGAGGGATTGGGGAGGGGGGATTTGTGATGGCAGGGGGTATTTGGGGGAGAATATTTGTGCTAGGATAGAAAGGAAAGTTTGAGAAGAATAGGGATGTGTGCTAGATTGGGTGATTTTTTTGGAGTGAGGGAGATTTGTGCTAGGAGGGAGAATTGGGGTGGCATTTGAGGTGGGTGGCGGTGGGATGGGGGGGGCGCAAATATTTGTGCTGGGAGGGGGGGGGGATTTATGTATGATGGAATGTTTGTGTCCACATCCATGATTTTCATGTATTTTTTGGTGAATATATTGCTTTGATATTTTAGCCCAGGGGGGCCTGTCAGGTAAGCTTACAAGGCCATGTGATTTCTAACAGCGGCCCTGTCTGGTGCAGCTGTACATGGTAGCCAATCAGCTTCTAACTTCAGCTTGTTAAACTTTAGTAGTAAAACCGGGAAGATGATTGGTTTCTATGCAGATTTGCACCAGATCTTGAACGCTCCAGTTCTAGTAAATAACCCCCACAGTGTCCACCTTGACCCTCAATGCTTTCCTGGTGGTTTTGGGAGAGGACCCACAAGAGGACATGTTATATCTCCATTATCAATTTATGTTTCTTTTGCCCTAGGAACCACCCATGCACAAGAATCTGGACTATCTCCTGGTCTACCTGAACTTAACGACCTGCCGCTGGGAAATATTAGTAAGTAACATCATTCTTAGAGTGTGGAGCCAAAACCAAGGACTTAGAGTCCAGGCTCCATTTCATTTATGCTAGAGAATGTACATGAACACGTAACCAATCACTAAAAATAATTTCAGCTGCATGTATAAACATTGGGTCTTCCAACCTGGACTTTCACTACTCCAGTCTACCATACATTGACATGAAGAAAGTGTCAATGGGCACTCATCTGAGCACCGCTGTACCGAGGGACTTCCATAGTGAAGCCAACCTACTAAATGCAAATGAAATATTAGACATGTCCACTGCCGAAAAATTAGTTTGTTTTTGTTTCATTCTGGGTTTTTTTTGTTTTTTGGGTCATTTGTTATGATCGCAATTCGTAAATTCGATAACTCTTAAATTTGAAAAAATTTGTAAATTCAAAAAATTTCTGAAATGTGTACAAAAAATTCGAAATATTCGAAATTCGAAAATCCGAAAACCTGAAAATTCGAAAATCTGAAATAATTAACTCATTTGGAATTTCCTTTCAAATTTGCCTGTTAGTGATCGTAAGGAATAAGAATTTAAAGTTACAAATTATCAAAAATAACGAATGCTGCATTTAAACGAATGGAACGGAACAAATTAATAATAATAAATAACAATAATAATAAAAACTTATTATTATTATTATTTATTATTAACTTGTTCCATTCCAACTGTTTAGATGCGGCATTCATTATTTCGGATAATTAGTAACTTTGGATAAATTCTTATTCGTTACGTTCACTAACAGCCAAATTTGAAAGGAAATTCCAATACCTATAATTTAATAGTTAGCAATAGTTAAGTTATTATTAATTAGTTATCATTTCAGATTTTCTAATTTTTCGGGTTTTCAGATTTTCTAATTTCCGAATTTACAATTTTTTTGGAATTTACGAATTTTCGAATATTCGAATTTACAAATATTTGGAAAAGTTTGTTAAACAGGTTTTCGCTAATTCGAATATTTCCAAATTAACTAATTTGTCGAAATTAGTAAAAAAAAATGAATTTGGAACAAAACGAACTGCACATGTCTATGAAATATTACTTGGCATTTCTTAACTGAGCCTTCCCCTTCCCACGGATCCCCACCTATTGTGTTATCTGTGTCAGGATTGCTGCACCACCACTTCATACATTTTGAGGAAATGTGAGACACACCCTCGTCTAATAAGAGGAAAGGCTGAATTCCATGGCAGTTTTTAAATAGATACGTTGATCCAGCTTTGACCAATGTAAGTATGTATGTGCCACACCTGTGGGATCCCTGTAGAAACTGCAAATCACTTTAACCGGTTAAGGACCGCCCTATAGCAGTGATTCTGCACTTCTACCTTCAGGGGGCGTGTTCGAGCTGCCAGCGGACCGCTTCTGTTGTGATTTCTCAGCCGAGCACTGGATGTCAGCCGGCACCCGCCGATCGTCGGGCAGGGACACAGGTCGGAGCTCTGAAACAAGACAAAACTGGGGGGAAGGGATGGATTTTGTTTTTCCTTCAAAGCAGGGAATACAATCCATCTCTTCCCCTAGTAAAAGCACCTAACACACATTACACAAACACTGGCTAGGCACACAGTTAACCCTTTGATCGCCCTAGATGTTTAGTCCCTTCCCAGCCAGTGTCATTAGTACAGTGACAGTGCATATTTTTTAGCACTGATCTCTGTATTAGTATCACTGGTTCCCGCAAAGTGTCAGTTAGTGTTTGGCTGTCCGCCACAATATCACAGTCACTGATCGCCGCCATTACTAGTACAAAAAGAATAAATAAAAATTCCAGTACATATCTCATAGTTTGTAGACACTATAATGGGGTCAATTCACTAAGGGCTAAATAATGGCAAATAAAATCTGGTAAAACAACGCATGCGGTAAATCAGTTGTGACGGTTCAGCTCACTAAGACTTTATTGTTAAATAACGAATGCGAATGCGATATTTTTTAGATTATTCAGTAACTACCGCATTTTCTCATTCGTTAACCATTTCAGCCCTGGAAGATTTTACCCCCTTCCTGACCAGAGCACTTTTTACAATTTGGCACTGCGTTGCTTTAACTGGTAATTGCGCGGTCATGCGATGCTGCTCCCAAACACAATTTGCTTTCTTTTTTTCCCACAAATAGAGCTTTCTTTTGGTGATATTTGATCACCTCTGTGTTTTTTTTTTGTGCTATAAACAAAAAAACAGCGACAATTTTGAAAAAAAAAAAAAACTATATTTTTTTACTTTTTGCTATAATTAATATCCCCAAAAATGTTTTTAGAAAACAAATGTCTTTATCAGTTTAGGCCAATATATATTCTTAAACAAATTCTTTGTAAAAAAAAAAAATCGCAATAAGCGTATATTTATTGGTTTGCGCAAAAGTTATAGCGTCTGCAAACGATGGGAAAGATTTTGGCATTTCTATGGCATCTTTATTGTTTTTATTTTTTTTTCTACTAGTAATGCGGGCGATCTGTGATTTTTATCGGGATTGCAACATTGCGGCCACATCAGACACGTTTGACACATTTTTGGGACCATTAAAATGTATACAGCGATCAGTGCTATAAAAATGCACTGATTACAGTGTAACTGTCACTAGTAGGGAAGGGGTTAACACTAGGGGGCGATCAAGGGGTTAAATGTGTGTTCCCTCAGTGTGTTCTAACTGTATGGGGATAGGACTGAGTAAGAGAGGAGACATATCGTTGTTCCTATTTACAAGGAACAAATGACATGTCTCCTCTCCCCTGACAGCACAGGGATTTGTGTGTTTACACACACAAATTCCTGTGCTGGCGCTCGTGCACACGATTGAGCGTGGCAAGTGCGTATGGGTCCCCTCCAGCAGCACGTGCGCGCCCTCTGGCGGCTTTTAAAGGGCCGACTTACCCATACGGGATTTTGCACACCCGTGACACTTTGCCGACGTATATCGGCGTGAGCCGGTCGGCAAGTGGTTAATTTATTTCACAGGTCGGTGGTTAAGGGTTGTTTAAGGTCATTTTCTGTGGGCAGAGGATATGGGTATCATGGACTACCCGGGGAATCCAGTCACCCCATCCCGGATTAACATCTGGCTGTCACACACCACCTGGATATTCATGGAATAGTAGCCCTTACGATTCCTATAAATATGCTCCTTGTTGCTGGGTGGAAAGAGCGGGACATGGGTGCAATTTATAGCACCCATTACGTTGGGGATGGATGCCATGCCGTAGAAGCCACCTGTGGCACGGAATCCCTGCAGCACTCGTCCGAGGACACGTGAAAAGGATGCCCGAGACATGCCAACAACATCCCCAGCCACCATTTGATACTATGCCTTCCCAAGAAAATGTAGCACAGCCATCAATTTTGTCATGCCCAGGATCGCATGGTTCCTCTGAGTGGTGGTCCTGCAAGGGTTACCTGCAACTTAACTTGTCCAATCTTCTGCTATCCTGACAAATGATGCTGTTCAGGCAGAGTGGTGTGCCTCCTCCCCCCCCCCCGGGTTCAGTGTACTCTGCAGTCTTGTGTGTGTCAGAGCGAGGCATAGGGCAGAGATGGTGGCTGCCATGCAAGTGTAGCTTGTGGCGTGAGGAAACCAAGACAACCCGCACACGCCGCGGGCATTCCGGGACTCAGCCCTGATTTGCCGGGACTCGCAGCCAAGGATCAATTTCTGGGACAGTCCCGGAAAATCAGGCATGGTTGAGAGGTATGATCATAGGCCAGTGATGGCGAACCTTGGCACCCCGGATGTTTTGGAACTACGTTTCCCATGATGCTCATGCACTCTGCAGTGTAGTTGAGCATCATGGGAAATGTAGTTCCAAAACATCTGGGTTGCCAAGGTTCGCCATCACTGTCATAGGCTGTGCAGACATCGCGCATGCACGGTTGACATGTCGGGCATTTACGGGCAGCCCTAAAATAGGCTGAAATTTACGGGCTGCCCATAAATTAACGGATAGTTGGCAACACTGGGCTGATGGTGGGGCAGTCGCAGCCACAGCTCAAAGTGACCCCAGGGCAGACGGCTTACCAGGAAATTTTCCGCTATCCCGGTAGGCTAGTCCGGCCCTGGGTTGTCAAGTTCCTCCACCCCAAAATCTCTCATCCATGTCTTTATGGACCTTACCTTGTGCACTGGTGCGCAGTTGTGCTGGAACAGGATCCTCAAACTGTTCCAACAAAGTTGGGAGCATGAAATTGTCCAAAATGTCTTGGTATGCTGACACCTTAAGAGTTCCCTTCACTGGAACTAAGGGGCCAAGCCCAACCCCTGAAAAACAACCCCACACCATAATCCCCCCTCCACCAAATGATTTGGAGCAGTGCACAAAGCAAGGTCCATAAAGACATGGATGAGCGAGTTTGGGATGGAGGAACTTGACTGGACTGCACAAAGTCCTGACCTCAACCCGATAGAACTCCTTTGGGATGAATTAGAGCGGAGACTGCGAGCCAGGACTTCTCATCCACACCAGTGCCTGACCTCACAAATGCGCTTTTGGAAGAATGGTCAAACATTCCCATAGACACACTCCTAAACCTTGTGGACAGCCTTCCCAGAAGAGTTGAAGCTGTTATAGCTGCAAAGGGTGGGCCAAGTCAATATTGAACCCTACGGACTAAGACTGGGATGCTATTAAAGTTCATGTGCGTGTAAAGGTGTCCCAATACTTTTGGTAATAAAGTGTATATACAAATATAAAGTGCATCCAGTATAAACAGTGCTCCTGGTGCTCTGTGCAAATAGGTTCCTTTCAATTGTTAAGAAACTAATACAACCACAAAATAATTTCAAAATTATACATATCAGAAGAGCAAGGGTATCAAAGTGTCAATTTTAGTTAGCACACTGTGAATATTTCATTGCATATACATAGTCCCATATTCAAATCTTCAATGAATGACAATTTCACTATATTCAATCATATTTTACTTTATTTTCCACTTCAAAATTGTGTATCAACCACTATGTCCGAAAATATATCTCCACCACGTGCTCCATACTATTGTGTGGAAGGTAACTCACCTCTAAGTGCGCCTCTCCTTAGTGTTAGGGACTCTCATACGCTGCCCATATATATCCACTTTTAGTTTCTCCTCTCCGATTGTCTCCCAGGTAAGGTCATATATTGGTAAAAAGGTTCTCCATAGTGTAAAACCGTAATTAAATTTTTCATCTAAAAGAGTAACGTTTATACACTCACATTTAACACCATGTAAAATCAGCGCAGCAAATAGGATATGCTCCTCTGGGAAACTTACGGTCCGGTCGTGACGTGGGAGTGACGTCACACAGCTCCTCCCAATGTGTTGCGTCACAATTCACGTGACTTCATCAGGGGTAAACTCTACAGACGCATTGCGTCACAACTCATGTGACTTCATCAGGGATGAAGTCATGTGAGTTGTGAAGCAACGTGTTGGGAGAAAACGGGTGACGTCATTCCCGTGTCACCGCCGGACCAGAAGTTTCACAGAGGAGCATATCCTATTTGCTGCACTGATTTTACATGGTGTATAAACGTTACTCTTTTTAATAAAAATGTGAAAAAATTGAAAAGCTGCTTGCCTATTGCAGATTCAGTCTTCCCAGCCTGGTGCAGGTCTACAATTTTGTTTCTAGTGTCCTTCGACAGCTCTTTGGTCTTCACCATAGTGGAGTTTGGAGTGTGACTGTTTGAGGTTGTGGACAGGTGTCTTTTATACTGATGTGATTGTCTACATTTGTTTCCACATTTTGTCTCTCATAGTTGAGGTATACCTATGATGACAATTACAGGCCTCTCTCATCTTTTTAAGTGGGAGAACTTGCACAATTGGTGGCTGACTAAATACTTTTTTGCCCCACTGTATGTTGGCACAATGGCACGGCTGCGCAAATGGGCATACAGGTACGTCCCCTTTAAGACACGGCATTGTGGGTGCGCACGTGCCCGCCGCGTACTCTGTCACTGTGCCCGCGGGTCCCGCGGACTGGATGTCCGCCGGGGGCTGTGATCGTGTCACGGAGCGGCAGAACAGGGAGATTGCTATGTAAACAAGGCATTTCCCTGTTCTGCCTAGTGACATGACAGAGATCTACTGCTCCCTGTCATCGGGACCAGTGATCGCTGTCATGTCAGTGGTAGCCCATCTCCCCTACAGTTAGAAACACTCCCTAGGACACACTTAACCCCTTGATCGCCCTCCAGTGGTTAACCCCTTCCCTGCCAGTGTCATTTATACAGTAATCAATGCATTTTTATATCACTGATCACTGTATAAATGAAAATGGTCCCAAAATAGAGTCAAAAGTGTCCAATGTGTCCGCCATAATGTCGCAGTCACCATAAAAATCGCAGATCGCCGCCATTACTAATAAAAAAAGATAATAATAAAAATGCCATCAAACTATCCCCTATTTTGTAGACGCTATAACTTTTGCACAAAACAATCAATATACGCTTATTGCGATTTTTTTTTTTTTTTTACCAAAAATATGTAGAAGAATATATATCTGTCTAAACTGAGGAAAAAATTAGTTTTTTTTATATATTTTTGGGTGATAGCAAAAAGTAAAAAACAATGCTTTTTTTTTCAAAATTGTGGCTTTTTTTTTGTTTATAGCGCAAAAAATAAAAACCGCAGAGGTGATCAAATACCACCAAAAGAAAGTTCTATTTGTGGGGAAAAAAAAAGACGTCAATTTTGTTTGGGTGCAACGTCGCACGACCGCGCAATTGTCAGTTAAAGTGACGCAGTGCCGAATCGCAAAAAGTGCTCTGGTCAGGAAGGGGGTAAAGTCTTCCGGGGCTGAAGTGGTTAAACAGTAGAAAATATGTATCCACTGCCATCACAGACCTGAATGGAAAGAGACGGTCCAGAAACTAAATACGCCTCATAGGAAGCCCAGAGGCTGATGTCCAGGTTTCCTTTATTAGAGCCCATCACTGATTTTAGGGCTTATATACACAGGCGGTGCTCTGGATTCAGTTCCCAGTAGGGATATTATTTTTGGACTCCCTTCCTTCACTTCCTCCAAGTGCTCCAGTTTCCCAAAATGCAAAACCATATGTGAAGATAAACTGAATTCCACCCGGACCGACCCCAGAGGGTTTGTATGTGGCTGTACGACTTCAGCAGAGACATTAGATTGACATTGTAAGCTCTTCGGGGGAGAGGCTACTGTCATTGGTTCTGAATGGGCTGCAAGGTACATCTTTCCCATGATAAATCTCACACATTTATATAAATATACAGTATGTGTGTGCGGATAACTTAAGCTGGCGCTGCCGGACTGACTCTATCCTACAGATTCCTATAGGCAAACGATGACTTATGTATGAAGTATAAGCCGCCTCTCTGCACCTGTCAGCATCCAGACTCACCTGTATAATCCATGACATGTTCCTGAGAACAGAACCCCCTCCCTGATAAATATAGCACAGCCAGAGGCCACAACTATTTTAGGAGGAAAACATTTGGTTTTAATGAGCAGCAGAACTTATTCGGCGTCTTCATCCTTTCTATCAGAGGTTACATTTGCCTTTTTCAAATCTTAAGATATATTTGCTGTTCAGTCTTGTTTTTATTTTTTTATTTTATTTCTATTTGAAAAAATGTATGTCTTAATTTTATATATATATATTATAATGTAATTAAAATAGATTTCAAATCAAAACTGAAAACTTTCTCCTTTAGACGATACTTCACCTAACTTTTCCTTTTTTCTTCCATTTCTTGTTTACAACAATGGGGCATATTTCCTTCCACTGACACCAATAATGGGGCATAAATCCTTCCACTGACACCAATAATGGGGCATAATCCCTGCCACTGACACCAATAATGGGGCATAATCCCTGCCACTGACACCAACAATGGGGCATAATCCCTGCCACTGACACCAACAATGGGGCATAATTCTTTCCACTGACACCAACAAACGGGCATAATCCCTGCCACTGACACCAACAATGGGGCATAATTCCTCCACTGACACCAACAATGGGGCATAAATCCTTCCACTGACACCAATAATGGGGCATAATCCCTGCCACTGACACCAATAATGGGGCATAATCCCTGCCACTGACACCAACAATGGGGCATAATCCCTGCCACTGACACCAACAATGGGGCATAATCCCTGCCACTGACACCAACAATGGGGCATAATTCTTTCCACTGACACCAACAAACGGGCATAATCCCTGCCACTGACACCAACAATGGGGCATAATTCCTCCACTGACACCAACAATGGGGCATCATTCCTTCCACTGACACCAACAATGGGGCATAAATGCTTCCACTGACACCAATAATGGGGCATAAATCTTTCCACTGATACCAATAATGGGGCATAATTATTTCCACTGATTCCAACAATGGGGCATAATCCCTGCCAATGACACCAATAATGGGGCATAATCCCTGCCACTGACACCAACCATGGGGCATAATTCCCTCCACTGACACCAACAATGGGGCATAAATCCTTCCACTGACACCAACAATGGGACATAATTCCTTCAACTTATACCAACAATGGGGCATAATTCCTTCCACTGACACCAACAATGGGGCATAATTCCTTCCACTGACACCAATAATGGGGCATAATTCTTTCCACTGACACCAACAATGGGGCATAATTCCTTCCACTGACACCAATAATGGGGCATAATTATTTCCACTGATTCCAACAATGGGGCATAATCCCTGCCAATGACACCAATAATGGGGCATAATCCCTGCCACTGACACCAACAAACGGGCATAATCCCTGCCACTGACACCAACCATGGGGCATAATTCCTTCCACTGACACCAATAATGGGGCATAATTCTTTCCACTGACACCAACAATGGGGCATAATTCCTTCCACTGACACCAATAATGGGGCATAATTATTTCCACTGATTCCAACAATGGGGCATAATCCCTGCCAATGACACCAATAATGGGGCATAATCCCTGCCACTGACACCAACAAACGGGCATAATCCCTGCCACTGACACCAACCATGGGGCATAATTCCTTCCACTGACACCAACAATGGGGCATAAATCCTTCCACTGACACCAACAATGGGACATAATTCCTTCAATTTATACCAACAATGGGGCATAATTCCTTCCACTGACACCAACAATGGGGCATAATTCCTTCCACTGACACCAATAATGGGGCATAATTCTTTCCACTGACACCAACAATGGGGCATAATTCCTTCCACTGACACCAATAATGGGGCATAATTCTTTCCACTGATACCAACAATGGGGCATAATCCATGCCAATGACACCAACAATGGGGCATAATCCCTGCCACTGACACCAACAAACGGGCATAATTCCTTCCACTGACACCAACCATGGGGCATAATTCCTTCCACTGACACCAATAATGGGGCATAATCCCTGCCACTGACACCAACAATGGCGCATAATTCCTTCCACTGATACCAACAATAGGGTACTATTCCTTCCAAGGCCACCAACTGTTTCTCCCCTAATACCATAGATCGATCATTGTTCTTTAGAAAGTTTGTAGACTTCTTGGCGCCCATGATCTGTATTGGACATTTATTCACCAATGTCTGACACAGATCAGCCCCTACTGCAGCCTCTTAGTTTATGACTTGCTAAACAAATTACAATGTTGCGTTCTGATCACTGGAAGCGGAGGTGGAGACTGAGGAATTTTGTGATGTCACCATCTCTGTTGGAGAAAATCCAATAAAGCGGAGCTCCGCCGAATAATAATCGGACACTCACCTGTCCCACGGTCCAGCGATGAGGGCGTACGAAGCCTCGCACCTCTCCCCCTCCTCTCTGCGCATGCGCGATGAATGGCCAGGCATTCTTCTGGGACCTGTCACGTGTCCCAAGAAATTGAAGGGAGGGGGGAGAGGTGAACTTCCTCCCGCCACCTCGGAACCAGGAGAGAAAGTGGCTCAGGGGGGTCACCATCACTTAAAGCGGAAGTTCCATTTTTGGGTGGCACTCTGCTCCAATAAGTACTGCTTTTTCGGCTTCATGCACACTTGGTGTTTGCCCCAGTGGGAATTTTGACATCAAATTTCAATTTACTTTTAGTTATAGTCTTTTGACTAAAATGCCATTGTAGTTTTAGTCGTATTTTAGTCATCTGAGTTGTTTTAGATTTAGTCGAATTTTAGTCGACTAAAATCGAATGGGTTTAGTTAAATTTGAATGCATTATTTCTTTAGAACTGCCAAAAATGATATACCCCTGGAGTAAAAATCTAATAACATTTTTATTATTTATGTTATTAAGGTATGAACATTGCACTACAGACACAAATTTCGCCGATGCGATAGAAATTCAATTTCGTTTTAGTTATAGTCTTTTGACCAAAATGTCATTTTAGTCGTATTTTAGTCATCTGAATTGTTTTAGTTTTAGTCATATTTTAGTCAACTAAAATAGTATTAATTTAGTCGACGGAAATATTTTCGTAGGCTGAATTCACACCGGTTTGCCCAGCTGCTCTAAACGCCTTTCTCCTGGCAGGAGACAAGCGGTGTAAACAGCGCGCCCAAATCGGCTTTTTTTTCAAATGCGTTTATTCATTTCATTGGCCATTTTTTTTCTAGTCATTGAACTGAATGAACGCTCAAGCGCTAAACGCACCTAGTGTTTGGGCGTGTTTACACACATTTAGGCTGGCCATACATTATACAATTTTCTTATTCAATTTCCTTTAGATTTAGCATCAGCTATGTAGTGTAAGGGCCTGATTGCATACAAATTGAAAAAGTTTAGGTTTGACCTCAAATTATATGGTTTTGGTAAATCTAAAGGAAAATTGTAGAAGAAAATTGTATAAATCCACTTCCGGACCACTCGCCGTCGTTATACGTCAGTCCTTTGACGTTGAATATTGTTGTTATGGCAGTAGATAGCTGCCATAACCCTGGTATTTTTTTAAACGGTGAGCGGTCCGCTTTCAGGTAAAAGTGGTCTCGGTGGTAGATTCGCCGCAAGATCACTTTTAACTGGTGACGGGAGAGGTTCCCACCCCCCTCCTCGGGGGTCTTCACCGCTTACCGGAGCCATCAGTAGCGATGGAGACGATCCAATCCTCTCCCCTCTGAGACATGGAGCCGAGTGAGGGAAAGATGGCCCCCCACTCGGCTCCATACCATTGGATGACGGAAGAGACGTCAAACGCCACTTCCACCCAATAGTCTTAAAAAGGGGACATTTTTTTTTTTATTGAAAAAAAAAATACATTTTTATTTTTTATTGCTTTTTAGTGTAAATATGAGATCTGATGTCTTTTTGACCCCAGATCTCATATTAAAGAGGACCTGTCATGATTTTTTTCCATTACAAGGGATGTTTACATTCCTTGTAATAGGAAAAAAAAGTGACACAGTTTTTTTTTTAAAGGGACAGTGTAAAAATAAAAACTAAAAAGTAAAATAAATAAGAAAAAAAAAAGAAAAAATTTAAAGCGCCCCATCCCGCCGAGCTCGCGCGCAGAAGCTAACGCATACGTAAGTCGCACCCGCATATGAAAACGGTGTTCAAACCCACACATGTGAGGTGTCGCCACGATCGTTAAAGAGTGAGAGCAATAATTCTAGCGCTAGACCTCCTCTGTAACTCAAAACTGGTAACCTGTAGAAATTTTTAAACGTCGCCGATGGAGATTTTTAAGTGCCAGAGTTTGTCGCGAGCGGGCGCAATTTTGAAGCGTGACATGTTGGGTATCAATTTGCTCGGCGTAACATTATCTTTCACAATGTAGAAAAAAATTTGGCTAACTTTACTGTTTTCTTATTTTTTACTTCAAAAAAGTGTATTTTTTCCCCCAAAAAATTGCGTTTGTAAGACCGCTGCGCAAATGCGGCGTGACATAAAGTATTGCATAAAATGTTTGGGGGTTCTAAGTAATTTTCTAGCAAAAAAAAAAATGATTTTAACTTCTAAACAACAAGTTTGAAAATAGGCCCGGTCCTTAAAGTGGTGTACCACCCTAAAAAAAAAAAAAGTCATGATTGTGCCTAAAAAAAAATAAAGAAAAAACATTTGGATATATTTTTTTTTTTTTACTTACCTCTAAATGCCTGTTGCTAGGGGGTCCCTCGTAGTCTGCCTCTGGGCTGGTGACATCACTTCCCCCTCGGCACAGGAAGGGCTCCGCTCTGTTCCCTCCCTCCTGTCAATCATCTGGGACCCATTACAGGTCCCAGGTGACTGAGCAGCCAATCACGGCGCGTGGCGCCGCTCGCGCATGCGCAGTGGGTGCCAGGCTGTGAAGCCACAGCTCGGCGCCCACAGTTGCAATGCCGGCGCCGCTGAACGGAGGAGGAGACGAGCGGGGCTTCGATCCCCCGCATCGCTGGACCCTGGGACAGGTAAGTGTCCAATTAAAAGTCAGCAGCTGCAGTATTTGTAGCTGCTGACTTTTAATTTTTTTTTTTTTTTGACTGGCCCTCCTCTTTAAGTGGATAATGTATGGCCAGCCCCAGTTTAGGCGCTTCAGGCATTTTTCTCGGCCTAAATGCTTCAACCAATGCATGTGCAAATGATGCTTTTTTTTTCAGCCTCTAAACGCCTGTAAACACCTATGTATGCTTGGACACATAGGCTAACATAGAGGGGCATTTAGCCCACGTTCACATCGGGCCAAATTGGCGGCTATTGCCGGCAATGGCACAGTCCGAAACGGTGCGGCGCCGACTTTGCGTAGTCGGACTGCATTGCCGGTTTGAAATTGTGCGTGTTCAGCTAAACTCGCACAATTTCCAACCCGCAGTCAGTGTCAAACTAGGCCTAGAGGTGGGAAAAAAAAGCGCAAATGCCCTTACAAGTGGAGGTTTTTACTCCCAGTTTGCATGAGGCCTATACACCCCGTCCGGAAGGAATGACGCTTTGAAATTGCACTACTTCAGCGCGATTTCAAAGCCGCAGATTAGTGAGATTTCATGCGCAGCTTTGCCGAAATCTGTGCGACTTCATGCACAGGATGTCTATGCAAGTCGCACATGAAATCGCCAAAAATGTGGTACGCATTTTCAAACCGGTGCAAGTCAGAGTCGCACTGATTTGAACGGTGCAATAGGCATAAATAGGGTGCGACTTGTCATGCGATTTTACACTGTCAAATCGCATGACCAGTCACGCTGGTGTGAACGGGGGCTAAATGACAAATGGTACAGCTTTCTTTATTACTGTTGCTGCATATGGTCAGGTATGTATTGATGCAGACTTGTAAGATTACTAAAAGATCCACTTTAATTTTGCTTGTTTTGTTTCAGATAACTTCACATTCGATGGGGTGTTTAAGAACATAGAAAGTGTGACATCATTTCTAGGTAAGTTATAATAACAATACCAAATGAAATGCAATTCCAGCTTCAATGAAAACATCTGTTCTCTCCAGGTAAACTACATACACTGCAAGTGTTTTCATTAAAGGGCAACTCCACTTTGGTAGGGGTAAAAAAAAGCAAATATAAAAAAAAAAATTAATACAGCAAATACAATCACTACACAAGCCATACTGTAATTGAACTAACTACTTGCCAACCAGCTGCCATCGTATACGGCGGCAGCTTGGCTCCCCTGCGTGAATTGCTGTAGCTGTACAGTGGGCACTTTAAAGGCTATAGGGGGCGTGTGCGCCCGCGGCGCGACGCCAGAGCCGATGCGCGTGGCCAGCGGCCGCGATGTCCGCCGGTGACCCGCGATCGCTCCTCAGAGAGCCGGAACGGGGATCTGTCAATGTAAGCAAACAGATCCTCGTTCTGTCAGGGAGGGGGAGAGAGATCTGCTGTTCCTAGTAATTAGGAACAGCGATCTCTCTGTTCTCCCTGTACACTGCCCCCACAGTTAGAAACACCTCCCAGGGAACACTTAACCCCTTGATCTCCCCCTGGTGTTAACCCCTTCCCTGCTAGTGACATTTATACAGTAATCAGTGGCTATTTTTAGCTCTGATCGCTGTATAAATGTCACTGGTCCCAAAAAAGTGTCAAAAGTGTCCGATCTATCCGCCAAAATGTCGCACTCCCACTGAAACTGTTTATGTGTACTAAGGGTTTGATTTACTAAAGGCAAATAGACTGTGCACTTTGCAAAGTGCAGTTGCACTCTGCAGGTGCAGTTGTTCCAGAGCTTAGTAAATGAGGTAAAGGTTTACTCTGCAAAGAGTACCCAATCACGTGCAAGGGAAAGAAAACAACTGCATTTTTGCTTGTACATGATTGGATGATGGAAGTCAGCAGAGCTTTTGCTCATTTACTAAGCTCTGGAGCAACTGCTTTTGCAGAGTGCAACTGCACTTTCCAAAGTGCACAATCTTTGGCCTTTAGTAAATCAACCCCTTATTGTACATGTGTGAGTGTGTAATTGGGTCAGGGTTACTAGAGGTCAGGGCTGAATGACTCATTCTGGCAGCCCTCTGGTGCCTCCCCCTTGTGTCTGGAAGGTTGGAGAACCTTCTAGAATTAGAGGGTGGGGGGTAGCTGCCTTGCATATTCATGAGGCCTCAGCCAATCCCCAGTAGTGGGCTGGCAGGGGACTGAGTTCATCTCATAAATAGACATGGTCCATGGCAGCAGGGCAGTCAGCTGGAAAATGGAGATGCAGTGTTGAGGAGGCTGTTGGTGACCCTGAGGGGTACCTCCTAGTCTGGGGGGAGGGGGTGACCTGCCTTAGGTTGGGGCTCGGGTGCTGGAGAGATCCTGCTAAAGACATAAGAAGGGAGGAATCTTTCCTGGATGCACAGGAGCAAGGAGAGGACAGTTTCAGTAGTTCAGCCCTGGTGGGGACCAACAGGGCCGTAGATAAGGGGAAACCACCATCCCTCCTGTATAGGGCCCAGGACACCAGGGGGGCCCAGGCAGCAGGGTGAATTGGATGTGAGCAGGATGGGTGATCGGTGCGGCAGGGGGGTAATTACTGGAGCCAGTCCCCTGCATGGTTCTCTCTGCAGCAGCTGAAAGCCGACTTCTTCTCCTCTCCTTGCATTGGCTTTCGGCTACTGCAGAGAGAGCCATTCTAACAGCAGCCCTGAGGACCAACAAAGGGGGGAGACTGCCACATGTAGCCAGTCTCCCTTGAAGACAGCAGGGGGCTTAAGTCTTCTACCTTTCCCTGAGAGATTGGCAGAGAGTCAGCCGGGTGGGCTGGTGAAGAGTCAGCTGCAGCCAGGTGGGCTGGCAGGGCCTGAAGAGCTGGTGCTGGGATCAGTGACCACAAAGGAAGCAGAAGGGAAAGTTACAAGTTATGTCACTCCATGTGCGACTGTTAAGGGACTCTGAGTTCCTGCCTGTAATGGGCTATTACTGAACTGACAAGGAGAATGCCAAGTTCCTCCAGGAGTGTACCAGCAGGGGTTGAGCAATAGAGAAACCAAGAGTGTGCAGGAGGAAAATCAAGAGGAGTCTGTATATAGATGTCTATAGGAAGTTGTCCCTGAAGTTTGTTGAAGTCAAGTGGACATCCTATAACTTCCCACCCCTATCCAAGTTGTTAACCCCCTAATAAGCAATAAAAACAAAGCTATGGGCTGTTTTCTGACTCTGTGTGCCTGTGAAGGTTCAGTGTGCCTGGCTATGCAGGAGTGGGGGATCCCTTTCATCTGCAGCTCCTACGTGGGGTGTGCTACACGAGCATAATCCAAAATTTCCCCCAGACCATCCTCTCTTCCTCCAGAGCATGTCACAACATTCTTCTTTAACTCCTGTAATGTGAAATGGCTTTTATTGCTCTGTGACATCATCAGGGGCAGCTGCTGAGAGCTCAGATCCATTGGCATAGGCATACCCCCAGAACTACGTCTCCCAAGAGCCCTCTCCCTAGACACAGTATGCAGACAGGCTTTAAAGTGGTTGTAAACTCAAATAAAGATTACTGCCAGACCCTCTGTTCTATTAAACCATACTACACTGTGTACATGTGTGTAAAAACATTATCCCTGTAAATAACTTATTTCAGTTAGTTTCTGGCCAGTCACATGACTTCCGGCCACTCTCTAATCCAAGAAATGGTGGAAAAAACTTGCGCTAATGAGCAAAACAAAATGAAAAAAATAACTAAATTCACAAAGTGCAGCTGCAACAAAATACTTCAAATATCCATAAAGTAAAAAGCATATAAATTAAAATTTGTGCGCTAGCAAAATATAATGAAGTGGTACAATCAAGAAGCTCCTAGAGATGATATCTGGAGCCGCAATATGCTTGAAACCCAGCATGGAAAAAAATACCAAAACAGTAGATACAAACAAGTGCATTAAATCATATCTCTATAGAAAATAAAAGTGAAAAAATAAAAGTGAAAAAATAAAAATTGAAAAAAAGTGAAAGTTCTGAAGGTACGATTGATCACTCAATCCTTTAAAAAACACCCCATTCAGTCCATGAAGACAAGTGAAAAAGAAAAAGGGAGACGTTCCTTCGGTGTATCACATCAGAAGCAGAGAAGTGAAAAGATGCAAAAACGCTTCCAAACCACCATTGATTCCAGGAGAGGAGTAATGGATGTGCCCTTACCCCATTCGTTGGACCTCCTCTATGGCGAGGTCATATGGGCTTACAGATATAACCCTCTGCAGGGACAGATGAAATGTTGGTGTCCAGGTCCTGTTAGCGTGCACCGCCAACTTCGAGCTGATCCGACTGTCCTGACCGCTGCAGCATTAGAAGACGTCACGTATGACGAAACATGTAGGGCGTGGCCTCGCAGTGCTTGCCATCACGTGTTTTTTGTTTGCACGGGCGTTCAGCCTGTTTTTTATGCCGGCTTTTTAGATCTTATGACTTTTCATTGTAAGTTTTGTATACATATCTTCGGTTTATTTTAACCAATAAATCCCGTAATACTACTACACTATTGGAGTTCTCTCCCCTTCTTTTTTCAATTATGGATCCTTCCAATCCCGAGTCTCCTTTCTAATGCTGCAGCGGTCGGATCAGCTCGAAGTTGGCGGTGCACGCTAACAGGACCTGGACACCAACATTTCATCTGTCCCTGCAGAGGGTTATATCTGTAAGCCCATATGACCTCGCCATAGAGGAGGTCCAACGAATGGAGTAAGGGCACATCCATTACTCCTCTCCTGGAATCAATGGTGGTTTGGAAGCGTTTTTGCATCTTTTCACTTCTCTGCTTCTGATGTGATACACCGAAGGAACGTCTCCCTTTTTCTTTTTCACTTGTCTTCATGGACTGAATGGGGTGTTTTTTTTTCAGAACTTTCACTTTTTTTCAATTTTTATTTTTTCACTTTTATTTTTTCACTTTTATTTTCTATAGAGATATGATTTAATGCACTTGTTTGTATCTACTGTTTTGGTATTTTTTTCCATGCTGGGTTGCAAGCATATTGCGGCTCCAGATATCATCTCTAGGAGCTTCTTGATTGTACCACTTCATTATATTTTGCTAGCGCACAAATTTTAATTTATACACTCTCTAATCCAGGGGTCTCAAACTGACGGCCCTCCAGCTGTTGCAAAACTACAAGTCCCATCATGCTTCTGCCTGCGGGATGCAAGCTTGTAACTGTCAGCCTTGCAATGCCTCATGGGACTTGTAGTTTGGCAACAGCTGAAGGGCCACAGGTTGAGCCCTAAAAAAATACTGGTTGAAGGTTGGAGGGCCGCCAGTTTGAGACCCCTACTCTAATCTAACCCTGATCCAAGGGTTACAACAGGAGGGGCCGGCCCAGACCCCCCTCTGACGTCAGCCAGGAGGTCATGTGACAGCTGTGCTGTCTGCTCAGCCCCTCCCTCTGTAGCTCTTAGATTCGGGGAGAAGTGCGGCCGGAGGTCACATGACCGGCTAGAAACAAATTGACTAAGATATTTTACAGGGACAATTTTATATAAACATGTACATTGTGTAGGATGGCTTAATAGAACAGAGGAGCTGGCATTAATCTTTATTTAACTTTACTGCTAGCTACTAAAAGTGGCAGGAGGGGTGGGGCAGGAAAGATTGGCTCACACACCCAGGAGCTGACAGGCAGGGAGGGGAGGGAGGGGGAGAGAGGAGAGCAGCGGGATAATGGAGGCACATAACCTGACCACAGTATCAGGGATCAGCAGCCATGATTACCGAGGTCAGCACACTAAGGGGGACACAGGTACAGGCAGGATCAACCAGGTTTTTTATAGCATAGAAAGGGACAGATTAGACAGCACAAGCACTGTGCTGTTTAACCTACTATAAGGAAACAGTATCTTTTTTTTTTTTTTTTAGGGCTCAACCTGTGGCCCTTCAGCTGTTGCGGAACTACAAGTCCCATGAGGCATTGCAAGGCTGACAGTTACAAGCATGACTCCCAAAGGCAGAGCTATGATGGGACTTGTAGTTCCACAGAAGCTGGAGGGCCACAGGTTGAGCACCCATGCTTTAGGGAGTCAAGCATGTTGGGGGAGTTCTATAGCCCAGCAGGCATGGCTTACAACACTGGTTGGGATTTCAGTGCAACAAAGGTACTACTCGACTCAAACAGGAGGTTAGGAGCACACGGAATTTCTGACGGATCATCGAATAATTTTCTATACTTGCACTGTGGAATAAAACATAAGGAAAGGAGCATGTATTGCAGAGATGTATTGAATATTTTTTTTATTTTCCCTGTTATGCCCTTTATACTGTGTTTTTGTTTTAATAGACTGCCTGGGTTCTCAGTTCACTTGGCTGCAAGTTATATTCACCAATTTCCCATCTCTGCTGAACTTTGTGAGCAAACTGAAGTGTGTGACTGGTCTGTGCCCCAAGGACCTGGAGGACTACGGCTGTGCCTGCAGATATGAGCTGGAGGGTCTTCCTGTAGACACGGTGGACAGGTGACGCATGCAAAAAGCACAAAATAATATAATGGTTGCATTTTATAAAAGGGATAGTGCACTCCCAATAGTCCTCAACTGCTTGCTAGGGACATTAAGACTAGGTCCACACAGGGAACATGTGTCAATCGCACGTTCCCTGACCTGCAGGCAAAAGGTGCTGCTCTTTTGCAGATGCGTGGGGTGCCGTTAATTTTTACTGCACCCTCATGCATCAGAAAAGGTGGCACATTTTGAGGTACGTGAATCCATGCTACCATATTTTTAAAAGCCTAGCCTAGCCTATTGACTAATTAGGAAAACGCTCAAAGCTTACACAAGGCTTACCTCCCCTCCTTGTGGCTGATGGGAATGGTGGGGGAGGAAAAGAAGGGTAGGTGCTTCTGGGGAGGTAAAAGCATAAATTCTCTTAAGTTGTATATGTCCATTGCATGGCTGATATAGGAGTAATAAAGAGTGAAGCCGGTCATACAATAGTAGAATTTAGTTTGATTCTCATTTTCAGAACATTTGTTGGATTTTCTAATCATTGGGGTCAAATGGGCATTCGTTTTCAACTGCAGTGATGAGAAAATTTGAAGAAGCAAGATGGAAAATTTGTCTTGAATGAACAAAATTCCAACAGTGAATATAATTTTTGTTTGGAAAAGTCCATTAGATCCAAAACCAAATGTTAAAGCGCAACTCCGGGAAATGTATTCCCTCTAGTGGGGCTGCACCCACAATGCAAAGGTTAATTGCTCTTTTAGGTCTAGAGCAGTGTTTCTCAACTCCAGTCCTCAAGGCGCCCCAACATGTCATGTTTTCAGGCTTTCCTTATTTTGCACAGGTGATTTGATCAGTTTCATTGCCTTAGTAATTACCACAGCCATTTCATCTGAGGGAAATCCTGAAAACATGACCTGTTGGGGCGCCTTGAGGACTGGAGTTGAGAAACACTGGTCTAGAGGACCTCTCCCTGCAGTGTCTTCTCCCCTGCACTCCAGTGGTCTAAAGTCTCCTCATTGGCCTACCCTTACATAGGCTATCCCCTCTTCAATCTGCCATGAAAACTGCATCCATACTCGACCACCTTACCAACTGCTCAGTGTCTGTTACCCCTCTCTGCAAATCCCTCCCTTGGCTTCTGATTGCTCAACTAATAAATTTAAAAAAACTAACAACCTACAAACCCATCCACAACTCGGCCCCCAGCTACATCACTAATCTCATCTGAAAATGCTAACCAAGCTGTTCTCTTTGCTCCTCCCAAGACCTCCTGCTCTCTAACTCCCTCGTCACCTCCTCCCATGCTCGCCAAACCATTCTTTTTGCTTCTCCTAAGACCTCCTGCTTTCTAGTTCCCTCATCACCTCCTTCCATGCTTGCCAAACCATTCTCTTTGCTCCTCCCAAGACCTCCTGCTCTCTAACTCCCTCGTCACCTCCTCCCATGCTCGCCAAACCATTCTTTTTGCTTCTCCTAAGACCTCCTGCTCTCTAGCTCCCTCATCACCTCCTTCCATGCTCACCAAACCGTTCTCTTTGCTCCTCCCAAGACCTCCAGCTCTCTAGTTTCCTCGTCACCTCCTCCAATGCTCACCTCCAGAGCCTCTCCCATCATGTAGAACTTTATACCCCAATCTGCCCGACTATCTCCTACTCTATCTGCCTTCTCTTAAACTCTTCTCTTCAGAAAGACCTATCCTGCCTCTAACTAATACAACTATATTTATATATAACAGGTCCACCTTAATATTATCATTGACCTAACAATACTCTCATTCACTGTTATATTTTTTTTTTACCAGCTGTTGCTTCCAGCACCGTAAATGTTATGAAGAAGCACTTGAGATGGAATGTGTTTGGGACCCAACTAAAGTTTCATCTGACATCAGCTGCCTCTCAAAGAACCTCACCTGTGGTAAGGGAGATGAGATAACACTTATTACATGTCAGACATCTCTTGAGAACCCCCTCCCACAGATCCTGATTTCATTGTGCTGCTCTGCCTCTCAGTTGCTTCGTCAAAGCCTTCATCACAAAGCTTATAGATGGTTGAGGGGTTCAGATCTTACAAAATTGACCATAGCAACAGTAAAATAAGCAGGATTAAAACTGAATGCCCCATTATTGGTGTCAGTGGGAGGACTAGTGCCCCATCATTGGTGTCAAAGGGAGGACTAGTGCCCCATTATTGGTGTCAGTGGGGGAAATAGTGCCCCATCATTGGTGTCAGTGGAAGGAATAGTGCTCTATCATTGGTGTCAGCGGGAGGAGTAGTGCCCCAATATTGATGTCAGTGGGAGGAATAGTGCCCCATCATTGGTATCAGTGAGAGGACTAGTACCCCATTTTTGGTGTCAGTGGGAGGAATAGTGCCCCATGATTGGTGTCAGTGAGAGGAATAGTACCCCATCATTGGTCTAAGTGGCAGGAACTATGAACCATTGTTAATGTCAGTGAGAGGAATAGTGCTCCAAGGGCCGAATAAAAGCAAGCAAAGGGCCACATCTGGCCCCTGGGCCACAGTTTGGAGACCCCTGCCCTAGGGTGACAACTCTGTTCCTCCATACATACAGCACAGTGAGGAATGGTTGCCACCCTAGGACAGGAAGTGAAAGGAATAGTGCCCTATCATTGGTGTCAGTGGGAGGAGTAGTGCCCTATTATCAATGTCGGTGGGAGGAATAGTGCCCCATCATTGGTATCAGTGAGAGGACTAGTACCCCATTTTTGGTGTCAGTAGGAGGAATAGTGCCCCATCATTGGTGTAAGTGGCAGGAACTACGAACCATTGTTATTGTGAGTGGGAGGAATAGTGCCCCAAGGGCCGGATAAAAGCAAGCAAAGGGTCCAATCTGGCCCCTCGGCTGCAGTTTGGAGAGCCCTGTCCCAGGGTGACAACTCCGTTCCTCCATGCATACAGCACAGCGAGGAAGGGCTGTCACCCTAGGACAGGAGGTGTGTTTTTGGCAGGATTACCAGGTAAAAATAAAGGGAGAAAACTAAAGAAAACAAATGCAGCCATCACATCTAAGGACTGGTAAGCTGAAAGTTATTCCATTTCTGTTCTTGGGTTTAGATATGCTTTAAATTTCAACTTTAAAATCCATACTTAGTAAACAGTCCCTGCTATACTGCTTTGATCATGACCTTTGTGCCCGGGAGGTGCCCGATCAGTGTAGAGGGCAGAGATATTGTATATGCTCATTGTACACATAATTGTGCTCTTTAATTCCGGCTATAAAGCAGGACAGATGGCAGAAAGCGGATCTATAAAAGGGGGTCTTGTCTCCTCTCTACCCCCCCAGAGCCTGGCCCCGAATGTGAGAAAGTGCTGTGCCGCTGCGACAAAGCCGCCATTGAGTGTTTTGTGAACACGCACATTAACTCTTCGGTGAAGGGGATGGATATCACGTTCTGCCCGGATCCCGTTACAGGTAATAAGTGATACAATGCTAATCTCTGAGAGCAGGCGACATTCCTCAACTGCAGGTGGCCCCTCCAGCCAGAGGCACTACGCTGCCCTCTTTTGGTGAAATAAGTTACTGTCACCAACGAATGCCAAAAATGTGTTATGACTTCTTTAAGTGTTCAGTTTTGTTGAGAAAAATAAAATTTCCTCTTTAGGTGAACTGTACATACATTGCAAGGATAGATGACTTTTTTTTGTAGTTTTATACTTTTCTCTCTTTTCTCAAGAAATATCTTTTTGTTTTACCTTCATTTCTAAAAGTAAATCTCAGACTGACGTTCTTATGTATTTTTTATTTTTTTTTTATATTTGCACATGATGAATTTTCCAGGTTTGTGACAGCTTTGCTTCCAAGGCATAGTCCAGCTTTTGTAAAAGTGTAATATATGCATCAACAGTAACCCCTTGCTATATGCAGCTCCCAGTCTCTGGGTATGGTGAGGAGCTGGCAAGATAGGCCCCCTGATCATGTGACCAGTGTGACAGTCAATCGCAGTGATCACATGATCAGAAAATTCATTCCCCCCACAGCCAGTGAAAATACTCAGTTGAGGGGAACAGAGAAACTCCTCTCTGCCCCTCAGGTGAGCAGAATGGTGGGCTCCTGCCAAGGGTGCAAGCCACGTCTCGCCCGCCGTACAAGATACAAGGAAAAAGGAGTGGCTGCACACCAAGGTAGCAAAAGAAGTCCTTTAATCTTGTTCAATAAAAGCATAAGTTACACACCACAGGACAGTAGCCAGGGCCGGTGCTACCATTAGGCAAACTAGGCAGCCGCCTAGGGCGCACTACTGCCTAGGGCGCCCGGCCACTGGTGTTCCTACTCTCTGCAGCAACTAAGTCTCAGCATCAGCAGCAAACCGCCGCTCCGTTCACACATAGTGTCAGAGGCGCAGCGGCGGCGGAGGACTGTTTCTGTGTCCCAACTCCCGAATGAATGGAAGCAAGCAAACATTCATTGATGGGCGCTGGTGAGGCTGCCATTGATGGGCGCTGGTGAGGCTGCCATTGATGGGTGCTGGTGAGGTTGCATTTGATGGGCGCTGGTGAGGCTGCATTTGATGGGCACTGGTGAGGCTGCATTTGATGGGCGCTGGTGAGGCTGCATTTGATGGGCGCTTCATTAAAAAGGTGGGTATACATGGGCAGGGCAAAGGGGGTGGAGTCAGGGGTGGAGCCAAGGGGGATGGCAAAATAAGGTTTTTGCCTAGGGTGTCAAAAATCCTTGCACCAGCCCTGACAGTAGCAATGCATCGATGTGCATCAAGGTAGACGCGTTTCACACAGTTGCATGTGCTTATTCATTACCCTGAAATTTAACACTGGCCTTCCTTAAATATGACCTCCCACTGTGCGAAGCACAGATGTGAGTGAGGTCAGCGAAAACTATTTCTGTGTCCCAGCCATGTTCTTATAAATCATTTTGAAGATGATATAATCACATCACTAACCAATACATAGCTGGGACTAATGATTTGACCAGACCAACATTAGACAGGCAAACATTGAGTGGACAAAAATTACAGTATATGGGTAGTATATAGTACTCTGCAGTATATAGCACTCTGAAAAACGGGACCTCTGCTCAAAACTCCGCTCAATCCAGAGCGCAGTGGTCCAGGTCTCCACCGTTCTGACATGGCCCGTGTACAGTGCTCCAACCAGCAGTGCTCACGCAATCACTGTCTCTGATTAGCGCTGTTAATTGGAAAGATCTACACTATATTGGCAAAAGTATTGGGACACCTGTCTTTACACGCACATGAACGTTAATGGCATTCCAGTCTTAGTCCATAGGGCTCAATATTGAGTTGGCCCACCCTTTGCAGCTATAACAGCTTCAACTCTTCTGGGAAGGCTGTCTACAAGGTTTAGGAGTGTGTCTATGGGAATGTTCGACCATTCTTCCAGAAATGCATTTGTGAGGTCAGGCACTAATGTTGGAAGAGAAGGCCTGGCTCTCAGTCTCCGCTCTAATTCATCCCAAAGGTGTTCTATCGGGTTGAGGTCAGGACTTTGTGCAGGTCAGTCAAGTTCCTCCACCCCAAACTCGCTCATCCATGTCTCTTAAGGCGTCAGCATACCAAGACATTTTGGACAATTTCACGCTGCCAACTTGGTGGTAACAGTTTGGGGATGGCCCCTTCCTGTTCCAACATGACTGCGCACCAGTGCACAAAGCAAGGTCCATAAAGACGTGGATGAGCGGGGTTGGGATGGAGGAACTTGACTGGCCTGCACCTCAACCCAATAGAAGACCTTTGGGATGAATTAGAGCGGAGACTGCGAGCCAGGCCTTCTTGTCCAAAATCAGTGCCTGACCTCAATATTGAACTCTACGGACTAAGACTGAGATGCCATTAAAGTTCATGCGTGTGTAAAGGCATGCGTCCCAATACTATTGACAATACAGTGTATGTTCACATTATCCAAGCAACTCCCCTCTGTTTTTGAAATAGTGGCATAGTCCAGTTTGTTTTGTTTAAAAGAAACCAACCATTAGTGTTATGCCTGGAGCTCAGCTCTAAGACCTGGTTGTGACGTGGCTTTGTTTATCAACAGAGCCATGTGATCACCATCACTGCTGACTTTGTCTATAAACAAAGGGTTGGAGATATTGTTTTGGTTAACATTAATGTTACGTTGGCCATATGCATATGGATTTACGTTAGAAAATGTTCGTTTGAAGAACATTAATTTGATTTTCTAATTGTTAGTGGGGTCAAAACGATGTTCGTTTTCTACCGCAGTTATAGGAAAATATGAAGGGGCAGAAAGGAAAACGTTTCTCAGTCGAAAGCATTTTCTGACAGTGTATGTGGTTTTTGTACAGAAATTACATTCATTTTTAAAATCAAATGTTAAAATCAAAACCCAATTTTTAAACGACATTCGTCCATTCATCGAAAGTATGAATGTCCATCTGCTGGCTGGATAGAATACATTCTTTTGGTTTACCTGTCTAAAAATTATTATTATTTTCTTTTTTCAATCCAGTTAACAGTCATACAAATATGTTCCTCTTTTCAGCTTCTCCAGAAACCACAATCAGGAAGAGTGAAATGGATGCAAAATGTAAGTTCTGAATGTTTAAACATTCCCTCAATAATATGTTCTTACTTCCAAATAACTTCCAGAATATACGGTATATAATTTTTTAAAATGTTAAACTTTAACTCCAGCCAAGCCTTTTTATTTTTAGATTTGGGCAATTTGAGACAGAGTTAAAATTTTTGCAAGTTTTTGTTTTTTTTTCTGTCTGTGACCTTGAGGCTCCGTTCACACCAGGGGCAGCACGACTTGCAGGTCGCCTCACCGAGGCGACCTGCACACGACTGCCACGGCGACTTGCAAAACGACTTCTGTATAGAAGTCTATGCAAGTCGCCCCAAGTCGCCCCCAAAGTAGTACAGGAACCTTTTTCTAAGTCGGAGCGACTTGCGTCGCTCCGATTAGAACGGTTCCATTGTACTGAACGGGCGCTACTTGTCAGATGACCTAGGTTGCCTGACAAGTTGTCCTAGTGTGAACCGAGCCTCATTGAGAAGATTTTCCTTCACTTCCTGTCTCTGTGACACCTGTCCAAGAGCTAAGGGGTGAGGTCTTTTTATTTTCTTTGTCTTTTTTATATTTAATCATGGTCTATAATGCTTAATAGGGATGGGCCGAATGGCGAAAGTTCAGACTCAAATAACGAACCCCATTAAAGTCAATGGGACTCGAACGTCAAAAATCAAAAGTGCCCAATTTGAAGGCTTATATACAAGTAATTAAGTGTTCTTGCATAGCAAGACCACTTACTGTTATCTCACATATATATTATTCTTATTATTATAGCCAAATTTACCACCCTAACTCCTCCCACAGTTTTTACACTACATAGACAAGTAATATACCGAAACGTGCGGATTGTTCCCGAATGGTGTGCTATTACTTTGTGGAACGTTTCGCCGAATGGTTCACAAAATATCGTCGTTTTTGCGGCGAAATTGGTCCCATAGGAATGAATGGGGAAACTAGAGTGGGAGATGACAAAAGCTGGAAAATCAGAACATGATTTCTAAACTGCTGCCACTCCCTCATTTTCAAGCCCATCTACACAAATCTTATATCAAAACGTTCAGCTATCCCTGCTGCCACTAAACATGTCCACAGCTAAGCCATAGTCCTGATAGTTTTCACAATATGACCATTTGTTTGCAACTCACGCCGTCCATTGACATTCATTGAAACTACACTCTAGCCCCTTCAAATTTGAAGGGCAATTTCTAAACTGCGACTGTGCCTTCATTTTTAATATTTCAGAGACATACTATACATCAAAATCTAGGTCTGGGTCTTGTGATTCTCACAATATAAAGATCTTCGCTGTAGGATGTATAGTTTTTAAAATACGGCCATTTGTTTAGAGGTCATTTCAGGAAATTTTAGCCATTAATCAGAGTGTACGGTTAGTGTTTGTTTTGTTGCCATGGTTACCAAAGCTTCTGTTATACACAGGGGGGAGGTGGCTGGAGCATCTCAGCTCTGATTACAGAGCCCGGGGGAGGGGACAGACACACCATGTACTGATTTATAATAGAGGAATATGATGGGGCAGTTTTGATGGGGTAATTCTGATGGGGCAGTTTTGATGAAGCAGTATTTGGGAAGCATAAACAGGGCATGAGCGTTGCTAGGAAACAGTGGTTGTAAACACAAGATGCTGAGACACCCCAAATGCGTGTGACTTCATCTGCTAGACTTGATAATGCTTGTAGACTCCTCCCACAGTTTTCACACTACAGAGACAAATAATATACCGAAACGAGCGGATTGTTCCCGATTGGTGTGTTATTACTTTGTGGAATGTTTTGCCGAATGGTCCACGAAATGACGTTTTTGCGGCGAAATTGGTCCCATAGGAATGAATGGCGAAATGTTCAAAACTAGAGTGGGAAGTGACAAAAGCTGACAACCCCATGATCAGCCAAAACATTATGACCACCCCATGATCAGCCAAAACATTATGACCACCCCATGTAAAAAAAAAAATATTTTTGAAAAAAAAAAAATTTTTTTGAAAAAAGTAAAAAAATAATTTTTGAAAAAAAAAAATATATTTTTGAAAAAAAAAAATATATTTTTGAAAAAAAAAAATATTTTTGAAAAAAAAAAAATCTTTTTGAAAAAAAAAAAATATTTTTGAAAAAAAAAAATATTTTTGAAAAAAAAAAAATATTTTTGAAAAAAAAATTACTTTAAAAAAAATAATAATTTCGAAAAAAAAATTATTTTTGAAATAAAAAAATTCATTTTTGAAAAAAAAAATTACCTTTGAAAAAAAAAATTACTTTTGAAAAAAAAAATCATTTTTGAAGAAAAAAAAATCATTTTTGATTAAAAAAAATTCATTTTTGAAAAAAAAAATTACTTTTGAAAAAAATGTTCAGCTCTTTCAGCGAATGATGGAACTTTTTTACTACTATTTATACTTTTTAAAATATTAAGCTTTTTAACACTTTTCACAGTTACTCAAGCCACTCCACCCCACCCAGTTACTCCGCCCACTCCAGTTGTAGAGGCAAGAACACTTTCACAATTTCCCCAGAAATTGTACCTTTTCTAGTTGGGTATACAATGGTTATAGGGGTCTAAGTCCTGCCCTAGGGGACATGTATCAATAAAAAAAAAAAGTTTGTTAAAAATGTAATTTTTAACCACTTCCCGCCCGGCCTATAGCAGATTGATGGCCGGGAAGTGGTTCAGTTATCCTGACTGGGCATCATACGACGTCCAGCAGGATAACATGCCAACACGCGCCCACGGGGGGGGGGGGGGCATGCAACATGGCGATCGCGAGTGCGGCATGTCAGTCTGACACGCCGCATCTCTGATCGTGGTAGGAAGCCTCTGACAGAGACTTCTTACCACATGGTCAGCTGTGACCAATCACAGCTGATCATTGCATGAACCAGGAAGTGCCGCTAAACAACATTCCTCGGTTCGCGCTGACAGGAACAGCCGATCAGCGTCTCTCCCTGTCAGGAGGGGGGGGGGGGGGTCTGTGCCAGTAATCAGCACATTGATTATTAGCACAGCCCCATCAGATGTGCCACCACAGCTGCTAAAAAATGCCCATAAGCTGCCAGTCATTGCCCCATAAAAAAATGGATGACAGTGCCCATCACAGTGCCAATATCAGTTTCAAATTAGTGCCCACCACAGTGCCAGTCAGTGCCTATCACAGTGCCAATCGGTGCCCAGCAGTAAAACCTGTCAGTACCTCATCATCAGTGCTGCTCATCAGTGCCACTTGTCAGTGCCAATTAGTACCGCTTATCAGTGCCCATCACAGCCGCCAGTCAGTGCCCATCACAGCCGCCAGTCAGTGCCCATCAGTGTCGCCTATCAGTGCCCATCAGTGCTGTATATTAGTGCCGCCTATCAGTGCCCATTGATTCTACATCAGTGCCTCCTCATTAGTGCCCATCAGTGAAGGAGAAAACAAAATTTTATAACCGAAACTAAGTGGCAGATCTGTACCATGTCTAGAATCTGCTGCAGCAATAATTGCTTTTATAAAGCCAAAAAAAAATGACATTTTCCCTGCAAGCTGCCTTTATTTTGCTTAGCAACAGCTGGGGAGCCAGTGTGTATGATGAGGCCACAATGTAGTGCACTGGGAACAAGATTAGAGATTTTTTGGATACATTCTGGTGTCACTTTGACTTTGGATAGAAGTAACGTGTGCATACAAATTGGTCTTTGGGTGTGGGTGGCGCCATCCCACCAAAACCCTATAGAGGTAATCTCGATGAAAGCAAGAATTGGCCTTGCTGTAAAAAATCTCAATGATATGCACCTGTCAAACAGGTGCATAAAAATTACTCTTTGGGTGTCAGGGGGACCTTTGCACCCTAACCCTATAGAGGTGCTCTTGATGAAGGCAAAAAAATTGCAATGATATGCACCTGTCAAACAGGTGCTAAAAAACTGGTCTTTGGGTGTTAATTGTGTCCATGAAACCTATACCAAAAACATTCTTCCAGATGAAATGATTGAACACCCTCAAAGCTAGGCAGTCATAAAGTCCTGCAGAGATTCCACATCCAAAAAAGACTTAATCAGTGACATTGGCATCAGGGGCTTCATAGCTGGTAATCCAGGAAAGCTCTCCATCTCTGTTTTGGCCCTGAGGTAATCGTCCACCATGTGATGCAGACGCTGCCGATGGCATGTAGAAGCTGACAGCCCTGGGCGGTGAGGACTAAAAAAATTCCGAAATGCCTCACTTAGGTGGTGCCTCACCTTCAGTTTCCACCTCTGCTCTATCTGGCACCCAAGTCGCATCAGTGACCTCATCATCATCTCCATCTCCTCCATCTTCATCATCATCATTACCACTGGAGACAACTTGGCAATATGGTGCGGCAGGGGGAACATGAATGCCAATTTGTCTACCAGTGTTCTCTCCTCTCTCTAGGCTCATGTTCCTGTCATCCTCAACCTCAGAACCAATATCTGAATACAGTAATGGCTGGGCATCATCAAGGAGCAAGTGGTTGACGCTGTAGTCAAATAACTCAGCTGACTCCTCCATGGCAGATGTTGGGGCTACGGCAGGAATAGGATGAGGAGGATGAGGAAGGTTTAGTAAGCCAGTCCACCACCTCCTCTGCATGCTGTGGCTGGATAGCATGGGCAAACTCACTAAACAGAGGAAATGATTCCCTGCCTGAGGACTGACCACCATGTCCACCTTTACCTGTGGACACATTTGTTACTGGCCCCCTTACAGTGCCAAGGGAACGTCTGCCTCTCCTTGTTGTCCTCCCAGACATTATTGGGAGGGAGGGGGCGGTGCTTATATACAAATGTAAAGAAGAAGTGGAAATCTGTACGTAGATGTATTTTAATCAATGTAAAGTGGAGTTTGGTGCACTTTAATTTGAATACTCACACTACACAGACACTCCACGGATACACTATAATATACTGCAATATAATGAGCCAAACGTACAGTGACGCACAGAACTATATGGCATTAAACTTTCAGTAACGCACACAGAAGTAAATGGCGTTAAACTTGCATTAACGCACACAGAAGTAAATGGCGTTAAGCTTGCAGTAACGCACAAAACTATATGGTGCTAAACTGGCAGTAAACGCACACAAAACTGTATGGCTTTAAACTGGCAGTAACGCACACAGAACTCTATGGCGTTAAACTGACAGTAACGCACACAGAAGTAAATGGCATTAAACAGGCAGTAACGCAATCAAATAGATGGTGTTCAACCGTCACTACACTGAAGCTATCTGAACTGTCCCTATTCTAGCTATACACTAATGTCAAGATTACTGACACGGTCTCACTACACTACAGTGGAACTATCTGAGCTGTCCCTATTCTAGCTGCAAACTATGCAAAGCTGAATGATGGTCCTCCTCAATAAACTCACGTAATCCCTAGACTGACAGTAAACTAATATTCTACACTGACAATTGAAGCAAAATAGCACAGTATGGGAACACTAACTAATAGCACTAACAGAGCCCTGTTCTATCTTTCTCCACGCCAAAATCACACTGAAAATGGCTGCCATTGAAAGAATACTTTTATACTGTGGGGCGGGAATGAGCCATGATTGGATAAAGTCATGATGACAGTGTCCAGTCATGACTCTGACAGTGCTCTGTGCCCTGATTGGCTTAAGCTTCCACTGCTTCAGCCAATCAGGGCTTGCAATGCACTGTTCAGCACCGCAATGCATTGTGGTCGGTTCGGGGGGCCAAACTTATGCTTGGGCTGAACCGTTCGCCCATCCCTTAATGTACACTTTTAATTCAATTTTAATATTTTTCATGGCAATCTGTGTTAATATCCATGGGTATATTACTAAATATATTTAGGGCACCTATGAGTTTTACAATATATTTCCATGTTGCTAATTGTGTTTCTTCTTTTAATTGTTGTACATTTCTAAAAAAAAACCTTCTTCATTTTATACAAAATGAAATAAAGTTTTTGGCTAATAACATAATAATAATTGAGATAATGACAACATAAAGAGATGTACAGCACTAGGCATTGCCCAATATGCCTTTTGGGCCTGCTTTGCTGAGATGGAGGCATTCAAGAAAAGCACATGATAATAATGACAAGCCAAGATGACAAGATGGCAAGCGGTGGGAGATTTGCTGATCTTCCTAGGGTAGTATGAACCTGTAAGCACTTAGCTCTGAGTACTTCTGGGTTCAGAGCTGTCAAACCCCAGCTACAGTCAAACTCCACCCCACTCCTCTAAGCACTGCCTGGTTCAGGGACTCAATCTCCAACCCACTTCCCCACACACTCTCCAGCATGTGTCCTATACCTCCATGGTGGGTGTCAGGATCAGAAGTGGTGAGAGATTTACTGATCTTTCTTGGGTAGTATGAACCTGTAAGCACTTAACCCTGAGTACTTCCAGGTTCAGAGCTGCCAAACCCCAGCCAAGGTTAAACTCTAACCCCTTCCTCTAAGCACTTCCTGGTTCAGAGCTTTCAAACTCCAAACCCCTTTCCCACACACCCTTACGAGCATGTGTCCTATATCTCCATGGTGGGTGTCAGGATCAGAAGTGGTGGGAGATTTACTGATCTTTCTTGGGTAGTATGAACCTGTAAGCACTTAACCCTAAGTACTTCTAGGTTCAGAGCTGTCAAACCCCAGCCACGGTCAAATGCCAACTCCCTCCTCTGATTACTTCCTGGTTCAGAGCCATCAAACCCTGGCCACTGTCAAACTCAAACCCCCTAACCAACAACGTCATCAGTACGTGTCCTAGACCTCCATGGTGGGTGTCAGGATGATGAGCGGTGGGAGATTTGCTGATCTTTCTTGGGCAGTATGAACTTGTAAGCCCTTAGCTCTAAGCACTTCCAGGTTCAGAGCTGTCAAACTTCAATATCTCCTCCCCTGAGCACTTCCATGTTCAGAGCTGTCAAACCCTGGTCGCTCTGGTCGGCTAAGAAGCTGATTGAGGCATACAAAAACGAGCCCAGGTAAGAATACCTGGAGAGAAAGCGGCTACTAAGGCAGTAAGGGGCAGTGATGAAGGCTGATAAAAAGTACAAAACAATCTATTAAATTCAAGGTTGAGGGATCAAAACATACTCAATATACAAAAATATTGATAGCATCTTCACCGGTTAATAGAATCCCACACTAGTAAAGAGAAGTGTGAGAAACAGACAATGGACACACAGACACACAAATTAGTTCCAGTGGAATGCATGTATAGACAATCTGTGTGTATATGGCCCCTAGGGATAGGAAAGATACAATTGGAAAAGTCGTGCTAGGATCAATGAGAGAGGTGGCTGTTACTAGGATTTGTGAAATAAGGTCAAAACCTATATGCTAGTGTTTGGAGCATCTGTATCCACATAAATCAATACTGTGATCACTAGGGTCAGTGAAAGTGGGTGGAGGTCACTCCTGTCGACTATTAAGTCTCGAGTGTGAAACTCCTAGCATAAGATGAACAGTCCCCACATTTAAGATGAAAATGCTGCTGCTAGGTGTCCACTGGCTGCTGTTTTGAAAAGCAGGAGTCCCTTAGCCAAGAGATGAATGCCTGCGTGTATGATGTTGCTCAGGTTCCCGAGTTCACTGGCATATTGAGTGCAGTCAGGTCTAAGCCAATCAGGCAGAAGAAAGACAATTCATCAGATATAGAAACAAACTGAAAAGCGCAAAATGAAAAGCGTTAAAATTAAAAGCAGGAACTGAAAAGCGCGAATCAACACTCACCAAACTTCTACTAATACGAAATTAGCAGAAGGAGCCCAAAGGGTGGCGCTAGAGAGCTGAAAAAATGCGTAGTATGTCACTACGTTCGTGTTTGTTGACCAACAATTCTGTGCCGTTTGTATGCGAGACAAGTTTCAGGCCAAAGTCTGAGGTTATGTCTGCAGAAAATCCGATCGTGTGGACGATGCTTTAGACTGGGATGCCATTAAAATTCATGCGCTGGTAAAAGCAGGTGTCCCAATACTTTTGATAATATAGTGTAGGTCTGATAAACAATAGCGTACATATAGTGTGACATAAAAAAAAAAATATACAACTGCCACCATGTTTTTCTACAGGCTGAGATACCATATGTGCAGCGCTAAACATAAATAAAATAAATTTAAAAAATGAATATAAAACTAATAACTCATGCATATATCCTATAATGTGAAAAAAACATAAAATATAATATATAATTACAGTGCACGTGCTTCGTGTGATGCACACAAATCCTCAATAATATAAAAAGTCCATTATATAAACAGAGCAACAAATAAAATCTCAATGCAATGTCCACAAACTATATATATAGGAAAGTGCGCGTGCTCCGTGTGTATGGCAAAAAAAAAGAAAAATAATATCCTTAGTATTGCAACAGTCCAAACATAATAAACCGTGATGGTGATGTCTTCATGCCGGTGTGCACCCAACCCCCCCCCCCCCCCACCACCAGGTGTACCCTCACCTTAAGGGCTTTTTAAAAGAGCCCGTGATAAATAATATAATCAGCTTGGGAAGATCTTCCTATGGTTCCTCTTTCGTGTAGTGGTTAGTTATGGCTTAAATGCTGCTACAAAGATCACAAGCCAATTTTCTCCTGGCTGCCAGCAATCTCCTCATATATCACACATGTGAAAGACAATGGAAACTTGCAATGGTGTGATAACGTTTTAAAACAGGTTTATTAAACTTAAAATCCCACATAGATGTACACTCACATTTAGTACAATAAAAACAAGCCTTGATATACTTATGGACAGCAAAAGGGGGGTGATAGTGTCACCTGGAGACCGAATCTGCAGCTGTGGTTCCCAGCGCTCTCCCCGTCCTTAACCTGTAGTACAAACAACACCTCACTTCCTTCCTCGTCAGCCGATCAAGCTCTTCCCAAACCTTTGGGATGAATTAGAGTGGAGACTGCGAGCCAGGCCTTCTCGTCCAACATCAGTGCCTGACCTCACAAATACGCTTCTGGAAGAATGGTCAAACATTCCCATAGACACACTATTAAACGTTGAGGACAACCTTCCCAGAAGAGTTGAAGCTTTTATAGCTGCAAAGGGTGGGCCAACTCAATATTGAACCCTACAGACTAAAGCCTCGTGCACATGACCGGACTTTCCGACGGGAAATGTTTGATGCGAGCCTGTTGGCGGTAAATCCGATTGTGTGTACGCTCCATCGGACAATTGTTATTGGACTTTCCGCCAACAAATGTTGGCTAGCATGTTCTCAAATGTCTGTTGTCGGATTTTCCGAGCGTGTGTACACAAGTCCATCAGACAAAAGTCCAAAGTACAAACACGCATGCTCAGAAGCAAGGATGAGCCAGAAGCGGTCGGTCTTGTAAACTAGCGTTCGTAATGGAGAATTAACATTTGTGACGCGGCAAATTATGAAATCTGGAAATGCAACGCACAATTCTCTTCTTCTTTAAGGCCCCTTTCACACTGGATCGGTTTTCAGGCGGTATTGCGCTAAAAATACCGCCTGAAAACCGCCCCTAAACAGCCTCCGCTGTTTGTTCAGTGTGAAAGCCCGAGGGCTTTCACACTGAAGCGGTGCGCAGGCAGGGCGGTGAAAAAAGTCCTGCAAACCGCTTTTTTGGAGCGGTGAAGGAGCGGTGTATTCACCGCTCCTTCACCGCTCCTGCCCATTGAAATCAATGGGACAGCGCGGCTATACCGCGGTAATACCGCGGCTATAGCTGCGATGTACGAGCGGATTTAACCCTTTTTCAGCCGCCAGCGGGGGTTAAAACTGAACCGCTAGCGGCCGAATACCGCTGCAAGAATGACGGTACAGCAGCGCTAAAAATAGCGATGTTGTACCGCCGACGCCCCCACCGCCCCAGTGTGAAAGGGGCCTAATGGGATAACAATGAAGCTGCTTTGCTGGTGATACTGATGGAGTTATTGCAAACTAATTTTCAAAGGCTTTTTTTTCTAGTGATATCAAGAATAATATTTTATTATGCTTTTTTTTTTTTTTTTTTTTTTTTAATTTGGGCAAGTTACCACAACACCATTATCCCGTAGTTTTGAAGATCAAAGATACAACTATGTTGGTGTCCCTTGTTAATTTTACATTGTATTTTTTAAAATGTATCTGCCTACCCCCAAACTGTCATTTGTAGTAAAACACATAGCCAAGTATTATTCTACACATTTTTTTATTGTGCATTAAAAAAAGAAAACAAATAAAATTAGACATGATATCTGCCAATAGAACTTAACCAAAAAGTGCATTCTATGCATCCAAAAATATAGAAAATATACCAAATCAAATCATTATTATTCAACCAAAAAAATAATGTCAAAGCAATACCTCCAAGGCCAATAATAAATAACACGTTATCTCCTCCGATTCCGAAACATGTCTGGTTGACGAACGGCCATTCAGAAACAAAATGAAAAGCGTGAATCAACACTCACCAAACTTCTACTAACACGAAATTAGCAGAAGGAGCCCAAGTGGTGGTGCTAAAGAGCTGAAAAGCAACGTAGTACGTCACGACGTTCGTATTTGTTGGCCAACAATTGTGTAGCCGTGTGTATGCAAGACAAGTTTGGGCCAACACCCTTCAGACAAAAGTCCACGGTTTTGTTGGCCAACAATCCGATCGTTTGTATGAGGCTTAAGAATGGGATGCCATTAAAGTTCATGTGCTTGTAAAGGCAGCTGTCCCAATACTTTTGAAAATATAGTGTAGGTCTGATATACAATAGCGTACATATAGTGTGACATAAAAAAAATTACAACTGCTACCATGTTTTTCTCCAGGGTCTCTGCTTTCATCATATTTTGGGGGTTTTATTGTCATAAACTCTCAGTTTTTTGAAGCACTTTCCCCAGCTGATTTAATATCTTCCCTTCCAGCCATGGCGCCCCTTTAACTTTTACGCCCAGGGACAAAGGTCTGCCTGATCATGTGACCATTGTGATTGGCTGTCACAGTGGTCACATGATGGCCACGCCAGCTCCTGATCATTACTAGAGACTTACTAGACTTACTAGGAGCTGTCTTTGAGTGCTTGGTCACTGTGCTGGAAGCGTGCAATGAGCATTCTCAGCACAGTGATCTCTGCCGCCCAAAGCCCATCATCTTTGTTGTCACACAAGGGTGACAAGCATTAATTACAGTGGGGACGGAAAGTATTCATACCCCCTTAAATTAAGTCCAAAAAAGTTCTATCTTGGTCTCATCAAACCAGAGAATCTTATTTCTCACCATCTTGGAGTCCTTCAGGTGTTTTTTAGCAAACTCCATGCGGGCTTTCATGTGTCTTGCACTGAGGAGAGGCTTCCGTCGGGCCACTCTGCCATAAAGCCCCGACTGGTGAAGGGCTGCAGTGATGGTTGACTTTCTAAAACTTTCTCCCATTTCTGACTGCATCTCTGGAGCTCAGCCACAGTGATCTTTGGGTTCTTCTTTACCTCTCTCACCAAGGCTCTTCTCCCCCGATAGCTCAGTTTGGCCGGACGGCCAGCTCTAGGAAGGGTTCTGGTTGTCCCAAACGTCTTCCATTTAAGGATTATGGAGGCCACTGTGTTCTTAGGAACCTTAAGTGCAGCAGAATTTTTTTGTAACCTTGGCCAGATCTGTGCCTTGCCGCAATTATGTCTCTGAGCTCTTTAGGCAGTTCCTTTGACCTCATGATTCTCATTTGCTCTGACATGCACTGTGAGCTGTAAGGTCTTATATAGACAGGTGTGTGGCTTTCCTAATCAAGTCCAATCAATATAATCAAACACAGCTGGACTCAAATGAAGGTGTAGAACCATCTCAAGGATGATCAGAAGAAATGGACAGCACCTGAGTTAAATATATGAGTGTCACAGCAAAGGGTCTGAATACTTAGGACCATGTGATATTTCAGTTTTTCTTTTTTAATAAATCTGCAAAAATGTCAACAATTCTGTGTTTTTCTGTCAATATGGGGTGCTGTGTGTACATTAACCACTTGCCGACCGCCGCACGACTATATACGTCGGCAGAATGGCACGGGCAGGCAAAAGGACGTGTATGTACGTCCTTGCCTGCCCGCGGGTGGGGGGTCCGATCGGACCCCCCCCCGGTGCCTGCGGCGGTCGGCAAATCTTCTCCGGCGATCGGAGGTGAGGGGGAGGCCATCCATTCGTGGCCCCCCCCTCGCGATCGCTCTCAGCCAATGGCATCATTTCCCTGCCTCTGTATTGTACACAGAGGCAGAGGAAATGATGTCATCTCTCCTCGGCTCGGTATTTTCCGTTCCGGGCCGAGGAGAGAAGACTGCAATGTAAGTGCACAACACACACACACACAGTAGAACATGCCAGGCACACAAAACACCCCGATCCCCCCCCCGATCGCCCCCCGATCCCCCCCCAATCACCCCCCCCCTGTCACAAACTGACACCAAGCAGGTTTTTTTTTTTTTTTTTTTTTTTTTTTCTGATTACTGCATGGTGTCAGTTTGTGACAGTTACAGTGTTAGGGCAGTGAGTGTTAGGCCCCCTGTAGGTCTAGGGTACCCCCCTAACCCCCCCTAATAAAGTTTTAACCCCTTGATCACCCCCTGTCACCAGTGTCGCTAAGCGATCATTTTTCTGATCGCTGTATTAGTGTCGCTGGTGACGCTAGTTAGGGACGTAAATATTTAGGTTCACCGTCAGCGTTTTATAGCGACAGGGACCCCCATATACTACCTAATAAATGTTTTAACCCCTTGATTGCCCCCTAGTTAACCCTTTCACCACTGATCACCGTATAAGTGTTACGGGTGACGCTGGTTAGTTTGTTTATTTTTTATAGTGTCAGGGCACCCGCCGTTTATTACCGAATAAAGATTTAGCCCCCTGATCACCCGACGGTGATATGCGTCGCCCCAGGCAGCGTCAGATTAGCGCCAGTACCGCTAACACCCACGCACGCAGCATACGCCTCCCTTAGTGGTATAGTATCTGTACAGATCAATATCTGATCCGATCAGATCTATACTAGCGTCCCCAGCAGTTTAGGGTTCCCAAAAACACAGTGTTAGCGGGATCAGCCCAGATACCTGCTAGCACCTGCATTTTGCCCCTCCGCCCAGCTCGGCCCAGCCCACCCAAGTGCAGTATCGATCGATCACTGTCACTTACAAAACACTAAACGCATAACTGCAGCGTTCGCAGAGTCAGGCCTGATCCCTGCGATCGCTAACAGTTTTTTTGGTAGCATTTTGGTGAAATGGCAAGCACCAGCCCCAGGCAGCGTCAGGTTAGTGCCAGTACCGCTAACACCCACGCACGCACCGTACACCTCCCTTAGTGTATAGTATCTGAACGGATCAATATCTGATCCGATCAGATCTATACTAGCGTCCCCAGCAGTTTAGGGTTCCCAAAAACGCAGTGTTAGCGGGATCAACCCAGATACCTGCTAGCACCTGTGTTTTGCCCCTCCGCCCGGCCCAGCCCAGCCCACCCAAGTGCAGTATCGATCGATCACTGTCACTTACAAAACACTAAACGCATAACTGCAGCGTTCGCAGAGTCAGGCCTGATCCCTGCGATCGCTAACAGTTTTTTTTGGTAGCGTTTTGGTGAACTGGCAAGCACCAGCCCCAGGCAGCGTCAGGTTAGTGCCAGTAGCGCTAACACCCACGCACGCACCGTACACCTCCCTTAGTGGTATAGTATCTGAACTGATCAATATCTGATCCGATCAGATCTATACTGGCGTCCCCAGCAGTTTAGGGTTCCCAAAAACGCAGTGTTAGCGGGATCAACCCAGATACCTGCTAGCACCTGCGTTTTGCCCCTCCGCCCGGCCCAGCCCAGCCCACCCAAGTGCAGTATCGATCGATCACTGTCACTTACAAAACACTAAATGCATAACTGCAGCGTTCGCAGAGTCAGGCCTGATCCCTGCGATCGTTAACAGTTTTTTTGGTAGCGTTTTGGTGAACTGGCAAGCGCCAGCGGCCTAGTACACCCCGGTCGTAGTCAAACCAGCACTGCAGTAACACTTGGTGACGTGGCGAGTCCCATAAGTGCAGTTCAAGCTGGTGAGGTGGCAAGCACAAGTAGTGTCCCGCTGCCACCAAGAAGACAAACACAGGCCCGTCGTGCCCATAGTGCCCTTCCTGCTGCATTCGCCAATCCTAATTGGGAACCCACCGCTTCTGCAGCGCCCGTACTTCCCCCATTCACATCCCCAACCAAATGCAGTCGGCTGCATGAGAGGCATTTTTATGTCCTCCCGAGTACCCCTACCCAACGAACCCCCCCAAAAAAGATGTTGTGTCTGCAGCAAGTGCGGATATAGGCGTGACACCCGCTATTATTGTCCCTCCTGTCCTGACAATCCTGGTCTTTGCATTGGTGAATGTTTTGAACGCTACCATTCACTAGTTGAGTATTAGCGTAGGGTACAGCATTGCACAGACTAGGACACACTTTCACAGGGTCTCCCAAGATGCCATCGCATTTTGAGAGACCCGAACCTGGAACCGGTTACAGTTATAAAAGTTAGTTACAAAAAAAGTGTAAAAAAAAAAAAAAAAAAAAAAAAACACAAACAAAAATATAAAATAAAAAATAATAGTTGTAGTTTTATTGTTCTCTCTCTATTCTCTCTCTCTCTCTCTATTCTCTCTATTGTTCTGCTCTTTTTTACTGTATTCTATTCTGCAATGTTTTATTGTTATTATGTTTTATCATGTTTGCTTTTCAGGTCTGCAATTTTTTATACTTTACCGTTTACTGTGCTTTATTGTTAACCATTTTTTTGTCTTCAGGTACGCCATTCACGACTTTGAGTGGTTATACCAGAATGATGCCTGCAGGTTTAGGTATCATCTTGGTATCATTCTTTTCAGCCAGCGGTCGGCTTTCATGTAAAAGCAATCCTAGCGGCTAATTAGCCTCTAGACTGCTTTTACAAGCAGTGGGAGAGAATGCCCCCCCCCCCCACCGTCTTCCGTGTTTTTCTCTGGCTCTCCTGTCTCAACAGGGAACCTGAGAATGCAGCTGGTGATTCAACCAGCTGACCATAGAGCTGATCAGAGACCAGAGTGGCTCCAAACATCTCTATGGCCTAAGAAACCGGAAGCTACGAGCATTTTATGACTTAGATTTCGCCGGATGTAAATAGCGCCATTGGGAAATTGGGAAAGCATTTTATCATACCGATCTTGGTGTGGTCAGATGCTTTGAGGGCAGAGGAGAAATCTAGGGTCTAATAGACCCCAATTTTTTCAAAAAAGAGTACCTGTCACTACCTATTGCTATCATAGGGGATATTTACATTCCCTGAGATAACAATAAAAATGATTAAAAAAAAAAAAAAAAAAATGAAAGGAACAGTTTTAAAATAAGATAAAAAAGCAAAAAAATAATAAAGAAAAAAAAAAAAAAAAAAAAAAGCACCCCTGTCCCCCCTGCTCTCGCGCTAAGGCGAACGCAAGCGTCGGTCTGGCGTCAAATGTAAACAGCAATTGCACCATGCATGTGAGGTATCACCGCGACGGTCAGATCGAGGGCAGTAATTTTAGCAGTAGACCTCCTCTGTAAATCTAAAGTGGTAACCTGTAAAGGCTTTTAAAGGCTTTTAAAAATGTATTTATTTTGTTGTCACTGCACGTTTGTGCGCAATTGTAAAGCATGTCATGTTTGGTATCCATGTACTCGGCCTAAGATCATCTTTTTTATTTCATCAAATATTTGGGCAATATAGTGTGTTTTAGTGCATTAAAATGTAAAAAAGTGTGTTTTTTCCCCAAAAAATGCGTTTGAAAAATCGCTGCGCAAATACTGTGTGAAAAAAAAAAATGAAACACCCACCATTTTAATCTGTAGGGCATTTGCTTTAAAAAAATATATAATGTGTGGGGGTTCAAAGTAATTTTCTTGCAAAAAAAAAATAATTTTTTCATGTAATCAAAAAGTGTCAGAAAGGGCTTTGTCTTCAAGTGGTTAGAAGAGTGGGTGATGTGTGACATAAGCTTCTAAATGTTGTGCATAAAATGCCAGGACAGTTCAAACCCCCCCAAATGACCCCATTTTGGAAAGTAGACACCCCAAGCTATTTGCTGAGAGGCATGTCGAGTCCATGGAATATTTTATATTGTGACACAAGTTGCGGGAAAGAGACAAATTATTTTTTTTTTTTTTTTTTTTTTGCACAAAGTTGTCACTAAATTATATATTGCTCAAACATGCCATGGGAATATATGAAATTACACCCCAAAATACATTCTGTTGCTTCTCCTGAGTACGGGGATACCACATGTGTGAGACTTTTTGGGAGCCTAGCCACGTATGGGACCCCGAAAACCAAGCACCGCCTTCAGGCTTTCTAAGGGCGTAAATTTTTGATTTCACTCTTCACTGCCTATCACAGTCTCGGAGGCCATGGAATGCCCAGGTGGCACAAACCCCCCCCAAATGACCCCATTTTGGAAAGTAGACACCCCAAGCTATTTGCTGAGAGGTATAGTGAGTATTTTGCAGACCTCACTTTTTGTCACAAAGTTTTGAAAATTAAAAAAAGAAAAAAAAAATTTTTTTTTTTGTCTTTCTTCATTTTCAAAAACAAATGAGAGCTGCAAAATACTCACCATGCCTCTCAGCAAATAGCTTGGGGTGTCTACTTTCCAAAATGGGGTCATTTGGGGGGGTTTGTGCCACCTGGGCATTCCATGGCCTCCGAAACTGTGATAGGCAGTGAAGAGTGAAATCAAAAATGTACACCCTTAGAAATCCTGAAGGCGGTGATTGGTTTTCGGGGTCCCGTACGCGGCTAGGCTCCTAAAAAGTCCCACACATGTGGTATCCCCGTACTCAAGAGAAGCAGCAGAATGTATTTTGGGGTGCAATTCCACATATGCCCATGACCTGTGTGAGCAATATATCATTTAGTGACAACTTTGTGCAAAAAAAAAACAAATAAAAAAATAAATTGTCACTTTCCCGCAACTTGTGTCAAAATATAAAATATTCCATGGACTCAACATGCCTCTCAGCAAATAGCTTGGGGTGTCTACTTTCCAAAATGGGGTCATTTGGGGGAGGTTTGTGCCATCTGGGCATTTTATGGCCTTCAAAACTGTGATAGGTAGTGAGGAGTAAAATCAAAAATGTACGCCCTTAGAAATCCTGAAGGCAGTGATTGGTTTTCGGGGCCCCGTATGCGGCTAGGCTCCCAAAAAGTCCCACACATGTGGTATCCCCATACTCAGGAGAAGCAGCTAAATGTATTTTGGGGTGCAATTCCACATATGCCCATGGCCTGTGTGAGCAATATATCATTTAGTGACAACTTTTTGTAATTTTTTTTTTTTTTTTTTTTTTTTTTCATTATTCAATCACTTGGGACAAAAAAAATGAATATTCAATGGGCTCAACATGCCTCTCAGCAATTTCCTTGGGGTGTCTACTTTCCAAAATGGGGTCATTTGTGGGGGTTTTGTACTGCCCTGTCATTTTAGCACCTCAAGAAATGACATAGGCAGTCATAAATTAAAGACTGTGTAAATTCCAGAAAATGTACCCTAGTTTGTAGGTGCTATAACTTTTGCGCAAACCAATAAATATACACTTATTGACATTTTTTTTACCAAAGACATGTGGCCAAATACATTTTGGCCTAAATGTATGACTAAAATTGAGTTTATTGGATTTTTTTTAGAACAAAAAGTAGAAAATATCATTTTTTTTCAAAATTTTCGGTCTTTTTCCGTGTATAGCGCAAAAAATAAAAACGGCAGAGGTGATCAAATACCATCAAAAGAAAGCTCTATTTGTGGGAAGAAAAGGACGCAAATTTCGTTTGGTTACAGCATTGCATGACCGCGCAATTAGCAGTTAAAGCGACGCAGTGCCAAATTGTAAAAAGTGCTCTGGTCAGGAAGGGGGTAAATCCTTCCGGGGCTGAAGTGGTTAATGAGGAACAAAAATGAACTTAAATGATTTTAACAAATGGCTGCAATATAACAAAGAGTGAAAAATTTAAGGGGGTCTGAATACTTTCCGTCCCCACTGTATGTCCTGAGTATGCAGCTCTCTTTTAATTCTTGCCTATGTTCCAGTTTAAGCTGATGCCATGACCGCTGCCACTGCTTTTCTGTTTCAGGGGGGGCTCCTTTCTCTTGCAATATCCTATGGAGCCATTCTTTCATGGATAAACTAGAGTTATGTCTCCCTACACTGCGTGCATCAACAGAAACACACAGCCCTGTAGGAATGGCTAGGCACTACCCTACTCCCCTCCCCCTTCTCAAAAAAACAGACAGACTGGTGACTGCACTGTGCACTGTTAAGTCTTTCCTGTAAAGACCAGAACTTCAGGAAAGTAACACTGAGATAGCTGCATCAAGTGCAGGGGTAAAAATTTTAACAAATAACTTACCAGGGAATGTTTATTTTCTTGTGCTCAATGTATTAAAGTGATATTAAAGGCAGATTTAAAAAAAAAAGATATAAAAAATATGTCATACTTTCCTGCTCTGTGCAGTAGTTTTGCACAGAGTAGTTCAGATTCTCCTGCTCTCTGGTCCCCCCCCCACCCCACCCCCGCCGTCACTTCTGGCCCCTCCCTCCTGCTAAGTGCCCCAGAGCAAACAATTTGCTACTGGGGCACCCGAGCAGGCTCGCTGCAGAGACATTGACAAACGGAGCCACGGCTCAGCCCCGCCCCCTCTCCCTTTTCATTGGCGCGCTGGCTGTGATTGGCTGTCTCAGCCAGTGAGGAGGGAGGGTCCCCAGAGAGCTGAGGCTCTTGTGTACATTGCTGGATCAAGATGGGGCTCAGGTAAGTTTTAGGGGGGGGCTGCTGCACATGGAAGGTTCTTTAACCTCATGCATAGAATGGTGGGGGGGTGGCCCGCGGCCTCCCCCCCAAGAAAATCAAGCACCAGCCACAGTGTGAATATGATGTTCTGAACGTTTTTGGGAGTCATTCTCTACTTTGATACAAAAGTTCAGAAGAAATCTTTAGAATAGTTTAGCGAGTTCCGAAGTTGCTAATTTGTTCCCTGTAAGTTGTGTGACTGATAAGCTTGTACTGGTTTCCCCCAGAATAGCTTGTGGGCTTCCAGCAACTACAAACCAGCTGTCTCCATGTTCTGAATATTCAGCGAGGCTCTTCATTATACCTCCAAGGCTGTGATTTATGCATGCATAGGTGTGCTGGGGAATAAGTGCAGGAGAGGATATTTATAAATGACTTCTCATATCTACAATGATAATTGTATTCACAAAACAGCAGATGTATGTGTAGAGACGCAGGGCTTTGAAATATTCCTTCCTCCGATATGTGGGAGGGCAGATGCCTCTTGTTTTCTGGCTTTCTGCTTCTCAAAATGAAATGTGGGCTCATTTTTCAAATTTCACATATTTTAAAAGGGAATTGATAAAAGCTAGTAGTCAGTCTATTTATTTATATTTTTCGTAACATTGTTATTTAATTTTTTTTTAAAGATGTCTCTTTATTGGAGTTTTAGATTTTTTATATATTTTTTTTTATTTGGTAAGAACCTTTTTCTTTTTACTTGTACAAATAAATATTTAGTTTAGGGTGCATCAGTGACAAGCCACCACTGGCTCTTATGCCCTGTACACACGACCAGTTTTGCCGTCGGAATAAACTCTGAAGGTTTTTACGACGGAGTTCCGACGGAATTCCGCTCAAGCTGTCTTGCATACACACGGTCACACCAAATTCTGACCGTCCAGGACGCGGTGACGTACAACACGTAGCCAGTAGCCAATAGCTTCCGTCTCATACTTGCTTCAGAGCATGCGTCGGAACAGTATACTACAGACGAGTGTTTTTTCCGATAGTAATTTGTTCCGTCGGAAAAATATAGGTCATCTGAATTTTTGACAGAAAAAGTCAGATGGGGCATACACACGGTCGGAATATATGATGAAAAGCTCCCATCGGACTCTTTCTGTCGGAAATTCCGCTCATGTGTGCGCGGCATTAGAAGCCTCAACTGCTGCTGCAATTTTTAGGTCCCTCTGAAAGAAGTCCACTATAGAAATGTGTGGTTCGTTTCATTACAAATCAAAATTCAGACAAAATGCACAAATCGAGGAAACAGCCCTCAACAAAATCTTTGCTAGTTGCCTTATGGCTCCAGGGAAATCCACCACACTCCTTTCTCAGCTCAGTGAACACAACTATTAAAGTCTGGAGATCCATCTTTCAATCAACAAAAGGCATCCCAAGGCACACCCTGTCCTCCCTTCCTATCCCGGCTTTGGGCCTTCTTAGTGAAGATCTGTCAGTCAACTCTTGGGAAACACTCAACAAACATCTCCATAGGGGACCTCTTAGACAACCAGTGCATGAACTCTTTCCAAGCTCTACACACAAAATATGCCGTTCCCAACTGGGATTTTTACAAGTACCTCTGAATCAGGCACATCCTGAATAGCTTACTTTGGTCACCGAGTACTCTCACCTCGGACATTATTCACTTCTATGAATATCCATGGCCCTCAACTAAGGGAATCTCACACCTCTATCACTTACTGAGCGGCGCAGCTCCTCTACAAAACTCTTGTCAATGGTGAAATGGGAATCTACCCTCCACTTCTCTGCTGACTTAAACCAGTGGAACTCTGCATCTCACACCATGCTGAAGTACTCCAAATGCCTCTCCCACTGTGAGTCCGCACAGAAACCCCTCCACCAGTGGTACCATACTCCACAGAAGATTGCAAGGATTTTTCCTTCAACCTCATCTTATTGTTGGTGGAACTGTGGTGGTCAAGGGTCAACTACTCACATCTGGTGGGCATTGCTAAAGTCTTCTGGGCAGACATTCAGTCTATGATGAAAGATATTGCTGGTACGAGAGGAGTACTGTTACCACAGTTGGCCTTGCTGGGCTTGGGTTTAGACTTGCAGGGGTCTCAAACTGGTGGCCCTCCAGCTGTTGTAAAACTAAAAGTCCCATGAGGCATTGTAAGGATGATGTTTGGGTACAACGTTGAACGACCACGCAATTGTCAGTTAAAGCGACACAGTGCCGAATCGCAAAAGGTGCTTTGGTCAGGAAGGGGGTAAATTCTTCCGGGGCTGAAGCGGCTATACACATATTGTACCTGATTGGTAACGCAACCCTTTCTGAAAATGTTCCTTTTTTATTTTCTGACAACATTTTCATTATTCAGAGATTTGGAGGTATCCAAATTTCAATTTATCCAAAATAAATTATAATGAAACAGCGAAATGCATTTGTTTTATTTAGATGTTTGAAGCATCCAAAGTAACTAATTAATGCTCCAAATGTATTTGTGAATAGCTGGTTGTTAAGGAGCAGGCTGCCGCTGTGTCCTTAACAACCATGACTCATCTGAATGTGAACAAAAGAAGAGCCGGCATTAGAAAATGTAAAAAAAACAGTGTGGGGACCCCCCAAAATTCATACAAGGTCCTTAGGTCTGGTATAAATTTTTCAGGGGAACTCCACTCCAAGAAAATGGCGTGGGTCCCCCCCCCCCCAAAAATTCATTCCAGACCCTTATCCAAGCATGCAGCCCGGCAGGCCAGAAAAGGGGGGGACAAGCGAGCGCTCCTTTCTGAGTTATACCGGGCCACATGACCATGTCGATGAGGAAAATGGCCTCTTCCCGCAACCCTGGTCTGGTTGTTGTGCTGGGGGGTAGCTTACGGAAATCTAGGTCCCCAGATCCAAGCCCCCCCCATGTGAATGAGTAGGGGTACATAGTACCCCTACTCATTCACCAAAAAGATAAGAAAAGTAAATAAAAACAGTCAAAAACTGTCTTTATGTTTTTATTTACTTTTGCACATTTTTTTGGTGAATACAATGTACCCCATACTCATTCACATGGGGGTGGCTAGGATCTGGAGACTCCCTTGTTAAAGGGGGCTTCCAGATTCCGATTGGATACCCCCGCACCTCCACAATCACCAGGCCAGGGTTGTGGGGAAAAGGCCCTTGTCCTCTGTCTTCACCAACATGGAGATAAGGTGCTTTGGGGGAAGAGGGAGCCCCTCCTCCAAAGCACCCCCCTATGTTGAGAGCATGTGGCCTGGTACGGTTCAGGAGGGCGGGCACTTGCTCACCCCCCCCTCCCCCTTCCAGGCCTGCCAAGCTGCATGCTCGGATAAGGGTCTGGTATGGATTTTGAGGGGGACCCCACACCATTTTTCCTTGCCTGGAGTTCCCCTAAAATGCATACCAGAACAAAAAGGCCTTCTATGTATTGTTTTTTTTTTCTAATGCCAGCTCTTTTTTTTTTACTTACATACTGTTGTCAGCGCTGACAGCAGATGAGTCATAGTTGGTAGGGACGCGGGGGCCATCCGGTCCTTAACAACCAGCTATTTTGGGCTGTGTTTTTTCTTTTAAATAACTTCCAAAAATTACGAATCGATTCGGAACAATGAATCTGAATATATAAAACTAATTCTGAAAACAAATCCTTTTAACATAACGAGTATGACAAAACTAAATGATTTACTTAACAAATGAATTTGAAATTAAATTAAACAATTTTTTTTGTTGTGCACATATCTACTCCACTATGTATTATGTAACCCTTTCCCAGAGCCATTTTTGCTTTTTTTTGCATGCATTTTTAAAAAATATATTTAGGTCTGAAGATTAGTTTAAACCCCCAAACAGTATATATTTTCTGAAAGAAGCGACCCTGGAGAATAAAATGGTGGTAGTTCCAATTTTATCCAGCACACATGTTTAGTAAAAATACACTAAAGTTCTTTTTAGGGCACATAAGCACAATAAATTAACTGATTTTTGGTAAATCATAAAAGATGAGGTTGCGCCGAGTAAATAGATACCCAACATATGTGCATGCATGCCCGTAAAACGAAGGCAAACTTCAGCAACCTATATTTTCCATAAGCAACGCTTTACAGCATCAGATCTTGGACATTTCATTGAAGTAATCTTGGGTACAATGTTAGCAGCCATTCTAGGCTAAAGAAGGCTTATAGCTACATACCTTTTTCCATTGGATGGCTGTACAGGAGACCAAAAATTGTCCTTTCCCCCTAATATCTTGTTTTTACAAATTTGCAGTTCTGATAGTTCCTAAAACCTTTACATTCCAACCTGCAGCCCTTTGGTACTTGTCGTGTGGCCCCTTGGACCCGAGCAGTATGTAGTGGAAGCATTGTTTTGTAAAGGGGTAATAGCAGAATCTCTACTAGCCTCAAGAAACGTTTCCCCAGTCTCTCATTGTGTTCAGTAGCATGGATCCAGTCTCCAACAAAACCTGTAGTATATCCAAAGTCTCTGGCCATCATTTCATCTTTTATGTTCCCAGTCTCTGACACTCTTTTCTTCTAACATGTCTCCAATCTCTGACCGTCACTTCCTCTTGTATGTCCCCAGTCTTTGGCCCTCATTTCATCTAGTATGTCTTCAAACTCTGACCATCATTTCATCTAGGATGTCCTCAGTCTCACTATCGCTTCCTCTAGTATGTCCCCAGTCTGACTATCACTTCCTCTAGTATGTCCCCAGTCTGATTATCACTTCCTCCAGTATGCCCCCAGTCTTTGGCCCTCATTTCCTCTAGGATGTCCCCAATCTCTGAGTATCATCATCTCTAGTATGTCCCCAGTCTTTGGCCCTCATTTCCTCTAGGATGCCCCCAATCTCTGAGTATCATCATCTCTAGTATGTCCCCAGTCTTTGGCCCTCATTTCCTCTAGGATGTCCCCAATCTCTGAGCATCATCATCTCTAGTATGTCCCCAGTCATTGACCATCATTTCCTCTAGTATGTCTCCAGGCTAACCACCATTTCCTCTAGTATGTCTCCCGTCTAACCACCATTTCCTCTAGTATGTCTCCAGTTTAACCATCATTTCTTCTAGTATGTTTCCAGTTTGACCATAATTTCCTCTAGTATGTTCCCAATCTGACCATCATTTCCTCTAGTATGTCTCCAGTCTCTGACCATCATTTCCTTTAATATGTCTACAGTCTTTAATCATCATTAATATAGTATGTCTCCAGTCTCTGACCATCATCTCCTCTAGTATGCCCCCAGTCTGACTATCACTTCCTCTAGTATGTCTCTAATCTCTATCACTTCCTCTAGTATGTCCCCAGTCTCTGTCCCTCATTTCCTCTAGTATGTCTCCAATCTCTGACCAATTATTTCCTCTAGTATGTCCCCAGTCTGACTGTCATTTCCTCTAGTATGTCCCCAGTCTCTGAGCATCGTCCCCTCTAATATGTCCCCAGTCTTTGACCATCATTTCCTCTTTTAAGTTCCCAGTCTCTGATAACCATTTCCTCTAGTATGTATCCAGTCTAGGACCATCATCTCCTCTAGCATGTCGCTGGTCTCTGACCATCATCTTCTCTCAAACATTACATATACTGAACTTTTTTTTGCAACCCTTTGGTAATGTCAGGGAGGTCCCCTACACCTTATAAATTGACAACCACTGCTTTACATATTTGCCTGTGAATGATTACATATTGACTCTTTGATATGAAGTGAGTAGCAATGTAATTTAATGTAATATATCCTTGTACCTTTCAGCACTGCAGAACAGAAGCATGGACGTCATGCACATTCCAGCGCAGGAAGGTATGCTTTAAAGGGAGATTCCACTTCCATAAAAAAAAAAAAAAAAAGACAAAGCCTATGCATTGCTACAGCACCCATGTTGTTATTTTAATGTGATTGCAAAATTACCTTTCCATTCCAGTCTCCTGCCAGCTGTGGGGATTTAAAGGTGAACTCCAGCCACATATAAAACACATATTAACGCAGCTCTGTAATCATTAAAACTTTTTAAAATGCAGAAAACTACAGAAGTGGACAGAGACAAGACCAGTCACCCTGCACAAGGAGAGAGAGCAGCAGTGACTGGAATATTTGCTTAGCCCCCGGTTTCAGCTTTAACATAGTATGGCTACTCGTTGTAGTAAAACAGTTTGGGGTTGATTTACTAAAGGGAAATCGACTGTGCACTTTGCAAAGTGCAGTTGCTCCAGAGCTTAGTAAATGAACAGAGGTTCTGCTGACTTCCACCATTCAATCATGTACAAGCAAAACTTTTTTTTTTTTTTTTTTTCCTTGGATGTGATTGGGTATTCTTGGCAAAGTGAAGCTTTACCTCATTTACTAAACTTTGGAGCAACTTCACTTGCAAAGTGCACAGTGTACAGTGCCATGAAAAACTATTCATTCCCCTTGAAATTGTTACAACCAAAAACGTAAATGTATTTTATTGGGATTTTATGTGATAGACCAACACAAAGTGGCACATAATTGTGAAGTGGAAGGAAAATGATAAATGGTTTTCAAAATGTTTTACAAATAAATATGTGAAAAGTGTGGCGTGCATTTGTATTCAGCCCCCTTTACTCTGATACCCCTAACTAAAATTTAGTGGAACCAATTGCCTTCAGAAGTCACCTAATTAGTAAATAGAGTCCACTTGTGTGTAATTTAATCTCAGTATAAATACAGCTGTTCTATAAAACCCTCAGAGGTGTGTTAGAGAACCTTAGTGATCACACAGCATCATGAAGGCCAATGAAAACACCAGACAGGTCAGGGATAAAGTTGAGGGGAAGTTTGAAGCAGGGTTAAGTTATAAAAAAATATCCCAAGCTTTGAACATCTCACAGAGCACTGTTCAATCCATCATCCGAAAATGGAAAGAGTATGGCACAACTGCAAACCTACCAAGACATGGCCGTCCACCTAAACTGACAGGCCGGGCAAGGAGAGCATTAATCAGAGAAGCAGCCAAGAGGCCCAACTCTGGAGGAGCTGCAGAGATCCACAGCTCAGGTAGGAGAATCTGTCCACAGGACAACTATTAGCCCTGCACTCCACAAATCTGGCCTTTATGCAGGGGCGGATCCAGGGGGGGGCAACGGGGCAACTGCCCCCTCCGAGAAATGCGGGTGACTGTGACAGAGCCCACCGGCGGGCGGCTCCATAAGTTAGAGAGCCGCTGGGCGGCTCCGTGAGTGAAAGAGCCGCCGGGCGGCTCCGTGAGTGAGAGAGCCGCCGGGCGGCTCCGTGAGTGAGAGAGCCGCCGGGCGGCTCCGTGAGTCAGTGAGAGAGCCGCCGAGCGGCTCCGTGAGTGAGAGAGCCGCCGGGCGGCTCCATGGTGAGAGAGAGCGGGCTGCTGGCCAATCAGGGAGACGGCGGGCGGGGGAGCAGAGAGATGACATCCTCTCTCACTGCCCAGCTCCCACCCTGCATCCCTGCAGTTCCCCCCCACCATGCAGGCAGCTGCGGCAGCAGAGAGATTACATCATCTCTCTGCTGCCTGTCTCTGGGACACAAGAGACCACCTTAGCAGGTGGCAAGTGACAATCTTCATCTGGTGACAGGCGACGTGGCAAGTGACAATCCGCAACATGTGGCAGGCGACGTGGCAAGTGACAATCTTCATCTGGTGACAGGCGACGTGGCAAGTGACAATCCGCAACATGTGGCAGGCAACCTGCCAAGTGACAATCCGCAACGTGGCAGGCGACGTGGCAAGTGACAATCTTCATCTGGTGACAGGCGACGTGGCAAGTGACAATCTGAATCTGGTGACAGGCAACGTGGCAAGTGACAATCCGCAACATGTGGCAGGCGACGTGGCAAGTGACAATCTGCATCTGGTGACAGGTGACGTGGCAAGTGACACACTCGGGGCTCCCACTGATTCTGCATTATGGTAAGTTATTTAATTTTTTATAACAATGTAATAATAGTAATAATGCGCTTCAATCATCCTGACACCATAACAACCATGGTGCCCTTATGATTGAAGCGCCAACACCAGCCATTTCCCCGATAGATGTACCCCAAAAAAATATATTTTCTGGCAGTGCCCTTCCCGAGACTAGACTCTGGATCCGCCCCTGCCTTTATGGAGTGGCAAGAAGAAAGCCATTGTTGAAAGGAAGCCATAAGAAGTTTGTAGTTTGGGAGAAACCATGTGGTGCACACAGCAAACATGTGGAAGAAGGTGCTCTGGTCAATTAAGACCAATATTAAACTTTTTGGCCTAAAAGCAAAACGCTACGTGTGGCATAAAACTAACACTGCACATCACCCTGAACACACCATCCCCACTGTGAAACATGGTGGTGGCAGCATCATGTTGTGGGGATGCTTTTCTTCAGCAGGGACAGGGAAACCGATCAGAGTTGATGAGAAGATGGATGGAGACAAATACAGGGCAATCTTAGAAGAAAACCTGTTAGAGCCTGCAAAAGACTTGAGACTTGGGCGGAGGTTCACCTTCCAGCAGGACAACGACCCTAAACATACAGCCAGAGCTACAATGTAATGGTTTAGATCAAAGCATATTTAATTGTTATGCCCTGTACGCATGATCGGACATTCCGACAACAAAATCCATGGATTTTATCTGACGGATGTTGGCTCAAACTTGTCTTGCATACATACAGTCGCACAAAGTTGTCGGAAAATCCGATCGTTCTGAACGCGGTGACGTAAAACACGTACGTCGGGACTATAAACGGGGCAGCAGCCAATAGCTTTCATCTCTTAATTTATTCTGAGCATGCGTGGCACTTTGTGCGTCGGATTTGTGTACACACGATCGGAATTTCCGACAACGGATTTTGTTGTCGGAAAATTTTATAGCCTGCTCTCAAACTTTGTGTGTCGGAAATTCCGATGGAAAATGTGTGATGGAGCCCACACAGGGTCGGAATTTCCGACAACAAGGTCCTATCACACATTTCCCATCGGAAAATCCGACCGTGTGTACGGGGCATTAGAATGGTCCAGTCAAAGTCCAGACCTAAATCCAATTGAGAATATGTGGCAAGAATTGAAAATTGCTGTTCACAGACGCTCTCCATCCAATCTGACAGAGCTTGAGCTATTTTGCAAAGAAGAATGGGCAAAAATGTCACTCTCTACATGTGCAAAGCTGGTAGAGACATCCCCAAAAAGACTTGCAGCTGTAATTGCAGCAAAAGGTGGTTCTACAAAGTATTGACTCAGGGGGCTGAATACAAATGTACGCCAATGAATACTTTTTCAAGGCACTGTATTTGCCTTTAGTAAATCCACCCCTCTCCTGCACAGGGATTTTAAAGCCGCTCTTCCCCCAATTGCTATCCCCCTCCCCACTGGATGTCTTTGAAGTTTTCTATGCTTTTTGTTCTTATTCTTACCTTTTCCAGATGTCTTCAGGTCAGTTACACGATGTTGCAAGATCCTGTTTGTCTCTTCTATGAGCTGGGCAGCTCCCAATTAATGCAGAGGGTGGCATTTAGCATTGCTCTCTGCCTCATTGCTTAGGGTGCAGGTCCTTCATGCCCAGCACTCACAGTATGTCCTCAGTCTTACAGGTTGAATGGCACTGGGTTCAGGACTGGGGACATCCTGTGGTGAAGTAGGGGTACTACAGGGAATAGCACCAGAGAGAATTGTGTTTATACAATTCAATAGAATATTTACTTAGCCCATATTTCAGCTTTAACACGTCATGGCTACTTGCTGTAGTAAACAGTCTCCTGCCTGCACAGGGATTTTAAACCCCCCTCATTCCCTGTACTCATAATATGTCCTCAGTCTTCCAGGTCGAATGGCACTAGGTGCAGGAAGACTGGGGACATCTTGTGGTGAAGTAGAAGTACTACGGGGAACAGCACCAGGAAGAAGCAGTTAAGCTGCTTTTTAAATTTTTAACACCTTAACAATATTAGCCTGGAGTTGAGCTTTAACAGCTGCTGATGTGTTACAAAACATCTAGTAGTCTAGAGCTTTCTTTAAAGGCTGGGGTTAGGTTGTATTACAATAATAAAATGTATATAATGGTTCTCCTCCAGCAAAGATATGTATTACACTTTCATGCATGGAATTACTGCATACTCATTAGATTTATAACACAATTTACGGAACATGTACATGTAGAAGCAGCGGGCTGTGTCGCCATGAATGTTCTATGAGTCTAGAAAGCTGGCTATTAAACATATAGATTTTCAGCTCAGATCATTATCTGCTGTCAGAGACAAGTCCCCTCAGCGGGGAAGAGACACGTCTGTGGAAATGAGAGGCAATTATTTTAGTCTCTCGGAAAGCGAGGCAGAAATAACTGTATTCTTTCATCAGCGCTTCCACTCCTGGGGGGGGGGGGGTGACGCCAGTTAGACGATCTCTAGAAGAAGCAGAGGATGGTTCTGGCCCTCCTGCCGTAGAAGGACTACATGGTCACAGCATGGCCTATAAATTGTGGCTTTGCAGGTCTGGGATTCTGGGTTCTGAACCTACCAGGACACCTGGGTTTGTGTGAGTTTAAAAGTTTTCTAATTATGACCTATGAAAGACATGACTTACTGCAGGGCACCAGGGCTCATTCATACTGGCAGCATCGGACAGGCTTGCCCAAAGTTCCAACTCAGCTTGCCAACAGAGTTTTTTGGCTAAAAACTTTGCAGGTTCACCACCAAAAACAAGGAATAGTCTACAGTATAATGCAATGCAAAGCCATTGCCTGGGAATGCTGAGTCACAAAAGCCAATAATTTAAAGGGATTGATAGTTCAGCACCCTTTCTATAAAAGAATGGAATAATAGGAGCCACAAATGGTGGAGCTGTTAGGAAAAGTTAACAATTCTGTGCTGGAATTTTTCACAATTTTCTTTGCAATTGGTACATGTTCCCAATGGCAGTACTTGGTGTTCCAGGCATTTTTTTGATAATAGCTTTCTCCTTACCCTAGCCATGGGCAGAATTATTTGTTGACCCCTTCCCGATAGCCGTAAACACATATGTGTCACTGTGTTTTTGGTGAGATTGCGATTTACAGTGCGCCCCCCAGCACAGAACCCGAGCTCACAGCAAGAGCCCCGTGTCTTGTACTAACCTGATCGCTGTGATAGCCTCTGATTGGCTATCACTGTGATCAATCACTATACAGCCTGCCCATCTGTTTTTTTTTCTTCCCTTGAAGGGAGAAAAGGATACATTGTATACACACAAGATTTATTATATAATACATTGTATACACAAGATTTATTATATAATACATTGTATACACACAAGATTTATTATATAATACATTGTATACACAAGATTTATTATATAATACATTGTATACACACAAAATACATTATATAATACATTGTATATGCACAAGATTTATTATATAATACATTGTATACGCACAAGATGCATTATATATTACATTGTATACACACAAGATACCTTATATAATACATTGTATACACACAAGATACATTATATAATACATTGTATACACACAAGATACATTATATCAGCCCTCAAATTTTCCACTCGCCTACTTGCATTTTGCGAGTGGAAAGTGATGGCTGGTGAGCGTGGGCTGCCTGGGAGGGGGGGGGGGGGCAAGCACTGCCGACAGACGGGGTTGAATGGAAGACGTTCTCCCAGCGATCGCCAAGGGTAAGAGAGAGGAGAGCAAGCGGCCCGGATCATCAGAAAGCGGGGACATCGCTGTAACAGCTTTCATTTGCATTACTGTGTGCTCCCACCGCCCGTTGTCACATACAGCCCCGCCTCCTGGCCCGGGTACTTTGATAGACAGATCACCCGTGCATTGCATATATGAAAGATACATTATATAATTCATTGTATACATGCAAGATACATTATATAATACATTGCATACATAAAAAATACATTGTACATAGCTCCCAACTGTCCCTGATTTCAAGGGACTGGCCCTGATTTGGAACAAAAAGTCCATTTGTCCCTCATTTTGGTCTGATCTATATAGTATATAAAATGCACTATTTACAGTATCTTTTCAAAAAGTGCTAAATCTTTAATCCAGTTTCTAAATTGCTGCATTTGTAGATGTCAAAAGCCAATATAAAGGAATAGTAGTGGTAAAAAAAGCTCTTGTGGGTTTAACTAACCTTTTTTTTGTATAATTGTCCTTTAAGGGGGTGTGTCCTATGCCTACATACAGTACTTTTGCTAATAGGTGCCCCTCGTTCCCATCTCAAAAAGTTGGGAGGTATACATTGTATACATACAGGTTACATTATATAATATATTGTATACATACAGAATACATTATATAATACATTGTATACATACAGAATACATTATATAATACATTGTATACATACAGGATACATTATATAATACATTGTATACATGCAGGATACATTATATAATACATTATATACATACAGGATAGAGTATATAATACATTGTATACATTCTAGATACATTATATAATACATTACAGATACATTGTATACATACAGGAAACATTATATAATACATTGTAACTTTTTCTCCATGCAAGAAGTGAAAACTGTAAACTAAAGAAATGCATGTAAAAAAAATATAATAACAATAATAATAAAAGATAAAATATATCAGCATTTGATCTAGGTCAGGGTCAACATATTTTAGGTAGGATTAAAAAAAAAAAAAAGCATTTTTTATCTTAGCATTAGCGTCAGATAGGGTCAATGTGTTTTAGGTAGGATAAACAAAAATAAAAAAAAAAATTGTGCACTATTGTTTCTTGGCCTTACTATGGGTACATACAACAAATAATATACACATACAGTATGTGGTATTGCTGTGATTGTCAGGAGCAGGAGGATTTATTTTGGGTTGTTCTTTGGTGTTGGGTTATGGTAATACTAACAAATATACAGTTACATTTTTTTAAAAAACAGTACTTTTTTTTTACTATTTTGTGCCAGTTTTCCGTTGATAATAAAAATAATATAAAATACAGAAGATGTCCATTCCTGTTTACCACTAAATAAAAGCCCAATTTGTCCAGAAAAAAAAAAACAAGGCTTGCTATGGGGGGGGGGGGGGGGGGGCACTCAAAGAAGGAACCTAGAGCACTGGCAGGGGACCCCAGAATAGGAGATATGGGGCCGCTCTGTGCAATATCATTGCACACAGCATGTGAGTATAACATGTTTGTTATTTTAATTAAAAAAAAAATAGCTTTACAATCACTTTAAGATGCAAGCATGTGGCAAAAAATGGCTGTGGTCCATTATTGGGGTTTTCAGATCATTAACTTGTATCAGATGCACCCTTAATGCACCCATTCATGCGTCCGGCCCCTTTCAGGACACCCGACGCATGGATTTCAATATGGGGTAGGTGTTTTTTTGAAGCACCGTCCAGAGCTGGAGGCTCTAATAGGCTTTAATATAGGGTGGGCTCTGGTCGCAGAGAGAGCGCTCCGATCCCACCCAGGTGGGTTACAACAGCGAATGAATTTTTGCTGTTGTAACACTGATCCTCCTCCTGGCCAATTAGTGTTTCAATTATTTTTATTAAATTATTGTAGACATGCAAAACCTTCCATATCATTCCAAAGACATAAATACAGAACATTCAAGAAAAATACAAAAACGCATATACAAAAATGGACCTATGCTTTGACACACATCTCTCAAAGGGCCAAATTTTTTGAAAGTTCGTGGTCAATTTAAAAAAGAAAAGTAGAAATACTACACCCTCAACTCGCAACCCCCCCCCCCCCTCCAAAGAAGGGAGAAAGAGAGGAAAAAAAACTCCCGGCCAATCAGGAGGCCGGTTTTGACACAGGTAACCCAATTGCCTGAAAGGACAGGCAATCCTTTTGGATGCCTAGGAGGAGGAGGGGAGGAGCTGGAAGCCACCAGGGAGGAGAGGACACGGGTCAGCTGCACCAGGCTGCCTGCCACCCACCGCCGCCAATGGGGTAAGTGCCGGACTGACTGGCAAACAGCAGGGGGGGAAGGGGGATTGCCGATCGGGGGGGGGGGGGCGGGGTGAGTGCCACTGACTTGTATATGGGATAAACAAATCAAATAACGACACCTGAACTGGCCACTAGATGTCCTCAGTCTGATGACCAGCCCACTTCCCTTGAGCCCAGGTCATCCTGGACCCACCCCGGCTTGTCACTGGACAGCTAAAAGAGACAAGGCACATGGAAGATCGCATCCCTGTGTCAGTCTGCTCTCTCCTCTTATCTGTATTCTCTTTGCCAGCAAATGAACTGATTGGCTCCTTGTTCTGCTTCTTCCTCTCACACTCCAGCCCCGCTGTACAGGGACTGCAAGTGGCTAATACCGGGTCAGATTCAGGTATTTACACTGCTTACGTTTAGATAATACATTTATTAATGAAATAATGTAATGGGTGCAGAGCTGATATGTGTACAGATTTGTGCAGATCTTTGTAACTTATTTGGAGCTCTTTTTTTTCTCTCTAGGGGAGCAAAGTGACCCGACATCGATCCCTTCTGCAGAGGAGCTCATGACACCTCTGACAGGTGAGCTTTATTTTTATTCTTTTATTATTTCAGAGGTATAAAGAATGGCGCCTTACTGTGGCAGGCTTCTTCCCTTCATAGAGATGTTACCATCGAGGACATTATGCACGGACGGAATCCTCGCTACATTTGTAAAACAAGAAGGGTTGCTGTAACTCGGAGAGCTACAATATAAACACATTCATCATCACAATTTAGAACACAGTGACATTTATATTATAATCCATTAATCCTGAGATTTGGCAGCTAAACTCTCAACAATCTTTACTGTTCTGTTCTACGGCTGCACTTGGGTAACGCTAAGAGGGAGTGATTTTCGGTGTGATCATTTCTGGTGAATGAACGCCTTTCACAGGTTGTAAAATCAAATATAGAAAAAAAATTATGTTAACCCTTTCCCGTCTTTCCTGGTGGCCCTTTAAAGAAATTGAATACTGGGAGAAGAGGGGAAGGAAAGATTGGCCGATCACGTGACCACTGTAATTGGCTGTCAGTCCCACCAGTCACTAGCGGGGACCAATAGCTGTCGTTGGCAGCTTGGTCTTTGTGCTGGGAGAGCACAGTGAGCTCACTCTCAGGACAGAAACGTCGGCCGCCCAGCGACGCATATGTGCAACATGTGTGTGTTAAAGCCAATCGTTTTCTTGCAACATATATGTTTTGGGGGGTCATAATGGGGTTTGAAGTGATACTAAAGGATCGTTTGTTATTTTTTTTTAAATAACAAACATGTCATACTTACCTCCACTGTGCAGCTCTTTTGCGGCTCGGCGGCTCTTGCGGCTCCTCCCTGCATTAGATAACCCCCTTGGAGAAGCGCTCCCCTGAGGGGTTACCTTGCGGGCGTGCTCCCGAGTCCAGCATTCGGCGTCCATAGAGGCTGAATGCAGGACTCGGCCCCGCCCCCCTGGTGCCTGTGTCATTGAATTTAACTGACAGTAGCGGAAGCCAATGGCTGAGCTGCTATCAATCTATCCAATCAAGAGCTGAGAACCCGTGGAGAGAGGGATTGCGGGGACACGCCAACGGAAATTCAGGGCTCAGGTAAGTAAAACGGGGGGGGGGGCTAGGGGGACGGTGACTGCAAGGTGTTTTTTCACCTTAAGGCATAAGATGCCTTAAGGTGAAAAAACACGAGCCTTTACAATCCCTTTAAGAGACAATGTCACATGCCCAATTCAGGTGGACAATTGAAAGAGTAGCCAATGTGTTTCAAGGGTCCAACGCCACCCCTTCATCAGGACTTGCAAAAATGAAAACAATATAAAAGGATTAGAATTTAACTAGACCTTTAATGATATTTTTTACAGTGCTATTACAAGCACGGATCCTGAAACTAAGGCCTCTGTTGATATAGATTACATATAAAATAAGTATGGTGGACCATCATCCAGTTCGGAAGGAAAGAAGACTGGGAGATCGGTCCCCACCTGATCACCCATAAGGGGAGGTTTTAAAGGACTATCTCGGTACCAACTTATACAGTGTATACTCAAAGTTTGATAAAGTATTTGATTCTTTATTAGTACAAAAAAACTATAAAAACAGGATATCCAGGCACTTAATGATAAACATCATAAGAGGTGCATAGTCACAATCCATGTATACCACCAGCATACGTGCCCCCTGCTAAGGAGGAGGATCAGGGTATGCATTGCATTGGCATGCATTAAAAAGGGGATCAACTCTAGAGATAAAACAATAATTCTCCCGCTCTACAAGACTCTGGTCCAGCCGCACCTAGAGTATGCTGTCCAGTTCTGGGCACCAGTCCTCAGGAAGGATGTACTGGAATTGGAGCGAGTACAGAGTACAAAGAAGGGCAACAAAGCTAATAAAGGGTCTGGAGGATATTAGTTATAAGGAAAGGTTGCGAGCACTGAACTTATTCTCTCTGGAGAAGAGACGCTTGAGAGGGGATATGATTTCAATATACAAATACCGTACTGGTTAGAAATAAAACTTTTTCGCAGAAGGGAGTTTAACAAGACACATGGCCACTCATTAAAATTAGAAGAAAAGAGGTTTAACCTTAACCAGTTGCCGACCGCCGCACGACGATGTACGTCGACAGAGCGGCACGGGCAGGCAAAAGGGCTTACCTGTACGTCCTTGCCTGCCCACGGGTGGGGGGTCCGATCGGACCCCCCCCCCCCCGGTGCCTGCGGCGGTCGGCAAATCTCCCCCGGCGATCGGTGGTGAGGGGGAGGCCATCCATTCGTGGCCCCCCCCTCGCGATCGCTCCAAGCCAATGGGATCATTTCCCTGCCTCTGTATTGTACACAGAGGCAGAGGAAATGACGTCATCTCTCCTCGGCTCCGTATTTTCCGTTCCGGCGCCGAGGAGAGAAGACTGTAAAGTGAGTGCACAACACACACACAGTAGAACATGCCAGGCACACAAAACACCCCGATCCCCCCCCCCGATCGCCCCCCGATCACCCCCCAATCACCCCCCCCCGTCACAAACTGACACCAAGCAGTTTTTTTTTTTCTGATTACTGCATGGTGTCAGTTTGTGACAGTTACTGTGTTAGGTCAGTTACTGTTAGCCCCCTTTAGGTCTAGGATACCCCCCTAACCCCCCCTAATAAAGTTTTAACCCCTTGATCACCCCCTGTCGCCAATGTCACTAAGCGATCATTTTTCTGATCGCTGTATTAGTGTCGCTGGTGATGCTAGTTAGGGACGTAAATATTTAGGTTCGCCGTCAGTGTTTTATAGCGTCAGGGACCCCCATATACTACCTAATAAATGTTTTAACCCCTTGATTGTATAACCGTTGCTGGTGACGCTGGTTAGTTCGTTTATTTTTTATAGTGTCAGGGCACCCGCCGTTTATTACCAAATAAAGGTTTAGCCCCCTGATCGCCCGGCGGTGATATGCGTCGCCCCAGGCAGCGTCAGATTAGCGCCAGTACCGCTAACACCCACGCACGCAGCATACGCCTCCCTTAGTGGTATATTATCTGTACGGATCAATATCTGATCCGATCAGATCTATACTAGCGTCCCCAGCAGTTTAGGGTTCCCAAAAACGCAGTGTTAGCGGGATCAGCCCAGATACCTGCTAGCACCTGCGTTTTGCCCCTCCGCCCGGCCCAGCCCACCCAAGTGCAGTATCGATCGATCACTGTCACTTACAAAACACTAAATGCATAACTGCAGCGTTCGCAGAGTCAGGCCTGATCCCTGCGATCGCTAACAGTTTTTTTGGTAGCGTTTTGATGAACTGGCAAGCGCCAGCGGCCTAGTACACCCCGGTCGTAGTCAAACCAGCACTGCAGTAACACTTGGTGACGTGGCGAGTCCCATAAGTGCAGTTCAAGCTGGTGAGGTGGCAAGCACAAGTAGTGTCCTGCTGCCACCAAGAAGAAGACAAACACAGGCCCGTCATGCCCATAGTGCCCTTCCTGCTGCATTCGCCAATCCTAATTGGGAACCCACCACTTCTGCAGCCCCTGTACGTCCTCCATTCACATCCCCAACCAAATGCAGTCGGCTGCATGAGAGGCATTTTTATGTCCTCCCGAGTACCCCTACCCAACGAACCCCCCCCAAAAAAGATGTTGTGTCTGCAGCAAGCTCGGATATAGGCGTGACACCCGCTATTATTGTCCCTCCTGTCCTGACAATCCTGGTCTTTGCATTGGTGAATGTTTTGAACGCTACCATTCACTAGTTGAGTATTAGCGTAGGGTACAGCATTGCACAGACTAGGACACACTTTCACAGGGTCTCCCAAGATGCCATCGCATTTTGAGAGACCCGAACCTGGAACCGGTTACAGTTATAAAAGTTACAGTTACAAAAAAAGTGTAAAAAAAAAAAAAAAAACAAACAAAAATATAAAATAAAAAATAATAGTTGACGTTTTATTGTTCTCTCTCTCTCTCTCTATTCTCTCTATTGTTCTGCTCTTTTTTACTGTATTCTATTCTGCAATGTTTAATTGTTATTATGTTTTATCATGTTTGCTTTTCAGGTATGCAATTTTTTATACTTTACCGTTTACTGTGTTTTATTGTTAACCATTTTTTTGTCTTCAGGTACGCCATTCACGACTTTGAGTGGTTATACCAGAATGATGCTTGCAGGTTTAGGTATCATCTTGGTATAATTCTTTTCAACCAGCGGTCGGCTTTCATGTAAAAGCAATCCTAGCGGCTAATTAGCCTCTAGACTGCTTTTACAAGCAGTGGGAGAGAATGCCCCCCCCCTGTCTTCCGTGTTTTTCTATGGCTCTCCTGTCTCAACAGGGAACCTGAGAATGCAGCCGGTGATTCAGCCAGCTGACCATAGAGCTGATCAGAGACCAGAGTGGCTCCAAACATCTCTATGGCCTAAGAAACCGGAAGCTACGAGCATTTTATGACTTAGATTTCGCCGGATGTAAATAGCTCCATTGGGAAATTAGGGAAGCATTTTATCACACCGATCTTGGTGTGGTCAGATGCTTTGAGGGCAGAGGAGAAATCTAGGGTCTAATAGACCCCAATTTTTTCAAGAAAGAGTACCTGTCACTACCTATTGCTATCATAGGGGATATTTACATTCCCTGAGATAACAATAAAAATGATTAAAAAAAAAAAAAAAAAAAATGAAAGGAACAGTTTAAAAATAAGATAAAAAAGCAAAAAAATAATAAAGAAAAAAAAAAAAAAAAAAAAGCACCCCTGTCCCCCCTGCTCTCGCGCTAAGACAAACGCAAGCGTCGGTCTGGCGTCAAATGTAAACAGCAATTGCACCGTGCATGTGAGGTATCACCACGAAGGTCAGATCGAGGGCAGTAATTTTAGCAGTAGACCTCCTCTGTAAATCTAAAGTGGTAACCTGTAAAGGCTTTTAAAGGCTTTTAAAAATGTATTTATTTTGTTGCCACTGCACGTTTGTGCGCAATTTTAAAGCATGTCATGTTTGGTATCCATGTACTCGGCCTAAGATCATCTTTTTTATTTCATCAAACATTTGGGCAATATAGTGTGTTTTAGTGCATTAAAATTTTAAAAAGTGTGTTTTTTCCCCCAAAAATGCGTTTGAAAAATCGCTGCTCAAATACTGTGTGAAAAAAAAAAATGAAACACCCACCATTTTAATCTGTAGGGCATTTGCTTTAAAAAAATATATAATGTTTGGGGGTTCAAAGTAATTTTCTTGCAAAAAAAATTAATTTTTTCATGTAATCAAAAAGTGTCAGAAAGGGCTTTGTCTTCAAGTGGTTAGAAGAGTGGGTAATGTGTGACATAAGCTTCTAAATGTTGTGCATAAAATGCCAGGACAGTTCAAAACCCCCCAAATGACCCCATTTTGGAAAGTAGACACCCCAAACTATTTGCTGAGAGTCATGTTGAGTCCGTGGAATATTTTATATTGTGACACAAGTTGCGGGAAAGAGACAAATTTTTTTTTTTTTTTTTTGCACAAAGTTGTCACTAAATGATATATTGCTCAAACATGCCATGGGAATATGTGAAATGACACCCCAAAATACATTCTGTTGCTTCTCCTGAGTATGGGGATACCACATGTGTGGGAATTTTTGGGAGCCTAGCCGCGCACGGGACCCCGAAAACCAAGCACCGCCTTCAGGCTTTCTAAGGGCGTAAATTTTTGATTTCACTCTTCACTGCCTATCACAGTTTCGGAGGCCATGGAATGCCCAGGTGGCACAAACCCCCCCCCAAATGACCCCATTTTGGAAAGTAGACACCCCAAGCTATTTGCTGAGCGGTATAGTGAGTATTTTGCAGACCTCACTTTTTGTCACAAAGTTTTGAAAATTAAAAAAAGAAAAAAAAACATTTTTTTTCTTGTCTTTCTTCATTTTCAAAAACAAATGAGAGCTGCAAAATACTCACCATGCCTCTCAGCAAATAGCTTGGGGTGTCTTCTTTCCAAAATGGGGTCATTTGGGGGGGGTTTGTGCCACCTGGGCATTCCATGGCCTCCGAAACTGTGATAGGCAGTGAAGAGTGAAATCAAAAATGTACACCCTTAGAAATCCTGAAGGCGGTGCTTGGTTTCGGGGCCCCGTACGCGGCTAGGCTCCTAAAAAGTCCCACACATGTGGTGTCCCCATACTCAGGAGAAGCAGCTAAATGTATTTTGGGGTGCAATTCCACATATGCACATGGCCTGTGTGAGCAATATATCATTTAGTGACAACTTTGTGCAAAAAAAAAAAATTGTCACTTTCCCGCAACTTGTGTCAAAATATAAAATATTCCATGGACTCAACATGCCTCTCAGCAAATAGCTTGGGGTGTCTACTTTCCAAAATGGGGTCATTGGGGGGGGGGGGGTTTGTGCCATCTGGGCATTTTATGGCGTTCAAAACTGAAATAGGTAGTGAGGAGTAAAATCAAAAATGTACGCCCTTAGAAATCCTGAAGGCAGTGATTGGTTTTCGGGGTCCCGTACGCGGCTAGGCTCCCAAAAAGTCCCACACATGTGGTATCCCCATACTCAGGAGAAGCAGCTAAATGTATTTTGGGGTGCAATTCCACATATGCCCATGGCCTGTGTGAGCAATATATCATTTAGTGACAACTTTTTGTAATTTTTTTTTTTTTGTCATTATTCAATCACTTGGGACAAAAGAAATGAATATTCAATGGGCTCAACATGCCTCTCAGCAATTTCCTTGGGGTGTCTACTTTCCAAAATGGGGTCATTTGTGGGGGTTTTGTATTGCCCTGCCATTTTAGCACCTCAAGAAACGACATAGGCAGTCATAAATTAAAGGCTGTGTAAATTCCAGAAAATGTACCCTAGTTTGTAGGCGCTATAACTTTTGCGCAAACCAATAAATATATACTTATTGACATTTTTTTTACCAAAGACATGTGGCCGAATACATTTTGGCCTAAATGTATGACTAAAATTGAGTTTATTGGATTTTTTTTAGAACAAAAAGTAGAAAATATCATTTTTTTTCAAAATTTTCAGTCTTTTTACGTGTATAGCGCAAAAAATAAAAACGGCAGAGGTGATCAAATACCATCAAAAGAAAGCTCTATTTGTGGGAAGAAAAGGACGCAAATTTCGTTGGTTAAACTACGTAGAGGGTTCTTTACTGTAAGAGCGGCAAGGATGTGGAATTCCCTTCCACAGGCGGTGGTCTCAGCAGGGAGCATTGATAGCTTCAAGAAACTATTAGATAAGCACCTAAATGACCGCAACATGCAGGGATATACAATGTAATACTGACACATAATCACACACATAGGATGGACTTGATGGACTTGTGTCTTTTTTCAACCTCACCTTCTATGTAACTAAGTAACTATGATATGATGGATTCCTATGGATATCATTGTTCTCAACAAGTTTCTTGGAATTCTACCGCTTCATCAGGAGAATATCTGTAATCAATCATTTGAATAATAAATACCAGATATTACAGTATCACCATATGTGAAACTTATTGAGAACAATGATATCCGTGGGAATCTATCATATCCTGATCCTCCTTAGCAGGGGACATGTATGTTGGAGATATACATGGATTTTAACCATGCACCTTTTATGATGTTTATCATTTAGTATCTGGATATCTTGCTGTTATAGTTTTTTGTACTAATAAACAATCAAATACTTTTTTTTTATCAAACTTTGAGTATACGCTGTATACGTTGGTATTGAGATAGTCCTTTAAAAACTCCCCTTACAAGCACAGATCCTGTCAGAAGCTGGTTTGGCAGCCTAATTTAGGACAGAATGACAGTGCCTCTTGATATCTCAACTACCCCCCACCAACCCAAATAGTATTTATTACTATAGTGCTTTTCTCCCTGGGGACTCGGGGTGGGTTATCTGCTCATGGGGCAGAAATCTTTGGCATGCTCAGTACAATATCATATTAGGGTCAGTTTTAGACAGGAGCCAATAAACCTTCCAGCATGTCTTTGGAGGTTGGGAAGAAACCAGAGGACCTGGAGGAAGCTCACACATGTACAGTACATGGAGATCATACAAATTCCATGCAGATATTGCCATGACTGGGACTCAATTTGGGGACCCAATGATTGCAAGGTAGACAGGCCAACCATTAAGCCACTATATACTCATTGATCCCCATTCTCTTGCCATCTTCCCAGGGCAGGAGGTTACCCTGGTACGCTCCAGTGTAAGATGGCATCACCCCATTGGGTGGTGTCACTGCCATTCTGGCCAGGATGACGTGGCCAGGTCTGATAATTGACCTTTGAGGCCCATTTACTGTCACATGGGGGTAGTATCATGCTCCCCATACCTACACACCCTGCTCTTTAAAGCAACAGAGCAAGAGCTGTGATGGGGTGGCAAGGGAGCACAGGGGGATTTGTATACTTTGTTTGGAGGGGGCTATCAAAAGGTATTGTCACTTTTCCTTAGTGCAAAAAGTTTTTTTTTTTTAAAGCAAACTCTTTGATGAGAGACACATGGGGGATATGCCATTGCTGGCATCCTTGTAAAAATGCTATTTGTCTGGTTGTCATACTCACCCTGTGGCTTCAGGACTTTCTGAGTTACCAGTCTCGAACAATAAAAGTCAAAAGTCTTTATCAGCTTGCTTGGCTCTGAGTCAGAGACTCAAAGTTGGCTCAGCATGACAGCCAGGCTACTAACATTTTCAGAATGAGAGATTAGGCAAATGGCAGCCTTGTCATGCTTCTCATTACAGGTTTTCATTGTAGGAAGAAGATTGTGTCGCTAAGGCCAGATAAGCAAACTAGCAGAAAGTAAGACAAACTGTAAGGTGACATACAGAGACACCCTAGTGCTCAGAGTGGGGTAGGTTTGTCCTTGGTAGCTTCCATGAATGGACTCTCGGGCTTTTAGGATCCAGTGGCAGCCAGCAGCCTAGCAACCAATTACGCAATTCTGACACCTCCCCAGAAAATTCCTTGGTTGTCAGCTTAACATAAACAAAGGGGTTGGGGATGCTCTCAACCAAGTATGGCAATGGCCATATTTAGTCAATGATGGAAATCTCCTGGCTGGCATGTAGGCAGATTGCTTACATGGAGAATGTTTTCTGTTAGCAAGTGAGACAGGCTGCCCAGGCTGGGAGGAGGTTAAACCTGTCTCTGCAGTTCCCTGTGTTTTTGAGCTCTGTGGTGTAAATAAAAGGGGAAGGGCTCTGCACACAGGGAGCTTCTGCATGGGAAGAAGACAGAGAAAAGCCTAAAGATGTAACGTCACCATTACTGAGCTGTACTAAGGATGAAGTAACCACTATGAACACCAGGTAAATGGAAGCAGCGGCATTTGTGGTGCGGAGGCACAATGGCAGTCTAAAGCGTGCCTACAAAACTCTTTATGAATTCCGGGGAATGCTTTTTACTCGCAAAGATATTTGGAAAAACCACATATAACATAAAATCCAAGCCACTGGAGAGCTCTGATAAAGAGGGTTCAGTTCAGATGTAAGAGCAAACTCTGCAGATCCAGATGTAAAAAAGGAACCCTGTGGATTCGGGTTTAAAAGGGGAGCTCTGTGGACTCTGATGTAAGAGTCGAAAACCAAAAAAATTTGATTATTTGGAAAAATCGAAAATTCGGAAATTCTAAAATTTGAAAATTCTGAAATTGGAAAATCCCAAAATTCTGAAATTCGAAAAATCTGAAATTCGGAAATTCTAAAATTCGGAAATTCGAAATTCAAAAGTCCAAAAATTCGGAAGTTCGGAAATTCGAAAGTCAGAAAATAAGAATGAAAATTCTAAAGAACGAAAATCCAAAAATTTGAAAACCCGAAAATGAGAAAATCTGAAAATAACTAACTAATAATAACTTAACTATAACTAAATTATAGGTATTGGAATTTCCTTTCAAATTTGGCTGTTAGTGAAATTTCGTGTAACGAATGCAAATTTATCTGAAGTTACGAATTATCCAAAATAACAAATGTATCTAAATGAATGGAACGTAGCAAATTACTTTTTATTATTATTATTATTATTCATTATTATTAATTTGTTATGTTCCATTTCTTTAAATGCGGCATTTGTTATTTCGGATAATTCGTAACTTCAGATAAATTCGTTTTCATACATTCACTAACAGCCAAATTTGAAAGAAAATTCCAATAACTATAATTTAATAGTTAGTTATTAGTTAGTTAGTAAGTTATTATTTTGACTTTTCGGATTTTCTTTCCTATTTTCGCATTTTAGCATTTTCCAATTTTTGAATTTCCAAATTTTAGAAATTTAAGAATTTACAAATTTACAAAAAAAAAACAAATTAAAATAAAAATTAACACATTTTTTGGCAGTGCATATGTCTATTGTATTGTTGAACATTCTTTGTATCCAGTGGATTGAGCTTGTCTCTCCTTAAATAGATTTTTGGTTATACTGTATGCAGAGTTACCACGCAATTTCCGGCTCCCTCCCTAAATGTGTTCTATAGCATTTACTTTTTTTTTTAAAACAGCTGGTTTAAAGTGATCTAAGCAACTCTAAATGCAAAATGTTTTTTGGTTTAAAGTAAAAAAGGATGTTATACTTACCCGAGATGTCTCTTACCCCCTCTTATGGCAGTCAGCATTTCCCTGCTCTAGGTGCCTTCTTAGTAAGCCGTGCTCTGAGGAGGCACCTTTCCATGTACTTTGCCAAGCCAGAGGGCGTGCATCCTTAGACACACACAGCACCAGTAAGCCACGCCCCCACTCCCTTCTCACAGAAGTTTGACTGACAGCAGCAGCAGTCTATGGCTCCCCCTGCTCTTAGTGGGGTTAATTTCATAAGGACAAATAGACTGTGCAAGAGGCAGTTGCTCCAGAGTTTCGTAAATGAGCAGAAGCCCTGCTCACTTCCATCATCCAATCATATGCAAACAAAAATGCTTTTTATTTCATTTTCCTTGCACGTGATTGGGTATTCTTTGCAAAGTGAGGCTTTACCTCATTCACTAAGCTCTGGGGCAACTGCACTTGCAGATTGCAACTGCACTTTGCAAAGTGCTCAGTCTATTTGCCTTTAGTAAGCCAATCTCAGAATCTCCTGTGAAAGAAAGAAGTGAGAGGAGTATTGCTGCAGCTAAGGCAGTGCTGGAGCAGTGACAGGAGCCAGGTAAGTGTTTAGAGATGGGGGTAGGTAGGATAGGTAGTGGATAGTTTTTTTGTCACCTTAATGCAGGGAATGCATAAAGGTAAAACAAAACTTTAGACTTTAAATCCACTTGAAAAATGGTTGATTGGCTGAATATTGCTCAGTATACAACCAGCAGTGGAATTCTTGTTTTGAGTAGATTTATATAAGGGAATAACATGGGTAGAATCAGGGTCAGCCCTACCATAGGTCCCAGTGGGTCCATGGGACCCAGGCAGCACTTTGAGAGGGGCAGCAAATTGAACCATGTCCGCCTCTCCTTCTCTTCTATTTACCCAGCAATTTGACAACCAAGATTTTTTTCCAGCAGTTTTGTGTGTCATGATGACAACTGCCCCCCTGGCCGCTCTGTCTGCCCCTATATTACCCTAGTCCACCCCTATAATGCCCTAGCCTATATACTGCACTAGCTTGTCCATATACTCCCCTAGCCTGCCCCTATACTGTCTTAGCCTGTCCATATACTACCCTAGCCTGTCCATATACTACTTTAGCCTGTCCATATACTACCCTAGCCTGCCCCTATACTACCCTAGCCTGTCTATATATTGCCCTAGCCTGCCCCTATACTGCCCTAGCCTATCTTTATACTACACTAGCCTGTTCATATACTACCCTAGCCTGCCCCTATACTGCCTTAGCCTGTTCATATACTACACTAGCCTGCCCCTATACTACCCTAGCCTGTCTATATACTGCCCTAGCCTGCCCCTATACTGCCCTAGCCCACCCCTTTACTGCCCTAGCCTGTCTGTATATAACACTAGCCTGTTCATACACTACCCTAGCCTGCCCCTATACTGCCTTAGCCTGTTCATATACTACACTAGCCTGTCCATATACTACAATAGCCTGTCTATATACTACCCTAGCCTGCCCCTATACTACCCTAGCTTGTCTATATACTGCCCTAGCCCACCCCTATACTGCCCCCCTCCCCCGGAATTGAACATAAGGGTATGTCATATAAGTTTGCATACAGACAAGGTGCTGTTGCATGTAATCAATATAAAGGAGCAGCGCTGTGAGTAATATATGCTTATAAAAACAAGCCAGTGTAAATGGGATAAATGAATAAACCCAATTAAAAATAAAAATAAAAATATATCATGGTTCATAAATTGAAAACATAAAGTGTTTGATGACAGTCCTAATTAATAATTAAAGTCCAAAATGGATAAAGTGAAGAGACATAGGCACAAGCCCCAGTCTGAAGGCAGGAATGCAAGTAAAAAATGGATCCTTCACCGCACCACTGTGATAGCCAAATAAAATGCGCGCTTACCAAACGGCAAGCATAGGAGGGCTTGCGACCTTAACCCGGTCAGGGCCTTTCATAGGATGGAGACAACAGCATGCCACTTCATACACCTTGAGATAAGCCCGCTGTCCACCAAGTTACAAACAATCCCTCTAGCATAGGGATGGTATACTCCTAGCTGGGGGTTGTTCTCATAAGAGATGCCCCGGAGAGAGAAAGGAGAGCAACATAGCGTAATCCTGATTAAGTATTTATTAAAAGGTATTAAAATCACACTTACAGTGTAGTAGATGCACATAAACATAAAAAGCCGGCCGGCTCGAAGCGAATACCCATCCTGAAGACGGTAGATGCAGCACATCAGCATGTCAGCACGCCCGACGTACGTTTCGTCACACTCTGACGTCGTCTGGGGCACGGGGCCCAGACGACGTCAGAGTGTGACGAAACGTACGTCGGGAGTGCTGACGTGCTGACGTGCTGCATCTTTTTTCTTGCAATTTAGTTTCATAATTTTGTTTAGGTATTTTTTTGATTCAATATAGCGCGGTAGTCTTCCTCTTCCATTTGCTGTTGCATGTAAATCTGACTTTCTGATAAATAAAATCTTAGTTTTAATTATCATGATATAAAATAATGGATGTGGGGGCCTTTTGATGGGCGAGATTGTTTTTTTTTTTGGGGGGGGGGGGCAGCATTTCATTCTTGGACCCAAGCAGCACAATGTCTTGGGCCAGCCCTGGGTAGAATTGTGTGTTTTTTACCCAACAGTGTCTTGTATAGTTCATTATATGCCGGTAATAATGTTTTTTGAATTGTATTCTTAAAAGCATCAAACCAGAGTCCCAGCACCCCGGCAGTGGAGTCCTCTCTGGGTAAGTTGACATTTCTGAATTGTGTTTTGTCGTTTTCTTGCACTTTACTAATCTGTAGAGCCACAGTATCTCTCCCATCAATGGAAGAAAAGCCATGAGTGTTTAAGTCACCTTAGGATAACCATTGCTTGTCTATTGGTTTCTGAACTACAAAGTAGATTAGTCTACCCTAAAAATTCCTGAGAGCTGATAACTTCACAGCTGATTGGAGAAGTTCTAAGCAGAACATCCCTACATGCCAGTGGAGAGGGTGGGTGGGTTTAAGAGGTTTTTATTTCACTATCTGAAAATGGAAACCCCCATTAAAATAAAGGATGAGGTTCAAATTCATGGTGACACAGGGTTCGCTGCAAACGAAGGCTGTTCACTGTTTGGCAAATGGGCGAGCTTACAAGCCTATTTGCCTGCCCACCGAAGGGAATCTCTGCTTGCTGCAGGAAGTCATACACTTAGTGGTGGTATAACTAACGCCACTAAACGTGACATCATATGGCTCCAGGCCCTGAATCTATCTCCTCCTACTGATTGCTAGGACGCTGGCGGTTGCCTGTGTCCTATAAATTAAGGACACTGTGCAGGCCAGACGCCTTCGTCCAAGCAACAAATGACATAATTGGTTGCTAGGACTCCAGTGGTTGCACAGTCTTTGCTTGTTATAGTGTACCATTGCAACCAATTACAATGTATGCAAATTTAAAAAAGTGGCAAAGCTATTGTCCAAGTATGGCTATGCTGCTCCTCCAAATAAAGGGAGAAAAAAGAAAAAGAATGCAACCACCACATCAAATTACTAGTAAACGGCAATATATAACATTTTTGTTTTTAGGTTTGGATATACTTTAAAGTGATTCTAAATCGTATTTTCTTTAAAGAATAAACATGTTATACTCACCTGCTCTGTGCAATAGATTTGCACAGAGCAGCACTGATCCTCTTCTTCTGGGCTCACCTGCCGGTGTTGCTGGCTCCTCCTCTTCGGCAAGTGCCCACTATAGGAAGCCACTTCCTATGGAGTCACTCATGTGGGCTCAATCCTGAGCCCTGCTGTCTGCATCTATAGACACCCAGTGGCCGCGATCCATCTCCCTTAACAACAGGAGCAGATCTGCACCGCAGAGGCCCCCATCCTGTACACAGGTACAAAAGAGGAAGAGTTAGTGAAGTACACATATGGAGTCTGCACTAGGTGCACAGTGGGACCCCATAGCGTTATCGGGAGTGAGGTAGTGGTGATACACCGGACAGGTGAAGAGGGCATTGGCTCCACATGTCCCTTCTAAATGCACAAGTAACCGTGGTGATGCTTAGTACATCAAGAGAGGTTACTAGAGTTCATTCATGTTTAACCATCCAACCAGGTTGTGAGCATGGCTCAAGTAAAGGTACCTTCCATGCATGGCAGTGACCCTGTACAAAGTGCCTAGCATAGTCCAGAAGAACCCACCCCAGGGGTAGGCTTCTCATGTGACTCTTGCTTGGCGCCCAGCGATGAGGGAAACATGGAGGACATGATGACCACCCCAGCACACTACCCCCCTTACAAGCAGTCTTTGATTGCTCAGTTCTCTGTCTTAGAGGAGAAGAAGGACAGATGCAGCATTGGACCGATGCTGCATCCACCTAGGTGAGAGTGTACATTTGTACGTTGAAGATGTCTTCAATACAAATTCCTGTACACAGTCTTCTAAGTGACCTTTAGTTAGTCTCCTGGTGCCACGACTGCCCCTTGAGGTGGTCATACCTTAAATAGGTGAGAAAGTCCTTAGAGCCCCTTTTCAAGCATGAGTCCATACCCCTGGAAATACCCCTGGAAACCTGACTGGGCTCCCAGAAGGGGTGTTTAAGTGCAACTGGTAGATCACATTCTTAGCATCACGGCAGTTCCTTACATGGGGGACCTGGAACCGAACTACCGGCCATCTTACGGCAGTGCCAACGAGTGGTGGTTCCCCTCTATTTGATCTGTTTGCCCCAGCAGAGGGCGGTATTCCCCCAAAAAGCCTGGGAAAACCTGACCAGCAGAGTTAACCCTTGCTTCTCAGGACTTAACAACTCTGCAAAGCAACATAACTAAACAGTGTCACATTAATATTTTAAATTCTAACATACATTAATTACAAAACAGTGGAACATTTTATTAAAACATAAACATTTGACATCCAACTGCTTAGAGGTCAAGTAAATACAGAGCAGATTTTCAGCAATTCCCATCATTATTCATCTATGACACAGGAATCCATGACAGTCATGATGTGATTATTGGGAGGAGATAACACCCATCATTTCTCCTGTCCGAGAGTAATGAGTGAATCCGTATTCCTGTGTTCATACAATCACATCAGTGCACCACAGTGATCTCCAGCCCTCATAAACCCAACATTCATAAAAATGGATGACATCCAATTTAATGACTGCTGTGAAGCTGGTGTGACTTGTAACTTATTGCCATAAATCAGACAGGGTGTCTCTGAAGAGTGTAATATATGTAATATATTGCTATAGACCACCACTACAAGCAGCTAGATAAAAATAGATGAACATTAAGTCACATGAACTATTTTTAGACATGGAAGCTGTAAAAATAGCTGCTATCTTAAAACTGGCTGGAGCAGGTACTCAATATAATTATACTATATTTTTTTTATATTAATTAAAAACACACACATATACTGTGTGTGTGTATATATATACACACACACACACACATAGTATATTTATATATAAGATTTTTTTTTTCTCTTTATTTAGTAATTCACAAACATTTTAAAACATCTGGCAAAATGAGTTCAATATCAATAAAGTTTTCACTTCTACAATTACATAAATATAAAAAGATATCAAAATGCATATATAAAAAATGTGTTACCTAACATTCTGTAAATGAGTATAAGATGTCATATTAATAGTGGTGAAATCTATTTTTAAGGGTAAGAATGGTGAAGATGATATGGGCTATATGGCAGTACCATTGTTAAGTGAAAAAGAGTGGTGAGGGTAAAATGTTTTATACCGTATGTTGGTTCCAAAGGTAAAGTAGAATTCTGGGTTTATACTAGCTAGACTTGAATATGCTCCCATCCCCCTTCTAACACCTACACTATATTACAAAAAGTATTGGGACACCTGCCTTTACACACACATGAACTTTAATGGCATCCCAGTCTTAGTCTGTAGGGTTCAATATTGGGTTGTCCCACCCTTTACAGATATAACAGCTTCAGCTCTTCTGGGAAGGCTGTCCACAAGGTTTAGGAGTGTGTCTATGGAATGTTTGGGTTTGGGTGTTTTTTTTAAGCACCCAATTAGAGCCAGAGGCTCTAATAGGCTTCAAAAAAGGATGGCCTCGGAGCGCAGAGCATTGCACTTCAAAGCCACCCAGTTGCGTGACCATAGCAAATTAATTTTTTATTTTTATCACACTAAAGTTCCTCCCCGCCATCAGGAGGCAGGTCTGTGAGACCTTTTTCCCGATTGGCCAAAGCATAAGGCGATCGTATTGGATGCCTAGCGCTTTGGCGGAAGAGAAGACATGGCGGAGGAAGCTGGAGGAGTGGACACCGGAGCCGCCACGGCCGCTGCCCACACTCCAGGAGAGCAGAAGAGGACACCACAGCCCAGGCACATGGGCGGGTAAGTGACGGACTGCCTGTGGGTGGGAGGGTGCTGTTTCAGTGCTGTGCCACGCCGCGGGGGGGGGGGGTGTTGTTTGTTTTCCGCCCTTCCAAAAGAGGAACCTACCAGTCGCCACTCACTGCTTTTGGTAATATAGTGTATATTAACTACTCTGTGGAAAAAAGTTTGTATACTTACCTATTTTCAGTAAATGAAAATATAAAGGCACCTACTTACCTATTATGAACAACAAAGCTGCCTTTCCAATAATATAACACTATAAAACAGTGAAACCAGAAGTGGAAATTTGCACTAAATCAACTTAAACATGATGTAGCAACAATAAAAAAAAGTCCATATAATAAAGTTCATAAACCAACCGTGATGATCCCACACCATGAAAATGTGATTTTCTTATATCTGAAGAGTGATCCTCCAGAAAATCACCTTTGATCACCACCAAAGTGAGAAGTGCCCACTCACCGTAGCTGAAGTGACCTCCAAACTAACAAATGCCAGTAAGCACTTCAGGATATTGATTTGGCCCCTCAGAATGGTATATATTTGTGCCCTGACTTGGTGGCTTTCCTGAAGAAGGGATTTGTAAAAACTAGTTGGAAGCCTTTCGGCAGCTGTCACGTCCAGTTACATCCAACATCACAACCAACCCAGACTTCCTGGTGGTGGAACGCACACCGATCCCGAGAGGGAGAAGCAAGATGGTACTCAAAAACACAAGGCTGTATCCATTTGTGCCGAGTCTGGGCACACGTATATGTAAGTGCAATACTTTTGATGTCTTTTAATATGGTGAATAAACATACTACACTATAGTATCTCTTTGGTTTATGGTGGTGATGTCATTGAAGAGAGAGAGGGAGACTAGGAAATATCTGGAGACCTAATGGAAGACTGTGATTGATTCTGAGGGGCCAAATCAATATTCCAAAGTGCTTATTGACCTTTTTTAGTTTAGAGGTCACTGGAGCTACGGTGAGTGGGCACTTCTCACTTTGGTGGTTGTCATAGGTGATTTGTTGGAGGGTCACTCTTCAGATATAAGAAGATCACATTTTTATGGTGTGGGATCATGACGGTTGATTTATGGACTTTATTATATGGACTTTTTTATTGTTGCTGCATCATGTTTAAGTTGATTCAGCGCCGATTTCCCCCTTTTGGTTTCACTTTTTAATAGTATTATACTATTGGGAAGGCAGCTTTGTCCTGATATAGGAAGATCAAATTTTTATGGGTTGGGATCATCACGGTTGATTTTTGGACTTTACCTATTTTCAGGCCACTCTGGTCTGGTCATGTGATCTCAACCAGCACAGGTTACATGGGAAAGAAGAGAGTGCTCGACAACAACTGGAATGCCTGAGCTACTGTTCTTCCTTGTTGTAGAGGGTGGCCATGAGATCTTCCATACCCATGATGTTGTTTACCCTTTTAAGCCAGAGGAGTAAATCTGGAGATGATGTTTGTTTCCATTTGTCTGGGATGCAAGATCTTGCTGCATTAAGCCAATGTATACTGTAATAAGGGCTTAGGCTTTAATCAAGTAATGTGCCAGTAAGAACCGTCACTAAATTCTTTCCCTTTTACTTGCCATCTTGTATGCAACATACTTCGAAAAAAGAGGGAAACAAATGCTCCACAAAACTAAAATACAATTTAACAATTAAATAAAACCAATTAATTGCAGTTATATTAGTAAAAAATATCACGCCGCTGTATAGTAAAGTCAGAAATGACCGAATCTCTCTTCAGGGGACATTTCTGGCTGCGCAATGATGTCATGGTATGTAGCTCCGCCATACGTGTTTTGTCAGAGTTGACATCTTCCAGGGCACGAATGACACACTTAGGGCAGAGCTACGTGACATCATTGGGCAGACAGAAATGTCCCCAGAAGAGAGATTCGGATGTTTCAAACTTTACTATACAGCACTGTGATATTTTTTACTTATGTAAGTGCAATTAATTGGTTTAATTCTGTCCAAGGCCTACAAGGGTCTACAAGGGTCAGTTGCAATAATTGCCAATCCAACCTGTCAAAAGCCTTTTCTGCATCTGTAGAGAGATGAGCAAAGCAGATGGGCAAAGCTGCATGGTCAAAGCAAACGTTCACTTTAAAATTTGCCGCATATAAAGGTATTTCTCTTTTCGCTGTCAGAAAGTTGGGAGGTGCAGTCAAAGTTGGCAGAAAGCATATACAAGCCAATCTAAAAGTCATCTGAGAGCAAGAATGTGTAATGTATTCGCTTCTTGCCTGAAGCTTATCTTCACATCTTGTCCTTTTAATCCCTCGACGACGCAGAGCGGAATGGGCGCACACCAGCTTTAGAACTAAGTTCCTGATATACAAATACAAAAGGTTACTCTTCACTAAAATTAAAGCGAAGAAGAAGAACACTAAAAAAAAAAAAAAAAAAAAAAAAAAAAAAAAAAGCACTTTTTAGAATAAGAACAAAAGCTCTCTTTAAAGTGCAGAAATGTACGTTTTATTTTTAATCTGCATTTCAGAAGAAACATCAAAGACCAAGCAAAAATGTGTGCTTTGCCAGCATTTGATACTAATGCCGCAGTTAAAAAGAAAGAAAAAAAAAAAGTTCCAGTAGCATAGATTAAAGGGTAACTCCAGTTTCTCAGGTAAAAAATATAGCAAATAAAAAAATTATATAGCATAAACAGTTGCTACAGAAGCTATACTGTAATTGAATGTTATTACAAATGACCTTCCCTTTTCAATTTACAGCTGCTGTAATTTTCTGTAAAATGCAATACAGCAACCTGGAGGTTTCACCTGTACACAGATGGTATACAGAAGAACTCCAGAAATGTAATTTCCTGCTTGTGTGATTGCCTTACTGATTTTCCTAGAATTCTGCACTAAAGCCTTGTACACACGATCGGATTTTCCAACGTGAATTGTGTGATGTCAGGCTGTTGGCGGAAAATGCGACCGTTTGTACGCTCCATCGGACAATTGTTGGCCAACTTTCCGTGGACAAATGTTGGACGGCAGGTTTATAAATTTTCCGCGGACAAATGTCTGTTGACGGATTTTCCGAGCGTGTGTACACAAGTCCGTCGGACAAAAGTCCAAAGTGCAAACACGCATGCTCGGAAGCAAGGACGAGCCAGAAGAGTTCGGTCTTGTAAACATTCGTGACGCAGGAAATTATGAAATCTCGAAATGCAGCGCAGAATTCTCTTCTTCTTTAATGGGATAATAATGAAGCTGCTTTGCTGGTGATACTGACGGAGTTATTGCAAACAAATTTTCAAAGGCTTTTTTTTCTTGTGATATCAAGGATAATATTATTATGTTTTTTTCTTTTTTTGGGCAAGTTACTACAACACCATTATCCTGTAGTTTTTTTTTTATATCAAAGATACAACTATGTTGGTGTCCCTTGTTAATTTTACATTGTATTTTTATTGACCATTTTTTAAATAGACTGTTTCTAATGGATCGTATTTTTAATAGAAACCTTGTGTGTTGCACATGGGTAATGCTCAACATGGTATTTATAAAAAAAAAAAACTTTGCCTAACCCTCTATCCCCTTTACCCGTCTTTTTATACTGATGATAACTTTCAATTTTAATTATCTCTATTTACAATGAGAAGGGTTTATTTTTATTCTTTTATTACTATTATTTTTTTTACAGATGTTTTTCTAAGAGATCCTGTGATGTCTGCATCTGGAAGTAAGTACTGAATTTTTGTTTAAAATTTTGATCCACACACTTTCTCCATGTTTATTGCTAGCCTTCATACAACCAGGGCTGGATTTTTTCTTCCTGGGTCCCTCTCCTACCCCAGTCGATTTGTAAGCCTTAAAGATGACCTCTGACAAAACCAAAACATTGCAAACAATTGTGGGCCTCTCCCAGCACTGTAAGGGTAAAAGACCAGGTGCAACATAAAAAGCAACTATACTTACTTTACTCCTTGTTCCAGTAGGCGTCCTCCCAGCTGCACGACCATACCCTAAAGGATTTTTATTCTTCCTGGAGTTCAGCTTTATTATCACGCTAACTATATCAAACATCGTAGCCACATACTGTAAAGCCTCGTACATACGGTACGATTGTTGGCAGGTGATTGTCTGTTGATAGACTGTTGTCCTAAAATCTTAAGCCGCGTACACATGATCAGATTTTCCGTCGGGAAATGTTGGATGTGAGCTTGTTGGCGGAAATTCCGACCCTGTGTACGCTCCATTGGACAATTGTTGTCGGACTTTCCGCCAACAAATGTTGGCTAGCAGGTTCTCAAATTTTCCGCCAACAAATGTGTGTTGTCGGACTTTCCAATGGTGTGTACACAAGTCCGTCGGACAAAAGTCCAAAGTACAAACACGCATGCTCGGCAGCAGAAGCGGTCGGTCTTGTAAACTAGCGTTCGTAATGGAGAATTAACATTCGTGACGTGGAAAATTATGAAATCTCGAAATGCAGCGCACAATTCTCTTCTTCTTTAATGGGATAATAATGAAGCTGCTTTGCTGGTGATACTGAGGGAGTTTATTGCAAACGTATTTAAAAAGGCTTTTTTTTTTCTAGTGATATCAAGAATAATATTATTATGTTTTTTTCTTTTTTTGGGCAAGTTACCACAACACCATTATCCCGTAGTTTTTTTATATCAAAGATACAACTATGTTGGTCTCCCTTGTTAATTTTACATTGTATTTTTCAAAATGTAACTGCCGACTCCCAAACTGTCATTTGAAGTAGCCAAGTATTATTCTCCACAATTTTTTTATTGTGCATTAAAAAAAGAAAACAAAAAAATTAGACATGCTATCTGCAAATAGAACTTAACCAAAAAGTGGATTCTCTGCATCCAAAAAATATAGAAAATATACCAAATCAAATCATTATTCAGCCAAAAAATAAAATAAAAGCCTCATGCATGTGTTCTGCTTAATATAGGGGGTCAACAATGCCAAGAGTTGGTGAAAGCAGGGGTCCGTCACCCGGAGATAATTCTGAAAATCATCCGGATTATTCTCCTGGAGCTCCCGCAGCAAAGGCATATGACATAATTGGTCACGATTAATAAAGCAACCAATTTTTGGTCCAAGAAATCCTCCTCCTCCTGTTCCTGGACTGGACTTGGGTCAAAGCAATAACTCCAAGGCCAATAATAAATAACACGTTATCTCCTCCGATTCCGCAACATGGCTGATTGACGAACGGCCGTTCAGAAACTAATTGAAAAACGCAAAATGAAAAGCGCGAATCAACACTCACCAAACTTCTACTGTCCGTGGGACTCAGAACGAGGTCTGGTGTGTATGTAAAAGGTGTTGGTTCAGCACGCACCTGGTCCCCATTGACAACGTCAACCTGTGACGAAACGCATCTGGAGGAGGATACGTGCTGACGTCACCACACTGTTGTACTAGGAGGACGGGGAGTTCTATCACAGCTGGCCGGCTCTGTTTTTTAGCGTGAATTTTATCTACAATTCATGTAAGTGCAATACTGTTTTAATAAACCTTATCTAAGCGATATCACGCTATGGTTGGTCTCTCTCTTATATCCTGCCGAATACCCTGATTACCCTGCTGATTATTGAGGCCCATGGGAGATTCACAGCATCAAGGGTTTGGAGCATACAGCTAATCCATTTGACTACACTTGTCTGGATGTTCCTTTCGTTTAAAGCAAAGGCCTTGGCTGGGCTATAGCCATCCGCTTGCCTCCGCTTGCCATCTGGTAAGCAAGTTTTTCATTAGGTGGTGGCACTAAATAAGGATTTAGCTCACCTGGGTGTTTTGTGTGGATTTATTTGAACTGCATTTCATTATCCTGGAATACACAAGCTATTGTTGACCTGCACCTTTATATAGCGCAGCTTCTCCTTTCCAACATGAAATTAGCAGAAGGAGCCCAAAGGGTGGCGCATGACAATTGAACTTCCTCTTTATCGGCTCGTAGTAAGTCTAGTACGTCACTACGTTCGTGTTTGTTGTCCGTTTGTATGCAAGACAAGTTCCTGGCCAACGCCCTTCGGAAGAAAGTCCACGGTTTTGACGGTGGAAAATCCGATCATGTGTACAAGGCTTAAGATACAGGTCAGAATGTTGGCATCCTCTGCAGAAAAAATTAAATTTATGATGAGATTGTTCCTAAGAGGTTTAATTATTTCCAAAGGGATGCCAACACTGCAACATTTCCAATACTAAAAGTGCACCAGGTAATTAGAATCAACCAGATCCTCCCATTCAGAATCCGTATTTAATAGACAAAACTCTATTTCTTCAGAGCAGAAACAGATAGGAATCTGCTACAATGTTTGTTAAATTCTTGCAATGTACATCGGTCACACAGAGGGCATTTTTCTGTTCAACAAAAAGTTACGTGGAGTTAAGGTGGCCACACTTGTATTGATATGGTCAATTAATTGATCCCTCTATGTGACCAAAATGATCAAATCAAATACAAATTGTAAGCCACAACCCCTCCATCCAATCAATTTAGTAAGCTTCTGATTAATTTTGATGCTGGCAATGCGATCAGCCATGGTGGAATTTTTTTTATCATTTCTGATCCTGAGCGAATGAATGTGTGTGCCCCAGAAAACAAATATTCATATAGATAACTTAATTGACAATTTTTTTAATAGATTGTTTCTGATGGATCGTATTTTTAATAGAAACCTTATGTGTTGCACATGGGTAACGCTCAACATGGTATTTATAAAAAAAAAAACTTTGCCTAACCCTCTACCCCCTTTACCCGTCTTTTTATACTGATGATAACTTTCAATTTTAATTATCTCTATTTACAATGAGAAGAATTTATTTTTATTCTTTTATTATTATTTTTTTTTTTACAGATGTTTTTCTAAGAGATCCTGTGATGTCTGCATCTGGAAGTAAGTACTGAATTTTTGTTTAAAATTTTGATCCACACACTTTCTCCATGTTTATTGCTAGCCTTCATACAACCAGGGCTGGATTTTTTCTTCCTGGGTCCCTCTCCTACCCCAGTCGATTTGTAAGCCTTAAAGCTGACCTCTGACAAAACCAAAACATTGCAAACAATTGTGGGCCTCTCCCAGCACTGCAAGGGTAAAAGACCAGGTGCAACATAAAAAGCAACTATACTTACTTTACTCCTTGTTCCAGTAGGCTTCCTCCCAGCTGTACGACCACACCCTAAAAGGATTTTTATTTTTCCTGGAGTTCAGCTTTATTATCACGCTAACTATATCAAACATCGTAGCCACATACTGTAAAGCCTCGTACACGCGGTACGATTGTTGGCAGGGGATTGTCTATTGACAGACTATTGTCCTAAAATCTTATGCCTCGTACACACGATCGGATTTTCCAACGGGAAATGTTGGATGTGAGCTTGTTGGCGGAAAGTCCGACCGTGTGTACGCTCCATCGGACAATTGTTGTCGGACTTTTCGCGGACAAATGTTGGCTAGCAGGTTCTCAAATTTTCCGCCAACAAATGTGTGTTGTCGGACTTTCTGATTGTGAGTACACAAGTCCATCTGACAAAAGTCCAAAGTACAAACACGCATGGTCGGAAGCAGAAGCGGTCGGTCTTGTAAACTAGCATTTGTAATGGAGAATTAACATTCGTGACACTGCAAATTATGAAATCTCAAAATGCAGCGCACAATTTTCTTCTTCTTTAATGGGATAATAATGAAGCTGCTTTGCTGGTGATACTGATGGAGTTATTGCAAACAAATTTTCAAAGGCTTTTTTTTTTCTAGTGATATCAAGAATAATATTATTATACTTTTTTTTTTATTTGTGCATAAAAAAAAAAAAAAATAGACATGCTATCTGCCAATAGAACTTAAGAACATTCTGTGCATCCAAAAATATAGAAAATATACCAAATCAAATCATTATTCAACCAAAAAAAAAAATGTCAAGGCAATAACTCCAAGGCCAATAATAAATAACACGTTATCTCCTCCGATTCCGCAACATTTCTGGTTGACGAACAGCTGTTCAAAAACCAACTGAAAAGCACAAAATGAAAAAAAGTGAAAAGAAAAGCGCGACTCAACACTCACTAAACTTCTACTAACACGAAATTAGCAGAAGGAGCCCAAAGGGTGGTGTTAAAGAGCTAAAAAAACACTTAGTACGTCTAGTATGTCACTTATTCGTAATTGTTGGCCAATATTTGTGTGACCGTGTGTATGCAAGACAAGTTTGAGCCAACACCCTTCGAACAAAATTCCACGGTTTTGTTGTCGGAAAGTCCGATCGTGTGTATGGGGCTTTAACGTTAGTACACTCCTTTTGACAATTGTTGTCCAATTTTCCGCCAACAAATGTTGGATGACAGACTAGTAAATTTTCGCCGGACAACGGTTTGACGTCAGATTTTCATATGGTCAGTACACAAATCCGTCACACAAAAGTCGAAAGTACAAACACGCATGCTCGGAATCAATGCTCACCAAACACGAAATTAGCAGAAGGGGCCCAAAGGGTGGTGCTCAAGAGCTGAAATTCCTCGTAGTATGTCACTACGTTCATTTTTGTTGCACGACCATTGTGTACCGTTGGTATGCAAGACAAGATCCTGGCACATGCCCCTTTTGACAAAAATCAGATGCCCGGTTGGCCAACAATCGTACCGTGTGTACGAGGCTCAAGGCACATCAAAATCTGGTGGAAGGGAGTTGGTTCAATACACCTAGAGGACTAAGAATATTCCACTAGTGGTTCAGACCTATGTGTATGAACCCAGAAAAGGTGAATGGAAAGCACACTGTACACTATTCCAGGCCACTCACCTTTTTCTCTAAGTCGCAATAATCTTTATTGACACCAGGTAAGTGAACAAAAGAGTAGGGAAGGTCATTCAGAAATATCCTACCCCTAGCCCATATTGCGGGCGAAATGCATGAGAGGCAGAGTCAGGCCAGGCCGGGAAGCATATGCATGAGTAAGGCCCATTATTAGATGCAGAACTTGAGGGCAAAGGTCAGGAGAAGGTTGAATAACGAACACCACCCAAGTGGTTCCTAAAGTACTCTAACAGTCCCTGGGTGGTTCTCAGCATCCAGGAGTACATCACTTCCACTGGAGCAATTAAACCATGAAACAGAAGGTTCTTCAATGCCTGTTGTAGATCTCTGACTAGTATAGGACTACTCCATACATACACCCTCCAGACCCAGCACACAGCCTGCAGAGGATCTTTCCAAAGAGGAAGGCTGAAGGACTCCTCCTGAAGAGGGTTTAGAAACTGGTTAAACCTATTGAAGACAAGCTCATCAGAAGTTGCAAAGGCTAAAGCTGGGTGCACAAGGATCAAAATTTGGGCGGTTCAGCAGGGATCAAACAGAGCCACACCTCTGTCACGGAACTCTGGACCACACTCAACAGAGTATAGGAGATAATACAGTACTGAAAACCCATGAGCACCATATTCTAGAAGAGGCATTGTACAATAAGAAACAATAAGAAAAGCACCAACACTTGAATCTTCAATGCTGCTGCCAGATTAATTTACCTTACAAATGTTTATTGTCTATCACCCCTTGCTTCCGCTCACCCAACAAATAGAATTCAGAATACTGACAACATACAAAGCCATCACAACTCCAACAAGCCCCAAACCACATCACTAACCGCCTCTCAAAATATAACCCAAATGTCATCTTCATTCCTCCCAGGACCTCTTGCTCTCTAGTTCCCTCATTACCTCCTCCCATGCTCACCTTCAGATCCTCTCCCCTCCTCTGGAACTCCCTCATTCTGAACGGCTATCTCCTACTCTGTCCACCTCTAGGCAATCCCTCAAAAAAACAAATCTGTTCAGGGAAGCCTATCTCACCTAAAATGTATGAATTTATTGATTTAACTACAAACCCTTGTTTATTCTTCTTTATATTTCATTTTTTATGATATGCCGCTTTTTTAGCCATGTGTCATTATAATAATGTATCCCCACTGATTCAGTTACACTCCCTTATATATGTTCTGTAGTATGCCGTTTTTTCCAGCGATGTGTCATTGTGCCTATGTATGTCTATTTTTTCCTTTGGCATTAGTTTTGGCCCCGCCCCTTGATTGATTATAAAATGTTACTGCTTAGCATCCATCCCCTATGCTTGACAAAGGAGTGCCGCTATTCTCTCCATCGACAGCGAGCTGACTCGGAAACGCGTTGCACAGTAGTGACATCACTGTCCGACACCACTGTGTTTGCCATCCAAGCCTCGTTCTGGCTCCGACCGCACGGCCGTGCATTTTCTCCACCACGGATGCCGTACGAGGTGCTGTTTGAAATCGCAGCACAGTCGAAGACCAGCTCTGGCGTCCTCACTACCCCTTTCCCTGAACCCACACCATTTCTGACGGCTCCACTGCGATACCTTCCTTTTTGGTGTGCCACTTGGACTACTATGAGAGCTTACTGCAGCCCATCCCCGGTGGACGAGATGTGATGCTAGTACATATGGACTTGCTGCTACCTGTAGTCCTCCTCTCTCTCTCCTGCTTAGAGATGTACCTGAACTCAACATTTCAGCTCTACATGTGAGTGGATATTGCTTTTTATCATTAAATTGTGTTTAATACATACTCAGTGGCGCCCCTTTTCCTTGTTATCCAATTCTCTACAGCAGGGGAAAAAATTCCTTCCTGATCCCCCAAGAGGCAATCGGATTTTCCCTGGATCAACTTTACCTATAAATGTTAGAACCCAGTTATATTATGTACATTTAGGAAAGAATCCAGGCCTTTCTTAAAGCCATCTACTGAGCTGGCCAGAACCACCTCTGGAGGGAGTCGTTTTCAAAGCTCTAACTGTAAAGTAACCTTTCCATATTTGGAGATGAAATCTCTTTTCCTCTAGAAGTAAAGAGTGCCCCCTTGTCCTCTGTGTTGACTGTAAAGTGAATAACTCAACTCCAAGTTCACTATATGGACCCCTTATATATTTATACATGGTGATCATATCCCACCTTAATCTCCTCTTCTCAAGAGTGAATAAATTCAGTTCCTCTAATCTTTCCTCATAGCTGAGTTCCTCCATGCCTCTTATCAGTTTGGTTGCCCTTCTCTGCACTTTCTCCAGTTCCCTGATATCCTTTTTGAGAACTGGTGCCCAAAACTGAACTGCATATTCCAGATGAGGTCTTACTAATGATTTGTACATTGAAAAATTATATCTCTCTCTCTGGAGTCCATACCTCTCCTAATACAAGAAAGGACTTTGCTCACACAAGAAAGGACTTTGAGTTCTTTTGCTAGAATTATTGCCCTCACTCTAACGATCGCGGCGATACCTCACATGTGTGATTTGAACACAGTTTACATATGCGGGCGCGACTTACGCATTTGTTTTCTTTGCTGCGCGAGCTTGCGGGAACAGGAGCGCTTTAAAAAAAAAAAAAATCTTATTTTTTTACATTGTCATTTAAAAAAAAAAAGTTATTATCCCCTTAGCGTATGGTCGGCGCTAAGGGGATAATATTCTACCTGTGCTGTCTCAAATAATATTTTAAATCACTGCAAAAACTGTTGGCGCTACATAAATCCTATAATAAAAATAGTAACATCCCTTCACTGGTTTCTCATTTGGTATGCCCATTCACATCGGCTGGCATATGTTCAGTAAAGTTGACCACACAAAGCTGGATGAGCTCTATTTAATGTTTGTTGTATGCAACTCAATTCAAACACAGCAAGAGCATAGTAAAAAATATCCTAAGATGAACTTCTGCGCTATTAAAGTGAATGTTGTGTGAAATGCTGCAAAATCAAAAAAGTGAACACCACTCACTAACTGAAATCTAAAAATAACACAATCAATAATTGTGCCTGTGATTTTGCGCAAACCAAAATAAATAATAAATATTCAAATGGATGAGCATAAGTGTTAAATCATAGATAAATCAAATAGTCCATAAAGTGAAAATCCGTGACTGTAGTGCAAATCAATCAAGTGGATAAGATAAGTGAATAATCTATACAGTGATACATCAAAAGTGTAAAGTGCGTTGATCGTAGATCTCGTGACTTTCGTGGTGTTGGATACCCACCAGGGGCTCCCAGAACTCTCACCTTACTGACATTGAAATAATGCCTTTATGTATCCATTCAGGACTGTGCTTGTTCCAATCCCAACGGTGTAGTCGTTCTGGTGCGTCTATGGGGAGATGGCGTTCTTTCCGGTGAATGGACTCCACATATGGGGGGTAATCAGAAAGGAGGATACTCCAATAGGGTGATATCGTTTAAAGCCGAAGATTTTATTTAAAAATATCTGCTTACATAGAGGTAGCGTTGAAACAGCAATTCAAACAGTGTGTTTACAATCCCCGCTACGTCACTTCCGGTCCGTGCTGTTGTGTATCCGGTTACGTCCTACGCGTTACGTCATATCACATGACTTCCTTCCTTTTAATTAAGATGGAATTATGCTATGGATATTCTCCTGATTCCCCTTGCATGACACCGCAAACGAGAGACCTGTTATCCTGTTGGATTACATGGAGGAGTTGAGAATTGCCCATCATAAGAATCTGAGGCACAATGCCTATAAGGAGGTGGTGAGTGAGGGCACAAGAGGTGGGGAGCACAGCACCTTATTGTCTTTTATTGCACATTACTGGCACAAGAATATTGGAGCACGGACTGCACTTTAGAGGACTCATTTAAATGGTTGCACGTAGTAGACAGCACGAACATACATGAACATTATATGAACTTTATAAATTGATATACTATTCTATTAATGTTGATACTCATAGCATAATTTGCACGGAGCATTATTATTATTATTATTATTTAAGGTACTTATATAGCGCCGTCAATTTACACAGTGCTTTACATATACATTGTACATTCACAGTAGTCCCTACCCTCAAGGAGCTTACAATCTAAGGTCCCTAACTCACATTCATATACTAGGGCCAATTTAGACAGAAGCCAGTTAACCTACCAAGTTATCATTTATATTTTGCATAGGATTTTTTTGTTGTTAGTGCTAAGTCCACACAGTTTTATTTTAAAAGGGACACCATACCTTGCACCTCAGCAGCAATTTATAGTATCACTAATAACACTGGTAGCCGCACTGCAGCACGGGGACACCGACACCTGTATATGTTTTAGTAACTGTTTATTCCAGAACAGGTCTAACAATGCACAATTCAGAGAATTCTAATTCTGGCGTAATGTGATTCTCATTCCTCTGTAGGTCGAGGTGATGCCAGTGAAAGTGCCACTCCAATCCCTGAGAGTATGTATTGTTGTTTGCAGCTGCAAATAATAGAAATGTTTAACTTTGAGTATTTTTAACGGTGGAGTGAAGAGACAGCGCCTGGCCAAATTCCCAGGGAAGATGAATGTTCAGTGTACTGGCTTAGGGTGTCTTCCATGTACCCAGATGCAGACTAGTAGAGATGAATAGGTGGCAACTCGGCCCATGGCCATTTTTAGCACACACCTCAAAAACTAAGAGTTGAAGTACAATATTAATTAGTAATGTGAACAAAGATATACTGCACTTGAGAAACACAAAACAAGACAAGCTGCACCACTACCGTGAGATATTATCACAAAACTCAAATATAAATATACTGTGTTGCGCTAAACAAAAAACTAAATAAATTGAAAAAAAAAAAGTGTAAATTCTCTCAGTGAATCCAAATGTTAATTTCTTGACAGTAGCAAAAAGTCCCAAAACCAGTGAAGTCGGTGAGATTTCAAGTTTCAAGGTCCCAAAGACCAACTTTGTGAATACACCACCGCCACATATAGATGTGCTCTTACCAGAGAGCATGGACCTCCTATTACACGCGGTCAAAGAAAGCTCTTGTATATCATGAATCTCGACTTCTGTTGGTATCCAGCCAGAAGGAAACAATGGGAGTCACTACAACACCTACACTTGTGCCGACAGCCCTCTTGTCTCAGACCATCAGGGGTCAATATCATATATCAGTAGAAAAGTGAATGCCAATAGTGTAACACCTTTTACAGTTTTGCCTTAATAAAGGTAATGCGCTTACAGGTTTGAAGCTAGAAACAGCCTGAGTAATATTGCTGCACAGAAAAACGATCGTTGAATTCGGATAGACGCGATGACATATATACGAACCGCCACCTGACCGGTTTTGTCACAAAGAGGACTTCTTCCGGGGCATCATGAAGAAGGAAGAAGTCCTTTTTGTGATGAAACCGGTCTGGCGGCGGTTCCTATATATATGTTATCGCGTCTATCAGGATTCAACAATCATTTTTCTGTGCAGCAATGTCACTCAGGCTGTTTTTAGCTTCAAACGTGTATTAAAGCAAAACTGTAAAAAGTTTTACAGTACTGGCGTTCATTTTTCTATTGATATATGATATTGACTCTGATGGTCTGAGACAAGAGGGCTGTCGGTATGAGTGTGGGTGTTGTAGTGACTCCCATCATTTCCTTCTGTCTGGATACCAACAGAAGACGAGATTCATGATACACATGAGCTTTCTTTGACCTCCCGTAATAGGAGGTCCATGCTCTCTGGTAAGAGCACATCTATATGTGGTGGTGGTGTATTCACAAAGTTGTTCTTTGGGATCTTGGAAATTGAAAGCTCACCTACTTCACTGGTTTCGGGACTTTTTGCTACTGTCAAGAAATTGACATTTGGACTCACTGAGAGAATTTACACCTTTTTTTTTTCAATTTAATTCGTTTTTTGTTTAGCGCAACACAGTATATTTATACAATATTGTTTAGACCTCACACACACTGCTGAGGCCTGTAGACCATTAATGGGCCATCAGACAGCCTATGTAAGTGTATGGGGATGCAGCAGCTGCACGGACACAGCCGATCATTCTAGTTTGAGGGGTGCATGGGCCCAGGAGCAGCTGCATTCCTATACACCAGGGTTTCTCAACTAGAGTTCCTCCAGAGGTTCCTAGGGGTTCCTTGAGCAATGAGCAATGTCTGCCTCTCAGATAAGTTCGCACTGACACCATTTAGCAATCTGTAAGGGGATAATTCTTCCCAATGTCCACAAGTGCAAGGAGCATTCTTCTCACTGACCATCACACTAATGAATCATGAGTTGTAGATATAATCATTTTTAGCAGGGGTTCCTCGAGACCAGAAAGTTTTTTCAAGGATTCCTCTGTGCTGAAAAGGTTGAGAAAGGCTGCTATACACCTACACAGGCTGTCTGCATGCAGCACCTGCACCTGCTGTCTGTTCAAGCAGCTTGTTCATATTGCTCAGTATTTTTGTTTTAATTAATTTAAAGAGGTTTAAAGGATAAGTTCACCTTTTATGCACATGTTTTTTGCAGAAAAAAATTAAAATGTCTTATTTTTCCCCACAGTAGCCTGCAAAGCATTGCACCCGTGATCAGTGGATCGTGGGTGCAATGCCACAATACCAGGCTCCTGCAGCTTTCTACCTCTGAACGGGCTTGCTGTTAGAAAGGACTATGAGTGTGCTCATCAATGCACTGGTAGGTCATTGAGAACTACAACCCGTCTGCTGTTGTGGCAGAGGGGATTTGTACAGTAGTTTCTTAATTCACAGACTGCTGTAAATAAATTTCGCAGCTGTGCGGGTGAAAACCGCATTAACTGTAAATGTGACAGCGGCTGTGGGGTAGAAGAATTCCTACCCGCTGTCGTAGTGAAGGGTGCTGGGGGGGGGGTTTATGTTGGAACATGTTATGGGTGTACATGTTAAATACGGGTGTAACCTGTCACATGTTCTAAAGGTGATCTTATCCTTTAAATATCCTCCAGTCCCAGCCACCCCCACCTCTATGAATAAGCCCAATCGGGGTGAAATGCAACAGAGGACATTGCTTAGGGCGGTGACTATGTCTGGAAGCTTGTTACATTGACTAAAACCCTACGGTGCGACATTCACAGAGTGTGGCTTTATTTTCTGTCTTGCTATTCATGTTGAGTGGGACAAGCTCTTAGAAGCTGGCACCTGGGGAAGTGAAGGACTTAAGCACTATGTACCGAGCTTGGAGTGGTAGTTTCCTTTTACCCTGGTGGCTCAAGCCATATAAACAGAAAACTCATTCATGGTCTATGGGCCTCTGCACTCTTGTGAATGGGGCCTTATCCTTTCAAGGAACTATTCAATATATTTAACCTATACATTTTTTTTTATTTATTTAAGGAATTGTGCACATTGTGGTGCTCTGTAGTGTAGGTCCTTCAGCATCTAGTGCGTTGTGCCTTGGAGTGCCATACTAAATGGGGAACAGAATGCCGTACATTACTCTACTTGCAGTAATGTGGTGTAAAACGCTTCTCTGTAAAGTCAGCCTAAGGGTGGGCAATGCATCCACTGCAATTTATTCAGAAGAGGGGGTGACATGAAGGCTGCCAATACAATTGCTACTGTACTTGCACTACATAGATGTTGGCAGATCTAAAGTAGAAGGTACAGTCAAATTGTAACATGTGTGGTGATCTTAATGTTCCTGGTTATTCTCAGTTGTGTGTAACAAATATAATGGTACCAAAGACTAAAGTAAAGACACTTTCCTACTAAAAACCCAGAAGGATCCTTGTTAATGCTACCTGGTACAGGTAGCTCGTGATACTCTAAGTAGCTCTAGAAGGAGAGCAGCTTCACTTTACTTTGGAGCCAGCACCCATGGTTGGTGGAGCAGCATTGAAGGCTTGGAGCGGAGTGGTTGGGATTGGCTGAAATATATTGGTAACATCCATAATTTCTTGTGAACTGGTAAGCCCAGTTGTTGATTGCAAGCTCTTGCTCCAATCTTCCCTTAGCTTTTGCTCTGTGGGAAAGTCCTTTTAAGCCATAGGATACAATAATATCAAGTCCTGATATAACTCATCTTGTTTCCCCATTTAGGCACCTCTCCACCTGCTGAAATAAGCCCAACAAGTAAGTGCCCTGTCCTGCTTTTTGTCTGCAAAAGTAGAGTGATTCTATGAAAGTCCTTCGTACATGTGATTATGTCACTGCATCCAAAAGGAGCATTCACTACCATGTAGGTATTTGTAGGCACTCATCTAATTCATTGACACTCCTTTCTCCACTCTCCTCCTCCACATATTTTTTTACGTGTTACATACTGTAAAGAATGTAACAGAAGAACTGAGACTTTTCCTGATGTGTCAGAGAACTAAAATATATGCATAGCCTGACAGATGGACATAAAGTGCCTTGAAAAAGTATTCATACCTCTTAAAATTTTCCACAAATGTATTTTTTGGGATTTTATGTGATAGACCAACACATAGTTACATATAGTTACATAGTAGGTGAGGTTGAAAAAAGACACAAGTCCATCAAGTCCGACCTATGTAAAGTGGCACAAAGTGGCACATAATTGTGAAGTGGAAGGAAAATAATGAATGGTTTTAAAATTGTTTTACAAATAAATATCTGAAAAGTGTGGCGTGCATTTGTATTCAAGCCCCTCAGAGGTTTGTTAGAGAACCTTACTAAACAAACAGCATCATGAAGGCCAAGGAACACACCAGACAGGTCAGGGATAAAGTTGTGGAGAAGTTTAAAGCAGGGTTAGGTTATAAAAAATATCCCAAGCTTTGAACATCTCACAGAGCACTGTTCAATCCATCATCTGAAAATGGAAAGAGTATGGCACAACTGCAAACCTACCAAGACATGGCTGTCCACCTAAACTGACAGGCCGGGCAAGGAGAGCATTAATCAGAGAAGCAGCCAAGATGCCCATGGTAACTCCGGAGGATCTGCAGAGATGCACAGCTCAGGTAGAAGAATCTGTCCACAGGACAAATATTAGTCGTGCTCTCCACAAATCTGACCTTTATGGAAGAGTGGCAAGAAGAAAGACAATGTTGAAAAAAAGCCATAAGAAGTCCCGTTTGCAGTTTGCGAGAAGCCATGTGGGGGTACACAGAAAACATGTGGAAGATGCTCTGATTAGATGAGACCAAAATTATACTTTATAGCCTAAAAGCAAAATGCTATGTGTGGTGGAAAACTAACACTGCACATCACCCTGAACACACCATCCTCACCGTGAAACATGGTGGTGGCAGCATCATGTTGTGGGGATGCTTTTCTTCAGCAGGGACAGGGAAGCTGGTCCGAGTTGATGGGATGATGGATGAAGCCAAATACAGGGCAATCTTAGAAGAAAACCTGTTAGAGTCTGCAAAAGATTTGAGACCGAGGTTTACCTTCCAGCAGGACAACGACCCTAAACATACAGCCAGAGCTACAATGGAATGGTTTAGATCAAAGAATATTCATGTGTTAGAATAGCCCAGTAAAAGTCCAGACCTAAATCCAATTGAGAATCTGTGGCAAGACTTAAAAATTGCTGTTCACAGACACTCTCCATCCAATCTGACAGAGCTTGAGATGTTTTGCAAAGAAGAATGGGCACAAATGTCCCTCTCTAGATGTGCAAAGCTGGTAGAGACATCCCCAAAAAGACTTGCAGCTGTAATTGCAGAGAAAGGAGGTTCTACAAAGTATTGAAGTATATGGAGGCTGAATACAAATGCACACCACACTTTTCAGACATTTATTTGTTAAAATGTTTGGAAACCATTTATCATTTTCCTTCCACTTCACAATTATGTGCCACTTTGTGTTGGTCTATCACATAAAATCCCAATAAAATACATTTATGTGTTTAGTTGTAACATGACAAAATGTGGAAAATTTCAAGGGGTGTGAATACTTTTTCAAGGCACTATAGGAAGCAGTTCCAGTTAACCCTCTCTAGGAGACAAGTTGCTGCAGGAGCCGCACATGCATCCGTCTCGTACTTGCTTCAGAGCATGCATCGTTTTTGCTCTGTCGGAACAGCATACAGACGATCGTTTTCGCGATAGGAATTGGTTCTGTTGGAAATATTTAGAACATGTTCCATTTCTAGGTCCGTCAGAATTTTCGAAAAAAAAAAGTCCGATGAGGCATACACACGATCGGAATAGACGCTGAAAAGCTTCCGTCTGACTTTTTCTGTCGGACATTCCGCTCGTGTGTACGCGGCTTAACAGATTTTGAACTACCAACTGAGGTGGTTTGGAGCGGTGCTGAAGATTTGGGTGTGTATTTACTGTGCAGACGGGTATACAGACACACAAGGAGCAAGTGACCTGGCCTGTATGGCTTTACAGGCAGGCACTCTGACCAGGCAAGTATACAGACACATGAAAGACAAAACCAGAGAAAATTCCCAGCTCAACTCACCAACTCACCAAGTCTGCTTACCAACCGAATTAACCTGTCCAACAGTCTGCGTTAAAAACACGGGTTTAGTTAGCACAGATTTGCAAATGTGTGTGTAAGCTGCAAGGCCCCTTCACGGCACCCTGTATTACTTGCAGTCCTAAACCTTCTAAAATTATGAGGGTCTCCACAATGGAAGCACATGAATTCTAATGGATAGATAAGGGGCAGGTGGGCCTGGAGGTAGCTCAATCCTCCATTAAAGACATAGGGGCACACTGGACACCCAGCACATAGCACAATGGTAGCAAAGGTGCCCAGTGTGTCCCCTGACCAAATTTACACCAGTAACAAACAGATGGCCCCTGTCCCCACCTATAACTCGCCTTCACAGTAAGAAACACATGGAAGAGCAAAGACAAAAAGATGAAAGACAAAACCAGAGAAAGTTCCCAGCTCAACTCACCAACCAGTCTGCTTACCAACCAAATTAACCTGTCCAACAGTATGCGTTAAAAACAGGGGTTTAGTTAGCACACATTTGCAAATGCATACTTAAGCTGCAAGGCCTCTTCATGGCACCCTGTATTACTTTGAGCTGGAAATTGAGCTGGGTTGGGTAGAGAAGTCCTAGAACCACTGTCAGGTATTTATTGCTGCCTGTGCCCTTGTGGGGAGATTCACTCTCTATGTTAGTCCTGGTGACCATTCTTACTGGGAAAGAAAGTGATGGGAATTTAAAACTCTCCAGCTTTAAAGTGAACCTATTATACTGCGCTGCATACCTAAAACCTAAAGCCTTTGACACCTAAAATCAAACATCAGAGTTGATCTCCACCTCTCTAAGCTTGTCTACCTCACTTCTAGTGAACTCTATTTGTGTAAAAATAGAAACCATTCATGTCATATTGTACCACATGAGGATTTTCAATGTAAGAGATGCTTCAGTGTTTTTAAGACTAATTTCTTATGTCCAGCTCCTCTCCACTTGATGCTGCTCCCTTCTGCACTATTACTGGTAATTACCAGCTGCCAAAATGACAGCTGGGAGTTGCTTTATATTGCACAGCAGGAGCTGCTGTCAAAAGTCAGATAGTCTGCAAGGATGTATTGTTTCATTGTACTTACTATTACTTTCATTTGTAGATCAAAGGTGTTACCTTTGATCAGCCTCTGATATCAGTTATTTTTCTTTAATAAAATGCAGTTAACCCCTGATTAATCCTTATTTAACTCTAATTAGCCCTAATGAACACCTTCCTCCCCCTCCCTAGCTATTATTGTTCTGCTGATTTTTTTTATATCTCTATTTTTATCATTAATATTTAAATGTTATTTTCATTAATCTTTTTTTTTTTTTTTACAGAGTTGCATAAAAAGACTATGTAGGACTATTCGTCTATAGATCACATAGAACATAAAAATACATTTCCAAGATAATATTTCCAAGAGAGAGCCTAGTTTGCACCCCCCACACAAAAATAATCCGTGTGTTGCTTTGTTACCAAATAATTCTTAGTTTTGAAAAAAAATTAAAACAAAAAAAAGTATAATGGGATTGTATTTTTTTTTTTTTTTTGTCTTCTCCTTTTCTCTCCCTGTGCACATCCAGTGATAGCCATATACCACAGTTTTACTGCAGTGCTGCATCGGTGGTGGTGCAGCGGCACAGTTGGAACAGCTGCTTGTAGTCCAACTCAGGAGTGCACAGGAAAGGATGACAATACAGCAGTTAAACTGAGCAAGCAAGAAAAAAAAATTAAAAGCATTAAAGTCTATTCTTTTCACTTTACAGAACCAGGTTCAACAAGTAGCATGCATAGGTGTGCACACAGCCTATTGCATTAGGGTGTGCACATCAAAGCTCAAACACATGTGTGTGTGCATATGTATAAATACTGGCAATGTCAGTAGGGCATAGATTGGTGTCAGTAGGGCAGTGGATGGTGTAGTTTTTATTTGTATTATTTTATTTTTGACATTTTTTTTTTTAGGGGCCCAGTTAGGGGGCTTTGGTGAAATATCAGGGGTTTAAACAGGGGAAATCTGCGCCACACAGGGTGATTAGGATGTGCCCAGGCACACCCTGTGCGCACCCCTATGGTAGCATGGAATTCAATTATTTGGGTTTAAATATATTTTAATAAATGAATATTCATAGTGTAAACTTTCTTTGCACAGAGTCAGGCTTCAAGATAGCGGAGGAGAGTACTTTAAATTCGGACGTATCTGTGGGAACAGATAACGATGTTGGCGAGTCCATAGAACAAGGTGGGTCAATCCTAAAAAGTGTAAAAGAATGCATAGTGTTTTGCATACTATATATCTCCTACCTCTATTCTTCCTTTCCTAAAATGTACACATTTACTGGACTAATTTTAAATTATACTGTGACAAAGGCCCACTTATAGAGCTCAATAGCTTAGATTCAGAATTCTGGATGATGTAGAGGAGAAGGAAACCACCCCTTCCCAACACCTACAACTTTGCTCTGTACGGCCTTTTAGAGGCTTTCAATTACAGAGAAAACATCTAAAAGCAAACTGCTCCTGCAAGATACTTTCTTTAGAAACCCCATAATTTTTCTGTGAAGCCAGCGTCACGAGTGCACCCTGTATAAAATGTTTATTTGTAAAAATGAAGGCTTAAAAATATTGAGGAAAAAAAGCACAAAAAACTTTTTTCAACGTTTTGGTCTATTTGAAAATAAAAAGGTTAGAATTTGGGGTTCCTTTGTTCCTCAATATTTAATGTCATGTTTCCAGCTAATAAGATACATTTTTTTTGGCATAAGAACAACTCCAGTATAGTATTAACTACCACAAACAGAGCTTGTTCCAGTATAGTGGAAAGGGGCTTATAACCCTCAGGAGCCTTTTAAATTCCTTTGCACCCCTAAAAAAACACCTTATTTTCTCCTTTTTATTTGACTTTAATGCATTGTAATACAAATAGTGAATTTTACCCAATTATCATTCTTTCAAATGTATTTTTTACATGCAAATAGTGTAAATATCTGGATTTGTTTTAGCATTAGCCTTCTGAAGTCTCTGTACAACAGAGCTTAGAGAGGAGCAGAAAGAAGTAGCACAAGGAGCCAATCAGTTGCACCGGAGTGCAAGAAGCATACTGATAGATAGGAAGAGCAAGCCCATCAGTCTGCCTCCTACCCAGATAGCAAGGATAACTTGCCACATACTGTATTTGTGGCAGTGTTGAATTGTAAGACTGTTAACTTTCTGCACATTGAAGCACAAGCTTGAGCTGACAATTTTTCAATTTGCAGCAAATTTTGTGTGGCAAGTCTCTAGCAGGAGCAAAGTTGCAGTGCTGAGTCTACAGGAAGAGCTCTGCGAGTCTACAGTGCCTTGAAAAAGTATTCATACCCCTTGAAATTTTCCATTTTTTGTCATGTTACAACCAAAAAGGTAAATGTATTTTACGTGATAGACCAACACAAAGTGGCACATAATTGTGAAGTGGAAGGAAAATGATAAATGGTTTTCAAAATGTTTTACAAATAAATATGTGTGGGGTGCATTTGTATTCAGCCCCCCTGAGTCAATAATTTGTAGAACCGCCTTTCACTGCAATTACAGCTGCAAGTCTTTTTGGTGATGTCTCTACCAGCTTTGTACATCCAGAGCAGGCATCTTCAAACTAGGGCCCTCCAGCTGTTGCGGAACTACACATCCCATGAGACATTGTAAAACTCTGACATTCACAGACATGACTGGGCATGATGGGAATTGTAGTTCCTGAACTGCTGGAGGGCCATAGTTTGAAGACCCCTGATCTGGAGAGTGACATTTTTCCCCATTCTTCTTTGTGAAATAGCTCAAGCTCTGTCAGATTGGATGGAGAGTCTCTGTAAACAGCAATTTTCAGGTCTTGCCACTGATTCTCAATTGGATTTAGGTCTGGACTTTGACTGGGCCATTCTAACACATGAATATGCTTTGATCTAAACCATTCCATTGTAGCTCTGGCTGTATGTTTAGGGTCGTTGTCCTGCTGGAAGGTGAACCTCCACCCCAGTCTCAAGTCTTTTGCAGACTCTAACATGTTTTCTTCTAAGATTGTCCTGTATTTGGCTCCATCCATCTTCCCATCAACTCTGACCAGCTCTCCTGTCCCTGCTGAAGAAAAGCATCCTCACAACATTATGCTGCAACCACCATGTTTCACGGTGGGGATGGTGTGTTCAGGGTGATGTGCAGTGTTAGTTTTCCACCACACATAGCATTTTGCTTTTAGGCCAAAAAGTTCAATTTTGGTCTCATCTGACCAGAGCACCTTCTTCCACATGTTTGCTTTGTCCCCCACATGGCTTCTATCAAACTGTAAAGAGGACTTCTTATGACTTTCTTTCACCAATGTCTTTCTTCTTGTCACTCTTCCATAAAGGTCAGATTTGTGGAGAGCACGACTAATAGTTGTCCTGTGGACAGATTCTCCCACCTGAGCTGTGGATCTCTGCAGCTCCTCCAGAGTTACCATGGGCCTCTTGGCTGCTTCTCTGATGAATGCTCTCCTTGCCCGGCCTGTCAGTTTAGGTGGACGGCCATGTCTTGGTAGGTTTGCAGTTGTGCCATACTCTTTCCATTTTCGGATGATGGATTGAACAGTGCTCCGTGAGATGTTGAAAGCTTGGGATCTTTTTTTATAACCTAATCCTGCTTTAAACTTCTCCATAACTTTATCCCTGACCTGTCTGGTGTGTTTCTTGTTTGTTCACTAAGGATCTCTAACAAACCTCTGAGATCTTCACAGAACAGCTGTATTTATACTGAGATTAAATTACACACAGGTGGACTCTATTTACTAATTAGGCGACTTCTGAAGGCAATTGGTGCAACTGGATTTTAGTTAGGCGTATCTGAGTAAAGGGGGCTGAATACAAATGCACGCCACACTTTTCACATATTTATTTGTAAAAAAAATGAAAATAATTTATCATTTTCCTTTCACTTCACAATTTTGTGCCACTTTGTGTTGATCTATCACATAAAATCCCAACAAAATACAATTATGTTTTTGGTTATAACATAACAAAATGTGGAAAATTTCAAGGGATGTGAATACTTTTTCAAGGCACTGTACAACGTGAAAATTCAGCCACAGTGACCCCCTATGGTGGGATGACTATAGCACAACATCACTGAACCAGAACTTGCAGCAGACTTGCAGAACGTTTGCGAAGAAAGTTGATCTGGAGTCATGCAATGCAGACTTGCTGCAATTGTGCAACAAACTTGTATAGCCTGGCAAGTCATTTTCAAACTTGCAGCGCAATTGCTTGCAATCTGGGAATGTAACAATTCGATTCTCTGCTATCACTGTCGATTCGTAGGCTGGGTAAGGGGCAGTAGACCTGTAAGTGAATGTGAAACTGCAGCACAGTAAAACCTGTTCCTTTCTAGACAGGGCTGTGCTGTGTGGCTGAGCTGTGTAAATTGTGTACTGGATGGACAGATATGGATGGACAGATACATATTAATACCTAGGCAATTTTACTCTTCCTTAAAAAAAAAGTTTATATTTCAGAGGATTGGATAAAGTTGGTCCTCAAACGTTTTGATAAAAAAAAAAAAAAGGCCCTGTATGGTTTATTCAAACAAATGTTGACATATTTAATGGCATCTGTGGGAAAGAGAGAGTTCTATCAGTCCCCTAAGATTTGGTGCCAAGCAAGCAGCTGTACCATCTCAGTGCCTCGGGGGACGCCCAGATGTGCCCATCGCCCCATGATGACTCCAGTGCCCTGCTGACATTACCAACCACTGTGAAATCTCTGCAATCTAAATATAGCGGGAGACAGGCCATTTCCAAGCAAGGTGAGTGAAGGAGACACTACGGGATAAAAGAGACTCCTGTCATTGACAGGCCAAGAGCCGGAGGGAGCCTGTGTGCCTTGTGAATGTCATTAATTAGGAGATATCTCGCAGGCCTGCAATGTTCCGTAATTGGATGCTTGGAATTTATATAAGAATAATGGCAAAAGGATGGATAGAGGAACAAAATGAATGATTTGTTAATATAGTATTTACCGGTCTCCATCTTTTTAAATTCTTTCATTACATCCGGCAAAAAAAGAAAATAGTGTATTTTCAATGAGCATGTATTTGTATTATTTTTTTTAGAGAAATATTCTCATTATTGAAAAGGAGGTTGTTAAAAAGAGAGACCATACAGTTAAATACCAATTGCTTTTTTTATTATTATATGAGGTTGTTCATAAAGCCTTTTAATTTGCTTTGTTTAATTAAAGCGAATTAAATGGGAGAAATATCCTGGCTGCCCCCTTTTTTACTATGTTATTTTATTGCTATTTTTCAATTTACTTCCGAACACTAAACCTTCCCTATGGGCTACTACAGAACCCCTGAAAATACACTGCTCAAAAAAAAAAAAATTTAAGGAACGCTTTGAAAACACATCAGATCTCAATGGGGGAAAATATCATGCTGGGTATCTATACTGATTTGGACTGGGTAATGTGTTAGGAATTAAATGATGCCACATCGTTTGATGGAAATGAAAATTATTAACCTACAGAGGGCTGAATTCAAAGACACCCCAGAAATCAAAGTGAAAAAACGATGGAGCAGGCTAGTCCATTTTGCTGAAATTTCTTTGCAGCAACTCAATATGGTACTCTGTAATTTGTATGACCCCCACGTCCTTGTATGCATGCCTGACAACGTTGGGGCATGCCCCTAATGAGACGACAGATGGTGTTCTGGGGTATTTTCTCCCAGATCTGGACCAGGGCATCCCTAAGCTCCTGAACAGACTGAGGTGCAACCTGTCAGCTTTGAATGGACCGAAACGTAATCTCCCAGAGATGTTCTATTGGATTTAGGTCAGGCAAGCATGGGGACCATTCAATGGTATTGATTCCTTCATCCTCCAGGAACTGGCTGCATACTCTTGCCACATGAGGCGGGGCATTGTCGTGCACCAGGAGGAACCCAGAATCCCCTGCACTAGCGTAGAGTCTGACAATGGGTTCAAGGATTTCATCCTGATACCTAATGGCAGTCTAGGTGCCATTGTCAAGACTGTAGAGATCTTATCCCTCCATGGATATGCCTCCCCAGACCATCACTGACCCACCACCAAACTGGTCATGCTGAACGACGTTACAGGCAGCATAACGTTCTCCGTGGCTTCTCCAGACCCCTTCACGTCTGTCACATGTGCTCAGGATGAACCTGCTCTCATCTGTGAAAAGCACAGGACACCAGTGGCGGACCTGCCACTTCTGGTGTTCAATGGCAAATACCAATCGAGATCCACGGTGCCAGGCAGTAAACACAGGGCACACTAGAGGATGTGGGGCCCTCAGGCCACCCTCAGGAAGTCTGTTTCTGATTGTTTGGTCAGAGCCATTCACACCAGTGGCCTGCTGGAGGTCATTTTGTAGGGCTCTGGCAGTGCTTATCCGATTCCTCCTTGCACAAAGAAGCAGATAGCGGTCCTGCTGATGGGTTAAGGACCTTCTATGGCCATGTCCAGCTCTCCTAGAGTAACTGCCTGTCTCCTGGAATCTCCTCCGTGCTCTTGAGACTGTGCTGGGAGACACAGCAAACCTTCTGGCAATGGCACGTATTGATGTGCCATCCTGGAGGAGTTGGACCACCTGTGCAACCTCTATAGGGTCCAGGTATCGCCTCATGCTACAAGTAGTGACACTGACCATAGCCAAATGCAAAACTAGTGAAAAACAGTCAGAAAAGATGAGTAGGGAAAACAAATGTCGGTGGCCTCCACCTGTAAAACCATTCCTGTTTTGGAGGTCGTCTCATTGTTGCCCATCTAGTGCACCTGTTGTTAATTTCATTAAACCAGTTGTATGCCCTGGAAGAAAAAAAAACTGTAAGGCTAAGGCATAATGAGCTAGTATGCACTGCATACTAGCTCATTATGAAATACTTACCTTAGAACGAAGCACCCACACCCAGGGCCGTCTCTAATATTGATTTTCTTGGGCCCCCCCCCCATGCAATTTCACTCTCCATCTGCTTTGAGACATACAATAAACAGCAGCTAGACTTAAAATCTGTTTACTGTATCAGATCAGGCAGCAATTGTGATTGGTTGCCAGCAGTTACAGCATATCATTACTGCTTACTGACTGGTTGCTAGAGGTTACAGCACACATTACGGCTCACTGATTAGTTGCTAGAGGTTACAGAAAATGATTTCTGCTTGTTAATTGGTTGCTAGAGAATACTGTACAGTAATACTGCTCACTGATTGGTTGCTAGAGGTTACAGCACATCATCTCCTCACTGCAGGGGGAGCATGATATACATATGAATGCCGCCGGCCGCAGCTATTTACTTATGAATGCCGGTTATTTGCATGTAAACACAGGGTCTGCAGGTGAGTCATCTGTACACAACAATAAGACAGAGCTGGGCAGCATTAGTACCAGCACTTCACACTGAGATATTGGGACACAGCACAGGACTAAAACTTCAAAGGACAAGGGAATTTAAACTGGGATAGCTGGCAATTATGAGGCAGCTGCTTTGGGCCCCACAACAATGACAGGGCCCTTTTGCCCTGCCTTAAAGACAGCCCTGCCCGCTCCGCCTCCCGGTCACCACTGAGGGAGCTGGCATGTTCCCTCAGCGTTTCTTCCGGGTTCGTGGCTCCGGCCGATGTGATGTCACTCCCGCGTGACATGCGATGCGGGAGTCCCCGTTCTGGCAAGGATTTGATTGACAGCTGCACTGCTATCAATCTGCCCAGTGAGCAGGGAGAGAGCCAACCAGCTCTCGGACACACCCAGGATCAAGATCGGGCTCTGGTAAGTATGAAGGGGGGCTGGGGAGGGGATACTCTGACACAGAAGGGTTTTCACCTTAACGCATAGAATGTATTAAGGTAAAAAAAAGCCTTAAGGCTTTAGGACCACTTTAAGAAAAATATTAGAAAATTGCTGCTTATCATTTTGAATGGTCTTGTTCTGATAACTCTAGCATTGAAAAATTCTACATAGTTCTCTTTGTTAATGAGGTGTTTGCTATAAAAATAAGCATTTTTGGTACTTTGTTGACAGATCCCATTATCAGTTGTAAGCTAGATTTGAGGTTTGGACACTGTCTGTCCAAATGAAACTGGGCGTCCTCCTTGTATGTAATGAGAGGATGCTCAGCCTGTCCTGAGCCTTTCTACTGGGACAGATTCACCTTGAACTTGTTCAGAAATGCTTGCAGTCCGCCATGACACCTTCTCTTAACCGCTTCAGACGCGGAAGATTTTACCCCCTTCCTGACCAGAGCACTTTTTGTGATTCGGCACTGTGTCGCTTTAACTGACAATTTGCGCAGTCGTGTGATGTTACACTAAAACAAAATTGACGTCCTTGCTTTCCCACAAATAGAGCTTTCTTTTGGTGGTATTTGATCACCTCTGCGGTTTTTATTTTTTGCGCTATAAACAAAAAAAGCGTGAAATTTTTTTTAAAAAAGCAATATTTTTTACTTTTTGCTATAATAAATATCCCCAAAAAATATATAAAAAACCTAATTTTTTCCTCAGTTTAGGCCGATATGTATTCTTCTATATATTTTTGGTAAAAAAAACTCAATACGCGTATATTGATTTGTGCAAAAGTTATAGCATCTACAAAATAGGGGATAAATTTATGGCATTTTTTTTTATTAGTAATGGCGGCGATCTGCAATTTTTATTTTATTTAATTTTTTTTGGCTGCGACATTATGGCGGACACATCGGACACTTTTTTTTTTTAAATCAAAAAGGTTTTTATTGAACATTTTAGGTAAATACATCTTCCGGTGCACAGTTTTCTACATTTCAGTGTCATATTCATACAGTGTATATAGCATAGGTTCTTATAGTATTACTACAGAGCCCTCTAATTTTCATTATACAATTTTAAATATAATTGACTCCCAACATCCTTCCAATTCGCATATATTATACATCCTTCCCAATTTCATTAATTTATTTATCTAAGGACCCTGTAAGAGCCTTGTCATAACTAGTTCTCTCGGACTAAGTCCTGGTGTGTCTAACCAACTTGCCCAGATGCGTTCAAACCTATGTGGGCAACCTCTATGTTGATATATATATTTTTCCATAATTAGAGTTTTACCCATATGCGTTATCCACATTTTGACAGAGGGCGGTACTGCAGACTTCCATGCCATTAGTATAAGTTTTCTAGCTTGAAAGAGAGCCCTGGAGAAAGCCACTTTAGTTTGTTCCTCTGGGATTACCTCATCCAGTACCCCTAACAAACAGTACATGCCCCCTCCTCCCCCCTCCCCCCCCCCTTCCTCCCCCCTTTCCCCTCCCCCCCCACTCCTCCCCCCCCCCCATTTTTTGCAATTTTCATCTCCCCCCTGGTTACTTTATATGGTTTTGTATTTAAAACTTTAAATTATCTCAGTATTAAGGCCTGTGACATCCGCCGCCGCTGGATTGTCCCCCATTCCTGCTAGTGTTATCAGTTGCGACGCCACTGATTTTTGTTGTCGCGCCTGGTGGCACTCGCAGGACTAGGACTGTATTGTCCTCTTGAAGTTAATTCATTTATTAGTGACAGGATGTTTCTTGTCCCTTTGTTACTATTTTATATTTTGTTTTTTCACAATTTTATTGCCCTTAAGGCAAAAAACATATTTTTGTTAAAAAATGGAAGTTTTCATGACATCTTACGACCACATAGATCTGAATGTTGGTATAATTGCTCTTATTATGGCACATCACTCTCATGGTATGTTTTACTATACATAATATTCCTTGTATTCTCACATTACTTTTCTCCCCTCTATTTCAGAAACATTAATATTTCACTTACCAAACACACACCAAAAATATTTTGGTATATAGCACATCTCATGCTCAAGTTGGATTCTATTCATAAGCTTATTACCCCACTTACATATAATGGTCCTTAGAGTAATATCACATAACGTCCAGGGCTTTAACTCACCCCACAAACGTAAAAAAGCCTTCCAACACTATAAAAGATTGGGAGTAGATATTATCCTCATACAGGAAACCCACTTTTCATCCAATAGCCACCCCAATTATTTTGACAAGACATACAATCAGTTTTATTACACCACCTTCCACAATAAAACTCGAGGTGTAGCCATATTTATACGCAACACCATTATCCTAGACATACAAAACATATATAAAGATGTTGATAGTAGATATATTATCATCAAAGGTCTTGTTGATAATAAAGCAATAACATTAGCTTCAGTCTATGCTCCAAACGAATCTCAATCTACCTTTTTCACAAATTTCTTTGATAAGCTTGACCAATACAGCTCACCTCATATAATTCTAGGGGGCGATTTTAACCTAACTGCACACCCAACCCTAGACAGAAGTAAAACTTCCCCCTCTTCTAAAGCATTCTCCAAGTCTATAAACCGTTATTTAAATAATTTTCAACTTATAGACTCATGGAGATCCCACAATGTAGGGCTTAGGGCCTATACACACTATTCTTACCCCCACGACGTCTATGCTAGACTGGATTATATCTTTTGTACACCCATATTATTGGCTAATTCTTACAATGCCCTAATCCATCCCTGCCCCTGGTCTGACCATGATATTACCTACTTTGAAACATCTCACATAGGTCTCTCTCCTTCCCCTTACAATTGGCGACTAAACGATTCTATTCTAACTGACCCTTTAATAACACAAACTATCTCTTCACACATTGAAAACTACTTCACTGAAAACGCTATTGATGATATCTCCCCCACAACTCTCTGGACAGCACACAAAGCAGTTCTACGCGGCCATCTAATCAGCATAGCGGCCAAAAGAAACAGAGAAAAACTCACAAACATAAAAAATCTTACCAGAGATCTAAACCTTCTCTACAATAAGTTACAACAAAACTCCTCTCAAGAAGTCACAAAACAAATTCAAGATAAACGCAAAGCTCTAGATCAAATATTATCAGCAAACACAGAAAAATCCTTAAGATTCTCAAAAGCTAAATTCTTACTACACAGTAACTCCCCTTCTGCCATGTTCGCCAAAAAACTCAACCATGATCATAAACCCCCTCATAATATAAGCTTAGAGATCATTCTGGAAATATGATTACTCATCCACAAATGGTGCTGGAAATCTTTTCCTCCTTCTATAAAGACTTACTTTGTAGCCCACAACCATCTCTTGACCAACATTCTAAATCATGGCTAGACAACATTCAACTACCTACTCTTAATGCTCTTCAAATAGAATCCCTTAACGCGCCATGCACAGAAGCAGAAATAAGCAAAATTATTAAATCTCTTAAAACATCTACTGCCCCTGGCCCAGATGGCTTCTCATCTTCATACTATAAAAAATATTCCTCCCTCCTAACCCCATATCTATCCAAACTCTTTAACCATATTCTCAATGGTAATCATTTCCCAGATGAAATGCTTCTAGCAAACCTTTCCCTTATCCCCAAACCACTTAAAGATCATTCTCTACCCCAAAACTACCGACCTATATCAGTCCTTAACAATGACCTTAAAATTTTTGGTAGATTGCTTTCAGACAGACTAGCAGCAGTCATTACCAATCTAATATATATAGACCAAACCGGTTTTATCCCCGGTCGACAGATAGTCGATAATACTAGACTAGTTACCAATATTATCCAAGATGCCAATCTAACCTCCCACAAATTATGCCTTCTCAGTCTAGATATTCATAAGGCGTTTGACAGCGTTAGCTGGTCATATCTAAATTATCTATTACCCAAATACGGAATTTCAGAAAAATTCTTACAAGGTTTTAATGCACTCTACCACAACCCTCAAACTAGAATTAGACTCCCAGGACATAACTCAGATTTTTTTCCCCTCAGTAGAGGCACCAGACAGGGATGCCCCCTTTCACCTCTATTGTTCGCTTTGGCAATTGAACCCTTAGCCCACAAGATTAGGAATAGCATTGATATAAAAGGCTACACTAAGGGTGATAGAGAATTCAAACTCAGTCTATACACAGATGATGCTCTTCTATTCCTCACAGACCCCCTCACTTCTATTCCATCCCTCCTAAAAGAACTTAAATCTTTCCAATCCATCTCAGGCCTCAAAATCAATTCCAATAAATGTTCTGCCTTACCAATTAATTATTCCCAAAATCTCCAATCCCTATTATTAAAAAAATTTCCATTTGATTGGTGTTCCAGCTCATTCAAATACCTAGGTGTCACAATCTCCTCATCTCACAACCTTTTGTATAAATCTAATTATATCCCATTGTTCTCGCACATCACATCCCTCCTAAAATCATGGTCTTCTTTTCATATTTCCTTCCTTGGTAGAATATGTGCTATCAAGATGACGATTCTTCCTAAACTTCTGTACTATTTTCGTGCCCTACCTATCAATGTTCCCAAATCTAAACTGACTTCCCTTCAAAGAGAAATCAACAAATTCATATGGGCAGATAAAAAAACAAAATGCAGTTATGCATTAATGCATAGACCACATACTATGGGTGGCTTAGGCCTTCCAAATTTGTGGCTTTATTATCTAGCCACAAGACTTACACAACTTACCCAATGGTTCACTCCCTCAATAAACACCCCATGGAAGCTGTTTGAATCCATCTCAATCCTCCCATTCCATTTACAGGGAATTCTATGGTCCAACTCTATGTCATATAGCAGACTTATGAAACAAAACATTATAATAGCTCAATTTTATCAGTTATGGACTAAATATAAAGACATTTACAAACTCTCCTCAGACACACCACCTTTAGCCTCCTTTTTAGGTGATCCTAGATTCATATGTGCCTATAATAACAGACAATCTTTCTCTACCTGGATTGACAAAAATTTAATTACACTGAGATCTCTTCAGCAAAAATGGGAATTTATCTCATTCCCCGAACTTCAAGCCACACACAATTTACCTGCTGAGGAATTCCCAAGATACCAGCAAATCAAATCCTTCTATGCTAAATATTTTGCACTAAAAACACACCCTTCATACACAACCTTTGAACATATATGTATTTTATCCTCTAGAGACAGAGGCCTTATCTCCAGGTTGTATAATTATATTAATTGTGTTGGAGTACCAGATAAATCTACTCAAATGCTCAAAAGGGAAGAGGATATGGATGTCTCGATTAATGTTGAGGATTGGCACTCCATGTCAGAAAATTTACGCAAATGTAATAGAGCTATCACCTTTAGAGAAACTCCAATTAAGATTTTTTCTAGATGGTACCTTACCCCTTCAAAACTTCACACTTTCTACCCATCCATCTCCCCCAATTGTTTTAGGGGATGCTCGGATTCGGGTACCCTCTTACACATTTTTTGGAGCTGCAGCCATATAAACAGTATATGGCACAAAGCATCTGATTTAATAGAACAATCCTCAAGACAAAAAATCACCCTTTCCCCTCAGATATGCTTGCTGTATGCTAATATACCAGGCATACCTACCCCCTGTCTGAGACTGTTCCACTCCCTGTGCAGTTCCATACACTGGATGACGGCCTATAATTGGAAATCCACTAATTTGTCATGGCAACAAGTAATAACTAGAATGGAACTCCTTAGATTATCTGAGTGGATTTATCACACCCTTAATGATACTATCCATATTCACAAAAAGAAATGGGCCTATTGGAACCCAACCTAACTGTCTTTAACATAATATTATCATCTTCTCTCATTGCCTTATGAGGATGCTGTGTTATATCTTACTTTTTTTTTTTCTTTATTTATATATATTAACATTCGTTCATTATATATAACCACATCTGTTATACGATGTTAAATATCATCCTTCATTGTATACAACCAATCACTTTAATGCAATATTTTGATGTCATTTTATACCTAATGTCTGTTCATCCAAACTTCCAAATAAAACTTTTGTAAACAAAAAAAAAAAAACAAACAGTACATGCGATCTACAGGTACCGTCGTTTGGAACACTCCATTTAGTGTATTAATCACCTCATGCCAGTACCGATGGAGCTTCGGGCAATGCCACAGAAGATGTATAAGATCCGCACTGTGCTGCCGACATCTGCAGCATATGGGGTCCGCTACTCTGCCCATCCTGTGCAACTTGGATGGAGTGTAGTGCACTCTAAGTATTATATATAGTTGGGACACTTTTTGCGCAACGTTGAGGGAACACGTAGGTATGGCTTGTAACGCTTCCTCCCATTGATCCTCAGTTATCTGACCCAGGTCCCTTCTCCATGCATCAATTGCCTTACATGGGTAAGCACCTAGGTACTTGGTAAGTAGCATTTGGTAACATATGGAAATAATCCCTTTGGTTACACTGGTTGACTGCAACACATGGAACACAGGCGTGGGACAAAGTTCCCACTCACCTGCGTCTCCCTGCGCCGCAATTGCGTGCCGAAGCTGTATATAGGGATAGTACATAATGTCTGGGAGCCCAAATGTGGTCTGCAATTCTGCAAAGGACAGCAGTTTACCATGTTTAAATATGTGAAAGAGCATGGTCACCCCGTGGGACCTCCATCTGGGCTCACGCTGTAACTTAGCTAGCTCAACATATGTGCGATTTCCCCATATTGGGCTGTATTCTGTAAATCCCTGCACCCCTTGTAATTGTCTACTTTTGTTCCATACTCTCTGTACCAGGGATAATGTCGGAGTTTTTTTGTTAGACTTCGCGAATATTTGTGCCTCTAGACCCAAAGGAATGGTCTCAGCACCCGTAGCAAAAAGCATCAATCGCGCTGCTGAGCCCATTGGTTCATGTGTCATAGAACCCACAAGGTGTTGCAACTGTGCCGCAATGTAGTACAGCCAAGGGTTGGGGACCGCCAACCCTCCGCCGTCCTTTGGATACTGCAACTGCTCTAGCCGAACTCTGGGTGCTTTGTTGTGCCATAGCAGTCGCCGAAAAAGGGTATTGACTACTCTGAAAACTTTTAAGTGTATCACTACTGGTGAGTTGTGGAGGAAATATAATAACTGGGGCATTAAAATCATTTTAATGAGATTTGCCTTACCCGCTAGCGACATCATTAGGTTGTTCCATGTATTTATTTTGTCACGAAAGCGGGATAGCAATGGGAATATGTTTAAAGAGCAGAAGTCCCCAACGCGTGGGGATATCTGGACGCCCAGGTATTTAAATCCAGTGGTGGTTGGAATGGGGCAAGAGTCAGGCAGACTCACATCCCGGCTCTCGTCCAACATCATCAGGGCCGATTTAGACCAATTTATAGTCAGGCCTGAAAAATGTCCAAATTGCTCTATTATATCCATTACCCCCAGTAGTGATTGACTAGTGTCTCCCAAGAATAGCAACATGTCATCCGCATGTAACATGAGCTTTTCATGCAAGTCACCATACTTGAATCCCACTATCTGTGGACTATCCCTTATTTGAGCCGCCAGAGGTTCTATAGCGATCGGAGCAGGGGGGACAGCGGGCAACCTTGCCTCGTCCCCCTACCCAGAGCAAAAGCGTCTCACATCCTATTCGCTACTCTAATGTTGGCTTGAGGAGCCGCATACAGCAGTTTTGTCCATGCTATAAACCGCCGTCCAAAGCCAAATTTGTCCAGTGTCGCCCATAAGTATCTCCAGCTAACGCTGTCAAACGCCTTACTGGCGTCTAAGGATAGAAGAGCTCTGTGTCCCTCATTGTCAGCCTGTATTTGCATATTCATATATAGCCTTCTAAGATTTGTAGCTGTGGATTTCTGCGGCATAAAGCCAGCCTGATCTGGGTGTATGATTGAGGATATTATCCCATTGACCCGAATTGCCAGGACCTTAGCAAGGATTTTTACATCACTTTGGAGTAAGGATATGGGCCTATACGAACCCGGGTCAACAGGATCCTTCCCTGGCTTAAGCAATAAAATCACATTTGCTCTGGTCATGGATTCTGGCAGTCTACCCTCAGCCAAGCTGGTGTTGAAAACCTTTAGTAGTTCTGGCAACAATTTTTCTCCGTACTGTGAGTATACCTCCATTGGGAGACCATCCTCCCCTGGCGCCTTACAGGTAGGGAAAGAACTCACCACCACCTGGAGCTCCTCTATGGTTATTGGAGCGTCCAGGTGCCGTCTCGCCTCAACAGACAGTGTGGGTAGATTTATGTTAGCCATAAAAGCATTGAGATCATCATCAGAGTAGGTCTCTCTAGATTTGTATAGATCCCTATAAAAATTTGCCAGCTCGGAGATGATATCATCGGGAGCGTTAACTATCCTGCCATTGGCAGCTCGTATGGCTCCTATAGCCGGCGATTGTTGTTGTGATTTTGCAATTTTTGCTAATAGGCAGCCTGTCTTTTGCCCCTCCTCATAAAATGCCAGTTTCGAAAAAAATCTCTTACGTTCTGCAGCGGAGGATCGCACGAGGTCGAAGGAGTCCTGAGCCGCGATCCATGCCTCCCTTGCAGAGTCAGTGGGATCATTCACAAATGCCAACTCTAGTTGACTCACCAAGTCCTCCGCCTGCTCTAGTAGGACCGAGGTATTTTGTTTAACCACAGTTATTTCCTGAATAAATAATCCTGTACAATATGCTTTAAGCTGTTCCCATTTGTACAGGATATCTGTATGCTGTCTATGTATTCTAAGAAATTTATGGATCTGGGCCTCTATCCGTTCATGCAAAGTAAATAATTTAAGCCAGAAGGCATTTAGTTTCCATGGGGCCTTAGATAATAGACTGGAGGGTTGTGCATTCAACCATATAACTAGTGGGGAATGATCAGATACCCCGCGTGGGTAGTACTCCACCCTCGAGGTGTATCCCACCATATCTGGGGTGCCAATACAGAGGTCTATTCGGGACAGAGAACCATGTGTCTTGGAGAAGCATGAAAACTGCTTATGGTTTGGGTAACGGACCCGCCATAAGTCAGTCCACCCTATTTCCATTAAGAGACGGCTAAGGGCAGTTCCCCGACCACCCCTGGGTGGAACCATAGGAGGGTGTCTGTCTATTCTTGGGTCCAGGCAACAGTTAAAGTCCCCCATAATTAGTATCGGAATGTCAGGTTTGTTAGTCACATATGAAACCAGTAGTTGCAACACTTCCCGCGAGAACGGGGGTGGTATGTATATAAATGCCAGAATCATGGTAATTGTATATATTTTGCAATGGAGAAAGATAAATCTACCGGATATATCTATTAGAGAGTCTAGCTCTTGGTATGCTATGGCCTTGTGTATCAGTACACTTACTCCGCGGGAAAAAGCAGAGTATGTGGAATGATATGCCTTCCCCACCCATGCATATTGCAGAAAGCTAACCGTATTGTCCTGCAGGTGAGTCTCCTGCAGGCCAATTATGGCGGGGTGGATCCTTCGCATAACCGTAGATATCATTGTTCTCTTCAAAGGATCATTTACCCCCCCGCACATTCCAAGACATTATAGGTGTACTAGCCATAACAAACCGTTGTGAATTAATCTATGCATATAAAACATTTCTGCATCCTCATATACATTTCCCTTAGCGCCCCTGATGTGAGCTGTATTGAGTTCAGACGTGATCGTCACTTGGCATAGCACCTTTTGGGCTATATGAAAGAGGCACGTACACCGGAGATGTGGTAGAAAACTGATAAACGAACCTCTGCGCCACTGCGCTTTCCTGCGATTATACTGTTGAATCAATAAGTGAGTTACAGTCATTGTTCTTGTAATTGCTAACTTGGCATAGTAAAAGATTCTCAGCACCCACAGGTTTTGACCATTAACCTTCAACTTTTTGCCAACAGGGCAAAGATATCTGTGCCACAGCAACCTGAACAGTAGGTTGAAAACGCACATTGCACTGACATGCACGCCAAATAGGCGGTTGAACTTATGAGCGTTCAAACACAGATTGCAATCGAACTGCCATTCGCTGGTAATGAAATTTTATCATAAGTCCTCTTTGAACTCTGTAAAACTGCACAAGTGATGGGGCGCCCGTCTTGCCCAATTAGTGTGGATTCGACTCTGTCATCCGTCTCCATTTTCCCTTCCTGGTCTTCGGAGGCCCTGCTCATTGCGGTCTAGCCAATCAGCTGCGTCTTGGGCATTTTCAAAGAAGTGATTTTGATCTCCTGCTGTAATGCGCAGCCTGGCCGGAAAAAGCATGGCGTACTTTAACTGTAGACGTTGTAACCTTTTCTTAACATCCATAAATTTAGACCTTTTTCGCTGCACTTCCGCGGAAAAGTCTGGGTAAAAGGATATTTTAGCTCCATTAAAGTGTATTGCTCCCTTTTCCCTGGCCAAACGAAGCACCACCTCACGATCCCTGTAATTCAGAAGTCTGGCAAGCACTGACCTCAGGGGGCTGCCGGGCGGAAGAGGATGCGGCGGCACCCGGTGTGCCCTTTCCACCGCGTATAGGGGTGAGAACGCCTCTTTCCCAAAGATTTCCTGCAGCCAGCCTTCAACAAAATTAGTGGGGTCCCTTCCCTCCACCTTCTCGGGGAGCCCCACAATACGAACGTTGTTGCGTCTCAGGCGGTTCTCGATGTCATCTGTTTTATCAAACGCCTGGTGGGCCTGCTGAGCTGCTACTCTCACTTCCCTGTTCAGATGAGGCATGTGGTCCTCCATGTCACTCACTCTCCCTTCTACTGCGGTGGTTCTCTCTCTGATTTTTTGCAAATCATGGCGTAGTAGAGAGATTGTCTCCCTTAGCCCCCCAAATTTCTCTTTGAGATCATCCACCGAAGCTGTGCATTTATGAACTGCCTGCAGAATATCGCTCAGTGATGGTTGGGGACTGTCCTCTGTCTGCATATCAAACAAGGCAGGCATAGGATCAGGAACAGACTCCATGGAAGCAGTGTCCTCCAGCCTGTCTGCACTATCTCTGTCTGCCTGCACCGCTGACACTGTTGTGTGCTGTGAATCAGCCTGTGTAACTTCCAGAGTTCCTGCCATTTTCTGAGCATAATATATCATGTCTTTGGGCTGGTCTTTTGTTTTAGGGAGTTTAGGTAGCTTACCCCCTTGCTCCGGATTCTTGTCCTGGCCTCGTGGGGTCCTCTGCGGCTGAGGGTGCCCGGCGCCATCTTGGAATTCCTGGGAGGCCGAAGCTGCGGCGTCTCCTCGGTTCCCCCGGGTCATCATACCCGTTCTAATTGCTGCTTTAGGGTCCGTTGGTGTCTGGAGACTGTTAGGGGTCAGTTCCGTGCGTTTGCGGGCGCTGTGTGTGGCGAGGAGAGGATTCTCTGTAGGATCAACAGTGGGAGCTCCGTCGAACACGACTGTTCACATGCCCTGCTAGGCCACGCCCCCACATCGGACACTTTTGACACTATTTTGGGATCATTGTCATTTATACAGCGATCAGTGCTATAAAAATGCACTGATTACTGTGTAAATGACACTGGCAGGGAAGGGGTTAAACACTGGGGGGGCAATCAAGGGGTTAAGCGTGTCCTAGGGAGGAAGTGATTCTAACTGTGGGGGGATGGGCTACCACTGACATGACAGCGATCACTTCTCCCGATGACAGGGAGCAGTAGATCCCCATCATGTCACAAGGCAGAACGGGGAAATGCCTTGTTTATAGCTCATTGAGCTATCTAGCTATCCGGTCATTATCTGGACAATGTAGTGTACCTATTGATGTTAACCCTCTGTCACCAGGAAGTGTGGCGGTATCGCATATATTATAATTCTGAGTACTTCAACTATGAGAATGATATTTATTTTATTTTGTTTGATTTTAACTACATCATTTTCATTGGATAGTTGTTTTTTAATTTAATTGTGCATCCAATAAATGAACTATATTGAGTACTACTATTGCCAAAGTTCTTTGGTACTGGTCCCATTGAGCTCTGATCAGGAGGTGTCCGGGCAGACAGTGCGGTTGGTGAGTACAGTCCTGTCTATGTTCTACAGGTCATTGGGCTGTCACATAAGAGCCTGTATAGATATAACCTCATGGACTCTAGGGGGCACAAGGTGTACAAGGGCACACTGTTCCAGCAATGTGATGTTCATTGATGATGTGATCATTGGTGATCAGTAATGGGATGATGATCAGTGATGCAATGTGATGATAATTAATGATGTGAACAGTGATGATCAGTATGCTGTGATTCTGGACTGTATACTCTGCTGTGAGTCTAGACTGTATACTGTGCTGTGATTCTGGACTGTATACTCTGCTGTGAGTCTGGGCTGTATACTCTGCTGTGAGTCTAGACTGTATACTGTGCAGTGATTCTGGACTGTATACTCTGCTGTGAGTCTGTGCTGTATACTCTGCTGTGAGTCTACACTGTATACTCTGCTGTGATTCTGGGCTGTATACTCTGCTGTGATTCTAGGCTGTATACTCTGCTGTGAGTCCGAGCTGTATACTCTGTCCTGTGATTCTGACTGTATACTCTGCTGTGATTCTGGACTGTATACTCTGCTGCGATTCTGGGCCGTTTACTCTGCTGTGATTCTGGGCCGTTTACTCTGCTGTGATTATGGACCGTATAATCTGCTGTGATTCTGGACCGTATACTCTGCTGTGATTTTGGGCCGTATACTCTGTTGTGATTCTGGACCGTATACTCTGCTGTGATTCTGGACCGTATACTCTGCTGTGATTCTGGACCGTATACTCTGCTGTGATTCTAGGCTGTATACTCTGCGGTGATTCTGGACCGTATACTCTGCTGTGATTCTGGGCCGTACACTCTGCTGTGATTCTGGGCCGTATACTCTGTTGTGATTCTGGACCGTATACTCTGCTGTGATTCTGGACCGTATACTCTGCTGTGATTCTGGACCGTATACTCTGCTGTGATTCTGGGCCGTATACTCTGCTGTGATTCTGGGCCGTACACTCTGCTGTGATTCTGGGCCGTATACTCTGTTGTGATTCTGGGCCATATACTCTGCTGTGATTGTGGGCTGTATACTCTGCTGTGATTCTGGGCTGTATACTCTGTTGTGATTCTGGGCTGTATACTCTGCTGTGATTCTGGACTGTATACTCTGCTGTGAGTCTGGGCTGTATACTCTGCTGTGGGTCTAGACTGTATACTGTGCTGTGATTCTGGACTGTATACTCTGCTGCGAGTCTGTGCTGTATACTCTGCTGTGAGTCTACACTGTATACTCTGCTGTGATTCTGGGCTGTATACTCTGCTGTGATTCTAGGCTGTATACTGTGCTGTGAGTCCGAGCTGTATACTCTGTCCTGTGATTCTGACTGTATACTCTGCTGTGATTCTGGACTGTATACTCTGCTGTGATTCTGGACTGTATACTCTGCTGTGATTCTGGACTGTATACTCTGCTGCGATTCTGGGCCGTATACTCTGCTGTGATTATGGACCGCATACTCTGCTGTGATTTTGGGCCGTATACTCTGCTGTGATTCTGGGCCGTATACTCTGTTGGGATTCTGGGCCGTATACTCTGCTGTGATTCTGGGCCGTATACTCTGCTGTGATTCTGGGCCGTATACTCTGCTGTGATTCTGGGCCGTATACTCTGCTGTGATTCTGGGCTGTATACTCTGTTGTGATTCTGGTCTGTATACTCTGCTGTGATTGTGGGCTGTATACTCTGCTGTGATTCTGGGCTGTATACTCTGCTGCGAGTCTAGGCTCTATACTCTGTCCTGTGATTCTGGGGCTGTAAACTCTGTCCTGTGATGCTGAGCTGTATACTTCTGACACTATGGGTGGAAGCAAGTGGAATACAGGGGACGGAGTGGGTGGTTGCTCTAAGGGGTGGGGCTTATAAGTGGGAGGGGTCAAAAAGGAGGGGCGGGACTGGCGCCCCCATCCTAAAACTTCACCAGCCGCCACTGCCTCCTAGTGCCTTTTTTTACATCAAGCAAATTGCTGGCCGGGTGACAACCTGGCAGGTGACCCAATTTCGGCTGTTGTCTCTTAGTTCTTTGTCAAATACAGGTTCTGCTGGCATGGCCCAGTTTTCTTGCGAGCAACCTTTAACTTTTTTTTTCTCCAAAGGGTGACAAGCAAGAAGTTAGCACAAAGCTTCACCATAAGCTGGCAAGTAGGGCACCCCCTCCCTCATTTCCCATCCCCTCCCTTCACTCCCTCTTTTTGGGCAGAGGGGAATTTATTGGGGTGAACGGATGCTGCCCAATGGGTCAGGTGTTAACAAGCCCTTAGAGTGGCTATAGAAAAAATCACATTGATCAACATCAGATGTCAGCAACTGCAATGTACATTTATATACAAGATGATTATATTATATTATAAATGTATTTTGATATAAAAAGAAGCACGTGTGGGTGTTTCCTGGCTTGTGAAGGTTGGCCTGTCTGGTATATGTGTGCATTTAATATATACAACTGTGAATACATTTTTCTTATGTGCTCATTGTTCACCTTTATGATAAATATAGGATTTAAAATCTTAGGACTAGCGGTTGAGGGGGCAGTAAAACCCAGAAGTTAAGCCTTGTATTTACCTCCCCCTCACCGCTCCTCGTTTAGCTGAAGAGGCAACAGCCGGGGGTGTACACATGCCACACAAGCACTTGCAGAGTGGCTCCTTTCACCTAAATGTGTCACACATGACGAGTGCTACGAGCTCCAAGAAGCAACATGAGGTAGTAAAGCCCCCCTCCCCTCCTTTCTCTCCTCTCCAACCTATCCTCCCGTATATTCCCCTTCATAGGTTTATTTTTTCTAAACCTAGTTTTCTGTGTACTTCGGTCTCTCTTCACAAAATGGTTTCCTCACCCTCGTTTTTTTCAGGGTGTGCAGGGCCCATAAATCTGCAATGAGGGGCTTATTAATCTTCACCCCCCCCCCTTTTTTTTTCTCATTTTCGTTATATTTAAAGACCATACAGGGAACACTCTCAACACTTAAGTATGATCGAATGCTGGAGTTCACCATCCTCTACAAGACAATCCTTTCATATACTGCGTTTTGTTTCATGTGATTGAATAGAGTTCATTTAATGGCTTAAGCTCAGGTTAAATGTGAATGTATATCTTACCTCACCCTGCCTCACACATACTGTATCTGACCAGCCTGTATACTGTTGCAACTTTTGAACCATTTCTTTTAATGTCTTTAAAAATACATACATACACACAAATTTTATATATATATATATATATATATATACATATATATTATCTCACAAAAGTGAGTACACCCCTCACATTTTTTGTAAATATTTTATTCTATCTTTTCATGTGACAACACTGAAGAAATGACACTTTGCTACAATGTAAAGTAGTGAGTGTACAGCTTGTATAACAGTGTAAATTTGCTGTCCCTTCAAAATAACTCAACACACAGCCATTAATGTCTAAACCGCTGGCAACAAAAGTGAGTAACCCCTAAGTGAAAATGTCCAAATTGGGCCCAAAGTGTCAATATTTTGTGTGGCCACCATTATTTTCCAGCACTACCTTAACCTTCTTGGGTATGGAGTTCACCAGAGCTTCACAGGTTGCCACTGGAGTCCTCTTCCACTCCTCCATGATGACATCACAGAGCTGGTGGATGTTAGAGACCTTGCGCTCCTCCACCTTCCGTCTGAGGATGCCCCACAGATGTTCAATAGGGTTTAGGTCTGGAGACATGCTTGGCCAGTCCATCACCTTTACCCTCAGCTTCTTTAGCAAGGCAGTGGTCGTCTTGGAGGTGTGTTTGGGGTCGTTATGTTGGAATACTGCCCTGTGGCCCAGTCTCCGGAGGGAGGGGATCATGCTCTGCTTCAGTATGTCACAGTACATGTTGGCATTCATGGTTCCCTCAATGAACTGTAGCTCCCCAGACCATGACACTCCCACCACCATGCCTGACTGTAGGCAAGACACACTTGTCTTTGCACTCTTCACCTGGTTGCCGCCACACATGCTTAACACCATCTGAACCAAATAAGTTTATCTTGGTCTCATCAGACCACAGGACATGATTCCAGTAATCCATGTCCTTAGTCTGCTTGTCTTCAGAAAACTGTTTGCAGGCTTTCTTGTGCATCATCTTTAGAAGAGGCTTCCTTCTGGGATGACAGCCATGCAGACCAATTTGATGCAGTGTGTGGCGTATGGTCTGAGCACTGACAGGCTGACCCCCCCCCACCCCTACAACCTCTGCACCAATGCTGGCAGCACTCATACGTCTATTTCCCAAAGACAACCTCTGGATATGATGCTGAGCACGTGCACTCAACTTCTTTGGTCGACCATGGCGAGGCCTGTTCTGAGTGGAACCTGTCCTGGCCACCGTGCTGCAGCTCAGTTTCGGGGTCTTGGCAAGCTTCTTATAGCCTAGGCCATCTTTATGTAGACCAATAATTCTCTTTTTCAGATCCTCAGAGAGTTCTTTGCCATGAGGTGCCATATTGAACTTCCAGTGACCAGTATGAGATAGTGAGAGCAATGACAACAAATTTAACACACCTGCTCCCCATGCACACCTGGGACCCTGTGACACTAACGAGTCACATGACACCAGAGAGGGAAAATGGCTAATTTGGCCATTTTCATTTATGGGTGTACTCACTTTTGTTGCCATTGGTTTAGACATTAATGGCTGTGTTGAGTTATTTTGAGGGGACAGCAAATTTACACTGTTATGCAAGCTGTGCACTCACTACTTTACATTGTAGCAAAGTGTCATTTCTTCAGTGTTACATGAAAAGATAAAAGATAATAAAATATCTACAAAAAATGTGAGGGGTGTACTCACTTTTGTGAGATACCGTATACATATATATATCACAACAGTGAAGAGTTTAGGCAACCAATATCCAAGTGCAGGGTAAGGGGACACCCATGGGGCTTGTGAATGGGCACCTTAGAAGGAACTAAACTAAAGTTGGAATATTTTTGCTTTGTTCTTGAAGTATGTGACAGATTCCACTTCCATCGACTGAAAGAAGACGGGAACACCATGGAGTTACCACTACTTGGGGAAATGTTATATTGTCTGACCGGTCGTTGTCCCCAAGAGTTTGAATCCTACGGTTGCTACTGTGGAAAGGAAGGCCGGGGAAACCCCAAAGACATCCTGGACAGGTACACTTTACAAATATAAATACTGACTACTTGAAGGAAACCAGTCATAAGAAGAATATGGAGGATGCTATGGGCTGAAGTCTGCTTTGAAAAATACTGGTTCCCTGACCATCACATACAGTGAGGGAAAAAAGTATTTGATCTCCTGCTGATTTTGTACATTTGCCCACTGACAAAGAAATGATCAGTCTATAATTTTAATGGTAGGTTTATTTTAATAGTAAACGACAGAACAACAACAAAAATATCCAGAAAATAGCATTTAAAAACAGTTATAAATTGATTAGCATTTTAATGAGTGAAATAAGTATTTGATCTCCTATCAATCAGCAAGATTTCTGGTTTCCAGGTGTCTTCTATACAGGTAACAAGCTGAGATTAGGAGCACTCTCTTAAAGGGAGTGCTCCTAATCTCAGCTTCTTACCTGTATAAAAGACACTTGTCCACAGAAGCAATCAGATTCCAATCTCTCCACCATGGCCAAGAACAAAGAGCTGTCCAAGATGTCAGAGACAAGATTGTAGACCAACACAAGGCTAGAATAGGCTACAAGACCATCGCCAAGCAGCTTGGTGAGAGGGTGACAACCAGTGGTGGTGCGTCCATAAGGGTGCACAGGCGCCACCCCTCTCTCCAGCCACCCCCTCTATGTAAAATGGATAGTTTCATGCATTGCATGAATCCATCCATGGCTGCTGTAGACACCCCCTATTCAGGCGTCCGGCCCCTTTTCGGACGCCGGGCGCCTGAATTCCAACAGCGGGGGGAGGGTTTGAAGCACGTGATCGAAGCCATAGGCTCTAATAGGCTTCAAAAAAGGTGAACTGCGAGCGCAAAGCATTGCGCTCGCAGTTCACCCAGGTGGGTTAGCAAAGCAAATCAATATTTGCTTTGCTAACACTGAACCGCCTCTCAGCCAATCAGGAGGCACGGCTCTAATACCCGTCACCTGATCGGCTGAAGGCACAGGCATCCTGATTGGAACGGAAGACCGGGAGGACAGAGAACCACGGAGGACACAGGGGCACACCGCCATCACCTGCTGCATCTCCCACAACTCGCCGCCATCACCCACCTGCCACCACGATGGGGTAAATGTGTGCAGGTCAGATGGCAAGCGGGGGGGGGGGGGTGGCAGAGGCTGCATATGATGGGCACACACTCACACAGGCTACATATGATGGGCACACAGGCTACATATGATGGGCACAAAGGCTGCATATGATGGGCACAGAGACAGAGGCTACATATGATGGGCAACACAGGCTACATATGATGGGCACGGAGGCTACATATGATGGGCACAGAGGCTACATATGATGGGTCACAGAGGCTGCAAATGATGGGCACACAAGATACATATGATGGGCACACAAGATACATATGATGGGCACAGAGGCTACATAAGATGGGCACAGAGGCTATATATGATGGGCACAGGCTACATATGATGGGCACAGGGGCTGCATATGATGGGCACAGGGGCTGCATATGATGGGCACAGGGGCTGCATATGATGGGCACAGTGGCTGCATTTAATGGGGCACAGTGGCTGCATTTGATGGCACAGTGGCTTCATTTTATGGGGCACAGTGGCTTCAATTGATGGTACAGTGAGGCTGCAATTGATGTTTTTTTTCCAGAATTTTTTAGTTTGTTTGCGCCCCCCCCCAAAAAAAATTTTGAGCACCAGCCACCACTGGTGACAACAGTTGGTGTAATTATTCGCAAATGAAAGAAACACAAAATAACTGTCAATCTCCCTCGGTCTGGGGCTCCATGCAAGATCTCACCTCATGGACTTTCAATGATCATGAGAACGGTGAGGAATCGGCCCAGAACTACACGGGAGGATCTTGTCAATGATCTCAAGACAGCTGGGACCATAGTCACCAAGAAAACAATTGGTAACACACTAAGCTGTGAGGGACTGAAATCCAGCAGTGCCCGCAATGTCCCCCTGCTCAAGAAAGCACATGTACAGGCCTGTCTGAAGTTTTCTAATGAACATCTGAATGATTCAGAGGAGAACTGAGTGAAAGTGTTGTGGTCAGATGAGACCAAAATCAAGTTCTTTGGCATCAACTCAACTCGCAGTGTTTGGAGGAGGAATGCTGCCTATGACCCCAAGAACTCCATCCCTACCATTAAACATGGAGGTGGAAACATTATGCTTTGGGGATGTTTTTCTGCTAAGGGGACAGGACAACTTCACCGCATCAAAGGGATGATGGAGCCTCGAAACCTTAATGACTTGGAGAGGATCTGTAAAGAGGAGTGGGACGAATCCCTCCTGAGATGTGTGCAAACCTGGTGGCCAACTACAGGAAACGTCTGACCTCTGTGATTGCCAACAAGGGTTTTGCCACCAAGTACTAAGTCATGTTTTGGAAGGGGTCAAATACTTATTTCACTCATTAAAATGCAAATCAATTTATAACTTTTTTTGAAATGCGTTTTTTAAAAAATATTTTTGTTGTTATTCTGTCTCTCACTGTTACAATAAACCTACCATTAAAATTATAGACCGATTATTTCTTTGTCATTGGGCAATCATACAAAATCAGCAGGGGATCAAATACTATTTTCTCTCACTGTACCTTGGCTTTGGTACCTTAAGAAAGTGACCTGGAACGAAGGAATGTTTTCTTTGACTTTCAATTGGTGCATGTACACTATATTACCAAAAGTATTGTGATGCCTTTACAATAATAATATTGGGTTGGCCCACCCTTTGCAGCTATAACAGCTTCAACTCTTCTGGAAAGGCTGTCCACAAGGTTTAGGAGTGTGTCTATGGGAATGTTTGACCATTCTTCCAGAAGAGCATTTGTTTAATATAATAGAAGTTTGTGGCAAAGTGCAGCTAACACACAGGAAAGCCAGAGGTGCACTGCGCTGCACTCACGGTGCGGGTAAACTGCAGCACATCAGTGTGAAAGCAGCCTTAGGCCCCTTTCACACGATCGGTTTAGATCCGGTCCCCCTGTCCATTTTTCAGGCGGACCCAATCGGACCCTCCATTTACCTCTATGGAGCGGCAGATGTACACGGACTTGTGTCTGTTTACACCTACCTACCTCCAATCCAATCTGCTAAAAACACCCAGAAGGGGATCTGTCCCCTTCCCTCTGGACGCATCAGAGGGCCCAAAGAGTGGAGCGGGCTGTGTCCGTTGACACGGATCTGTCATCTGCCTGCTCTGCTCATTGTGGCCGGCGGTTACCAAGTAACTTAAGTGGCCCTCGCTCTTCAAAAGGTTGGGCACCCCTGACATAGGCAGAGCTCTGTGTTCTATGTCTCTCCTTGCCGTTCAGTGGGTGCCGGCGGACATCCATTGGCTAGCACCCGCTGATCAGCTTCAGCTTGTGCTGTAAAAATCGCGGTACGTGCACGCGCCCCTACCCGGAAGTGCCGAATCACGTACCTAATACGTAATCTGGCTCAGCCGCTCTGCTGCCGTATAACTAAGTTATGCAGTCAGCAAGCCAGTGCAAAATCTGGCGCAGGTCTGCAGAGAAACCAATCAGCTTCCAGGTATTTTTTTTGTCAAAGTTTAATTGAAGAAGCTAACTGGTTTCTATGCACAGTTGCACAAGATTTTGCACTCTCCAGTTTTAGTACATCAACCCCTATATGTTGTTAAAAATGTACAAATTATTCATGGGTGTATGATGCAGCTAAATTTGGACGTCTAGATATCAGTAACCTCCGATCATGAGCGGGTAATAACAAAGTGTCTCTTTTACTCTTCTTCTTCTAGCTGCTGTTTCTCCCACCAATGCTGCATAGAGCACCTTAAGAAGATTGGCTGCCCCCCGGATAGGAACGTGCGCTCGGAGGTCATGTGCATGGACAGCAAACCCACATGTAAGCTCAGTGTTACCTTTTTTAACTCTTCACAGTTCTGTCTAACTGGCCAGAACCATCACAATCCACCATCTCCTTAATATACTGTAATTGTGATCATTCATTGGTGGAAATAACCACCTAACTCAAGAAACAGGATTTACCAGGTGGATGGTCTCACAAAAAAAAAAAAACCATAAACAGTACTTGTGTAAACAATCAACTTTATTCCATCAGTCTATAAAATGAAAGGAGTATATAACCCCTATGATATAAAAACACATACCACAAATATCATAAGGAGTATTACAGAACAACAACCCCAACCATCAGATTCCTAAATAATTATATTAGCAACACACACTTCCAAAACAATGTAAAAAAATAGCTATCATGGGTTTTTAACCATATCAAGTGTTGGCAAATAAACCACAAAGCAAGATCCCAACGCGTTTCTCCCTGAGGAATAATGGACCATGCTACATTCACTTGGATGTTTGGATAGACACCTAAGAAGTCATAGGATTCTGCTAAGGATAAACTTTTCTGTCCCTGTGGGGGGTCTGCTTATGGAATTACTTTCTCCTATGATCTTCAATTGAGCTGATTTAAGGAAGCAGTGAGGGGGGTTTCCTTCGACGAGCGGTGGCCACAATTGTTTCCATCATGAGCCGGACCTTGTTCGGTGTGTGTGTGTGTGTGTGTGTGTGTGTGTGTGTGTGTGTGGGGGGTTGATTTTGGGATTCTAAGAGGACTAATGGAACACAAACCCTGTTATACCCCCATAAAAGCCCATCAGGGTGAATTGCGTTGGCATCTTGCTTTGTATGTGTGTATGTGGGGGGCTCAAAAATGTTTTTTGAGGGGATTTTAAGTGCTTTGATGTAACTTTGATTTTTTTTACACTTTATTTTACTTTTTTTTTTTTACATCACATAAAGGGAGAATAAGTCCCCTACCGTGGGGGAAATAATTATTTGATATCCTGTGCAGGTTTTGTAGGTTTGCCCACTTACAAGGAAATGAAGGGTCTATAATTGTTATCATAGGTGTATTTTAAATAATAGAGACAGAAATCCCCAAAAAAACACGATACAAATGTTATAAATTGAGTTGCAGTTCAGTTTGTAAAATAAGTATTTTATCCCCTACCAACAATAATTCTGACTCCCACAGACTGGCTAATTAATGCTTGTTAATTTAAGAAGGTGTTCTTAACAATAACATGTTATGTGTATAAAAGCCATCTGTCCACAGAATCTCTTTCTTTCATTCAAACCGCACCATCATGGGCAAGTCCAAAGAGCTAAGGACGTCCGGGATAAGATTGTAGACACAAGGCTGGAATGGGCTACAAGACCATCAGCAAGAAGCTTGGTGAGAAGAGACAACTGTTGGAGTGAATATTCGCAAATGGAAGAAATACAAAGTAATCATCACTCGCCCTCGGATTGGAGTTCCATGCAGAATTTTGCCTCATGGTGTAAGGATGATCATGAGAAAAGTGAGGGATCAACCCTGAGCTACACAGGAGGAGCTTGTGAATGATCTCAAGGTAATTGGGACCACAGTCACCAAACAAACCATTGGTAACACAATACACCGCCACGGATTGAAATCCTGCAACGCCCGCAAGGCCCCCCTCCTCAAGAAGGCCCTTCTGAAGTTTACCAATGAACATCGAAATGATTCAGAGGATTGGGAAAAAAGTGCTGTGGTCAGATGAAACCAAAATTGAGTTCTTTGGCATTAACTCGACTGACCGTGTTTGGAGGAAGAAAAATGCTGACTATGACCCTAAGAACACCATCCCTACAGTCAAGCACGAAGGTGGAAACATGCTTTGGGGCTGTTTCTCTGCTAAAGGTACAGGCTGACTTTGCTGCATTGAGGGGCCAATGGACGGGGCCATGTATTGTAAAATTTTGGATGAGAACCTTCTTCCCTCAGCCAGAACACTGAAGATGGGTTGTGGATGCGTCTTCCAGCATGACAATGACCCAAAACATACCGCCAAAAGCAACAAAGGAGTGGCTCAAGAAGAAGCACATTAAGGTCATGGAGTGGCCTAGCCAGTCTTCAGACCTTAATCCTATAGAAAATTTATGGAGGGAGCTGAAACTTTGAGTTGCCCAGGATTTAGAGAAGATCTGTAAAGAAGACTGGACCAAAATCCCTCCTGAGATGTGTGCAAACCTGGTCACCAACTACATGAAACGTCTTACCTCTGTGCTTGCCAACAAAGGTTTCTCCACCAAGTACTAAGTCATGTTTTGCTTGGGGATCAAATACTAGTTTTACTCTCTGAACTGCAACTCAATTTATAAAATTTGTATCGTGTTTTTTCTGGATTTTTGGTTGATACTCTGCCTCTATCATTTTAAATACACCTATGATAAACATTATAGACCCTTTTTTTCTTTGTAAGTGGGCAAACTTACAAAATCTGCAGGGGATCAAATAATTATTTTCCCCACTGTATATGATTTTTTGGTGACAAATTCCTGTTAATGCCACAGGATCACTTCCATCTGACAGCCAACAGTCGGCTTGTCAGATTTACTCATACTCCCGGCAGCTGCAGCAAGGTTCAGGTGTCTGCTTTCCAAAAAGGGGTAATTTTGGGGGCGTTTGTACAGTCAAGGCATTTTTGATATGAAGTAGTGAGAAAAAAATTCTGGACAGCCGCACTCAAAATGATGTTTTGCCTTTATTGAATAACGATCATCAAAGATACATGCCACAGCAGAAAAATGCAGGAAACTGACGCGTTTCACACTGTAATCAGTGCTTAATCATAGTGTGAAACGCGTCAGATTCCTGCATTTTTCTGCTGTGGCATGTATCTTTGATGATCATTATTCAATAAAGGCAAAACATCATTTTGAGTGTGGCTGTCCAGGATTTTTTTTCTCACTACTTCATTGTACAAGCATTGCTGACACCTGTTGCTTCCAGCATGGAGGAGATGTTCGCTCCTAATCGGCCTTCCTAGAGCGGTGATATCTTTCATTCTCTGCATTTTTTATATGTTTTAAACTATGATCTGTATAAGTAAGAATGTATGAGGAGGTGTTTATGCTATTGTATTTCTACTTGTCTTAGGTGTGGGCTGGAGCATCTGTGACAGGCTACTGTGTGCCTGCGACAAAGCTGCGGCGGAATGCATGGCTGCTGCGCCAGTCAACAACACTCTGCGAGCTTTAAACAGGAGTCAGTGCCAGGGGGAGACCCAACCACTGTGCAGGCAAGGGAGCGAGGAGGAGAAGCCAGAGCGAGCCATTAAGCCACAGTCGGAGAGCTCCAGCTCGGAAGAGAGCAGCGAAGAACAACGTCCAATGAGAGACATAGTGCAGGCTGGGAACTCTGGGTCACTGGTGCCCAGGGGAGGAAGACGGACACGCTCACTGGTTAACAGAAGGAAAAATTAGAGCAGGAGAGTTATACTATAAAAATGTAAATTCCAAAAATTAGATTTTTTTTGTTAAACTGTCCTGGTGCATATAGGACAGGTAGCATCGCTTTCCATACGTGGAGTAGTAAAATTGAATACAATATAAAGCCTCATTTCAGCAATTTCAGATGGTTGTCTATCCAGAGACCTCAAAGCTGTCATTCTGTTCCAGATTCAAATAATGAGTCACGGAATAAGCATGCAGCCAGTGAGGTCTAAAGAATCTGAACTCATGTCATGCATACTTGTTCTGGCTCTGAGACTTACTAGGTAGTAAAGCCAGGATAAGCATAATAGCTTTGAAACCTGCAGCATTAAAGACTTTGGACTTTAGTTTATTTATAAAATGGTCCCCCAGCAGTATTAAAATTAAAAAATGTCCCAGCTGTTGTACTTGTCTTCTTTCTGGTGCTGTTGCATGCAATAAATAAATCCTGAGCAGTGGGTATTTGATGGGATTATAATTGTGCCAAAAATCAAGGAAAAAACAATTCACAATATAAAAAACTTACATGATTTATTTTGTACAGACCATCAAAAATGTGTTACACATGCCAGTTATATGGTCATAATTGGGTGTTGAGTAGATGCTCGCAGTATAGTGTCTGATCCCAACATGTTTCGCCGATACTGGCTTCTTCAGGGTATTTTGGTGTTTGCTTCGTAGTCTATAAATTAGTGGTGGCCTCCAAAACCCCCTGAAGAAGCTGGTCTCGGTGAAACATGTTGGGATCAGACACTACGTATAGGTTGGACTTGATGGACTTGTGTCTTTTTTCAACCTCGCCTGTGTAACTATGTAACTATACTGCGAGCATCTACTCAACACACAATTATGACCATATAACTGGCATGTGTAACACAGTTTTAATGGTCGGTTTTTAACTATATACAAGATAAATCATGTAAGTTTTCTTATTGTGAATTGTTTTTTCCTTTTGGCACCATTAGAATCCCTTTAAAGTGTAAGTAAACCCCCCTATCGTTTTCAGCCAAGGAAGCTGCCATCTTTGCCTCTGTTTAATCTACAACTGCCATGATGCTGCACATGTGATCAGTTATGACACCAGCCATTGGATGGTTTGACAGTTTGGTTGAGAGCACAACCAATGGGAGTGATACATTTCCAGCACGTGCCAGAAATGAAACCGTTTTATGGATGGGTTTATTTCTGCTTTAAATACCCACTGCTCTATATATACTACTCCAGGGATGAGGTGCCTGATATGGTCTTGTCACCCAGCCGCGATACCACGATGCAATAACTAAATCCTACCACAAGATGTCTTCAGTCACCAGATTGAACCATGGCCAGTGCCATTCAAGCTGGGATACTGAGTGCATACAATGGATGCAGGGTGTCATGAACCGGCCCCCCAGGGGGGCCATCACCACCATATCCTGCACTCAGTGTATTGATGCAAGAGTCATCATATCAGTGTGGATCTGTGAATCACTGAGGACTACCAACTGCTAGAGAAGATCCAAAATAAAAAGGACCTTATGGGGAGGGGGCTCTATAAACAATTCAGCTGCCAAAGCACCATTATTTCTACCCAGTCTCATATCATCCATTCCACAGTCACCTTTCTCACCTGATCCTGGGTATATGGGTAATGGACACACCACACAAATCCATAAGCACGAAAATGACCAGCACACCAAAAAGAACATCTCATATTTATTGAGATCTTATTAGTGAAGCCAAGATCAGTTTTCTTTGGTTTTTGCTTAAATATTCTTATCCTGCCAGGCACCGCTTGATCTCTTCTGATGGACCCCATGAATATACTTCTCTGGAGGTCTGGATTTCTGCCATAAAGGACTATTGTAAAGGTTGATGAGGCATGTAATGTACTAACACAAGACACTGTATTTTCATATCAGCTGCAATAAGACTGTTTTCTAATGAGTTTGTGAAAAATGTTTATGTACATCTTTTTTTTTTTTTTTTTTACAATAGTGGTGTGATCTTAAATCCTGACATATCAATTGTGAATTTTTCTTTTTTTTTTGATTGAATGTTTCATGAGTCATCCATAAAATGTAAATATGTTTTGATGCAAACATTTCATAAAGACCTTTACTAAACCATGTTTTGAGTGCTAAAATATTTATTTTGCCCACACAGACACACGACTCACATCCAACTTCAGCCAAAAATGTTCATTGCATTGGTGGTCAAGAGGATGAATGCAACCATATGCCCTGTACACACGGTCAGATTTTCCGATGGAAAAAGTGCGATCGGATTGTGTTGTCGGAAATTCCGATCGCGTGTAGGCTCCATCTGACTTTTTCCGTCGGAATTTCCGACACACAAGGTTTGAGAGCAGGATATAAAAATTTCCAACAAAATCCGATCGTTTAAACTCCAATCGTGTGTACACAAATCTGACGTGCAAAGTGCCACGCATGCACAGAATACATTAAGAGACGAAAGCTATTGGCTACTGCCCCGTTTATAGTCCCGACGTACGTGTTTTACGACACCACATTCAGAACGATCGGATTTTCAGACAACTTTGTGGGACCGTGTGTATGCAAGACTAGTTTGAGCCAACATCCGTCGGAAAAAATCTGATGGATTTTGCTGTCGGAATGTCCGATCAATGTTCGATCGTGTGTACAGGGCATTACAGTGGTGATCAGAAAACCACCCTTACAGATAAAAAAAAAAAAAGAAAAATAAATCGGTGTCAGGGTGCTGGCTCTGCCAAGTGGTGTTAGGCCTGAAACCATGCAGGCAACATTAAATGGGAGGTAAATCAACCACAGCTCAGGGAACCCTTGCAACCTCTGGAGGAACCCTGGTTGAGAAAGGCTGGACCATAATAGTGGTGGGGGCCCAAGGATGAAGTCATACAGGCGACACATTGCCAGTGGAAGTGTCACTTGGGAGAGGCCTCCAAACCCCTTACCTCTATTTATTCTCTTCCTCACTGGCCACGAACACTGCCTTTTCTTTCATTAATGAGGGTGCAGACATCATGCTGGCCTGGATAGTGAGACATTTATTCCATAGAGCCTTGTACGCAGAATAGCCAAGTTGTGGCCAGTGTCAGGATCACCCTGTGACAGGCCCTGTCATCACTAAAGGATTATTAGCTACATACAATTACATTTATCATTTGTAAAAACAACTATTTAATCAAAAAAATAATCTATAAATCTTTCTAATTCAATAACCTGTAAGGACTAAAGCACACTTACTGGACAATGGAGGTCATTGCTTTACTTTCTCCTTCCATCCACAAGCTCCCAGTGTTTGCCAATACCTGACTGGCTTACGGTGCTGTGGGGAGGATGCAGAGAGCCCCTTTCACACCCCCCCCCCCCCCTCTCTATCACTGTAAAAAGGCTTTGGCTGGCTTGGAAGGCCATGTCTTTGAAGTCTTAGACCCCATTAGATTTTCTGCAGATTGTCTTCAGATTTACCAAAACCATGTAGTGCAAGGGCATGCCTGATTGCATACAAACTGAAACTCTTAAGGTTTGACCTCATATTATATGGTTTTGGTAAATCTGAAGACAAAAATCTGCAGAAAATATAAAAGTGTGTATGGGGTCTTAATCTTGGCCTGTCTTAGGTTTGGCATTGGAAGACTGGAGAGAGACAAAATGAACTCTTCCTAATCCCTGAAGTAGAAGATTTACTGGCAGTGACACAAGCCTTTTTCTTCTAGGTAAATGAGTACTGTGATCTCCTTGATATGCTTATTCAAGGAAGGACCAAACAGGGGGTTTTCCTTCACAGGGTAACCACTCAAGGTGTTTCTTGCATGGGAGTTTAGCTGACCAGCATGTTAACCAAGGATTATGCACATGGATTAGAACAAAAACCTCATCCTGAAGATTTGGCTAAGTGTATAAGGCAAGCTATTCACTCAGTAGCTTAGTTAAAGATCTAAATGACTGTGGACAGAGAAATCTTTAGAGGATAGACCTGAGCCATACCCTTATGCCGCGTACACGAGTGGACTTCTTGTTGGATTGAACTCCGAAGGACTTTTCAACGGACTTCCGATGAAACGGACTTGCCTACACACGATCCCACCAAAGTCCGATCGTTTCGAACGTGATGACGTACGACTGGACTAGAAAAGGAAGTTCAATAGCTAGTAGCCAATAGCTGCCCTAGCGTCTTTTTCGGTCCGTCGGACTAGCATACAGACAAACGTTTTTTTCGATAGGAATCGAGTCTGTCGGAAAGATTTGAAACATGTTCTATTTCTAAGGTCCGTCAGATTTTTCGACAGAAAAGGTCCGATGAAGCCCACACACGATCGGAATGTCCGACGGATTCGTTCTGTCGGACCTTTTCTGCCAGAAAGTCCACTTGTATGTACGCGGCATTAGTCCACACAACAATTGTCTGGCAGACTGCCATAGCTACAACTGTGGGCTGCGTGGAATGCCCCAACAAAGAAAAGAAAGCCTTAAGGAGGGCATCCAGCCTCTTATCTGTTGGGTCTTTGAGCACTGGATTATCCTCCAAGGTAGCTGTGAGAGTCCTGTTAAGGCAATAAAAGTCAGGATCCACCACAGGAAGCGCCAATTTGCTAAGGAAATTTTCTTCAGTAGGATACTGTTGGACAAAACATTTTGGAGAAGTAAACATCATCTTTATGTGAGGCCAGTCTCCTTACGGGTCAGGTTCCAGCAACGGGTGCACCCAAAAAGTCTTAGCTAGTTTTAGGAATGTAAGAGACCCCCATATATTGGACACTTTAGGTCGAGCAACTTTGGTCGCTATAATGCTAAAGAGCATACAGCATCGATAAGGAGAAACACACAGGCGCAATAGCAATTAGGTGTGTCTGGTGAGCGTCAATTGTGCCAGATTTAAAAATGGATTATCCTGGCTCTTTCCACAAACACTGTAAGGGTCATCAGGGGTTCCCAAATGAGGAAAGCGCACCCTGGGCTGAATGTTTAAGGGCTTTCACCCTGTAATGACCACTTTGGTAGACAGGATGAAATGAGGAATTAACCAAACCCTGGCTTCATCCCCCACAATGGGCTCTCCCCCAAAGGGGTCTTTAGTGACAGGACTTTGCACCGGGCAGACCACAGCCCTAGTCCTGTATAGCACCCTGTGGCTACCTCTGCACGTTGCGATCCACGCCAAGCAGAGTGCCCACAGCACTATTTAGCGCAAAGCAACATTACAGGTCAACCCCAGGTGGGATCTCGGTACAGTCCCCCACAGCTCTGCCAGGAAGATGCATGAAAAGTCGAAACAGCCTTGATGCTGCCTATTGATAGAAGAATAATCTTGGGATATCATCATCCAGAAAATAGAGGTAGAGAAAACCACCATATAAGGGGGGCGAGCTCCTCTCAGTATTGAGAAGAGCCCCATCAATTAAGGACACTAGCAACAAAAACTTGGGCTAGCTATGAGTGGAAGGGGTTATGAAGGGGGACGACCCTGCAGCTTTTTTTTTTTAATCCAGGGCCCTTTCACTTTAAGGTAGCTACATAAAATCCAGTCTTAATGATTAAAGAGCCTGTGTCCTGTACGCCTAGGAAAATACATTTAATTATGTATTAATGAGCTGCATTCATTTTACAGCTGTCCAAAGTTCAGCTTTAGGCGCCCTTCTGATACTGTAATGATCTTCATGCACTATTTTAAGTACTGTTTAGGCAAATAAGGATTTCTTGGAAATCACTGGGGGGGGGAGCTCTGCTGTAACAGCAGGTCATAGCAAAAATGATCTTTCCAAGAAATTTCTAGGAAAGCAAAACGAGAATTACAGTCGGGAAGATATGGCTATAACTCTACATTATACGCCATTCAATATTCTGAATCAAAATGTATTTCATTTGTGTGGCTGAAATGCTCTGATTGGCTCAGTGAAGAGCATAGACTTCAGCAGGCCTGTGTGGGGAGATTGTTTGGACTCCAAGGCCTACTACTATTTACCTACAGGAGTAACCTGCGTGGTGGCAAACCTTATTATCCTTCTTCCTCCCTATATGAACACACAGTTCTTCTGGTATTTGAGATATTACACTGGCACTTTGTATCTGGGGTCAGCACCCCATTTTTATTAAACTTTTAGAGAAAAGCTACAGAAGTGAATAAAATATTTCTATCTCTGTGTCCAAACCCAGGAACTAATATTTTTATATATTGATGTTTGTCAGCGCTAAGATGTGGTGGCTGCATTGTTATTTTTTTTTTTTTATACCTCATCTTTATTATTTATTTATTTTTTATTTATTTATTTCAGGTACTTATATAGCGCCGTCAATTTACGCAGCGCTTTACATATACATTGTACAGTCACATCAGTCCCTACCCTCAAGGAGCCTACAATCTAAGGTTCCTAACTCACATTCATACATACAAGGACCAATTTAGACAGGACCCAATTAACCTACAAGCATGTCTTTGGAGTGTGGGAGGAAACCGGAGTACCCGGAGGAAACCCACGCAGGCACAGGGAGAACATGCAAACTCCAGGCAGGTAGTGTCGTGGTTGGGATTCGAACCGGCGACTCTTCTTACTGCTAGGCGAAAGTGCTACCCACTACACCACTGTGCTGCCCTTATCTGGCCAGTAACCCATTTAGGCTGGCCATACATGGTCGAATTTTAAATGACTTCTTTTGAAAATCAGAAAATTTGTGCGTTTTGTGATTCCGATGGTGCCACCATTGATTTCGAATTTCGGCCAACCAAGCCTTCAATTTCACCTCATGTTGCTACATGTTGAATTTTCGTGGCTGGGAATCTTCTTTTCTTTCCGGGAATTTTCTTTTCTTGCACATGCGCATTTCTTTTTCCATTAAATTTCTCGCACGATCCTCCCATCATGGATTAGAAAATAGTTTGTTTTTCACAAAATTTCCAACATGTCCGATTACTCAAATTCGATGGCCGCACAAAAATCGGCTGTTGCTGCAGCCCACTAATGGTGCGAAATACGAATGAAAATTCTTAGATAAGATTTTTGAAAGAAAATTCTTTCGAAATTCGACCCATGTATGGCCTGCCTTACTCTCCTAGGATGACAACCTTCACTTACCAAACTATCTATTGAGGGGCAGCGCTGTCACCCTAAAAGAAGCCTTTTAGGTCTCCATCACCTCCATAACATAAAAGTTCTGTAATTCACAGAGACCTGGGCAGGACTAATATCTGCTGAAAACAGAGCAGCTTACTGGGTTTGCTGGCAGGATCAACAAATATTTATTTTTTGCACTTGCCAAACGGACGTAAGAAAACCATTTTAATTGTATATTTAATATGGAAAAAAAAAATAAAAGAAGTTCATTGTTAAGGTTTCCATACACTTAAAGGAGCTTGGTTTCAGAGTGACAGGCCTTTGTGGGTGAATGGGGATTGGTCTGAGCAGTGCTGCAGTTCAGAATAATAAATCTTCTCCTGCATATATCACCCATGGTCATTTTCTCTTACACTCCTCTCCTGTACATACATCCTGAGACTTCTCCTGCGCATAGTGCCTGTTGTCAAACCCTCCAAAATATGCCTTTCCTGCACATACTGCTCGCTGTCACACCCTCAACGCTCTTCTGCTGAACATACTGCCCATGGTCATACCTTCTGCACTCCTCTCCTGCACAAAATGCCCACTGTCATACCGTCAACACTTCTCTCCCCAACATACTGCTCACAGGCATACCCACCATTCTTCTCCTGCACATACTGCCCTCTGTCATACCCTCCACACTCCTCTCCAACACATTTTGCCCACTATCATAGCCTCCACACTCCTCTTTTGCACATACTGGTTGTTGTCAGATCCTCTGCACTCCTCTCCTCTACATACGTGCCCACTGTCATACCCTCCACACGCCTCAAATACACATATTGCCCACTTTCATTGACACTATACTCCTCTCATGCACATGCTTCCCCGTCAGACCCTTCACGTACTGCCCACGGTCATACCCTCCACACTCCTCTCCTACACATACTGCCCCCTGTCATAGCCTCCACACTTTCCTCCTGTACATACTGGTTGTTGTCAACCCTCTGCACTCCTCTCCTACGCATACTGCCCACTGTCATAGCCTCCTGCACATACCAGACCCTCTGCAGTCCTCTCCTGTATATACTTGCCCTCTGTCATACCCTCCACACTCCTCTCCTACATACTATATTGCCCATTGTCAGACCCTTTGTACTCCTCTCCTGTACATACTGCCCGCTCTCATACCCTCCACACTCTTCTCCTGTACATCCTGCCTGCTCTCATACCCTCCACACTCTTCTCCAGCACGTATTGCTGTCACTCTGCAAACTCCTCTCCTGCACATATCTTCTGTCACATCCCCTGCACTCCTCTCCTGCATGTAATGCCCGCTGTCATACCTTCTGCACTGATCTCCTGCAAATGGCACACTATTGCTAGCTGGCAGCGCTTTGTTGTAACTTGCGGAATAAGCCAGTACCATTATCTCAAGCTTCAGAATTACAATGAATTGCTGAATATTTCACTGGCACATTTTAAAATGAAAAACATTATGAAAGACACAGGAATCGGAAATTCATGTTTAATTGCTTTAATTTAGATTACACTGTGATATCATGAAATGACTTATGAATGCTATAAAATACAGATAAAAAAAAGCACAAAGCAATTTTCAGATATTAACATTTTCTCAAAACTTAAACATTTTAACAACAAAAAAATGAAAACACATTTTCACACTTAAGATAAAGTACAACCTTACGGCTATGAAATTAAAACAGAAAAAACAATATATACCTTTAAAATAAGACGACGCACAGGTACGCTCTAGACAAAATACAGTCGGGAAACGACTGCAGTTATTTTTGCCTCCCAAGAACACAGATTGCGAGTGGCTATTGGGGCTACAGTGGCTGCATTTGAGTTTGGGCCCTAAGGAAACCTGGGGCCCAGTTTAAAAGTCTCTGTTCCCTTAGCTGTGTTTTCACTGCTTTTGGAATACATTTGGCTATAAGTTGGGAGTAAAATGAGGAGTGCCGTGCTACAAGACTTCTCCCATGTGCACAACAGAGTGCTGATCACATCCTTACCCTGGATGTACGTTGTATGCTGAAACTATTATCAATGCACAGTGGACTCTGAACAGTGATGATATCTTAGTAGAAAAAGATTCTCACAGTGTTATGGGTGTCTCCAGGTGTCTGTGTAGAGCCAATGCTTACAAGCTCTGTGAGTAGTAGATGCTCAGTGTTATGAGTAACTCTCTACATCGAGGATGCTTCCAGCATTATAAGCTTCTAAGTGTAGTACATGTTCATTTCTGACCAGCAATTTGGTACAGCATGGTGAGCACAGCTGAGAGATTATCAAAATGTGTTTTTTTTTTACAGTGGATACTTACCAATCCCTATACATTGCATGCAAGCAGTTCTGAATAGCTCATAGTTTGCGTCTCTCTAGAGTGGGTGCCCCTATGGTTACAAGCATCTCTGTACAGTGGGATCTCCCATTGTTATCAGGGTCCGTACAGTAGGTGCTCCCATTGTTACAAGTGGTCTCTGTACACAAGGAGCTCCCATTGTTACGAGTGTACCTGTACAGTGGGTGTTCTGATTGTTACGAGTGTCTCTGTACAGTGGGTGTTCTGATTGTTACGAGTGTGACGCTACAGTGGGTGCTTCCATTGTTACAAATGTCTCTGCACTGTTGGTGGCTTTATTTTTTTACGAGTGTCTCTGTACAGTGGGTGCTCCCATTGTCTTCGGCCTCTGGTCCTGATTGGCCGGAGTGGGAAGCCGGAAGCCGATTCATTGGTATCGCAAGATGGGAGGGCTTGGAGCGCAGTGCTTCCACAACAGCTGGAGGGCTCCAAGTTGCCTACCCCGGTGTAGGGTATTTTGAAGTCATGTTGTGCTGTATCCCTTTACTGATAAAGTTGTGGTTGCCAACACTACAGCCTGTCCTTAAACCCCATTACTATTTCTACCAAAACAGCCAACTCGCCAAAATCTCCAACCACGTCACTTCTGGTGACTCTCCAGCAGCATTAATTAGAGATTTTGACAAGTTACCTTTTTTCACAGAACACTGGCAGTGTATACATTACGGTACATTACAGCCAACTCATCGAAATCTCCAATTACAGCTGCTGGAGAGTCACCGGAACTGACGTGGTTGGAGATTTTGGCAAGTTGGCTGTTTTGTCAAAATAGCGGCAATCTAAGCAGCCATGTAGTAACCCAGAACATTATTGTAACACCAAAGCACATACAACCCAATTTTGCTATGCCAACGGGCACAAAGAATAAATTATTCCTAAAGCCCTGATCACATCTCAAAGTCTGGGATGCCTTGTGGTGAATTTGAAAGAGTCCTACTGTGGTTTCCAGCAAAACACACACTGGAGTTCAACAGCAATGCATGTAAAACACAACTAAAAAGCACCCCCCAAGCGCAGATGAAACAGGGTCTCCATGTGATGCTTCCAAGATTTTATCAAAACTATTATCATTAGAGGTATCAAATAAAGGGGCTGCAAATCTAACCTCCCTCCCTTACTGCATCAGGTTTCCAACTATCAGTGATATTTTTACTTTTTTGTTTTTTTAGAACAAACATGTCATACTTACCCGCTCTGTGCAGTTGGTTTTGCACAGAGCAGCCCTGCCCCCCTCTTCTCAGGTCCCTCGCCGGTGCTCCTGGCCCCTCCCGCCTACACAAGGGCCGAATGTCGGCTGTTTTTTTTTTTTTTTAATCGGCTGTTGTCTCCGACATTCGGTCCATGTGTACCTGGCTTAAGGCCTTGTTCACACAGTCGTCATTTTTTATAAGAGCAGTGTGTACCACAAGCTTTTGGGAAGCTTTGTTTGCACCATTTGATTCTAGTTTGGTAAGGTAAACACAGATCTTAAAGGCACAGTTCACATTTGATACCAAGTTTCATATCTAAGGGTGTGCCATCAGACATGGTCACATCCCTTAAACCCCCCTTCCCCCACTTTTCTTAATCGTGGGGTTCTTCTCTCTGCGGATATGTGGTCTGTTTTTAATTTAGTGCCCACCCAGCCATGTCATCCATTAATGTTGATCTGTGCATGGAAGGACTACACGTCCCATTTACCACTATGCCACTAAGGGACATTGACACACTTACATTCCGTTGTTTACTTTCTCCAGCCACATAAAAATGTTGCGTACCTCCGTATAGACCTAAGGCTAGGGTAAACAATGCAGAAACCTGTGTATTGCACCCATGATACACTAGCTGGGGCTACAAGGCTCTGAAAGCTTCAATTCAAAAAAGTAATACAAGCACATTTTTTATTTTATTAATGTGGGTGGTATTTTTTACATCTTTTGCAAAAGGTGCACTACACTTTTAATGACTGGGCTGACTGTCACTTTAAAGGCCAAGTCCCCTTTTTGCAAAAAAATAAAATATATGCGCAAATATTTGCAATAAAACAAATGCCAATTTATCATTTTTTTATATAAAGCATTGCAATTGCGGGGTACAATGCAAGAGGCTCCCGTTGACTCTTTCTACAGCTGCTGGTACCAAGTTACCAACCTTCAGTTACAGGGCTGCAGGAAGTGTGAATGGACTACAAGTGTGGCGATTACTGCCCTTGTGTTCCACTGATAACTACAGGTTCCTCTGCTGAAGTGGAACAGCCACGCAAAACTTAAAAAGTGACAGGAGCCACCAGGGAGAACCCTGAGATCTTAATGGGGAAGGGGGCTTTTTTGGGGTGGGGGTGGCTTGGTAATATGTTACATCCCAGATAAAGGTGTAACATGGTAAGAAAAGATGGAGGTGCACTAAGCCTCAACACTACCCATTAGGGTTTAACCTCCCAAAACCTGAACTAAAAAAAGCTTGCCTTATACATTGTATACAAACTGAAAAGTTCTATAAGTGCCTACTGGACTACACAGTCATACTTATACAGTATATACTGCAAAACTGCTGTAACAGAAAGGTAGTCGTGAGTCTACAAAAACAGGGCTGCTCATACAATGTCTATCTGATTTTAAACAATTTCTGTGACTTCAACCAGGCTTTAGGGCAAGTGGGCCACCAGCAGTTATGCCCCGTTAAACACGGTCGGACATTGATCGGACATTCCGACAACAAAATCCTAGGATTTTTTCCGATGGATGTTGGCTCAAACTTGTCTTGCAAGTCACACAAAGTTGTCGGAAAATCCGATCATTCTGAACGCGGTGACGTAAAACACGTACGTCGGGACTATAAACGGGGCAGTAGCCAATAGCTTTCATCTCTATTTATTCTGAGCATGCGTGGCACTTTGTCCGTCGGATTTGTGTACACACGATCGAAAATTCCGACAACGGATTTTGTTGTCGGAAAATTTTATAGCAAGCTCTCAAACTTTGTGTGTCGGAAAATCCGATGGAAAATGTGTGATGGAGCCTACACTCGGTCGGAATTTCCGACAACAAGGTCCTATCACACATTTTCCGTCGGAAAATCCAACCGTGTGTACGGGGCATAAGGGGTTGACTATTTGAAATGAAAAACGGCCAACTAGAAACCCTGTTGGCAGGGTCTCTGGCAGTTCTTCTGCCCTTTTTAACATAAATAAGGTAACAAGCCATACCAATAAATACCAATTGCAAAGCTGACAATTCACGGCCTTGCTTAATAAATAACATTTTTTTTGTGCAAATCCAGGAAAAGCTGCCATGATATCGTCAAGCATGACACTTGTCCACTTATGCTGACCATAGACGGTTCAAATCTCGGTTGGTTCAGCAAGGACTGGCTGAGACTTAAACCATTGTGGGCAGGCTGAATGTACCCGAGCTGTGAAAATGTGGAATAGACTCCCTCCAGAGGTGGTTCTGGTCAGCTCAGTAGATTGCTTTAAAAAAGGCCTGGATTTTTTCCTTAATGTGCAGAACATAACTGGATAGTAACATTTATAGGTAAAGTTGATCCAGGGAGAATTTGATTGCCTCTCGGGGGATCAGGAAGAATATTTTACCCCTGCTGTAGCAAATTGGAGCATGCTTTGCGGGGGTTTTTTGCCTTCCTCAAGTCTAGATCAACTGTGGGTGAAGGATTGTGTATATGGGATTGTATTTTTTTTGTTGTTGAACTAGATGGACTTTGATTGTCTTTTTTCAACCTATGTAACTATTGAATGTAACTAAGCTGATCAATTAACTTGGGTACAAATAGCCGGTCGGATTTTTCATGCGATTATTGCCAGCAGCTATAGCCACACAAAATGATAATTGTGTGTTCTCCCTGCCAGGACGGCTCCCCCCCCTGCCAGGAGAACACAATAGTTCTTCGGGAGGGATGCCCCCATCAACGCTGACTGTGCTGATGGGTGAACTGATGGACTCAGCCATATCACTCCATCTATGGCCGACTGGGAACATGTGACCCCTCTAAAGCCCCAGTGACATCACTAGTCATCTCTTTATTCTTATGGGGCCTCAGTGATGTCACCAGCACCTCGTAGATTGATATGCTGTTCTCAAGCCTCAGTGTTACCACCTAAAATGATGAAAAAGTGCCTCTTGGGACAAAATGGCTGCAGAGAGATAAAATCAAGTGTTTTAGTTGTAAATTAAAAACTTTAAAAAAACAGCAACACGTTTTAACAGAGGGCCAACATGTATGTTCTACACACATGGTGTAAATAGAATGAGCTTTATATAGAAAATATACTTAACCCTTCTAGCCAATGAAGAGCTGGAAACTATTTATCGTATTAACATTCATTAGGCTAAAATCCACACATGAAAAAATAATTTTCTAAGTCGGCATACAAGTCTACTACAAATGGAGCGTACGCAGTACTGAAAGCGCAGAAGAACTAACGGCACTTGGCAAAAAGGTATAATGTTCACGGACTAGAAGTGCAAGTGAAACCAGACTGCGAAAGCATGGTGCCAAGCCAGTTCATAATATTACTAGGTCATGGATGTAACGGAATGGAATGAGCTACAATGTTGTGCCTTGCCTACAATTTGTCTTGTTCTTGTTACCCACTGCGACCATATAAATCTCCCTTTTACCCTCCTATACTGTATTTAGAGAATTTAGATGAATATGGAAACCAAAAACTGTGATTACTAAGGCGCTATGTAGTGCTGGCTCCATCAGTGTCATCCTAGCACTGTGAAACAACATACGTCATACTAAGAAAATTTGAAGACAAAACATGAATATTTGTTGCTAACATTATCACATGGCCTATCAGCACTGGACACATTAAATTACAAAAATGTGCAAACATATACTTAAATTTTTTATGCCATGTGTACATGCTGAACAGACCCAGAGGAGTTGGCCATTTGGTCTTATGTAAGAGGGTGAGGGCCTGCTCCAGCTTACAAAATGGCAGCTGCTGGTGGATACAGATCACAGGTACACTTTAAAGCTAGGCTATTTACATCACAAAAGAAGCACAGTGTTTCGGTATCCTCTTTGCTTCACATGATAAAATCACTTTAATCTAGAATTGTCTTCTGCTTGGCTAGCATCAGTTCATCTAATGTATATCTCTGCCAGTGGAAGGGGTTGTAGGTATGAAAAAAAACTCCATGGCAGCTTAAAGTAGTCCTTCCACCTCAGTGGGAAGGTCTATCTATTCAAAGTACCCCCCACCACTCCCTAAAATGCTGCATATAAGTACATTTGGGGGGATAGCTATTATACTCAACTTCCAATTTGATAGTTCCAGGGGGAGTCGAGCTGTCGACATCTTCATGCCAACATGTTGAGCAGCCCAAATCTCACAAGACGACGCTGAAGAACAGTGCTGGATCATCTTTTCGCAAGACTTGGGCTACTCAACAAACACTCTCTGACTGGCCAGTTGCAGTATGACATCATCCTTGACTAGGTGCTGCTGGGGGAAGTCGGAGAGATGGAAATATAACATCTACCCCAAGCTCTACCCCCCACAAGCTCTTTTAAGCACCCTCAGAGAGGGGAGCCTACTCGAATAAGTGGACCTTGCCACTGAGATGGAAGTTTCACTTAGCTAGGCCGCAAATGGCCCCAGGTCCAACTCTTAACTATAGGAGCTTATGACACATAGGTCAAAAGCACAGTCAACTGGTAGTAGCTGGGATTGGCGGGCAGGGCCATTTGTTTTATACTCCTCCCCTCAAGTGAATCTAGAGTGACCGATACATAGGTTGAAGCGTAGACAACCTGGAGGAGTTAGGAAAGGGGGGCAGGACCATTTGTTTGTCACTCCACCCCTTGAGTGACTTGGGAGTGTCTGACATAGGTTGAAGCATAGAAAACTGGGATTACCTGGGAGAAGGGGGCAGGGCCATTTGTTTTATACACCTCCCCTCTAGTGAATCAGGAGTGTGACACATAGAAAAGGATGAAGCATAGACAATCAGAAGGAGCTGGGAGAGGTGGGCAGGGCCATTTGTTTTAGGCTCCTCCCCTCAAGTGAATCAGGAGTGTGATACATAGAATGGGATGAAGCATAGACAATCAGGAGGAGCTTGAAGGTGGGAGGGGACATTGTTTTATGCTCCTCCCCTTGAGTGAACTGGTACTGTCTGATATAGGCAGGTGGACAGGGACATTGTTTTATGCTCCTCCCCTTGAGTGAATTGGTAATGTCTGACATAGGCAGGTGGACAGGGACATTGTTTTATGCTCCTCCCCTTGAGTGAATTGGTAATGTCTGACATAGGCAGGTGGACAGGGACATTGTTTTATGCTCCTCCCCTTGAGTGAATTGGTAATGTCTGACATAGGCAGGTGGACAGGGACATTGTTTTATGCTCATCCCCTTGAGTGAATTGGTAATGTCTGACATAGGCAGGTGGACAGGGACATTGTTTTATGCTCCTCCCCTTGAGTGAATTGGTAATGTCTGACATAGGCAGGTGGGCAGGGACATTGTTTTATGCTCCTCCCCTCAAGTAAATTGGGAGTGTATGACATAGGCCGAAGCATAGATAACTGGGAAGAGCTGGCAGGGCCATTTGTTTTATACTCCTCCCCTCTAGTGAATCAGGAGTGTGACACATAGAAAAGGATGAAGCATAGACAATCAGGAGGAGCTGGGAGAGGTGGGCAGGGACATTGTTTTATGCTCCTCCCCTCAAGTAAATTGGGAATGTCTGACATAGGTCAAGCACAAATAACCGGGATGAGCTGGGAGAGGGGGCAGGGTAATATATTTTATACTCCTCTCCTCCAGTGAATCAGGAGTGTCTGACTCATAGGCCGAAGCAGAGGAAACTTGCAGGAACAGGAACTGGGGAACATGGCTATAAGTTTTCCTTCCCCTCCCACTTTCCCTTTAGTTAAAATTTTTTAGGCATTCTATAAAAGATAATTTTTATGTTTGATAAAAAAAAAAAAAAAAAAAAAAATCTGCTCATAACTGCCTAACCTGATTGGCAAGCTACAAACCTTGTAAACGAGCCTTGGAGATCTCAACACCCCCAACGTTCCCCTAAAGTGCTGGCGGCATTCCATATACTCAATTCTCTTTGTTCTCTGTTAAAAAGTCATATATATATTTGGAAGGTCCTATAGGAAAGAAAACATTTTTTCCATGCTTGGAAGGAGTATACTGCATTCAGATCATTAATTTCCTTGGGTGGGGAGAAGGCTTATCTGGTTGCTAGAGGTGTAGCTATAGACAATTACAGAACTGAACAGGCATCTGAGGCATCAGCCACCCAACTAAAAGGCCAATAGAGGACAGCTGAATTCAGATAACGACTGAGACTTCACTCGGCCCTCAGAAAAGTTAATGAAATGAAGGCTATAAGTGATTGAGCGGCCTTCGTGTGTAAGCAGATGAACAGTGCTCAACTCTTTCCTTTAGAGTCACATTAGTGCAAAACCGAAAAACATTCCTCGGATATTCAAGAACCAGCAATATAACAGTGTTGTGTCACTGTAGAAATGAGGTAACAAAACCGTGTGCGTGATCCATAAAGGGTTAAAGGTTTTAAACCATCTCAGATACACGTCTACAAACATATTCTTGGATGGAGACAAGCAAATCACTTTCGCAAACACCAAACCTGCCTTTGAAGGAGAATTTCGTAAACAGTCTCATAAAAAGGACCAACACAGATTCACATTACAGCCAGAGATATGTGTAGTCAAAGGAAGAAAAAACCTGATAGTCGCGCACCAACAAGACCAGAGTATCACGTAAGTGAAAGCAGCTCCAGCCTGGCAATCCTCCATGACTAAGCCTCGGAAGCAGGACGAAACGCGACGGTGGACGTGGCCTGGACAGGGACGGACTGAAGCCGCTTTCACTTATGTGATAACTCTGCTCTTGGAAGACAAAACCTGATCAGTGCACACCAACAAGGCCCGAGAATCACATAAGTGGAAGCGGCCACAGCCTGGCAGTCCTCCATGACTAAGCCCCAGAGGCGGGACGAAACACATTAGTAGACGTAGCCTGGGCGGAGGCAGGCTGAAGCCGCTTTCACTTATGTGATAACTCTGCTCTTGGAGTGCAGCGATCGGTTTCGTCTTCCCTTAACTGCATGTTTTGAGCCAGCACAGGCTGGGCTCTTATCTCCGGTCATCATTACATATAGGTTCTGCAAAGGCTGGACCTCTACTGGCTAGGGTTCCACTTTACATGTAAAACTGGATGAGCTAGAAAAATGTTAAAACAGATACAGGTTTAAAAAAAAAAGGCTCCAATTGTCTTTTGCTCCCCAAAGTCTACAGTATATATTGCATGAAATGTAAATCTCTGCATAAGCAGCAGTTTCAGAAAATATTAAAGCTGAACTCCAGACACAAAAACTTAAATACATTTCTCAATAGCTGTAAGAGATATAAATTCACCAAGTGCGTTTGCAAACCCAGATATTGCCTTGTACAACACTGTGCTGCACACATCCCTCTGTGGGAGGGACCCAGCAGGCTCCACCTACTACAGGCTGCCTGCAGACTACTACAGTAGAGGGCGGAGACAAGACCAGTCAACCCTACACAAGGAGAGAGAGAGAGAGAGCAGAGATGTGGGAGGGGCCATGTAGGCTCAACCAACTACAGGCTGCCTGCAGACCGCTACAGGAGTGGGCGGAGACAAGACCAGTCACTCTGCACAAGAAGAAAGAACAGCAGTGACTGGTCTTTATTACAGGAACGGTCAATCCACCAACAACTGATATATCAGCTTTAGGAAGGTACTGGCAGTAGGAGTCTCTCCAGCCATATGAATACTATAAGCTCTTTCATTTTTTTTTTTTTCTCTTTTTTAATATGCAAGTCAATGTGATCAGGTTAATGTGAAATATAAACGTATCCATGATTGTCACGGTCTTAAAACTTCATTTTAATGTACAATATATATATAGATTCATAGCATGGAAGCCATGTTTGCTCATTACACAGACATGATGTGCCTACTTGGTAATTCAAATCAGTGATTGTGCTTTGCTGTTCCTTGTTTATAGGTCAGCTGACACTGACTGAACACCGTACTATTTACTGCAACGCTGGAGCTAAAAACAGGCAGTACAAATTGGCATAACATGTCATATAATCCCCAGGATACAACACCGCGATCG